>NC_047667.1:21689422-22289422 GCF_011762505.2 Arvicanthis niloticus | reverse complement strand
ACACACCAGAAGGGGGCATCAGATTTCATTACAGATAGTTATGAGGCACTATGTGGTTGCTGGGAATTGAACTCAGGACCTCTGGAAGAGTAGTCAGTGCTCTTAACCGTTAAGCCATCTCTCCAGCCCACTATTAATCTTTTTTAAAAGAACTTTTGTTCTGGTATAGTTTTTGAAATAGGGTCTCACAATTTGAAATAGAGTCTCATACACACTATAATATATGTAGCCCTGGAACTAGCCTAGAGTGCCTGATAGCTCTGCCTCTGCCAGCCAGTGCTGGAGTTAGCAGTGCCTACACAATGCCTCGCTTAAAATAGGCAATTCTTTTTTGTCTGTTCAATTGTTTTGGGCTTGCGAAGACTGTGAATAACTTTAACATCCTCGCATATGAAAGACATAGAGCTAGACTTTATGGAACACAGCATGTGGTTTAGCATAGGGTTTGTAAGTGTAGCTAAGATTTTGTCTGATTATGTAAGATACAGAAAAGATGATTTTGGAACTAAAACTAACATCACTGTATTGTAAGTTTATAATTTTTGTATACACACGTAAGTAAGACACTGTGTCACATGGTATAATATTACCATGCTGCAACAACCAAAAATGTCATTGGCTTTCTCAAACATCCCTTGGGGACAAAATCAGAAAGATAAACAAATACATTTGTATGCACCCATAAAAAGCCCCCAGATCAAATAAAGAAAAATAAAGTTTTGTGTGTGTGTGCATAGAAACCATTCAGCTCAACAATTATAATTGCTATTTGGATATCTCTCTTTCAATTACCTTTTTTATGGTTGAGACACTCTGTCACACAGCCCAAGATAGCCTCACACTCCTTGAGTAGTCGAGGACAGCCTTGAGGTCTGATCCTCCTGCCACCACCTCTTGATTCTATGTTACAGGCCTGAGCCACCACACATAGGGTTTTCAGTACTGGGAATTGAACTTGGGGCTTTATGCAGTACCAGCCATACCACACCCTCCCTTCAACTGTTGACACAACCAGAACGCAGAAAGTCGAAAGGTACATGAAGCGGCACCATCAACCATTTTGACCTAACCGAAGAGAATGTATCACCTAGCAACAGTGGATTGCATATTATTGTCAAATAGGGGTTGTTCCATAGGAAAAATATATGCACAAGATAAAATGTGTCTCAATAAACTTGAAAGAATGAAAACAAGACTAGAATGTTCACTGCCACAGAAATATTATGTTAGAAGTCAGTGAGCAACTATGTTGCTCGGCTACAGATTGATTGCCTGGTGAGAGTAATTCACCGGGTCCAATCACCACGACCACTTAAAAAAGAAGAGGAAGGAAGAAAGAACGAAAGAAAGAAAGAAAGAAAGAAAGGAAGGAAGGAAGGAAGGAAAAAAAGACAAGAAGAAGGAAAGAAAGAAAGAAAGAAAGAAAGAAAGAAAGAAAGACAGGAAAAAGGAAAGAAAGAAAGAAAGAGAGAAAGAAAGAAAGAAAGGAAGGAAGGAAGAAGAAAGTTGGTTCTAAAAATAAAAGTTATGAATAGTATGTCCATGATTTTGAAGCCAACCAAGGCTACACATTGATTTTAAGGTCAGCCAAAGTTATGTAGTGAGACCTGGTCTCAAAAATAGGATTAAGCCGGGCGGTGGTGGCGCACGCCTTTAATCCCAGCACTTGGGAGGCAGAGGCAGGTGATTTTTCTGAGTTCGAGGCCAGCCTGGTCTACAGAGTGAGTTCCAAGACAGCCAGGGCTACACAGAGAAACCCTGTCTCGAAAAACCTAAAAAATAAAATAAAATAATCGGTGTACATCTAAACAACAAAGAATTAAAATACAACAAATGAATGAATTACAAAATATTTAAAAAAAAAAAAAAAAAAAAAACCCAAAGCAGACAAACTGCTGTCCAAAGCTGGAGGTTGGAGCCAGGGTTAGACATGAAAGAGCAAGAGGGAAATTTTGACTGTGGTAGTGTTTACACAGCTACTGTTACAACTCAACTTGGTGTAACGGCTGTTTGGTTGTACAGGAGGCGCTGGTAAAGGCCATGAACTCTCTGGGCATAGAGATGACATCATCAGGAAACCTTCAGAGGAAAAATGAAACCTGACCAAGAGAGGCAAACCTTCCCAGGGGCCCTGAGGCCCTCTAAGCTGAGTGGGAGGGTAGAGAGGGACACTGGCTTGACTAACGCCTCAACCACCTGGGCTAACCTGGAAATGAATTGCCCAGGAGCGCACTGCTGCCTCAGCCCTAGATTCTCCAGCAGAACTTGCCTCTAAAAAACCGCATCAGACAATGTTGGGTACACCCCTCCGTACCCCCACAACTCCCCACCCCCATCTCTTACCAACCCCATACCCCCACTACCCTCCCTACCCCTCACCAACTAAGAGGTCACTCTTGGAAAATTATCTTGGAGAAAGAACTCTACTTAAAGGTGACTGTCTCCCCACACACACACAGACCCACACACACCTATAACCCAATCCCGCTCCACCATCCCGTCTCCTCCCCCGCCCCAAAATGCAATCAGAAGTACAAGAAAAGAAAAAGGAAACCCTTTATGCAAATTCCCAGACAAAGGAAGTGCCCATCCTCTTTCTGAAGTCAAATGAAGCAGAACAAGAGAGACACATGGGGTAATACTGCAGGAAGTCGCCTGGGTCACTGCAAGTACAGGGAAATCATATGCAAACACACGGAGGACTGACTCAGGGACACAGAATGGAAGGACATAGAACAGCATCTCATCTAGATTTGACTTTGGCTCATTTGGGGCCAAGACTAACCCACCAAAGAACAGTCTAAGTCTGCTTGACCTAGGCTGTACAGTTGCCACGGGGGTGCGGTGTGTGTGTTCGGGCGGCGGCGGGGGAAACACAATCAAATGGCTCGTGTTCTCCCTTCTTGCAGACCAGTCCCTTGTACTACTCCCTTATCAGACTTACAGATTCTCCATTCGCGCCCTCCCGTCCCTTTGGAACCACTGCCCCATGGATGGAATGCGCACAGGAGACAAGTACTAGCTGGGAAAACTCTAAAACAGTGTCGGAGCCCCCTTAACTCATTTAGCTGCGTTTAGCAGGAAGAGTGCCCTCGTTTGTTTGTGTTCAAATATACATTTTGGGTTTCTAATAAGGACCAGCCCCACTTCCGGGTAGTCACCACAAGAAGGTGGAGTCAGGATCGAATGGGCGAGCGGGCCAGAGCGAGGCAGGGATTGTTCACGTAGGGAAAGAGACCTTTCACGGGAGCAGTTGCCTTTAGAGTATCAGTAACCGCGGGTTCATCAGACACTCTGACCTGGTGAGTCAGCGCCATCTCGTGGATTCAGCGAAGCATTGCTGGGAACCCAAAGTCAATGCTATCAGCCTCCAGGGTGATAACATTGTATTAATTGTGGAAAAGAAAGCCGCTCCCTCCCCCACCCCCCACTGATTTGTTCACGTTTGATTTCATAAATTAACAGGAACCCTATTAGTGACACTTCAATTAATGGATGCGGTGTCCCTAGCCACACTGAATTTTATAATTACATTCTACAAATTAAACTTTACTGTAGCTTTTCTCCAAGGACCTTTAAGTTCCATGTCTAGTTCCATGCTCAGCTGTGGCCTGTTTGATTCTAAACAGACATTGCTGTATCAACCAAATTTCAGTAAGGACTTGATGAGAGGTGACGTTAAGACAATGAACACATTCAACACATAATTATTGACGTGAAGCTCCCAGGCACAGTTCTGGACTCCAGATCACACAATCACTGCTCTCAAGAAGTTTGCCGATAGGTGGGGAAGTAGCCAAGAAACAACTAAAAATGTTGACAAGATGAGGTCAGAGTAAGCTGTAATTTTAATTGGTAATATGAGAAGGAAGGCAAGGGATGGATAAATAAGGTCCTCCAGTGTCTCCTAAAGGTGGTATTTGAGAACCACAGGGTAATAATTTTCTTCTGATAAAGTGTGTGTGTGTGTGTGTGTGTGTGTGTGTGTGTGTGTGTGTGTGTGTGTGTGATGTTGTTTTGATTGTTTTGAGACTTGTCACTGTGGACTGCATAGTGACTTCAGGAGTCTCCCTGTCAGCAGCAGCCTTCCCGGTGCTGTGATGATAGGTGTGAGCCATCAGGTCTGGCTACTGAAATTTGCTTAAAACAAAGCCAAAACTGGCAAGGCAGAGTAGCTCATGCCTTTAATCCCAGCACGTATCGGGCAGAGGCAGGTAGAGATCTGTACTCTGAGACCAGCCTAGTCTACAAAGGGAGTTCCAAGCCAGAAAGCCCCACTACACATTGAGAAACTGTCTCAAAAACAAAACTAAAGCTGGAGAGTTGGCTACTGGGTAAAGAGAACTGGATTCTTCCAGAGGACCTGGCTTTGGTTCTCAGCTCCCACCTGACAGCTAACTCCAGTCCTGGAGAGGATCTAACTCCCTCTTTTGGCCTCCTCAGGAACAACACACACATGTGCACAGACATACATGCAGAAAAAAGATACCAATGTACATAAATACATCTTAAATGAATTAATTAATTTAAAAACTTGTGGGAGCCAGCCTGGCTCAGCACGGTAGTGTACACTTTTAATCCCAGCACTCAGGAGGCAAAGGGTCTCTGAATTTGAGGCTAGCTTGGTTGACACAGTGAGTTCCCAGTCAATTAGTGTTACAGAATGAGATTTTGAAAGAGCCTTGGGTCTATATATTAAGTTCCAGACCCTGTGTTCAAAAGTTATTTGTCTTTTGAAAAGTTGATTTTATTTTTATGTATGTATGGTTTTTTGGGGGGTTTTTTTGTTTGTTTGGTTTTTTTTTTTTTTTTTTTTTTTTATTCGAGACAGGGTTTCTCTGTGTAGCCCTGGCTGTTCTGGAACTCACTCTGTAGACCAGGCTGGCCTCGAACTCAGAAATCCACCTGCCTCTGCCTCCCAAGTGCTGGGATTAAAGGGGTGCGCCACCACCACCCGGCTTATATGTATGTTTTTTGCCTATTATATGTTTGTGTACTGCATGCATGCAGCGCCCTCAGAGGCCACAAGAGGGCGCACCAAATCCCCTGTGACTAGAGTTACAGAGGGTACTTAGGGACCTTTAGAAGCCTCTTATAATCTTTTAGCTCCCTCCCATCTTCCCCTCCCCTCTCTCTCATACAAACACACCCAACATACACACCCGGAGACAGGGTTTCTCTGTGTATACCTGGCTGTCTTGGAACTGGCTCTACCATCTCTCTAGTCTGGAGCCTCAAAAAAGAAAAATATTTTTAGAACACCTATGTCTTTTTAAAAACTTCTGGGACTCCTTTGGTTTTGGCCTGAGCTCCCTTAAGTAGTCAGCAGCAGTCCCTGGTTCTACAGGTACTCTATTAATCCTGAACACCTTCGGGATACGTCTGCAGGTTATTCAGGACCCTGAGTGCCAAAATCTAGAAAATAGTAGTGAAAATGTCACCAGGCATGGTGCCTTAGTGTCCAGATTAGTTGTTTTGGCAACTTGATATGAGCTAGTCATTTGGAAAGAAGTTATCTCAACTGGGAAAAAGCCCTCACTAGATGGCCTAGGGGCAGGTCGGTGGTACATTTTCTTGATTGATTATTAATGTATTTATTTATTGTACTCTAATCTTAAATCCTGGAAAGGTGGTCCTGGGTATCATAAACAAACTGATAAGCTATGGAGAACAAGCCAGTAATCAGTGTCTTCAGTGGTCTCTGTTTCAGTGCCTGCATCCAAGTTTCTGCTTGAGTTCCTGCCCCAACTTCCCTCAGTGATGGACAATGATGTGGAAGCCCATGCCTAGGAAACCCTTTCTCCCCAAGCTGCTTTAGGTCATCATGTTAGAAGCAAAGCAGTCAGTGGTTAAGAACACTGGCTGCTCTTCCAGAGTCCACATGGGATCCAGGGGATCCAACACCTTCATACAGACAGATCTATATGCAGGCAAAACAACACATAGGCAATAAATAATTAAAAAGCAAACAGTCAGTATCTTGAGCCCAACACCTGGGAGGCTGAGGTCGTAGGATGGAAAACTTGGTGACATTCTCAGCTACACAGCTAGCTTGAGGCCAACGTCTGGCTACACGACATTTTTAAAAGGTCAACAACGAAAGCGGGAAGAAACTGGACAGATCGTACTAAGATGAGGGGTGGGCAGTATTTAAGAGAACAGATCTGCAAACCTGCTCCAAAGTTTGTATGGGAGCATACAGCTTGGGTCCCAAATAGCTCAGGTCCGATTCTATCTCAGGTTCTAGACACTGTGGCAGTAAGACTGCCTGTCCCACCAGCTGTCTCTCCTAGCTTTCCCATGGACCAAGCAACCCACTTCCCACAAATCAGTTTCCATCTTTTCCTGGTGATATTAAAGGGTATACCATGAGCCAGATGTGCTGGCAAACACCTGTAACCCCAGGTCTTGGGAAGCAGAGCAAAGATGCTCAGGAGCTGAAGGCCAGCCTGAGCTGGACAGCTGATCAGGGCCAGCCTGAGCTGGACAGCTGATCAGGGTCATCCTGGGTCACAGGAGACCATCTCAAAAAAAAAAAAAAAAAAAAAAAAGCCAAGCAAGGTGCTGGAGAGAGAACTCACTCGTTAGGAGCACTTGCTTCGAATAGGCTCTAGGTTCAATTCCCAGCACCCACATGTTTATCTGTCACTCCGGCTCAGGAGTTCTGACACATGCAAGTGGTGCACTTACACACGTGCAGGCAAAACTTTCAGACATGATTTATTAGTCAGAGTTCTCTAGAGCAGTGGTTCTCAGAAGTGTATTAGCCAGGCAATGGTAGCCCACACCTTTAATCCCAGCACTCATATATACTGTGTGTGTGTGTGTGTGTGTGTGTGTTTGTGTGTATGTGTGTTATGTGTGTGATATGTGGGTGTTGTTTCTCTAGGCAGGTAGCCCTGGGTAGTATAAGAAAAAAATATGTATTTATTTATAACATTTATTGTAAAATATATAGAAATATGTATAGAGAAAATATTTTTATTTATTCAATTTATTCAATAAATATCTACTTATAAGATGGCTTAGTGGTTGAAACCACTTGCTGCTCTTTCAGACAGCCTACGTTCAGGTCCCGGCACCCACGTGGTGCACAGTGCATAACTGTCCTTAATCCGGGTTCCAGAGGCGTCAATGCTCTCTTCTGACTCCCTCAGGGAGTCACTGTGCTGATAGAGAAACGCAGGCAAAACACTCAAAACAAAAGAAACACAACTTCAAGCAAATGTTTTAATGTTCTGGTCGATCCCAAGTTTGGTTCCCAGGAGCCATGTTGAGCAGCGCAAAGCACCTGGGTTTGATTGAAATACCCTGCCTCAATGAACACAGTGGAAAGCAATCAATGATTACTCCATATCCACCTCTAATGTCTATGGGCACCAAGACACACACACACACAAAAGCGTATATACATACACATGCACTGCACATACATGCAAATCAAAAGCAAACATACCAAGAATGTATGTATGTACAGCTCTACATTACTTTCATAACACACGTTTTATGAAAGTCCTGTTTCTACTTTAAAATTTTAAAACATTTTATTGTGTTTTGCCTGGTATGTGTCTGCACCACATTCATGCCTAATGCTTGCAGAGGCCAAAAGTGGCTGCACTGGGTCCTAGAACTGGAGCTACTTGGGAATCGAACTCAGGACCTCTGGAAGAGCAGCCAGTGCTCCTAACTGCTGAGCCATCTCTCCAGCCCCATTTCTACGACAAAAAACTTAAGAGGGCTGGAGAGAAGGCTCAGTTAGATGCCTGCAGCACAAGCATGAAGACCCGAGGTCAGATCACAGAACCCACATGAAAACCAGGTCTCACCTCTTGTGACTGTAACTGCTTGGGAGTGGACATGGGCATTCACTAAAACTTAAAAAGCTAAGCAGCCTGACCAGCTGGGTATAACCAAAGAGACCCAAGACGTTCTGTATACACCAAGCAATAGACATGTAAGTGATGGCGGTTTGGGGGTGGTATGCCTGTAATCCCAGAACCTGAAAAGCATAGGCAGGGATCCAGATCTATTGATACACTTTCTCAAAAAATAAAGATGGGGTGCTGGAGAGATACTCAGCAGTTAAGAGTACTGGCTGCTCTTCCAGAGGTGGAGTTTAACCACACAGTAGCTAGAAACCATCTCTGAGATCTGGTGCCCTCTTCTGATGTGCATGAAGATAAGAGTACTCATATACATAAAATACTTATTTAAAGGCTAGAGAGATGGCTCAGAGGTTAAGAGCACAGGCTGCTCTTGCAGAGGTCCTGAGTTCAATTCCCAGCAACCGAATGGTGGCTCACAACCATCTGTAATGAGATCTGGTGCCCTCTACTGGTTTTCAGACATACAGGCATGAGGCTGCTATATACAAAAATAAATGAATAAACCTTTAATAAAAAATTTAAAGAGGAAAAAAATACTTATTAAAAAAAAAGCTTGGTTGTAAAGCACTTGCCATGTAAGCTGGGGCACTTGGGTTTTCTCTCCAGAGCTACTTAAGGTAGAATAGAGAAGTGGTCTGAGTTGACCACTATCTTACTAACAGTCAGAACTGGTGAGACCAGCATTAAATGGTTGCTTGAAATGACTCAACAGTTAAGGCACCTCTACTCTTGCAGAGCATCTGACTTTAGTTCCTGGCACCCACTGCAGCTTGCACCTCCTGTTAATTCCAGCTCTAAAGATCTGCTGGGCATACACACAAAGTAACTTCCTACACACAAAAATAAAGCTTCCCTTTCATTTTGTTTAAAAAAGAGAGACTGAGGATGTAGCTTAGTGGCAGAGTCCTTTTCTAGCCTAAGAGTCTGGGGGTGCTAGGGAGATGCCTCTGCAGTTAAGAGCACTGGCTGCTCTTTCAGTGGTCAAGCTCAATTCCCAACACCAACATTGTAGGCTCACAGTAAGTATGGTCTCATGTGACCAGATGACCTCTTCTGATGTGCAGATACATGTACATGTAGACAAAACATCCACATACATAAATCTGAAACAAGATCCTGGGATCTGGGGCTGCAGTTGACTCAGTAGCTCACAACTACCCACAATCCCAGCTCCAGGGAATCTGATGCCTTCTTAGCTTCCAGGGTTTCCAGGAACTAGGACGGACCCCATAGTACTAATACAAGACAGAAGGAGAAGGGAAGAGAGGAAAGGCGAGGGCTGGGGAGAATTTGCAGTTGCTGGAGCACTGGCCCCGGTTTTACAGTGATGTCTTAGAGGGGACTGTTGGTAGCCAGGCACAGTGGTGTGCTCCATCTCAGCTCTCCAGCGGCTGAAGCAGGATTGGCATACTTAGCAAAAACTATCTAAAACCACATCAAAAGGCTCACCCTCTAAGATCCATCCTGTCTTGTCCTATTACTAAGACAGCAGATTTCGACTGCATCTCTCTCTACCCACTCTTCCCATTAGCCGAGAAACGGTTTAGATGGCCAGGATGTCAGTTCAGATCGCCCACAGCACTTCTACAAAATCAAATTCTACAAAACTGATCCAAGTCTGAAAATCCTGTCCCATAATACTAAAACCAACATAAAATACAACACATAGCATTTAATAATTGCAAATATATTTATTACAATTTACAGATTAGTTAATAATTATATACAAATATAATCTGAGCTATAAAATCTCCACTAGTTACAAGTAAAATGACTGATCTGAAGACAACTCAAAAATCTCACTCCCCAACTCTACCTTTCTTAAATTATAAAAAATAAATCTGACAGTTTTGATTTCAAGTTAGACAAAGGGTCACCACATTTCAGCACTCAGAAGTGTGGCCCCACCTGTACAGAGCCTCACATGCTACACACATCTACAGCACCACTGAGACTTGAATGTGTAAAGTGTTTAGCTAGAAGCAAGCCTGCCTGGCCTTGGAGGTGGTTCTTTCCTTGGGACTGGGATGACAATGACAATCATTTTGTTTTTCTCCTTCAAAGACCTTCTGTCCTTGCCACCACTTGGCCGTGTCTGCAGGCGTAATTATTTTAACCAGTCATTTACTCATTTGATAGTGAAGGTGAAAATCTGGAACAATTTTCAAACATCTCAAACACACCATGAATGTACAGATGCCCTGTTCCTTGCAAATATACAGGTGCTGGGTCTCAAAAACAAAAACCTAATCGTCTGAAATCAATTGTGTTAAGCTGCAGTATGGTTTTAAAAGAAACGTCACAGTTTTTCTTCTTAAAGTCAACATGCCAGCTTTCCAAAACACAGTTTCTAAACTAGCCCATGTCCACAGCACTAAACCAGACTCTGCAATGCACTCTAGAGTTCACTAAAGGCAGGTGCATAAAATACACAGAAATGAGTGTTCTCACAAAAATAAGACCAACGTTTCTGGTGCTGCACTCTTACTACTGTGTGTGGATGAACTTCATCACCATTGAGGCAGACCTTAGAGCACATCAAACGGAAATAACCAGGGAGGTTATAAACTGAGGTAGTTACCCTGCCAGTTCTAGAAAGCTCATACCCACAGCCAACTCACAGGCCCTCTCTTTTGTGCATGTAACCACTAACGAGCTGGTTACACATTCCCTCAACCTAGCCATGCACAACAGGTGAAGCTAACTGAACAAACCAAGCGTACCTAATCAACACACCCTATTCAAAAGTAAGCTTTGGGGAGGACACCAAGACTTTTTGGCTGCTCTACTTTCTGCTTTGCTTCTCTCTATATAAGGTAGAACACAACAAACCTGGATATTGACCTTTATATTTGACATGTCACACTTTGAAAACTTAGAACTGCACAATCCAAGTTCACAGGTTTAGAAAAGATCCAAGACTGGTTTGAAAAGTGCCAGTGCTGAGGCAGGGTATAAGTAACACTGGTTTTAAGATACACAAAAAAATGAATTTCTGAGATGTCTCCCATATACCTCCTAGAAAACTTCTAGGCTTCTAAGTTTAAAAAATAAATGTCTACAATGCAATGATTACTTTCTAGAGTGCTTTACTTCTACCCATTCTTGAAAGCCACAAAGAGCCACATTCAACTGGAACTACAACACACAGAAACTTTCCAAAAGGACAGTTTGCACAGAAACCAAATACACTAGATGTTAAAGTTTGGCAGACCAGCTGGGCATCTCGGTGTGTGCCTTTAAAAAGCACACCAGCCTGGATTCCCCAGTCAAGAAAGTACTGCACTTAGGGGTTTGTGGCAGTCCTTGAAAATATCTTAAATAGGCCTAGACACAGAAAAAAATCTGGATGCATGGCGCGCACACACCATGTACAATCCAAACAAGAGGACAAGAGGATCTTTCAAAGTCACCCTTGGCTAAATAATGAGTTCAAGGCCAGCCTAGACAACACAAGACCCTGTCTTTAAATTTAAAAAAAAAAAAAAAAAGGAAAAAAATCCACCGCTGAAGTGACACAATATCTTTTAAGTTGATAACAACAGGTTTTAGCCTCGAATAGGTCAAATCTATGAAAGTTTAAAAAAAAAAAAAAAGAAAGAAAAAAGGGGAAAAAAAAAACCCAAACCCCACAAACTCAAAAAGACAAACCAAAAAATACAAACATAGCTCAACACCCAAGTTGAAGAAGGAAGACTGCCATGAGCTCAAGGCCACAGTGAGACTCTGCCTCAATCCCCCACCTCAAAATATAACAGACATACATATATATGAAAACAAACACCATAAGGCCAGAACAGAAAATTAATTTTAAAACAGAAAAAGCACACAAGAACCCAAAGTTTTTAGATAAGTATGCATAATTTGAGTTAGAACTGAATCTGAGGCTCAAACCTTATAGTTATCCCAGAGAATGTTCTTTCTTTTGCAGTCCTGGGGACTGAACCTTGCATGCGTAGACAGGGTCCCTCTGCTACCAAGCTATATCCCCAGCCTCCTTTTCCATTCTCAGTTTAAAATAAAAAGGTCTTGCTAAACTCCCCACACTGGCCTTGAGTTCACTTGAGTTCACTGAGTTCCAGGAAGACCTGGAACTTTCTATCCTTCTGTCTCAGTCTCCACAGTAACCTGACGGTTTTGTTCTGTTCTGTTTGTCCTCTAAGACCGGATGTCACCACAGAGCCTAGCTGGCCTGACACTTGTATATACACCAGACCAGCCTCTGCCTCCAGAAGTGCAAAATCAAACTCTCACCCCAGGTAAGCACAGGATATTTAAAAACACTTCCAGCTGGGCATGGTGGCACAGGAAACAGAGGCAAGAAGGTGGCGATTTCAGGGCCAGCCTGGTCTACACACATAGACCTAGGCCAACCAGAACTATGCAGTGAGACCCTCTCAAAAAGACAAAACCTGCATCCAACTAAATAGGAAAAGAGAGGATTAAAGATTAGAGATCCTTCATTATCAGAGTTGCTGTTTCTAATGAGACACATTACCAAAAAATAATTGAACTACAGCACTAGATACAAGTTGTTTCTTTAAAAACATGTCCAAGGACAGCTGCCAGTGTTTGTTTTTAAGAAAAAGCTCTCAAGTAAGAGACAGAGTGGGCGAGGGTTGCAGGCTGTCCACTCGTCTTAGCACTGCTATACAACAGTAAGTCCTTTGACACATGTTCCTGCAGTCTACTAAACATTCTTTCTCGGTGCTCAAATGTCAAGCAGTAGCCAATGGCAACTTCTGTTTCGTGAATTCGTTTCTGGAACCTGCATCCATCCCTTGCAAATTCTTCCCATGGTCCTTTGCGATCCTCATCACCACTTATATAATACTCAGTAACTTCTTCAAGAAAGGTTACCTAGAAAGACAAAAACCAATGTTAGTAACGCTGGGATCTCAGAATTAACACCACACTGACACAGAACAGATGGAGCTCTGTGCCCAGCACGGAAGTTGGAAGGGAACTGTTTCCTGTTTGTCTGTGATCTCTGCTAGCCTTTATTTCTTAGAGAAATACAGAAGTCCCATTTGTTACAATTCTTTCTCTGGCAATGACAAAGTACTCAGAAAGTAACCACAGTGGAGACAACCTCAGTAAGCCAAGGCCCCTCCCATAACCCCAGGCTGAAGCAGGACAATCAGGAGTCTGAAGCCAGATGCTTTACAAGAATGAGATCCTGTATATATATCTCCAAAAGTAAATAGTTGCTCTAAAGCATGTTTAATAGTTACATCAGCTAATCCCACCGAGGCCTACAGCTTTCCTTCCCTTTACATCAGGCCAAGGAATGCCCCCGAGGACAATTAGTAGGCATGTAACACCTTACTAGATATTGCAGTCTAGTGGTTACCCAGTCACTAAGATAAATAAAAATAAGCACTTTTATACTGTGGATCAAATGCCAAACTTTTTCAAAGAATTTTCAAAGACTTTCTCATTTGAGCCTCATGTGGACTCCATGAACTATGAAAGGGTTTTACCCCCATTGTACTGACAAGGAACCAGATGGCAGCAAGCAGCTGAAATCCCATATCATCTAAGTGCTATAACCACCAGGATTCCAAAGTCGACAATCTGCTGTTTTGTCAGAACACAAAATATTTCATACTCCATGATCCCAAGGCCTCCCTCTAAGACTAGACACTACTCATTATTCCCACAGAATTAAAGGATGGCAGGGAGCCAATGGCTGTCAAATAACAATTATAGCTAGACACAACCTCCTCCAAGTTCTGGTTCTAGTTTACAGTCAATCATCTTAAACTGAGACATGAGGTTGGCCTCAGCCATTTAAAGGCATGGAAATAATTTGAGTTTTATCTACTCATTTGTGTGTTGGTAACTTGGGCTGTGAGGTGTAGCTAGCTTAGTGGCAAGGTGAATAATATGCAACAGGTCCACAATTACAACCCCTAGCATCACAAGACAAAACAAGTCATGTGACTCTTCTACAGCAGATCTTAATACTCCCACTGGGTAAGGAAGTAGATCAGGGGCGTGAAAGCACCCTTAAGTCTAGGCTGCCCTATCCCTCCAAACTCCATCTCAGCCCTAACCCGGGAGGGCAGATCGGTCTCCAGGGCCAAGTGCCTGTGCCACTACGCCACAGCTTCCTGTCTGTTTCCTCAATAGCAGTTTGTCTATCCTGAAGAGGATAAAGACAAGGTCAAGGCCGGGGCGGTGGTGGTCCACACCTTTAATCCCAGCACTTGGGAGGCAGAGGCAGGCGGATTTCTGAGTTCAAGGCCAGCCTGGTCTACAGAGTGAGTTCCAGGACAGCCAGGACACAGGGAAACCCTGTCTCAAAAAACCAAAAAAAAAAAACAAAAAAACCCAACAACAACAACAAAAAACCCCACAACATTCTAAATCTTTTAGCATGACTTATGCCTCTATAGGCAAGATATAACATTACTACCATTTAGATATGTCCCAAGAATAGTTTCTAAAAAGATGGGCCCTTCAGACCCAGGAGTGGGCTCACACTCCATTTGACAGGCACTGGAGCTGCAGAAGAGGCCAGTAACTCACCCACTGCTTTCTCTTTCCAAATGAAAGTCTAAGAAACTCCCTCAACAACAGAAGTCGTCTTTGTATCAGTAAAGTCAGCTGAGTAAGCAGTAAGAGAAGTTAAGCAACTCCACTGACTGAACATGAAGTAAACTCAACTATAAACTGAAAGGACTGCCCATGGAGTTTTATAGCAAGCCTGCAGGCTCACGAGTACCCCTGCACGTGGGAAGCTGAGACACCAGGCTCAAAGGCCAGCCTGGACTTCAGAGCAAGGACTTGTGTTACATAAGAAGACCTGAAAAACAAACTGGGCTGGAAGTTCTGGCCAGCTTGAGACACAACTGGCTGCAGGAGAGCCAGGTGTATTGCTCCCCACTTTTTTGAGATAAGGTCCTACTCATGTATCTTTGGCTAGTCTGGAACTCACTAGGTAGACCAGGCTAGACTGGCAAAACTCCAAAAAAACCCACCTGCTTCTAAAGTGCTGGGATTACAGAGACACCCCAATAACACTTTCTGGGCAAACAACTAAACAAAGCTAATTTGCTACCTGACAGTATTATTCCTCTGGATTCCAATGGACAGGATTAAAGACGCTGTAGCCAAAAAACAAAACCTTACATATTACCAAATAGAATACATGCAAAACCATTTCTAACCTTCAGGTTCCACCTACCAAAATGACACTCCTGTCAACATCTAATTCTGGCATCTTCCATTTGGGTAAGAACATTTCTCTATATTGGGAAGAAGGGTCACACTTGAGTATTTCTCAATTCAAGCACATGAGCTGAGAGGCCTTCCTCAAAAATATGCACAACTGTGCCTCCACAGGAAAAGTCATGCTGCTATAGTAACCATATCAAAACACAAATTATTAGTCACATAAAAGGAAACAAACCTTTTTTCTCTTGATATGAGTGTATCTTTCTCCAGAAAGAGCCTCACCCAGCCCACAGCCTGGACAGTTATCTTCTTGGCTCTCTAACAGTTGTGCCTTACAAGAAAGTAAGGTATGATGCCCAGAAAAGGCCACTGTGGCCTCAGAAGATGCCTTTGAGTCCTGACAGCCTTTCCAGTTCTTCCCTGACGTTTGAAAAGGAGCCTTAAAATTCAAAAGGTTGTAGGGGTCCTCAGAGTTACAGAAAGAGTTCCACAGTCTAAGGCTCTCTGCTTCATCTGCACTGGATTCCCAGTCATCCTCCTCCCCAGAACTATGGTCAGGGGTCTCAGGAAGGGGTCCCACCTGAGCACTCCCTACATCAGAGATGGCAGACCAGGACTTCCCTGAATCAGATGGGTCTCTGGGGGCAATTCTGGCAGCAGTCTGAATTGTGGCTGTAAAGTTCTGGGGGTTGTAAGGATCTACACTGTAGAAAGAGTTCCAAAGATGAAGCCCTTCAGAGTCCTGCTCCATGTCTGATTCAGACAGGGAGCCATCACTATCAAAACCATCATCCTCAGGTTCCTCATCCCAATCCTCACTTTCAGAGTCAGAGCTGGTGTCCAAGTCACTGGAGGCACCTCCCAAAATATAATCTATCAGTTTGTTGCTACAAACGGGTCTGGTAGAAACAGGAAGGGCATCCCCTATGTCTGAGTAGTCAATTACATTAGTGTGGTCCTCTTCACATTCTTTTTCCACAGGTAACTCCAAAGACAGACTGCTTCCCTGGGGGCTCTGTGAAACTTCAATCGACAATTCTAGTTTTTTCTCAGTGGGCTGCGGGCTGGCTCCAGCAAGGGCCACCCCCTGTGTTGGGTTATCTGTGCAATGTTGTGGGTCCATCCGGAGAAGGCTGTGTTCCTCCTCCAGGCTATGATAGCCATTATCTTGGTCAGGGGTGGGTAACTCCTGCCCTTTGTTAGCCTGAAGGAATTCTAGCCGTTTCATACGGAGGTGGTGGATTTCCGGCAAGCCTTCTGTAGAGAGAGGCGGACACCTTCGCCATGCGGTTGCTGACATCTCTGCACGCAACGGCTGGGGGTGACAACCATCTTCAGAAAGGTAGCAGCTCTCTGGGGGTAGTGTTCGGAAATCCACAAGCTGGCCAGCTCCAACGCTGTTCTGACAGCGTAGCTCTAACTGGGGAAGGCAGTCCAGGTAGGAAGGGTTCAGGAGATAGGAAACTACCTTGAAATTGCCTAAGCTCTGAGTGCTCAGAGGCCCAGAGGATGAAGAGCCAAGTTCTCGGTGGGAGACTAGACCGGCTTGAAGACTACTGGGCAGCAACTCCACTCCCCACAGGTGCTGTTCCAGGAGGAAAGTGTGCGCTGTAGAGTCTAAAGCTCTTTTCTGGGCCTCGAGTTTCAACTCCAGGTCTGAGGACGAGCACTGGCACTGGAGCCCCTCCTCTAGCCAATCAAGGGAACTGACAACCAAGTCTCCCGAAGAAGAGTCTAGCCGCAGTGAACTCAGAGATTTCTGCACTGTGGGAGCGGCAGATTCCTCCCGTCCTCTCAAAGCTCTCAGGGCGCTGTAACTTGCTGCAAAATCTAGCCATCTGCTTGGAATCATGCCACCGAAAAGCTGACTCCAAATAAGCAGCTTCTGGAGCAAACTAGGGAGCAGAGCAAGGAGCTGGGAAAGTAATTTGGTCCAGTACCTGGTCCGAGGCTCGGGCAGGGCGGAGTCCCCGGGATTTTGTCGAGAGCAGGCGTGCGATCGCCGAAGGAAGGGCAGCCGGAACCAGGAGCTCATCCGAGGGGCAGGCCGCTTCCGGGCCCTGTATGCTCCCGTCTCCATCTTCTTTCCTTGGCAGCTTCTCCGGTAGGAGTACGGAGCTCAGCAGCGTCACTGCGGGCAGGATCCGAGGCCTACACAGTCTCAGCCTTGCCCAGCCATGGAGTGGGTACTGCAGTCCGAGGCCCGCGCCGGCAGAGGAGGCCCAGGGAGCGGCGGCTTCCGCAGCGAGCGACGTCCCGTACGGCCCGGCGGCCTGCGCAAGCGGTGGCGACCGTGGCTACGTCCATCCCGGCAGGGGAGACGTCCTAGTCCGAGTGAGACCGCTCCACCATAGAAGACCCCTCACGCGGCGGAGGCGTTTCCGGAGACCGCGGCCCTCACTGGAGGCGCGAAACGCACAGACGGAAGGGCTGGGTGGCGGACGGGCGCTCAAGGAAGCGAAACACAAAATGGCCGCAGCCGCACTCCCGGAAGCCGCAGGACGAGACGGAGGACCGAGGGCGTCTACTCCTACGGCTCAGCGCAGCCTAACGTCATTTGCTGAACCCCACCCTCACCTCCCGGGAGGCGGACTTGCCTCACCCTTGTGCGTGGCCGCTGATTGGCCGCGCCTGTGGTCCCCTGTCGGCTTCCTTACTCAGGGAAGAGCAGGCTCGCACGCGGCAAGTTGCATCAGCCGGACCTAGAATGTACGCATGCGCAGTCAGTCCGTTCTGGTCTCCTAGGAGACTCCGCGCTCCACCCTCTGGGTTAAAGGGAAGGGCTTTGGGAGGTGAGTGGGTTTCAAGAGAACCTGAGAATTCTCCCGAGCCCTTTTTATGGATCGGATTCGCTAAGCTACGTAACCATTTTATCTAATACGTACATCGGTCTTCTCGTATTAAGAAGACAGGAGTTAAATGATGTGGGCAGTGCTGTATAACCTGTATAACTTGTCTGGGGCTAAGACACAAATCACCCCTAGTGAATAATAGTGAAAACGGAATCACACATTCCTGTCCCCTCTGCTTTCGGATTTCTAAGTCTCTAACATTGCCTGTGGTCTAATTTGGACATCTTTCAGCGTCCATTTGAAAGGAAAAACGTGGTGTTACTGTCAAGCTGAAGTCACAGAAACAGTATCCATAACTGTTAACTCAGCTTCTCAGAAACAGCGAATTCATTTATCTCCTCAGAAACAAGAACCACAGAGTGTAGTGCCCAGTGAAGGACAACACATTGGTGACTTTTGTCCTCTGAAAAAATTAGCTGATTAATTTTAATTGCTGTAATAAGGAAAGGGTTTTGTTTGTTTGAAACATATTTTATTCTGTAGCCCAGGCTGGCCTGAAACTAACCACAATCTTCCTGCCTCAGCCTCCCCACCAAGTGCTGGCTAATTTCTCTCTTGCGAGTTTGGTTTTTCTTTCTTTCAGTCTCTCTCTTTCTTCCTTCCTTTCTTCTTTCCTTCCTTCCTTCCCTTTTTCTTTCTTTTTTCTTCTTTTCCCTTCTTCCTTTTTATTTTTCCTTTTCTTATCTCTTTATTTGAGGAGGGTTCTCTCTACAGAGCCTTTGTTTGTATGTTTGTTTGTTTGTTTGTTTGAAGCAGGGTCTTTTTACAGAGCCTTGACTGAAAAGTGGCTATTTAGACCAGGCCTTAAACTTGCAGAGATCCACCTGTCTCTGCCTCTCCAGCACAGAGATTAAAGGCATTTGCCACGCCTGGTCTTTAGTTCACTTTCTTATTCTCATTTTAATCCACAGTGGAAAGACCAAGTGGCTATCACAGAAGGTAGTAGTTAAACCTAAGAAGGAGAGGATGGTTGGTTCGCTGGGGGAGGGCCAGCTGATCCTCATGACCTGCTGAGCAAGGAACAAGCTCTTTTCTGAAACCAAGAGTTTCTTCCGTTTACGTGCTCCCCCCCCCAAAAAAAAAAAAAACTTATTACTTATGCCTGGAAGTAACTGGTTTCTTAATCCTAAAAGCTTTAGAAAAACCTAATGAGTCAGTTTTCATAGTAGCAAGGAGATCTGGGCATGCAATTGAATTACTGCCAGCTTCAGTTCCTTTTGGGGCGAAGCTGAGAGGATCATTTCTCTTTCAACCATTGTGTGAGGAGCCGTGGTCCTAGGCAGCTAGGGTAGAATCGCGGACACTGGCTCGTATTGCCCTTGTTCTCCTTCACAGTCCTCAATTGTTTGCCACCGCCTACAGAATAAAGGCTCTGTTCAGCCTGCGCCGCCCGAATATCCTCCACCCTTCAGTTCCTCTTGAGCACTGGACTTGTCCTTCCTCCAGGCATTAGATGGGCAGCAAAGGCCTCGCCTTTTCTTGGTATATACCTGCTTACACTCCCAGCTTCCACTTGAAGGTCAATGCCTGCTTGAGGCCCTCAGTGACCTTACGGGTCAGAATCCACGGCTCCTCCTCAGCTGATTCACACCTTTCAATAGAACTCAACAGATTGCACCAGCCCTTTCTGTAAATGCTCTCTCCAGTTCAAGCAATAATGCTCTGTACCCATGTCTTCAACTTCCCAATGGCGAGGAACTGTTTTCTGTAGAAAGTTCCCTTAAGGTGGTTTTACAATGAGTCATGGGAACCTTTGAGAAATTTCTTTTTAATTGTTTGACTGTTTGAGAATTTCTTCCATTTGTAGGATGTGTTTTTATCATGTCCTCTTCTGTTGATCCTGAGCAGGTAATTATCACTCAAGTCAAGGTTCCTGCTCCAAAAAAAATTTTTTTATTTATTTTATGTATATGAGTACACCATTGCTCTCTTGAGACACACCAGAAGAGGGTATCAGACCCCATTACAGATGGTTGCGAGCCACCATGTGATTGCTGGGAATTGAACTCAGCACCTCTGGAAGAGCAGTCGGTGCTCTTAATTGCTGAGCCATCTCTCCAGCCCTAAATATGTGCTTTTAAAAAGAAAAACAAATAAATAAAATAATAAAACAAAAATAGCTGTTAAAGGCTGCAGATGGCTCAGTGCTTGAGAGCACCAGCTCTTATAGAGGACCTGGGTTTGGTCCCCAGCATTTACAGGGTGGTTCACAACCACCCACTAACTCCAAGCACACATGTGATACGTAGACAAAACACCCATATACATAAAATCTTAAAAAAAAATTTTTTTTTTAAATGGAAGTTAGAACATGGTGAGACCGTGGAGCTGCACAGCCTGAATCAGGAAACTGCTCTCTGTAGCTCTGTCTGGGACGTCACTCTCTGTCTGAGAGTTACAAAGCTGTGCTGTGGCCTAACAGCAGCCCCCCGCCCCCACTTGGCTCTTCTGTGCTCTGCTGAGGACGCTATCGTGGGCATCTCTGCAAACACCAGAGCCAGCAGAGGAATGATCCAAGTGGAGCTAGAAAGTTCAACACGACTCAGTAGCTGGTTTTGGTTCAAACTTTTGGAGTCTGGCACCAGGCAGTTTATTTTAGACGTATTTAAGTACAGTACCATTGGAGAGGGAATGAGGGGGGCACTTCTGGGTATAACACAATCCTGTGTGCACAAGGAGGCATAGTTACATCAAAACTCTTCTCAAACTACATGTGACTTCTTCCCCTTAAGATGGGCTCTATTGTCGGGCTGCATGTATTATCTTAATAAGGGCCTGGAGGTTTGGGGGAATTCGGCATGGTCCTACAGACAGTGCAGAGATCATGGGCTATTAGTCACCTCTGATCCTGCTTGTGGGAGCTTGGGGAGCCCCTGGCTATAAAGACAGGACAAGGATCCTAGATGCTATTAGCCACCTTCACTGCCAGCCTTCTTGGTGGAAAAACAGGTCATACATCTGTCCCATTAAATTTATCATTCCATCACTCGTTTCCTTAGTGCTGTTGGTAAGGGCAAGGGTCTTTGTGCTTCCAAAACTCTATGCTGAACTAAATCACATGACAAAACTCCCTAAAAAAATTACCCCTAAAAGGTTCTAAAAGGCCAGATCTTTCCTTTGTTCTTGGGATTAGTCCGGAGAGAATCCTCAGGGGACTTTAAGGGAGGTGTGCTCCGAAGAGTCTCCTCAACGCTTCCCTCTTTTTTTTTTTTCTTTTTTAAGATTTACTTATTTTTGGTTTATGTGAGCCCGTGTTTTGCCTGCCTGTCTGTGCACCTCATGCATACCTGGTGCTTGGAGAAGAGGGCATAGGACCTGTCAGAACAGTAGTTACAGTTGGTCTCCAGTTGCGATGTGTGTGCTGGGGCTTGAACCTGGGTCTTCTGAAGAGTGCCAGTGCTCTTAACCAATGAGCCACCATCTCTCCAGCCCCGCCCCGACCAGGCCCCGCCCTCACCCCGCCCCCTTGTAATGAAGCTACTCTCCAGGTCTCCTTCCCTTTAAGGCCCTGACATGATCCGATCCCCCTGTTCCGTGTCCTTTCTGTCTAATGCTCAGGAAGTGTGCCAACTTCCTTTCCAGACCGCTGCTCATCTTTTATTATTACAATAGCCTTCCAGATGAACAAACCTCACACCCCACCTGAAGCTCTTTTCAGTGAGTTAAACCACATGCTCCTAAAGTTGATTTTCTTACGTTGCTTTTGTTGTTGTTGTTTGGTTTTGGTTTTTGGTTTTTTAAAATGAGGCTTGATGGTGTAGCTTAGCGGTAGAGCTTGGGAAACCCAAGCCCTGAGTTTGATCCTCAGGATTTCAAAAACAAGTAAATAAAAACAAACACAACTTTCTTGAATGGACTTTCTATTCCCTGTGCTGTTTCAATTGTAATTTTTTTTTTAATTCTTCTTATCTTGGAAGTCATTCTGGGGGGAGGGAGGATATACAACCAGAAAGCATTTAAAGGCTGTGAGAATTTGTGACATTGCCTCGAAGTCTCGGTGGGAAGAGAAAGATGAATCAGCCTTCCGGCCAGAGAGCAGAGGGCAGCTCTATGCACAGAGATAAGCACCTTGGCAGCAGCGAGTTAGCTGCTGGAGACAGGAAGTCCTTGGACTGACAGGCTGACTGGCACTTTGGCAGAAGACAACTAACACCTAGTTCGTTGTATTTACTTTAAACATCACTGCCAGGCCTCTGCTAAAAGGTACCCAGCGTTTGACTGTGTTTTCCAAGTCTTCCTTATTCCTCACACCCCTCACTGTTCAGGCTTCCTGTTCTGACTTTCCAACTCACTTGCCCCTGATTTAGCTCTTCTGTTTGTTTTTGTTGTTGTTTAGTTTTTATAAAGCTCCATATTTAAAAAATAATTTATTTATTTTACGTTCTCAGCACCCGGGTCCTCTGGAAGAGCAGCCAGTGATCTTAAGCTCTGAGCCATCTCTCCAGCCCCTGTTGTTTGATTTCACAATGTTCCCCCTTCCAACTCCCAGCTTCCCCATAAATACACATTCTTGGCTTAAAAACCCACCTCATACTTCATTGAGAAAACATAAACTCCCTTCATTTTTCCCTGCCTAATCCACCTGTAGCTGGACCTTTAATCTGATTGTACAGCCAAAAAGCCTCCAAGATCCCAGATCTTCATTTCAGTTAAGGAACCTGACCTTGTTATCACCTCTCTGTAACACACAAGATTTTTCTCAGTAATAAACTTGTTTAGGCTAACATACTTTAAAGTAAAATATCATTTAATATCATTTAAACCCCGTCTAGATACATTCTCCTCCAAGTTTCTTCATCATCTTATGTGTATGAGTCTTTTGCTTGCATATCTGTGTGCCCTGTGAATGCAGTGCCTGAGGGGACCAGAAAGGGAAGCCAAATTCCCTGGTAACCAATTGTGAGCCATCATGTGGGTGCCGGGATTTGAACCACAGTCTTCTAGAAGAGTAGTGAGTGCCCTTGTCTCCCCTCCCCTTCAAGTTTTTACCACAGCTAGATATCCCAAGAACTGCTTAAGATCATGCTTCCATCTTCTTTTCTGCTCTCTCTTTAAGCTGCTCCAAGGTGGTGTTCACCCTGCCCTGCCCACTCAGGGGCAGGCCTGTGTTTAGGCCTCTAAGAACATTTTAGTATATGTGTAGAGTGAAAAATTATAAAGGCCATTTTATGAAATATGTGTAGATTTTTCGCCTTACAGAACTCGGAACTGAAAATAAGATTTCAGGCCTTCACATTCCAGGTGAAGGACACTTGCTGGATTACATTCCCAAGGCAGGAAGACACATTCCTGACCACAGATAAAAGATGCAGCCACCTAGGTGGGGCTATAGCAGGAAGAAGCAAAGATAGTTAATCTGAAATAGTTGGTAAATGGCAGGATAGGACACAATAGCATGGTAAAAACCACATTTTGAGAAGAACGAGTGTGCAGAGTGATTTCACATGACTCTAGATCATTTGGGCTAGATTCCTCTGAAATGTTCCACTGTTATTGGTTAACCCTCCCTTGGTCTTCCCAGTGCTATGTTCAAAATTTGTAAAACAACCATTCATGTGCAACCGCATGAAAATGCAACCATTCATGTGTAAGCGCTTGAAAATGCCTTCCTTCCCCCACCCCATGCTATAAAAGACCCTTTAACCCACCACTCGAGGCCAAAACCTTGCTCTTGGAGCTAAAGAGCTTGTCGTTTTGACCGCCGGCTTACTTCCCTAATAAAGCCTCTGCTGATTGCATCCAGGTATGGTTTCTTGTGATCCTTGGTTGGTCGTGATCTGAGGCTTGAGGAAGGGTCTCCCGAGTATGGGTGTCTTCACATATGTAGTCTCTGAATTCATTTTTGTTTGCTGCTTTTTGTTTGTTTGTTTGTTTGTTTTCAAGACACAGTTTCTCTGTATGGCCCTGGCTGCCCTCGAACTCACTCTATAGAACAGGTCTCATAAACCCAGGAGGAACTCACAGAGATCCTCGTGCCTCTGCCTCCCAAGTGCTGTGATTACAGGCATATATCACTGCTGCCTGGCTTAGTCTCTTCATTCTTTTTTTTTTTTTTTTAATTTATTTTATATATGTGAGTACACTGTCACATCCGATCCCATTACAGATGGTTGTGAGCCACCATGTGGTTGCTGGGAATTGAACTCAGGACCTCTGGAAGAGCAGTCAGTGCCCTTAACTGCTGAGCCATTTTTCCAGCTCAGTGTTAGCCTTCTGTCTAAACTCCACCCCCACAGTTACCTGGCAACAGCCAGGTAGGCCTGACCCTCTATAAATGGGGCTGCTTTCCCCCTCCTCTCTCGCTCTCTTGCTTCTTGCTTCTCCTTCCCCCTCCCTTCTCCATTCCCTTCTCTCTCTCTCCACGTGGTCATGGCTGGTCTCTGCTTCTCAACTCTCTCCCTCTCTCTGCCTCTACTACCCTCTTAACTCTCCTCCCCCTGCCCTGAATAAACTCTATTCTATACTATACCATCATGTGACTGGTCTCTCAGGGGGAAGGGATGCCTGGGCATGGGCCTGCTGAGACATCCCCTTCCCCCATACCTCACCCCACACTTTTTATAAACACATCACCTAGTCTCTTGATTCTTAAGAGTTTAATTGTGCCCCCTATAAGATGCTGAGGCCCTAACATCCATAGTATTTGGAAATTGCTTCTTTACAGATGATCCTTTTTAAAATGAAGTCATTAGGAGGAACCCTAATCCAATCAACAGAGTCCTTGTGCAAAGCGAATTAGACTCAGACATGCGCCAGCACAGGGAGCGAGCAGTGTGAGAACAGTAAGTCAGAGATTAGAGTGATGTATCTGGCCAGCAAATAACTGGAAACTAGAAGAGAAATATAAAACACCTTCTTCCTCACAGTCCTCGGAAGACATAGACCTGCAGAGCCATTGCTCCTGGACTCGCTGCCTCACCATCTGAGGTGGATGGACAAACAGTCCCAGACCCCTGCAATTCTGAACAGCTTTGTTTCCCATGATAACCTTCACTTGGTTTTCCTAGGATTTCAGTGCTGTCACCTCCTCCTTGTCCTATTTCTCCTCTCCCTCCTCCTCTTTCTCTTCCTCCTCCCCTTCCTTCTCCATGTTCTGTTACTCCTTGTCCTCTTACTGGTTTTTCTAGAATCTGTAACCCAAGTGGTTTCATCCAGTTCCAAGAATTTAAATGTCACCTGAATGCTGCAGACCTGGGCCTAAAGTCCAGACTGTTTGCCCTTTTGTGCAGCAGATTCCACTCCTCTGTTCCACTTGGACATCTACCAGACATGTCAAACTTAACGTGTCTTCCTCTCATACACACTAATAACCACAAGCATATATGCTCTACCATGAGCTAGGCCAAGCTCGTAGGTCATCCACCTCTTTCCTGCTGTGGAGGGCTGAACCTGCCAGGCAAGCACTCTTCCTTTACACTAACCTCCCCGTCCCTGTCATTCTGTGTTTCTGGGTATTGGGATAGAACTCCACACATGCAGGTAAGTGACCCCTGGATGACATTTTAAAGTGAAAGTTGAGGCACAGCTGGTGGCACAAACCTGTGACCCCAGCACTCAGGAGGCTGTGACCAGATGATAAGGAGTTCAGGGATATGCTGGGATACATAGCAAGTTAAAGGTTAACCTTAGTTACATAGTGACACCTGGACTTGAGTTAGGGGGATGGGGACAGAAAATAAAAGAATTTTTGAAATAGGCCGAAACTAATAATAATAACAGGGCCCTTTCCCTAACCTAAATAGTTAAAAGTGCCTGCCAGCAGGTTTGGGCCCATTTAATTAGTTACAGAGGAGGTGGAGTTACAAGACAAAGGCCTGTTAAGAACATCCCAGAAACTGACTGGCCAAGGGAGGAACTACACCCTGCCCCCATGGTACGGCCTGCTAGTGTTCAAAAAAGTAAAACAACCAATCTTGTGTGCCTGCACGAAAGTTCGATTTTTTTTCCCCACCCCGCCCATATATAAGCGCTAGACCCCTGAGCCACGGGGTCAGTCCCTCTATCCCCTATGTGAGATATGGGGATATGGGCTGGCCCAGAGCTCTGATTTAATAAACCACTTCATGTGCTTTACAGCAAGACGGTCTCTCGTGTGTCCTTTGGGTGCGTGCTATCCTGTGACTTAAGTGGACCTCCCTTCTGGAGAGTCCTGGACCTTTCAAAAGAAAGGAAAGAAAAAAGAGAGGGAAGAGAGAATGAGGGAGCTGGCTCAGTTAAGATGTCTCCTTCATGACTCTCACTCTACCTGGCCTCCCTTCTTCCTTTGTTCTGTCTTGCCCATGCCACACTAATAATTTAGTAAACCTGTGGTCTGGTTGGACATTGGTTCCTGTGCCTCCTGAAGACAGTAAAATCTTCAAGGGCAGGTCTTGTCCTTCCCTCTTCCTTCTCTCTTGCTAAACCTTGAGATTACATCCTAAAGATAGCCACCAAGGCCTGTGACCTTATTTGGCCACTTCTTATGCCTGACTATACAACTCCAAGGTCCAGCTATCAAAACACTAAGGACCAACAATCAAAATTCATTATCTGGCTACACTGGCTAACTTGTCCAATCAGGTCTTACCAACTTACCCTAGGGCAGACTTCCCCCTTTTCTCCTTAAAAAGCAGTCTATCCAGGGGTAGCTCCCCCACCCTCCTTTGTCCCTCTGGGGTAATAAATCACCTCTATGCTGAGAATTTGTTGTCCATGGGTGATTTCTGTGCTGACTCTGAGGCCCCTTCAGTAGTACTGTTTGGAGAGATTATAGAATCTTTATGATGTTTGGCCTTACTGGAGGAAGTACATCCCTGGGGGCAGGCTTTGAGAGTTTATAGCTTTTCCTATTCCTGTTTGAAGATGAGGTCTCTCAGCTTCCTGCTCAGGACACCTGCTGCCATCACCTGCTGCCATGCCTCCACTGCCATACAGATTCTCACTCTGGAACTGTTAGTGCAAATAAACTTTCTTCCTTAAGTTGTCTCTAGCGGTGGTGTTTTGTCACAGCAATGAAAAAGTAGCCAATATATCACCCCAAGTGTGTGCTGCTCCCCAAGTCTGGGGCTGCTGAGGACTCGGCAGCACGCTCGATTGGCTTTTACACTTCCTTCCTTTCTTTCCTTCTCTTCTTCCTCTTCCTCCTCCTTCTCCTCCTCCTTCTTCTTTTTTAGTTTTCTCAAGGCAGGGTTTTCTATGCTTAGCCCTGGCTGTTCTGAAACTCACTATGCAGACCAGGCTGGCCTCGACTCACAGAGATTCCTGCTTGCCTCTGCCTCCCAAGTGCCAGGATTAAAGGTGTGCGCCACTACACCGGCCCCACACGTTTAAGTACATACTCAAACCTTCAACAAAAAGTGGGTTGGTATTAAGTGTTAATGAGATTTTTGTCTTAGAACTTTATATGTACCAGAGTTTCCCCTAAATCTATTTGTATCAAATTAAATTTATAGAGGTAGAGAGGGATTTTCTTTCCTTGGGCTCAGTAGCTGAGTGCCTGGGAAAAGCCACTGGATGGATACTTCTTACTGGCACAGGTGACAACCTGAGTTCAATCTTCAGGATCCACATGGTGAAGGAAAAGAACCAACTCTGAAAGTTGTCCTTTCAGCTCTGCATGCAGGCACACACACACACACACACACACACACACACACACACACACAGGGGTGGGGGATAATTTTAAAAAACATTTAGTTTGCCAGGCAGTGGTGGCACATGTCTTTAATTCCAGCACTTGGGAGGCCGAGGCAGGCGGATTTCTGAGTTTGAGGCCAGTCTGGTCTATAGAGTGAGTTCCAGGACAGCCAGAGCTATACAGAGAAACCCTGTCTGGAAAAACAAAAACAAACAAACAAAACAACAACAACAACCATTTAGCTAGACAATGGTGACACTTTTAATCCCAGCACTTGGGCGGCAGGAGCAGGTAGATCTTCATGAATTCAAGGCCAGCCTGGTCTACATAGTGAGTTCCAGGCCCGCTAGGGTTACATATTAAAACCCAGTCTCAGAGAAAAGAAAAAACTGACAACCAAATGTCATCTTCTTATATTTTTGGTTGTGAGCCTAGCCTTTAATGGCTGAGCCATCTCTCTAGCCCCAAATGTCATCTGCTTAAGGAGTTGGGTTCATATATCCTTGTTCCCCTGGTCCCCACTTCCCACTATCCAGACCATCGTCATCCAAATGCTCATGGCAGACTCTTGAAGGGAACTCGTTCCCCAGTGAAACCAGTACAACCTCTAAGAAATCATAGTAGACTAAAGTAGGAAAAAAAGATCTCATCTGAAAATATTTATTTTAAGAAAGCAACTGTGTGGATCAATTTTTACTTTTTTTCTTTGTAGATTTTATGCATATGACTGCTTTGCCTCCATATATGTATGGGTATGTATGTGTATGCATATATGTATGTGTACTGCGTGTGTGCCTGGTACCCTCAGGGTTAAACGAGGGCGGGATCAGATCCTTGGGAACTGAAGTTACAGACAGTTGTGAATGATCACATAGGTGCTGGTATGACTGAGCAAGACAGTGCAGAGGTTCCTCCATCTTGTAATTCTTGCGGAGACCATTTCAGTTTTAACTAGAATTTGATGTCCTTGATGGAGAGAGTCCCATGGAAAATTGTCAAGTTATGTCTCAATAACTACTATGCTCTGCCAGGAATGAACAGTTCAAGGTTACTCTGACCCTCATCTTACTTTGATGTATCTTTGTGTGTTTTGCCCTTAAAAACACTGTATCCCTGAGCTTGAGCTTGGGCACAAGAGACTTTTCGGGGGCATAAAACCACTCTTAATTGAGCCATCAGTAAAAAGGACTTAGAAGTTTTAATTGGCTTAATTGGTGTGGTAGTTGTCAATAACTGAGGATCCTTACAGATTCAGAGGGACTAGCTTTGGGATTCAGTTCTCACTGGCAGCTCACAGGGAATCCATTGCCACCTTCTGGCCTCCCCAAGTACCAGGCATGCAAAGAACTTACATACATGCGGGGAAAGCACTCGTGTGAACAGCATCAACATAAGTGGCTTTTTTTTTTTTTTTAGACAGGATTTCTCTGGGTAGCCCTGGAATTCACTCTGTAGGCCAGGCTGGCCTCGAACTCACAGAGATCTATCTGCCTCTGCCTCTGGAGTGCTGGAGTTAAAGTTGTGCACCACCACTCTAATCTTTTTAATAACACATTTTAAAAATGGATTTTAGAGCCCTAATGTGGATATACTCCATACTGGACACTTTGAGCTTCATATACATGGTTAGGGAGATGAAGAGGGAAGATCAGATGTTTAGTGTCTTCCTCTACTATATAGGAAGTCCTGAGGCCAGCCTGGGCACCCAGAGAGCCTGTCTTGAAAAAAAGAAAGAGAGAGAGAGAGAGAGAGAGAGAGAGAGAGAGAGAGAGAGTATCTGCATATACACAACCTTCAACATGGTTTGTTTTCTATATTTTGAGACTGTCTTTTGTCATGTAGCCTACAAATGATCAATTCTGCCTCCTCCTCCTGAATGCTAGGATTACAAGTTGGGATCATTGTGCCTGTCTCTCCTACACATTTAAAACCACTTCTGGATTATATGTCACAACTGATGCAATGTGAGTCTGTGGAAACAGCCGTCCCAGGGTATAGTTTCAGAAATGGATGATCACAAGGAAGAGTTTGTATATGTTCAGTACAAATACATAGATATTTTTTACAAATATTTTCCATCTGCTTGGCTGAATTCCAGAAGACAGAGTGTGAGAAATGCAGGGACTGTTGTGTCTGTTTCCATGGCTGCCTCCCTTGCATGTGAACTCCTTGAAGTCATCCACATACTTATCCTTTGAGTAGCCATAGTGCCTGACACTTCACCTGACTCTGAGAAGGTTGCCAGTGTTGTTTGTGGAAGAGACCAACCAGCCCAGAGGAGTCCTAGCCAGCAGGATTTCCTCACAATTTAGAATATTACTCAGAATTCTCACTTTTGAAATCCACACTAATCGTTGCACCCCCAAACCTCCGTGTTGGGTAACTACACTTGTGTAGTCCAGCCCTGAGGGCTTCTTCTGTTTCTCTCCTCTCTGGTGACCTCTTTCCCAATCCCAGTTCTCACTCCCTCAGGGGGGTCAGAACTTGGCTTAGAACAAAATCCTTAAATGCGACTTGCCAGATTCAAGTTCAAACTTTTAAAAGCTCCATAGGGGCTGCAGTGCTGTAAAAACCACTTAGAAACACAGCAAGTAACACTTTTTACTGTTTACTGAGGACAATTCCCCTGGAAGCCCCACAAAATCCCCTTGTCTGAAACCTGAATCTCTGCCGGTGTGATTTTAAGACTTCTGGGCCACAGCTCTGCTCTAAGAGTTGGCAGCCGTCATGTGCCTCAAGAGGTTCCATCTTTGGTATTATAAATTGGGACAGCAAGCTTTTCAAATGCAAAGAATTGTCTTGATCTATTTTTGGAACCCAGTCAGGTACCTGATATAGGAACCAGCACACATTTCCAGAAACATCACTCAAGCTATATTCTCTGCAAATGATAGCAAGTCTCTAGGGAGCACCAATGTATTTAGTGTGTGATTGCTGGCAGAATCAATGAGACATATCTACTTTCCAAGGTTAACAACAACTCCATTAAGACACTCCAAAACTATCAACTATCATACTAAGAGACGGTTGCATGTTGCTTAGGAGTTATAGGACAAGATTAAGGGATACACAAACCTATTGTTGTTGTGGTCAGAGCCTGGACCCTGGCGACCCTTACAAACTAGGTTTGACCACCTATCCTCAGTAGGCCAACTGAAGAAACAAAGCAATAAGAAAAAGCCAGGCAAGGGCATTTATTCAATTTGACCATATTAGGAATATAACATACATCAGGATGGGAGGCAGAAGTCCAGTGACCCCCATCTTTGGTGTCTTGACGTGAAATTTAGATTTCTTTTTAATGTGTATGGGTATTTTGCCTGCCTGTATGTCTGTGTACTGCATGTGTCCTGCTGCCCACAGAAGCCAGAAGAGACTGTCAGATCCCCTGAAACTGGAGTTATAGATAATAATTAAACTGGAGTCCTTTGGAAGAGCAGCAAGTGCTCGTAATCACTGTGCTATCTCTCCAGCCACAAGGTTTTGGCTTAAAGAGAAGGCAAGAATAGGGCTGGGGAGACGACTCAGTAAATGAGAGCATGTACTGCAAGCACTTGCATGGTGCGCGCGTGTATATGTGCATGCATGCATGCATGGGTGTTTGAGACAGGTTTTTATTGGGTGGCTCTGGATGGCCTGGAGCTCTCTATGTAAACCAGGCTAGCCTTGAACACATAAGAGATCCACCTGCCTCTTGCTCCCTAGTGCTAGGATTAAAGATATATGCCGCTATACCAGCCTGTTCTGCTCTTGTAAAGAACTGGATTTAGTTCTCAGTACCCTCACTGCATGGCACATAACTGCAACTCCAGCTCTGGAGGATCTGAAATCTTCCGTGGGTTCATGCACATATCGGCACACAGATATTTGCCGTGTCTAGTGTTTTCTTAGTTCCCTTAACAACTGTCTTAATGCTGTTTATTTTGCCTCCAGCAGCCTTTGGAATGTGTTTATTCTTATTTTCACTCTGTAGTATTTCTTTTAGTATCTGCTGTAAGATTTGATTAATGGCCATGAATTCCTTTAGCCAGCTTTTCTCATGAAAAGCTGTTCTGTCCCTTCACTCCCGTGGTTTGAATGGGAACAACTCTCATAGACTCATGTGTTTGAATGCTTGCCTATAGGGAGTGGCACTGTTAGGAGGTGTGGCCTTGCTGGAGTAGGTGGAGCTTTGTTGGAGGAAGTGTATAACTAGGGGGTGGGCTTTGAAATCTCAAGTGCTCAAAGTCAGGTCTAGTGTGATACTCACTTCCTGCTGCCTGCTGATCTGAATATAGAACTCTCAGTAACTTCTCTAGCACTATGTCTGCCTGCATGCCACCATAGTTCCTGCCATGAAGATAATGCACTAAAGCTCTAAATCTGTAAGCCCATCTCAATTTAAAATTTTTTTTATATAAGAGTTGCCATGGTCATAGTGTCTCTTTGAAGCAATAAAACCCTAAGACAACTTCTGACTGATAGTTTTCCTGGGTATAATAATCTGTGTTACAGGATATTTGAACCAGTTTCAAATTAGGGTGTGGCTCAGCCCTTAGCACAAACTTTTGATCTTTATGGCTAGAATACAGACATGCCCTTACTACACACCTTTAATCCCAAACAGTGAATGTAAAATTAGTTTGTAGAATGAAGCACCCATGTTAGAAAGCAATGTGTAATAGAGTAGCAGACAAAGTGATGAATCAGAGAAAAATTTGACAAATGTGCAATTTCCTGAGAGGTGAAAGGAAAGGGAAGCTACTTAAGGGAGAAACAGACAATACAGGAAGAAGAGGGTACAGTACCGGAATGCAGTACAAGTTCATGAAGAGCAGTGCAGTAGAGTTGAGAGGGAGAGTAAAGCAGCTCAGAGAAGGAAAAGGAGGCAGTTTTACCAGGAGAGTGGTACAGAGACAGATTGAAGAGAGAACAAGCTAGGCACAGGTAAAAACAGAAGGAGCAAGAGAATGAGAAGGAGCCAGAAAATTAGAACAGATTGCCAAAGTTAGTTTGAGGCCAAGCAGAGATATTCAGGAGACAGAGAGAGAAGCCAGACTGAATCAGTCATCTTGGAGAGGAGTCTAAGCCAGGATAGCTGAGTTGAACCAGGCAGCCAGAACTCAGAAAGAACAAGAAAGGGTGAGTTTATTCATCAGCAAATCTCAGAGGCTGAAAACATTCTAGGCCTAGATTAGGTTGTAGGGAGGCTAGAAGCTTCCAGGAACAGACCTAGGTTAGCCTAGGTTGGCATCTGTGAACTTATGGAACTTGAACTACATCACTTTTTTTTTTTTTTTTTTTTTTTTTTTTTTGGTTTTTCGAGACAGGGTTTTTCTGTGTAGTCCTGGCTGTCCTGGAACTCACTCTGTAGACCAGGCTGGCCTCGAACTCAGAAATCCGCCTGCCTCTGCCTCCCAAGTACTGGGATTAAAGGCGTGTGCCACCACCGCCTGGCTACATCACTTTAAATCTTTCTGGATTTTAAAGTTTCATTCAAAACTCATTATTTTGAAGTTCTTCTTCTCTCAGCTTCCAATGCACAGAAATTGGAAGGTACCTACAGAGGCCAGAAGATCCTCTGGAGCTAGAGTTATAGGAGACTAAGCCACCTGACATGGGTATTGGGAGCCAATCTCAGGAACTCTAAAATAACAATACACATTCTTAACTGCTAAGCCATCTCTCCAGGCTGCATTTTGTATTTTTAAAAAATACTTATTTTATATTTATGTGTACACTATGGCTGTCTTCAGCCACACCAAAAAGGGGTATTGGATTCCATTACAGATGGTTATGAACCACCATGTGGTTGCTGGGAATTGAACTCAGGACCTCTGGAAGAACATTCAGTGCTCTTAACCTTTGATCCATTTCTTGTGGAGAGCTTTTGGGGCTGCTTGGCAGGAATCTGACATTAGCCAAGGACAAGAAAATGGGCTTTATGCAGGAATCTGACATTGGGCCATGACAAGGAAGTAAATTCAGGCAGGAATCTAATTTTAGGCTAAAACAGAGAAGTAATTTCAGTCATGAATTCAAGTCTTAGGCTATAACAAAGAAGTAGGCCTCAGGCATGAATATGACTGTGGGCTAGGACAGGGAAGTAGGCTCAGATATTTTTGTCATCCAGATGAGCCCTTAGAAACAGCAATCATGAGAGTGATCACTGGGGTGATCACAGGACTTTATATATTGCCTTGTTTGTTCCTTGACTATTTGAATCTATTGTATTGTTGGTTCCTCAACCTAGAACTGACCTAAATACTTGCATGTAATTAAAAGGGTTTAAAAGAAAAGTAGGAATAAACAAACCTGCCTCGGGCTGGTGAGATGGCTCAGTGGTTAAGAGCACTGACTGTGCTCTTCCAGAGGTCATGAGTTCAAATCCCAGCAACCACATGGTGGCTCACAACCGTCCATAATGAGATCTGATGCCCTCATATGGGTGTCTGAAGACAGCTATAGTGTACTTACACAAAATAAATAAATAAATTCTAAAAAAAAAAAAAAAACCTGCCTCAGCCTTCAGCCTCAGAACTGGCTGGGGTTATGTTACAATGTTGTCTAATCATCTTTTTTATTTTTAATCCTCACTCTTCACCGGAAAACCTGTTGACTGACTGAGTGGGCTTGGTCAATCTCTCCAGCCCTGCATTTTGTATTTTTAACTACAAAGTGACATGACATTTCAGTCCTGTCTATTTGGTATCCTGCATATACCTCTTTTACCTCGGTGGACATTTGTTTCCCTGGATTTGGAAATTTTTCTTCTATGGTATGACTAAAGATTCTCCCCAGGCTTTTAGCATGAATCCTCCTTTTATGCCCATAATTTAAATGTTTGGTTCTTTTCAGGGTGTCCCAAAGATCTCAGATGTTCCATTCCTGTGTTCTAAGTTTATTTTCTTTGACTGACTCAATTCTCCTACCTTGTCCTCAAGCCCTAATCCACTCCGTGGATGAGGCCTTCCATTGAGTTTTATATTGACTTGTTGAGCTTGCATGTGTGTAAGATGTGATACCTGTGAGCGTATATTTGTGCTTGTTTGTTGCTGTGGGTGTAGACACTTGCATGCTGTAGTGTCCATATGGAGGTCAGCAGATAACCTTCTGTTGTCTGTCCTTTCTGCCTTGTTTGAGCCAGGGTCTCTTTCCTGCTGCATAGGCCAGGTTAGCTGGCCTGCGAGCTTCCATAGATTCTCCTGTTTCTGTCTCTCATCTCCCAATAGTGTATGCTGGATCACAGACACTTGCCCCACTGCACGCTGTGTTTACATGGGTCCTGGGATTCCATACAAATGTTTTAAGCCTCTTGGCCACCTCCCTACCCTTCCCTCCACCACTGTGTTTTTAATTCCAAGTTTGGGTTTTCTTCAGTGCTTCAGTCTCTTCCCTGAATTCTATTTTTATAGGTTCCATTGTCTTTTTTTTTTTTTTTTTTTTTTACAAGACAGGGTTTCTCTGTATAGCCTTGGCTGTCCTGGAACTCACTCTTGTAGACCAGGCTGGCCTCAAACTCAGAAATCCGCCTGCCTCTGCCTCCCAAGTGCTGGGATTAAAGGCATGTGCCACCACTGCCCGACAGTTCCATTGTCTTCCAATTTATTTCAGTTCTGTGCTTTCTTAGAATTGGTCGAGAACTTTATTCCCATCATGTTTAAATTTATTTAGGCATTTATTTATGTCCTCTTTGAATTCTTTGAAAATATTTACAATTATCCTTCCAAATTCTTTGGAATTTTATCTATGCTGTTCTCACTGTTGGCCATTACTATGGGATCACTGAAGTTCAGTCGTGGGGACACAAGCATTGCTTCTTGGTTGGGGTAGCTGAGGTTGGGGCCAGCTCAGTTAGCAGCAGGTGTGTGTCTGACCTCACTAGTGGGTGATCTATTTGAGTTGGTAGAGGTGGGGTTGGGTTGCCAAGGTTTGCAGGAATGTGGCCTCTGACCTGAAGCACAGGGAGGTGCTCCAAGTGGATACCTAAAACCTGGAAGTTGGGATATGATGTAGTGGTGGCCTCTTACCTGTGAAAAGAGACAGATGAACCATGTGAGTTATGAGACTACAAAAATTAAGGAATTGGAGAGAGGGGATAAGACTCTGGAGGTTAAGAAACAAGGGGTGTGGGGAGGGGTTAGTGGATGCGTGACCTCTACCTGGGTACAGAGCTCCATTAGCTTCTGAGATGCAGGAGACAAGGTCTATGTGGGTCCTGTAATGTTGGATGTTAAGGTGGTGGAGGGCAGGAGATGTGGCCTTTGACTTAGGGACAAGTTATGCTCAGTGCCTGAGATACTGGAGAGTGATCTGCACTGGCTTTGTATACCCTTGGAGTTACAGAGGGAGGGAGGTGTGGCCTCCAAGCTCCTCCCTGGTCTTGAGACACTAGGAAGTGCTTACATATTCTCTTTTGTTTTTGTTTATTTTGGCTTTTCAAGACAGGGTTTAGCGCTATAAACCAGGCTGGCCTCAAACTCAGAGATCTGCCTGTCTTAGCCTCCCAAGTGCTGGGATTAAAGGTGTGCGCCAAAATACCCAGTAGCCCCCATTCTTAATTGTGCATAAGAAGAGCTCCTGAAAAGCCTCCACCTAGCCCAGGATGGACCAACTAGTCCAGGACGGAGACCACAGATCCCCATAAACAAGGAACTAAATATGAGGTTACCAAGAACTGCAGTTATGTTTGGTAGCTGTGAAAAGAGTTAGCTATCTGTAGACAGTTAAGACAATGGTTTGTGGTAAACTACAAGCAGGCTGAATAACCAGAAACAGAAAGCATGGTATAATCAATGGCTAGCAGGCTCTGCCCAGAACACCTGAACGTCCGGTGGTTGGAAGTGCCAGCCAAGGTTGGTGGTGGTCAACAAACGAAGCCAGGGTCATCAGCTAACAAATCAAAGATGGCCCGAGGGAGGGAGTGGGCTGGCATGATGGTTCATCAGGTAATGGTGCTCGCTGACAATCCTGTTGATCTGAGTTTGATTCTGAGGATCCACATGGTACAAGGAGAGAACCAACATCCAAAAGTTATCCTCTGACTTCTACCAAAAACACTCTGCTGTGCACATGTATGCACACACACACACACACACACACACACACACACACACACACACGTGTCTAGAAATTTTTTTGAAATGGACATGGGGTATGAACACCCTCATAACGGTGTGAGTAGCATGTGAAGGGTATATACTCAAGCACATACAAAGGACATGTGAATCCCTGTTGGCTCAGCTGGAAAATGCCGAAAGAATTAATCGACTTCAATAGAAATTACTTCTTTCTCCAGAGAACTTAACTCTCTTCATATGTCCTACAGAAAGCCTCTAGACAAACATCTTAGAGACAATTCCCTTTGGCTCCCCTTCTTAAGCCCAGAAGTCGTAATCCTTCTATACGGGAGCTCTGATCCTTTTTGTTTGTTTGTTTTGTTTTTTGAAACAGGGTTTCTTTGTGTAGCCTTGGCTGTCCTGGAACTCACTCTGTAGACCAGGTTGGCCTCAAACTCAGAAATCCGCCTGCCTCTGCCTCTCAAGTGCTGGGATTAAAGGCGTGTGCCATCACTGCCCGGCTAGGAGCTCTGATCCTTAAGATTTCTATAATAAAACCCCCTTTCAAACTCATCCTTAGTTGTTCATGAATCTTCTTTATCCAGTTTTCAAGACAAAGGACCCAGAACCACTGACTCAATGGAGGCTTTAGTGACTATGGACTTGCAGCAGCTTAACTTTGGGTTAAGAATACCTGAGACCAGAAAGTTCGTCATTTTCAGAGATCTCCATTTCCCCCATTTCAGGGATAGGATGTCTACTAACATCGTGCTGCCTGGGATCAGGGGATTTGTGTTTCCCAGAAACCTCCACGAGGCAGCAAAGAACTAAAACAGGAATTGGCCCTGCCGTGACCAACCCCTGGGCATCAGCTGCCTAGTGACAGAAGTCCCCTGGGAACTGAGATTCAGAGTGGTAGTTATCAGTATATGATGAAGACTGGCCAGTAGTGATAGTGTAGGTAGCTGTACTAGGTGTGGTAGCACATGCCTATGACCAGCTTCAGGAGAAAGAGGCAGGAGAATTTCTGCAAGTTGGAAGCCTGCCTAGTCTACAGAGTATATTGGGTGAAAGTGAACAATGACCAAAGTAGTCATGGCAGAGAAGGGACAACGGCAAAAGGGCCATTCTCAGTCCTTTTAATAATAAATGTTCCTAAGGGAAGAACAAGCCCTAGTTTTAGAGTAGGCTACTTTAAGCCAGGCCAGACAGGCAGCCTGCAAGCTCCTCAGAGGCTGCTGACAGACAGCGCAGGACAGAGGAGTCAGAAAGAAAGAAGTAAGGGACCCAGCTCTGGTGGCTCCTGACACAAGGGTCTAGAAAGGACAGGGACTCCTAAGTGGATTCTGGATGGGGGGATCTGGGAAAGGGGAACCAAGGCAGAGAGGAGTCCCTGGCCAGCAAGGGAAGCATGTTGGAAAGCTCTCCAGGCATAAGAGAAACTAGAAAGTGGTAAGGAGAGCCAGCCTTGGACAGGGCCAGCAAACCAGGGAAAGAGGGAAAGAGGGAAACAGGGAAAGAGGAATGTGTGACAAAGAGTTGGAGAAGGAAATGAAGGAAGCACAGAAGGGAGGGGTCTGGAATCTCCTGGAATTTAGGAGGAGCTTGCTTTTCCTAAACCCTCCCAGAATTTGACCTTGAGTTACCCAAGAAACTCAAAAACCTTTATGACTTTCCTGGCAATTGTCAACTTGACAGAATCTATAATCATTTAGATTTATAATCTTGGGCCTTGGGGAATGAATGCCTGTGGGAGATACCCCTGACTGATATGGAAAGACTTAACTATGGGTGGGACCTTTCCTAGGCAGGGCATCCTGGACTGTGTAGAGAAAGCCATCAAAGCACTAGCATCATTCATTGGTCTTTTCTTCAGACTGCAGACTTGTGACCAGCTGCTTCAAGCTCCTGTTGCCTTGGCTTCCCCACCATAATGGACAGTACCTTGAACTGTGAGCTAAAATAAACTCTAACATTGGTTGATCAACATATTGTATCACAGCAACAGGAAAAGAAACTTAAGACAGCCCTTCAGAGAGCCTATTTCCTGTCTGCATAAATGCCTGAGAGAACTGGATTTCTTTCTTAGTTTCTTTTCTATTGCTGTGAAGAGACACCATGACTAAGAAAGAGTTTGAGACAGTTTCAGAGGGTTAGAGTCCATGACCATCATGGTGGGAAACAGGATATCAGCCATGGCGGTGAAGTGGTAGCTGAGAGCTTACACCTTGATCAATAAACATAAGACAGAGACACAGAGAGAACTGGGGATGATATGCTCCAACAAGGCCACACCTTCTAATTCTTTCCAAATGGCTTCACCAACTGGGAACTGAGTATTTAAACATATTAGCCTACTGGAGTCTAGTCTCATCAAACCACCATACCATCTACACACATATAACATCCTCCCCAGGTAAGACCTATGTCTTTAGCCGGGCAGTGGTGGTGCATGCCTTTAATCCCAGCACTTGGGAGGCAGAGGCAGGTGGATTTCTGAGTTCGAGGCCAGCCTGGTCTACAGAGTGAGTTCCAGGATAGCCAGGGCTACAGAGAAACCCTGTCTCAACCCCCCCCCAAAAAAAGACCTATGTCTTTAGAATATGTGGGCCCTAGATGTGGGGCTTCATGTAGACAGCTGAGGAATTCACTTAGCTAAGGACAAAGGCTAGTTATCATGCAATAGCTACACCAGGGAACAACAGGGTTATACCTAACTCAATTTGAGGACTACTAACAGTCATATTCCAGTCCTTATAGCAGACAGGAGGATAACATCAAAATGATCTTTAGGGAAGAAGTGTGGGGACTAGCACCTGCAAACTGGAATGCTTATGAGACAGAAAGCTCATGGGATCATCGGGTCACTGCAGCAGGGAAGCAAGTCTGAGTGGTAAACCAGCCTCAAGGTATGCTCAGGAGTCACTTCCTCCACAAACATCCACCACACCTATCCCCAGTCACTTACCATGGCTTTATCACCAGCCATGTCTCTTTGTTCATCCACTGCCTCTTTTTTTGTTTTTGTTTTGAGACAGGGTTTCTCTGTGTAGCCCTGGCTGTCCTGGTTGTCAGGCTTGTAGGGCAATTGTCTTTACCGGCTAAAAGAAATGAAACGTTTAAATGTATTTCTTTCTTTTCTTTTTTTTTTTTTTTTCGAGACAGGGTTTCTCTGTATAGCCTTGGCTGTCCTGAAACTCACTCGATAGACCAGGCTGGCCTCGAACTCAGAAATCCGCCTGCCTCTGCCTCCCAAGTGCTGGGATTAAAGGCGTGTGCCACGCCACCACCGCCTGGCTTAAATGTATTTCTGTGAAGAGAGTTAGGACAACTAGATGATCCTCATACGCTGCCAGTCATAATCATTAACCTAAAATGCACATATAGTCAAAATACAGTGCTTGGCCAACTGCTACATTTTTTGCAAACTTCTAACTCTTAAGTCTTTTATTGTCTGTCTCTTGCTTTGATCTCTCTCTAACCGAGTTACAAACTCAGAGGGAATGTCTCAAACTAGCACTTTCAAACTAGCATTTTTAAAAACTTGTTTTTTATTTTCCTTTCAGAACTTGTAGCCAAGGCTAGGCTGAAATTCCCCCGAGATGAGAACAGCTGTCAGTGATGGTGAGGTTGCCCCTAAGGTCAGACCACCTGGTAGTTATCATGTCTAGACAGCAGGAGCAATAGGGAGGGATTGACAATTTACTGGAGCATCTTTCAAAGGCTCCAGCTGAGATCATACGAGATCACACCTCAAGGAAGACAACTTTATTATGTATATCTCCTCCTCCCCCCAACCCCCAAATATTCCTCTGTTTTGACCTAGAGGTCATGTCAGTATCTTGAAAGTGAACTGAGAGTAGGGGTCACAAGACCCCTTCATACTCTTTCCAATATGGCCACAGTGGATAAATCTCCCCTCCCTGCCTTTCACCACCATTATCCCTTCAATCTGTGCACTTGAACAGTGGCTGAGTCTAGCCTCTTAGGCCTGCTGAATCAGAGCTTTTGCCCAGAAGCTTTGGTTACAAGCTGACGATTGTAAAAATGTCCACTGTGGTACACTGGGGCACCAAAAGCACACATCTGTTGCTTTAATCTGAACACTCACGCATCCACCAATCTTTAATAATGATGGCTTTGTTTTCTCAAATTTCATTTATTAAAAAATACAGTTCCAGAGAAAGTGGAAGATAAAGGAGCGTGGGAAGTGGGTACAGTACACGGACCCTCTTTAAGTCAGCGACATAAAGGGTCAAAGTAACATGAGCTGCAGGCAAAAGCCCGAAGCTCATCTATGGTCCAAACATCTGGAAGGTTCCATTGCTTTCCAGCTCTGGTCTCCTGCCTTCAGCAGGCTGCTTTATCCTTGGCATTTTAAAATTATGTTATTTATGTGTGTGTCTGTGTGTGTGTGTGTGTGTGTGTATGCGTGCACACATGTTGTGTAATGCATATGGAGGACAAAAAACAACTTGTAGAAGTTGGTTGTCTCCTGCCATCTTGAAGGTCTCAGTGGTCAAACTTAAGTTGACAGGGCAAGTCCCCTTAGTCACTGAGCCACCTCACTGGCCTGCCATTTTAAATTAAGAAAAAAAAAAAAAAAAAAAGGACAGGGCAGCTCATGCCTGTAAATTTAGCACCTGCGAGTTGGAAAGGCAAGTAGATCAGGAGCTCAAGGTTATCCTCATCTACATAGGAGTTCGAGGCCAACCTGGGCTACATGACATCCTCTCTCATAAACAAAAACAAAAGCAAAACAACAACAAGAACAAAACCTTTCTTGTTTCCATGTGGCTTCAATGGAGCTTTACTCTCTCCAGTAATGGGGTCACAGGGAAACTGTTTGCCGTGTCCTTGCTAACTCTTCTAGAGGCAGAGGCAGACAGATCTCTATGAGCTCAAGGCCAGCCTACCGTATATAGTGAGACCCTGTCTTAAAAAACATAAAATGTTAAATTGAGTCCCTAGCTGTCACTTTTAGAAGGAGACAACTCTTTGGAAACTCAAGAGTGGATTTTAAATTCATCTGGTAAGAAAGGAAGAATGCAAGGTGGGCTGGAGACTCAGCTTGGTGGTGCAGCACTTGCCTAGCACTCAAAGGGTTTGATCCCTAGCACCACACAAGGTGAGCCAGGAGGTGGCAGCAGCAAATGCCTTTAATCCCAGCACTTGGGAGGCAGAAGGCAGATGGATCTGTGTGTGTTCCAAGACAGCCAGGACTACACAGAGAAACCCTGTCTTGAAAAAAAGGAAGGGGCCGGGCAGTGGTGGCTCATGCCTATAATCCCAGCACTTGGGAGGCAGAGGCAGGCGGATTTCTGAGTTCAAGGCCAGCCTGGTCTACAGAGTGAGTTCCAGGACAGCCAGGGCTACACAGAGAAACCCTGTCTCGAAAAAAATAAAAAAAAAGATTAAAAAAAAAAAAAAGATAAAAAAAAAAAAAGAAAAAAAGGAAGGAAGGAAGGAAGGAAGGAAGGAAGGAAAGAAGGGGTTGAAACAATCTTTTGTTTGTTTTCTGAAGAGGATGCTGCTCCAATCCAGCCTCCTTCTGGCCAGGAAAATAACCAGAAGAAACAACTGCATCGACCAGTGCTCACTCTTTCCAGCCCCCTCTGCTATGGACTGAGCATCTCTGTCTACACCCTAAACAGCTTTGTGGCCCTACAGAATGAAGTTCTTTTTAAAGTGTGACAGAAACAGGGTTTGGAAGAGAAAGTAGTAGACGGTCTCAGGGGACATTTCCCAGAAGCTGCAGCAAATGGCACAATGCGCCCGTCCCCCCCACAGGCATGGCCGGAGCTATTGGTTGGCAGCATTTTGTCCCACCAAACAAGATGGGGCATAGAAGCACCCCAGTGTATTCACCAGGGCTGAGAGAACAGACGGGGGAAGGGGAAAGGAAGGTGCTTGAGCAGAGTCCAAGCAGCAGGGGAAGAGAAGAAACACTTTGCCCTAAAGAGCACGGGTCCCTGAATCTAGGTCCTGTCGGAACCCTACTGTGGAAGGCCCTTCCTTACACATGTACTTAGTTATCACAATGCCCTCCTTTGGAGGCAAAATCGGATGGCCCAGAGCGGGCATCAGTCCAGCAGTCGGTCAGTCCTCCCCACTCCTCCCCAGTCTGCCTGAGAGAGGGAGGGCTTCATCGAGGACCCACTGGGGCCCTCCCCAATATTTCCTATAGCTAGAAAACAAAACCCCCAAAATCCTGGAGAAAAAGTCCAATAAGAACTTTCATCATACAAAAAAAAAAAAAAAAAAAAAAAATCAAATCGTCTTTCTCTTTTGCCTTCTCACACAAAGCTTCCTGTCCCAGTTAGGACAACATTACTATTTCATTTTTTAAAAATAAAAATAAAATATCCACCCACCCTTCCCTTCTAAGTGCTACTTCATAGAGCCCGCACTCCACACACCCCCAAAGCAGGCATTGCTCCCTTGACACAAGGTAAACATAAAACTCTGCTGCAAGCCCACAGCTTCCCAGGGGCTGTTCAGCACAACCAACCCCAGTACAGTCTGCAGAGGAAGGGGCAGAGGATAGCGCTTGACTCCTCCAGCCCCTCACCAAGGTCAGGTCCACATGGACCGTGGGTGGGGAAGGCCACCCAGGGCTCTGCCCCTTCCTAGCAAAGGAGTTAGGTGGGGGAGAGGCTTCTCCCCCAGCTCTGGGCAGCAGCCGCAGGTCTGGGCCATGAGTGGGTTCATTAGGTTCCAAGACCTCGAGATCCCAGTGCAAACCAGCCGGTCTTCTCCTGGGCCAGGTCCAGCTCCCGAAGGCGGATGTGCACCTCCCCAAGAAGCACGTTCTCCCAAAATCCTTGCTCACTTAGCACACTCAGCTGGAGCTCCCGCTGCTGTAGGTCTCCCTTGGGGATCGCATCATACACCAACTGCAAACATGGGCATTGGGAGAGAGGCAAGCTGTGAGACACGGGTGGGGGGGTGGGGGGGGTGGGAATTTAGGAAGAGACGTTCCAGTCCCTAGGGTAATGTGTAGTCCCAGCCAGCCTGAAACTCACAGCAATCCTGCCTATGTCTTCTAAATGCTGGGATTATATTTATTGGAGCTTCTGATCATCCCCCACACAGGGTAGCGGCTTCCCCTTCTCATATATTAGGGCCCAAGTCCCATTTTGAGAATTGCAACCTTAAGGGTTTGAAAGCTGTCATCATAAAGGGATATGGGTAAGGTATAAATACATGGGGGCGGGGTAAACAAATCAGGGGTTAAGAGTGCTTGCTGTCTCAAAGCTCGAAGCTGCCTGTAACTCCAGGGGACCAGATTCAATCTCCTGGCAATCATGGGTACATTTATACACAAATAAAACCAATATTAAAAGGAAAAAAAGAACGAGTACAGTCGGTCCATACCACCATCCTCAAGGCCGTCACTGAGCAGGAGGCAGCAAATGAGCAAAGTGTGATCTGCCCCGACAGGACTAGTTTATAAGAAGGGAGGGTTGGTTGTCGGGTGTCCTGTGGCACACCTCTCAAGTCCCAGCACTCAGGAGGCAGTGGCAGGAGGAGCAGGAATTTGAGGCCAGCCTCGGTTACATATGGAGTTTGAGTCTCAAAAACCCAAATAAATAGATCATCAATGAAGCGGTTTGCGGACACCCCCCCCCCCCCGCCCTACCCTGCATACCCCAATTTTCCACAAACCATCTCATTGTAGGTAGGGTTGCAGGTTTTCCGGGCCACTTTGGTTTTCCTCTTTGTGGTTTTCTGAGGGTCAGGAAGGAGGTAAATCTTTACATAGGGGTCAGGGTCATTGCCATCCTGGAGCGGCTGCTACAATGGGAGGCAAACAGAGGTTGAAGGATCCTGACAGCATCTTCCACTTTCCCATCATCCCTGAAGCTACACTCTGATCCAGATTCTCTCTTGTTCTCCCTCTGGTGTTTTTGTGGTACACACCTAATCTTTCTGTCTGATTCCCAGCTCAATACACACCGATTAAAAGCACCTACTGTGATTACATTAAATATACAGATATATTATTTTTCAGTTTCAGTTTTTCAAGACAGGGTCTCTCTCTATATAGCTCTGGCTGAGACCAGGCTTGACTCAAACTTGCAGAGAGCCAATCACCAGCCTCTGCCTCCCGAGTGCTGGGATTAAAGGAACATATCACTATGCCTGGCTTGTACGACAGTTATAAATAAGCCATCGGGGCTCTCCAGGCATCTTTTCTCCATGATTAACTTGTCATTTGGTCCCTTGAAGCCCTTAGAGGTTGAGACACAGGTCAGAGAGTGGAGGCTGCTGGTTCACAGTTAGCTAACTACTGATTCGCTTAGACTGACTCTGTTCCAGTTTTTGTTTGTTTTCCGAGCCCCAAATGAAGCCACATAGGATGCTGTGCATCACAAATGTTCGACAAAAGTTCCTTGTCTATTCCTGATACTGTTAGAACCTGGCTCAATGTTAACTATATACTGCCTTGACTATGCCTGAAGGAAGTCCAAGGGCTGCCCTGTCTACATTCACCTGTCTACATGGATCTATTACTACAACCAGGTAGGAAGCCCCCCAGGTCTCTCCTTTGTAAAACTATAATCACCACCGCAACAGTACTACTCAGACAGGCAAGTACTTCCCATGTATTATCTCATTTTGTCCCCACAGCAACACTTGGAGGGAGGCACCGATATCATCTCTTTTTTTGGGGTGGGGGGCTGGGGTTCAAGACAGGGTTTCTCTGTGTAGCCCTGGCTGTCCTGGAACTCACTCTGGAGACCAGGCTGGCCTCGAACTCAGAAATCCACCTGCTTCTGCCTCCCAAGTGCTGGGATTAAAGGTGTGCGCCACCACTGCCCGGCCACTGATATCATCTTAAAAAGAGGTTCTCCTCTCAGTACTCAGGATACTGCCACAGACCACAGCAAGCAAGCAGCTGTGTCTTGAATTGCCTGGTCAACCGCAGGCCTGGTGTGGGCAGTCTGTGGTGGAGGCTCAATAAACTTCTGTGGTTACTCTCATTATCCAGGGGCGAAGAAGGACTGACTCACCCAAAAACTACCAACAAAAAGACCAAAGACCAAATGAGAGCCGTTGCCTGCACTTACCAAGCCCCGAATATGCATCACCATGATGAAGAGTTTGTTGTTTTTGTAGGAGATGGACAGCTTCACCTCCCCACCGACCTTCCCAACCGGCCGGGCCCATGTCCCATCTGTAGAAATAAAGAAAACAGGTCTATAGGCCAGCAGTGCCCCTGACTGGTGCCAGGCAGACATCTCTACTTCCTTCCTAAAGCTCTGCCCCAGCTGTCAGGTTTCTGATATCCATGTGTTCTGGAATGCCACGTAGAATTGGGTTGGGATGAGTGTCCTCTATCTGACAGAGTAATCACTAACTAAATAGCCATCCCCTAGGGAACCCAGCCACAGAGCTGCGGACACCACAGCCTGGAAAGCCTGAGGCCTCAGCAAGTAAATAACTGAACAGGAAAGAGGGTTGACAAAGAGGTGGGGCTGTGGTTTGGCAGGACAGCCACCAGGAAGGCACTGAACCACCGGGAGGGTACTGTACCTGAGGACTTCGGAGCTGGGCTGGGGCCTGAAGCCTTTTCATCTCGAGGCAGGGGATGGAAGAAAGTATACACCAGATCACACTGGAACAGACCAGAAAAGGGTCACTCTTCAGTAAGACATGACCATGGAAGAGTTCATTTTATTTGCACATTGACAGACAGACAGACAGACAGACAGACAGACACACAGACAGGAAGACAGGCATGCGCTCACACGCATGCACACACACACACTTTTTTTTTTAAAAGAAAAAACCAGCCAATGGTTGGATGGGTGGGGGAACGAATTCCTATACTCTCAGCACTCAAAAAGCAAAGGGTAGACTGTTACAAGTTCAAGGTTAGCCTAGTCTGCAAAGTGAGTTCTAGGCTAATCTGAGTTACAAAGCGAGACCCCCTAGCTGGGCGGTGGTGGTGGTACACACTTGTAATCCCAGCACCCAGGAGGCAGAGGCAGGTAGATGAAGGCCAGCCTGGTCTACAGAGTGAGTTCCAGGACAGCCTGGGCTATACAGAGAAACTCTGTCTCTAAAAACAAAAACTATGGGACCCCATCTCAAAAGATAAAACAGACAAAGACAAGTAAATAAAAAACCCCAGGCCACTTCGGGCCAAAAGTGGTCTACAGCATTGTACCCCTTTGTTCTCTACTTCCCCACTGGCACACACAGCTGGGGTGGGTCGTATCCCTGAGTTAGTCTGGGCCTGAAACACAAGCCTTTCTCTGGAGAATGTTTCTAACTAATAATGGGAAATGAAAGCAAAACCAAACCAAACCTAGGTCTGAGGCTAGACCCACCACAAACCAAACCTAGGTCTGAGGCTAGACCCACCACAAACCAAACCTAGGTCTGAGGCTAGACCCACCTGTGCTCTCTGATCTAGTAGAGCCAGGCACTGGTCATTCCCCAGTTTACAAACCCCTCGTGACTTCCTGGGACTCAGACCTACTTCCCTCTCATACCCCACACCCACTCACCTCAGCCACTTCAGGGGCTGCGTGAATCAAGTGCCAGATGTAGCCATTTAGCTCCTCCTTCCGCCTCTCAGCCACCGCCTCTCCCCGGGAGCGGCCAATCACAAACCGACTAGGGAAGCTAGAGGGAGAGGCAGAAAAAGGACAGAGGGACAGGGAGTGAACAGGAAGGTTTGAAAGATAGAAAAATCATAAGTTGATCCCCTGAACCCTACACTTAAAAGCAAAGACATAAAAACCTGTAAGTCAAACACTGTGTTGCCTCAGTCCCAGGAAATTAGCTGACCATTTGAACAGATGGCCCTAACTGAACAAACCTTAAGATTCATGGTGTCAGGATGCTATGGGCCCAAGATTAGCCTGGCCTTAGCCTGGCCTCGCTTTGAACTAACAGCCCTGAGACAGTTGGTGCCAGGATGCTAAAAGTTCGAGATTAGCCTGACCCCCTTGAACTGGAGCTCATGATATATAGTGTGAAACTAGTTCGAAATAGCCAATTATAAAGTGACACACCATCCATCTTAGGAATTTGAGATCAAATGTATCGATGACCTAGTGACCTGTTCCCCCTCCTTCCCCCTTCCCTAACTCCACTCTCAGCCTTCCCCTTCCCTAACTCCACCCCCACCTGGTTTGTAGATTACCCCTTAAAAGCTGTAAAATTCTTTTGTTTGGGGCTGAATTTCCTGAATTCCCGCTATCCCCTGCTTGGGGCTAGAAGTAAAGACAGCCCTGGCTAGCCAGTAAACCTCATGCGATTGCAGCAAAGTGTGTTTCTCGTGAGTGATTTGGGGTGCGTCTGCAGTTCTCCATGGATCGGTGAGGTCCTTTTCATTTGGGCTTTACAGGTTCAGACATTCCATTTGCATTTCTAGTTACCTGATCCTTGGTTGCCAGTAGCTTCACTTCTGGGGGACCCTTGCCTCCCTGACTCCCACCAGACTCCCCAGTCTGTGCTCACATCTGTGCCTGGGTTGGTCCATCTCTATCTCTTTCACACACACACACACACACACACACACACACACACACACACACACCACTTCCTAGGACCTCAGAGAATTCTCACTTTTTAACCATCAGGCATTTTAAGACTTCTGTGTATGGTTGTGGCATTGAATACATTCACTGTGTAGCATAAACACCACGGGAAGTCAGGTCCAGAACTCTTTCTATCTTGCAAAATGGAAGCAGCACGCTTGTTATACCTCAGCCACCGATTCTGCATTCTGTCCGTAAAGACTCTGATTACTCTAGGGGACTCCAATAAGTAAAATCACCTTGTGTCTGTCATCTTTCATTTAGGCTCATTCATGATGTAGCTATTGAAAGTCCTTCCCTTTCAATTAATATAAATATAAATATATATACACACTATTTACATACTATATTATCACATATACACATTGTATTATATACATTATATATATAATATATATACACACATAAATTCTTCTGATACGTTATAAACCTTGAGTCATATGTTCAGATTCACCTAGTGCCCTGCTTTCAGCTCAGCTGACTTTCCTTCTAACTGGTGGCCCCATGTTTTGTTTTCCAAGGCTAGAGCAAGGCAGTCTGGTGATGCTAGCCAGCAGGGGGCGCACCTGTTACCAAGCCCAACACCAAAGCCGACAGATCCTCGGTTTGAAATGGTTCCTTCTGAAACATCCCTGCTAGTCGTCCCCCCAGCCCCCATCTTTCAGTTCTAGCAGGATTAGGGGAGAGGGGCTACCTGGGCAGGAAGGAAGATGGGAAGAGCAGACGCAGCTTGTTGTGCAGTTCCTGGAACTCCTCGAATGTCCTCTGGATGTACGTTGCCTCGTGAGCATTCTCTCGCATCACCTTCACCACATATATCTGCAAAGGCCAAACTCGGAGTACACCTGCCTGGCCGGCTGCCTTCTAGAGGGGAGTGGGAGTGCCTGTGTGTGTGTGTGCGCTCGAGAATGTGTGTCTAGTGGAGATAAGAGTGTAGGCAGCACACAGGCAGGAACCTAAAAGCAGAGACTTCCTGCCTGTGTCTCACAGGACACATGACTCACAAAATTACCAACCAGTTCAGCACCCTGAGCCTCCTATGCAGGTCACATCGGCAAGGGAACTGGTCTGTCTGGGTTTGCTCTCAGTTCAATAGCCTCAGTAAACTCCAGGGCCCAATGTGCAGACATGGAGAAAGAGTTAACCCTAAGAAGGTCGGTGGACAGGGAGCGACAGAGGGTCAGCGAGGAGGAACACTTACATAGCCCTTGCTGGGGTGGAAGACCTTCTCATGTCGGCAGAGAAAGACATCACGGATGCGGCCAGAGCTCTTGAGAGTATGTGTTCGGGGAGCAAAGGAAAGAGTCAGCCGGTCATCTGAGCCTGTGAACTTCATCTGAGCCAGGTTATGGATGAAAAAGTTGAGTTTTGTGGCTACGCTGCCCAGGCTGGACTCAATCAACCTGTATGAGCATGGGAAACAAGGGATGTAGCCAAGGACCCAACCTCTCTTTGCCTTGACAGCTACCCAAGCAGATATCCCAAGTCCTGAGGTCCCCCCCCCTTTTCCCCCTTTTTTTCTTTGGGGAAGGGGGACTGGATCTCACTGTATAGCCTAGCCTCAAATTCATGGTAATCCTCCTGCCTCAGCTTCCTAAGTACCAGGATCACTGGTGTGTACCATGCCCAGCCCTGAGTTCTGAAAATAATTACCAGATCAAATTACATCCCCAATGTAATAGTCTCACAGTGCACATGACTAACGCAGTCATCTCATGCAGTTTATGTCTGTGACTCTTCAGTTCCTGTTCCTTCTGCCAAGGCAAGGGAGAAGGGAACTTGGGACAGCACATGTCCACATGGTACTGTCAAATGGAATTCAAGGACCACACTAGGCACTTCTCAAAAACATTAACTTCTAAGGGAGAGCCAATGAAATGGGGAGGGTCTGACCAAAAGAATGATTATAAACCAGGTTGGAGGCAGGGGCTGGAGAGATGGCTCAGTGGTTAAGAGCACTGACTGCTCTTCTGGAGGTCCTGAGTTCAATACCCAGCAACCACATGGTGGCTCACAACCATCTGTAATGGGATCAAATGACCTTTTTTTTAGTGTGTCTGAAAACAGCTATAGTGTATTCATATAAATAAAAGTAAATAAATCTTAAAACAAACAAACAAACAAACAAACAGGTGTTGGGGTTCACACCTTGAACCCCAGCAGAGGCAGATAGATCTCTGAGTTCCTTCAAGACCAGCCTGGTTTACAGAACAGGTTCCAGGACAGCCAGGGCTACACAGAAAAACCCTGTCTTGAAAAACTAAAAAGAAAACCTTTTTATAAAATCCAGCTTCCACCCTGACTCCTAGACAAAGTCTCCGGTTGGGACCCGGTAAAACGACAAATCAGAGCCAGGCAGTGGTGGTGCACACCTTCAATCCCAGCACTTGGGAGGCAGAGGCAGACAGACCTCTGAGGCTACCCTGGTCTACAGAGTGAGTTCCACAACAGCCTGGGCTACTTATACATTAGCCTCAGGATGCAGACAGGAACAAAGTTATTACCAAGGCAAAACCGGGATAGCGGATCACAGCCCTGGCACTAACATTTGGGCTAGGCCTTTCCCACTGCCCAGCCTGCTCCTGCCAACCTGATAGCCTGTGGACTACTTGGCTGGTCAGCACTGGTTTGTGCTGCATGTACCTTGTGAAGTAGGTGGTGGCATTGGCCTCTGTGTCCTGAGGTCTCAGGGCATCATACACATACTTGAGGTCCTCCAGGTCTGAGAGTTCGGGGATTCCACAGGACAACATCTGGAAGAGGAAAGGAGAGCTGCCTGTAACAGCAGCCCAGCATCGCTTCCTCTCTGAGCCTTTGGGGTTATAGACAGATGCTGTGGGCAGAGGTTAGAGGGCCACAGGAACTGGGGGGATAAAGTAAGAGGTCAGGCACCACTGTCCCTGGGTAGTTTGGCTGCCCTTAGGGAAGTCATGTGACACAGTTGGGAGGAGTGGCGCTCCAGGGATCCTCTGGAACAATCCAGGGCAGCCTTGAAGATGGAGGAGGGTTCACAAAGAGATGAAGCTTCTCACCAGGCCCAGAAGGTTGAGGAAGAGGTGGGTGTGCTTGCGAATGAGGTTGTAGGCTTGGCAGCAAAGGTCAACAAAATCATGGAAGCGGCTGGAAGGCTTGTCACCCCCGTTGATGACATAGGCCATGTCTGAGGTGAAGACAAACGGGGCACGGTCCCTGGGCCAAGGGAACATACAGGTAGAAAGAAGGTCAACATGGAGACGGGAGGTCACCTTGTAAGCTCCATCAAGGTCTGCTTTGCTTTCCTTTGCCCCTCACCATGTGTTCTGACCTGGGATAGCAATACTTTCTGCCAGCTCCCCAATGGTTCTCAGCTTCCTATCACTTTGCTTGGTCCTCAGTGAAGAAAGGTAAGAGCCGATCTTTGCACAAGGCTGTGTGCAAACCTGAGCTCTTATCAGTCTTCTGGTCTCCTGAACTGCTCAGCCCAGGGTCAGTGCTCTGAGGCCCAGCTGCTCCAGTCCTAGCTCTGAACCACTCTGGCCCTCCGAGACAGAGACACAGGAAACCGCTTACCTCTTGATATTACCGAACATCTGTGCATGGCCCAGGAAGCGGCCAAAATCTATATGGAACATGTGGCCCGTGGTCTTTAGCATGATGTTGTCGTTGTGTCTGTCACAGATGCCCAGGATATATGTAGCTACACAGCAGCCGGCACAAGAGTAGATGAAGTTCTCCACAGCCTGTGAGAGCAGAGGCAGGTGATGGAGCCACAGCCAGCCTGACCTTCTTCTCTCATGAGAACGCCAGCAGCATCAGCACCTGCCTGCTTACCTTCATCATATACCAAAGCACACACTTAAGTACACAGAAACGCCCTCCATGTTTTCTGAAGTAGAAGATGGGAGGTTTATACGTCTATATACACCTTTCATCTGAATTTGGTTTTTTGGCTGGAGAGACAGTGGGCATGAGCAAGTCCAGACAGGAAGACCTTACTGGACGGAAAGACTGATGCTTAAAACTCTCCTCACAGGTCATGATAGCCCTGACTTGAGTCTGGCTACTAAGTATCTGAACTAAAGGCGCCTGACCCCTCTTCATCCACCCGTCTTCCTGCCCCAAATAACACTCCACTCCCAGAGTACTTGCTGCCAGCTAAATGCTTACCTAATTAAAGTCACCGCACTCCAGAGAAGAGCTGAGGCAGCTTCACACTTCCTGCGGTGTTTTGCACTTGAAAATCAGATCTCTCTATTTGGTAAAAATGTGTTGGGGATATTTTTGGGCTCAAGGGGTGGGAGGGGCTGGGGTAAGAGCACTTGTGCTATAACCATGAGGATCTGAGTTTGAACCCACAGTAATGATGTTTAAAAAAAAAAAAAAAAAAAAGCTGGGTATGGCCGTACATTCCTGGAACCCCAATGTGGTGGGACAGAGACAGACAGAGTCTGGGAGCTCACTGGCCTGCCAGGCTAGCTTCCAGCTCATCAACAGACCCTATCTACAGACAGTAAAGTACACTGACAGAGGAAGACACTTGATGACCTGCTTTGGCCTGCACATCCATAGGTGTGTGCACTAAGCCCACTCATGTTCATACACACACAAAGGAGGAGGAGGGAGTCAGGCATGGTGCCACTTGGGAGGCCAAGGCAGGCCTCTTTGAGTTTGGGGCCAGCTTGGTCTACATAATGAGACTCTGTCTCAAAAGCCAGACATCACAGAATTCAGCTTCTGTATGGGAAAGATCGTTTCTTAGAAAGCAAAAAAAAAAAAAAAAATCTATGAATGAAAGGAAACCACTAGAAAAGGAGCATAGCCTACCCAATCCCAGCTCTGGTTTACCGTCTCTATTAACCTGCCCATCACAGGCATTTTTACAGATAAGGCCTCTGGAAGATCGCAAAACGCTGTTCTTTCTAATGGCCACCAGTAATGAGTGCACTCCTCTTCCCCCTCCCTGAGCAGGGCAGGAATGAACCTCAATTTATGTATGATTGTCCTCCTTACTTGAGGGTCTCCCTGATGAAATGTGGGTGTTGCTTACTGAATATAGTCAAGATCTTTTCTTCTAGTTGTTACCATAAGAAACTACCAGGACCATGTCTCACTCCTGTAATCCCAGCACTCAGGAAGCTGAAGCTGGGGGAACATGAGTTCCAGGCCTGCCTTGCTACAGAGCAAGGTCCTGTCTCAAAAAAACCAAAAAGGGGGGAATTAACAAAGATAGCGTTGAGGTACGGGTCTGGTTGTTGGAGCCACTTCCACATTTATTTAGGTACTTGCTAGTACCCTGGCATGGAGTAATCACAGCTCTAACGCCTAGCACGGTGCTCGAGATGGGAAGTATTGGCACCTGGAAAACACGTCGGTATAAATAGCACATGGGTCTGAAGGAGGGAACGAAGACTCAATAGTAATCCTCTCCAAAGGTATCTCGGGTTGTAAAATACAGAAGGAGCAGTTTTTAAGGCTGAGCAAAAGGAAAGAGCTTTCTAGACAAACACGTGCCTGTATCCTCTACCCTTGAGCCTGGGTGAGCAGGGCATGAGACTGGGGTAGGCCAGGCTGGATGACGAAGGCAGTGGTGCATATGTTGGACTTATCAGGTGGGAACCTCTGAAGAAGCCAGCGCAAAGTGTGACATTAATGGCCCTGGGCTTGAGAAGTCCTACATTTACCAACAGGAAGCAGAGAACAGGCCTCGGGAGTCGAGGAGAAACAGGAAACTCAGCTTTGCCTCCTCTGATCACAGCAGAGATGCAGTGGAATAATCCAGCAAGCCAGTGCTATAGAGGCTTAAGCCTCTTGGGAAAGGGCTACAAGAAGGGCTTCAGGGTCTTCAGCGCATGAACAGGGACAGAAGTCGCAAAAGGGGGCATGCTGGTCAACAGTGTGCTAGTCAGAGAGCACACACACGCTAGGGATTAAAACTTCTTCTTTTTTTTTTTTTAATTTTAATTTTTTTTGGTTTTTCAAGACAGGGTTTCTCTGTGTAGCCCTGGCTGTCCTGGAACTCACTCTGTAGACCAGGTTGGCCTCGAACTCAGAAATCCGCCTGCCTCTGCCTCCCAAGTGCTGAGATTAAAGGCGTGTGCCACCACTGTCCGGCTAAAACTTCTTTTTAACTTATTTATTTTTCTTTCCTTTGCAATAATGTTTTGCCTGATCTATCTGTATGAGGGTATCGCATCCCCTGGAGGTAGAGTCACTGACAGTTGTGAGCTGCCATGTTGAGTGCTGGAAATTGAACTCAGGTCCTCTGCAAAAGCAGCCAATGCTCTTAACCACTGAGCCGTCTCTCCAGCCCTGGGATTAAAATTTACTAGGGCCATTTAAGACCATCTGATGACATGCTCATCATAGCATTTGTATTCCCTCCAAGTGAGCCTTATAAAAATCAACATTCTGGTGTGTATTTGTTTTTGAGGTGGAGTCTGTCTATATAGCCCAGGCTGGCTTGAAACTCACAGAGATTCATGTACCTCTGCCTCCTGAGTGTTAGAATTAAAAGTGTGTTCTGGTATTTTATTATGACCTGCCCCTTTCCACTCTCACCCCATACTCCATTAACCCAAAGAACATAGTCATGAAGCTATGTACTGACCATAGATCATAGCAAGCCACCAAGGTCCTACCATCCCTGGAGGCTCACTTTCTTCCTGTAGCCAGGGGCCAGCCAGGCCTCTTTGCTCTCATGTTAGTCTCACCAATAGCCTCCATCTTGGCTTCTAGTTACACAAGGGGCTGGATTAAAATGACAGCCAGAGCCTCTTGCTGCCATCTTGAATTCTCCATAGCCCTCTGAGTGTTTGAGGGCAACTGGCCTGGATGCATAGTTAGGACGGATACAGTCAAGCTCACAAAATCTGCCCAACTCCCCCGGTAAGACCCAAGGGAAGTTTCTCTGACCAATATCAAAGAATAGTGTTAATTTACAAGAGGCATCTGACCCATCTACAAAGAAGCATCAAAGCTGAGCTGGCTCATCTGTGTACACGCAGGTCCAACGAGAGCAAAGCCATACGCCACAGTCAGGCACACAGCCTCAGCTCTTGAGCTTCTGAGTCGTCAATCCTACCTTTTCATATTCATCCTCCCCGGGGTTGTGTTTCTGTAGCCAGTCAGCCAAGGGACGGTCCTTGAAGGAGCCTGTTACCCCATGCTCCACCTGGATCTTTCGAAGTGTTTCAGCGTTGGGAATCATCTCTACCATCCCTGAGAGACAAAGGGTCAGGTTTATGCTCCAGAACAGAGGGAAGAAGTCTACTACAGCAGGGCTAGGTGCTTCCCATGAGCTAAGTTCTAGGGCTTTTGAACAAAGCCTGCTATTAGGAGGGACACACACATGATGGATGATGGGCAGAAGACCACAGCTACATCACAAAGTCTAGACTGGCTCCATGTTTCCACAGTTCATAATATTTCTTTTTTTCCCCTCTTTTCGAATTTTACTATAGAACTCATAAACACACACAGAGAGAGAATGAAAATGAAGGTTTTTTTTTTTTTTTTTTTTTTTTTTAAATCAATGCCTTTTTAATCTCCAGCCAGCTTCAATGAGCACCAACAGTTAGCTAATCTCATCTCACCTCCATTACCTAGCTAGCTTCCTATGTCTTGCCGCTCTGGCTGGAGGACTAACCACAAAGCAAGACAGGGTTTCACTCTGCAGCCCAGGGCTGGCTTCAAACTTCTGATCCTGCACCTCAGCTGAGAGCTGGGATCACAGGTGTGTTGTCACCACCCTCGGCTCTACACATGCCATCTCGTGCATAAATACTTTTAAGTGTGATCAACAAGTACACAATAACCAGTATGTGTCATATCCGAGAAAACAAAACAAAACAAAACAAAAAACGGACAGCAGCCCTTGAAGCCAGCCGATTTTCAAATTTCTTACAGCCATCTCAGAACTACAATTGGTTTGTTTGATCAAGATCCAAAGTCCACAGAGGTTGCTATGCCTCTGACTCGGTTTTGTTTTGCAACAGTCTCTCCCTTACTTTCTTTTTTTCAAGTCACCCCACATCTTCTCATGGAATAACCCTGCCCTCCTATTCTTCATTGTTGGGAAACAGGCAGAAGGCAGCAAGGGAAGGGATGCCCTGCCCCGACTCCCCGCTGACCTTTTCCTCGGCCAGTGGAGAAGCAGCGGAAAATGACCATGCGCATATCCAGCCCCTCCTGCACCCAGATCTTGCTCATGATTCGAATCATCTGCAGGGTGAGCATGTCCTGGCGAAGGTCATCCCCACACTGGATAAGGAAGAGGAGCCATTAAAATCCACCTCCACTCCCTCCCGAAGCCCTCCAACCCCCACAGCATTCCAAACTCCTGTAGCAGGGAGAAGCTGCAGTTCTTCAGTTTTGCACCACTTACCTGGTGACCGGGACCACTGGAGGTCAAGGAGGAAGAGAGGGGACACTGATTCCTGCTGTTTGTCCCTTGCTGTGCCCCACCCCCAACATTCCTGCATGCATATTATAGTTCCCTTTCTGCAAGAAACTCCTCTGATCACTAATCCTGTTGGTCTGAGACAAGGTCTCTCTGCAGCTCAGGCTGGTCTTGACCAGCAATCTTCCTGCCTTGACCTGTGATATAGACCCTCATTATGTCTTGTTCCCTAGGCCTTTTGTTTGTTTGTTTTTGTTTTTAGTTTTTCGAGACAGGGTTTCTCTGTGTAGCCCTGGCTGTCCTGGAACTCACTGTAGACCAGGCTGGTTTCGAACTCAGAGATCCACCTGCCTCTGCTTCCTGAGTGGTGGGATTAAAGGCGTGCGCCACCACTGCCCGGCTCCCCAGGTCTTTTAAAAAATGTGAATGTTTATACCGGATCAGGAACTAGCTGTACTATACAGCAAATGTGCACCATAAGGTTCGAGTCATAGAGTATATTTATTTTACTTGTTGAGTGCTAGAAATTGAACCAAGAGCCAGATGAATGCTAAGCATATTTTTGTTTTTGAGCCCCAGGTAGGTACTGCCTGCCTGGCCCCCTGCAGCACAGACTGTCCTGCCTGCCTGCCCTTCTGCAGTATATACTCTGTGCTGCCTGCCCCCCTCCAGCATATACTCTGGCACTATCATTTGCTTCTTGCTCACCACCATGGAGGAGCCAGTCAGAAGGGTTCATCTATTCTAAACAGTACCTCATATATGGCATATATGGCACCTAGCCACACCCTCTACTAGAATATGATTATCACCTTACCCATGGCATTGTGGGAGTAGCCCCGCCTCCCAGAAAGTGCTTCCATATTCTGAGCTATCAATTGCCTCTATTTCTCCTAACACTGCTGGGGCCATGCAGAATTTATCAAAATCCCTTTTTATCTGCTAGTCTTTCCAGTGGTATGAGTGGACTGGAGATGTGGCTCAGAGGCAGAGCTGTTGCCTAGTGTGCTCAAGGCCCTGAGCTCAATCCCCAGCAATGAGGGGAGGGGGGGGGGTGTGGAGGAAGAAGAGGAGGAGGAAGGAGGAGAATAGGAGTGGTTCAGGCCTATCCTGACAGTCTTGAGCATTCTCTTCTCTCACTGTTTTCATACCCACCAGGCATGAGTAAAGTATTGGTTTTGCTTCGTTTTTTTTTTGAAACAGTGTCTCATTACATAGCCCAGGCTTACCTCATGGCAATCTCTCTGCCTCAGCCTCTTAAGTGCTGAGACTTCAGGCATGTGTCGCCAAGCCTGCTGAGTATAGCACTCTCACCTTGAAGATGACTCTGATGTTCTCCCCCAGGGGGTCCACATTTTGGAAGGCAAGCTTGAGGGGAACTGCATTGGAGTTGAAGTAGGAACAGTCCTGCACAGTAGAGAGGGCAAGCGACTAACGTCAGGGTGGGCCGCAGCCGGTGAGCCAGAATGCTGTCCACCTTCTTGTTGCGGGTCCGCCTAGGATGCATCTTCCAGATTTTCCAGGAACCCAAAATCTACATCCCTTTCCTCGATTCTCTCATCTCGGCTTAGGTTGTTAGAACCGGTGGCTCTACCATCTGATTACCCACCCCTTCCCATCACTTTCTACAAACTTACTAGTTTGTGACTGCTAGTGAATCTCATATCCTACAGGTTCATAATATGATACTACCAACTGCCTCAGAGTTGGGAGGATAGAACGTAAAAACCAACAAAAGACCCGTGGTGGACAGTGAGTCGAGGCATATGGCCAAGAGCTGCCATCCTCACCCCCTCCCCAGCTTCCTCCTCAGCAGCAGCAGGGAGACCCAGCCACTGACCCAGTTCCTCTGCCCTGCACAAGTACAGTTGTCAAGCCATGCCCACACATAGTCAAGCTGGGAAGAGGTCAGCTGTTTGCCTTCCTCCCTCCTCTCCTAAGACAGGGTAAGGAGGCCCTCATCTCCCTGAAGTGTGCCCCCAGTCTTTGAAGTTTGACTCACCCTGGGCACGATGCCCTTCACCAGCAGACTGGGACTAAGCGGCAAACGGCACGAACCATTGAGGGCAAAGAACTGTTCCACCTCCTCCAAGCCCTTACGAAGGATGCCCTTCAGAGGGAGGAGGGAAAAGCAGGATGAGGTGAGAGGCCTAGAGATTCCACTCAGAGCCAGGTGTCTCCCAGAGGAAGGTACCTGTGCCTGAATAACAGGGACAACCTCTGAGAAACTCCTGGGAAGGACGATCACCCACTTGGGCCCCAGACCTGCTGAGTGCACAAAAAGCACCCCTGAGTATCTACAGAAGCCAGACATCCAGGAGAACATAAGAAGTAGGCATAGAATGAAGGGCAAAAACACCCCAAGAGGTAAAATCCTGCCTGGGCTTTGCTTAGAAAAGCTGACAATCCAGACTTACATATAGAAGTCTCTCAAGTTTTAAATGTCAAAAATCAGAAGCACTGCTGGTGTGGCACAGTGTCCCTTTCTGTCACCTGTCTCAGCCCCGAGCCACAGTTCCCCACAAAGAAGTGACTGAATCCTAGCCCTCACCGGCTGAATGTGCCTATGCAATAGACAGCATACACAAGTACGCCTAACCTCTAAGGCAAACAGCTGAGTCAAAACTCTACTATTTACAAGCCAAACAAAACACATTCATGAGCTGTGGTCAGCTTGGGGACTATCTGCTTAGGACTGCGGGTTAAAACCACCTCCTTCTAGCTTCTAAATGGGAGACAGTCATTTTCTGTCCTGCTGCTCAGGATGCCCCGTGAGAAGGAGACTCCTGGTTACACAAGCCTTAGAGAGCCAGCCTTGCCCACTCACCTGGCGTGCAGATGGGGTGGCCTCTCGGACCTGCTGGGCGAGTTTGGCCAGGGTGTTGACAAGCCAGCACTGGCGGTTAAACTCTTCCCTCAGTCCCTTGCCACAGCAACACAGCAGGGCTGCTAGCAGGTATTGGTAGCGAATGCTGAACTGAGAGTCCTTGAGGCTATCCTTCAGTAACCTGCAGGGCAGGGCAAATGGGCATCAGGCTACTCAGTTAGCCATGGCACCGAGCTAGGGAAGAAAGCGTCCTATCTTACCTCATTCAGAAAGCACCCGCCCCCTGCTTTGGGGAAAATATAGTTTGAACATCTAACCTGTCTTTGAGCTGAAGCCCCTCTACAGCTCACTTTGCCTCTATCCTTCCACCATGGGTGGGTAGAGAAGGGGGACATAAATGATACTCCCAGAGTTACATGGAGGTGAACTGAGACTTGCCCTGAAGAAAGATACTAGACCAAGGCCACAGGGTAGACCAGCAACATACTGGAGCCTAATCTCTTAGCTCCTCCATCTGGCCTGCCATAGGGAAGATAGTCTTGGCCTAAGGACCCTGTCTCCCTCCTTTCTTTCTTCCCATGATTTTACCAGAAGAAGTAGTGGGTCACTCGCAGGTCAGAGATGGCTCGCTTCAGGAGAAAGCGCACCAAGGGGCTATCCAGGTAGCACTCATACTTCAGGGCCTGTTCAGAAGAAAGCAAACATGAGGCGTTATTAACCACCTACGGCCACACTGACTAGTGTCCCTGGGATCTTGGCTTCTGAGATCAGATGCAGCACGAGAACTGTACGGCCTCCCACCTGTACTAGCTGGGGCAGGTAGTCCAGCAGTTCAGCATCTGAGAGGGAGCCGATCCACTGCACGGCCATCCGCCGCACCTCCTGGTCCGGAAAGCTGCAAAAGAATTTGGAGCCTTGACAATCCTCACTATGGGCTGTGACTCCGATGTGAGCCCACAAAACCTTGTGCTTGGGGGTCAAAGGCATGGAGCAGGAAGGAGCAGGAAATGTCATTTTCCCCAATATCTGCATCTCTTCTGGAGGGCAGTTCTTAGGGATGGTCCTTCCCCATGGACAGAGTCTCCCTTGGACATTGAGGAATAGGATAGTGACCTTTCTCATTTCCTGAACACTTAAAAAAATAAAAATAAAACCAAGTGTTCCACTCCACCCCCAAAGTTCTTCCTCAACTTGCTGCACTGGGTTAGAAATTCAAGGAGCCCTTGAGTGGGTGTAGCATGTTTTCTGGGTAACATCCTATAACACAAAGCCTGCCAGGCAAGTGATTGAGAACTGTGGGGTTTTATATAAGCCAACAGACAGCCTGGAAGATGAGTTTCTCAGGGTTTAGCAAAGATGTAGCCTCAAAAAGTCTCAGCGGCAGCTACAATTTAATTACTCAGATGGCAAGAAATAGACCAGGAAGCCTGGGTGCAATCTAGAAAAGACAGCTGAGGAGTCTCAGACTGGGAGCCCTGTGACCCTAAGAACTCTTCAGGAAAAGGAAGCAAGAGTGGGAAAGGTTTAGGCTGTACAAGGGAGAGCATTTGTTAAAACTTTTGGTGAATGTGGGTATTTTCTTATATGTAAATTTTGCCTACAAAAAAAAAAAAAAAAAAAAAAAGGAACCCCGAACTCTACTAATAATGTGCATGCTACTGGAGCATGGTGGTGAATGTCTTTAATCCCAGCACTCAGGAGGCAGAGTCAGGCAGATCTCTGAGTTCAAGGTCAGCCTGTCAGTAATGGCAGTCCTGGAGCAGGGAGGGACAAGCAGGAGCTACAACTCACGTGGCATGCAGGAGTCCCAGGGCATCCTGGTGGTTCATGTGAGTCCACTGTTGCAGGAGAGCATAGATGTCCGGCAGGCAAGCCCACTCCCAGCTGGGTGCACTGGCGAGCACCAAGGGGAGCGAGCTCACCTCAGTGTGGCAGTAATAGCGCTTCTCCCACAGCTGCTTCTTGTCAGCATCAGTGAGCCTATGGCGAGAGCGGCAGAGTGGGCCGGAGCGCACAGAACTGCCATTTTCAAGGGAACTGCTGCACACACTATTATTCAGTGGCTTCCCAACGTCACCACACATTATCACAGAAGGGGCTTGGTGACTTCTGACAACTAGGTCCCACACCAATGCCAGTTGAGTCAGAATGTCTTAATAAACTAAACATGTGGTTATTTTTTTTTAAATGATCACAGGTGATTGCAAATTTGGAGAACAGGGTCCGCATCTCACCTTTGACCCAATCTCAGGGGCATTTCTCCGACTGAGGATGAAATCATAGGCCAATAATATCAGACAGGGGGATGCCCTGATGGTACTACTCCCAAGGAGAGCCACTAGAGGGCAGTGGGAAACACCTGTCAGGGTTTGGTCAGCTGTGAGGCTCTAGGGATTTCTCTTCGCTTTATAGAGGGTCTGCAGCTAATTGGGACTCGCCTGAGATCAGGTGTCTAATGGAAGACTGGAGCTGATGGCTAATGAAATGAGGGGTGAGGGTGAGGAGTGGGCTGGGGGCAGGGAGGTCTGCCTCTCATTCCCCCACCCAGCATATGCACAGGGCTATGCAGGGCCCAGAGAGGTGGCTAGGATAATCCAGAGCCCTGACTCTCCTCACTCACCCCTCCCTCTCCAGTCCTGGTGGACACAGCAGCTCCAAGGATGAGATCAACCTGGGCTCCTTTACTCCTGAGAGCTGCCAGCTTGCCAAGACACCTGATCTTTTTTGGAATGTGACAAGGCCAGAAAAATGCAAAGGCCTTTGGTATGGAGGAAGGGGGAGGAGGAAGTAGGGGCAGGGAGGAGAAGACAGAAGTCAGCTGCCCCACCAGAACCAGGCAGTGTATCTGGGGTAGTGGCAGGTCACTCACTAGTGTGGCACCAGACATTCTCGGATCCTATTTCCAGACTTGCCCTATCCACTTTCCCTAGTGTCAACTAGAGAAAGGTCTGGGGGCTGCCACCTTTGCCGAGTGGTAGAACGACCCTTTCAATGATCACTTCCAGTCCCCAAGCACAATGGCATGGCCTAGATGCTGGGAGGTAAGAGGTCAGGCAGACACGGACAGACAGTGGGAAGCCTGCGCTACATACGGAGGTGTCCTGGGCCTCACCAGTATAGGGACTCCTTCTGCGTAATGTCTTTAAGTTTGCGCTGGTCCTCCTCCCGGAGACTGCCAAACTCATAGCGGGGGCTGAACTTGTCTCCAGGGGGGCTGGTGAACTTGATGTCAAAGGCCGAGGTGGGGAAGTCAATCTTGGGATAGGATCAGAGAAGCAGAAGCAGCAAGGAGAGGAAGGAGGCAGCGTCATTGGAGGCAGCCACTTCCCTGGTCCCCGGCTGTTCTCTCCCAGGCTGCTGCTCCTGCCTCCAGCCTCCCCTTCCCTGAGGCTCTTGGTAAAATAACCCCAATGCCTGTGGTGATCCCCAAAGTCCCATCTGTAGCTTTCAGCAAAAACTGAAAGGAAACCGTAAGAAGCCTAGTGTGGTGAGTCCCGCCAATAATCCTAGCACTCAGAAAGGCTGAGGCAGGAGCATTGCTGCAAGTTTGAGGTCAGTCCAATCTACACAGTAAGTTTAAGGCCAGTCAGCAATCATTGAGAGGCCCTATTTCATCCAAACCTTCCCCTCAAAAAAGGGAAACATGGGCTGGGGTGTGGGGAGTGGGTTAAAGCCTTTAATCCTAGCACTTAGGAGGCAAAGGCAGGCAGATCTCTGAGAGTTTGAGGCCAGTCTGAACTACAAAGCAAGTTCCAAGACAGCCAAAGCCGTTACACAAAGAAACAATCTCAAAAAAAAAAAAAAAATCAAAAATAAATAATGGATGGATGGAAAAAATGGGGAAGGGAGGGAAAGGCTGAGTTGAGATGCTTAAGGAAGACAGGATAAGCCCCACTTCAAAACCCTGATCGGCTATTGATAGGGCAAGCCACTTAGAGTACTCAAGCTGAAGCTGGGGACCACCTAGTGTGGTCCCCGAGGCACCATAGCCTCCTGGGATCTGGGAGCACACCTTGAGTGAAGGCTCTATTAACTCTAGGGCCTGTGGTCATCTGCTCTGGGCCACCAAAATATACATCCTCCTAAAATGGGCATCAGAGCTGAAAGATCCGGTTCTCCAAGGGGTTCTGCTCACTCAACTCAGCAAGTGCAAAGTGCACCTGCCACATACTGGGCAGAGTCAAAGGCAAAAACACCTGCTAATGGAGTTGCATTCTGGATCTTTCTTCTTCATTGTCTGTTGGTTTTATCATCCCCTACTCCATACCACAGTATCTCATGGGCTTGAGAGATGGAAATCAGAATCGGGATTGAGCCAGCTTCTCTCTCACCCTCCCTCCAAGGAGGATAGATGCGTTGACAATGCTTTCCCTCGGGCCCCAAGAGAAGCACCCAATTGGATCTGGCCTAGAAGTATGAGGTCTCAAAGCAAGGGGAGCCATGAGTGGGGAAGGTCTCAGACCTATCTTTAGAGGATGCTGTGAAACTGGGGGAGGGGGTGCCTTTCATTCACGTTCTCCCATTCACTGAGATCTTGGTTGTATCTCATCCCATGCCCAGAGTTCCTAACTAGAGCTCAGTGGGAGCCTTGGAGCTAACTTTGGTACTGTGTGATAGATGGGTGAGAGACATAGCCTGTGTCTCACCTGCAGGATGACACTGTCTGGCTGGTGGAAATTAGGTGCACTCCAACGGGCACTGGAGTTTTCCTGTGTTGCTGGCCACAAGCCCAGAAGCTTTCGGCCACAAGTCAAGACTCTAAGGCAGAAGGAGGGTAAGATGAGCCAACAACCAGTGCCTATGCTGGGGGTTTCTCTTCTGCTCGCTTATCCCCAAACCTTTTCTAGCTGACGCTTCTTCCTCACTCCTGTCCCTCGGGTTATCCCCATAGGCCATGGATCTTACTTTAAGCTCTAGGAAGGCTCCTGTTGCAGAAAGCCTCTCTGAGCTCACTACTCCCTGACCAGGATGACCCTTTGGCAGGGATGTTTCCATTAGGAAGAGAGGCCTGGGTAGATGACCTCTGAAGCCCTCTGAAGGAAGGTCCAGATGACCTGTTATAGGGACAGTGCTTTCCTATGTCCCCTCCCCAACCTACTAGGTTACATCAATAGTCCTGGTCACCAGTTCTATGCATTGAATTCTCTACTGGGACGGGGAGCTCTGAGCTTCCCAGTGAGCTCCATGTGGCCAACCATTCTCAGGGGTTACCGAGTATAACAACCAGGCTTTCTCTCCATCCCTCTTGCTCCTTTCCAAGGCCAGAAGCTGCTCCCCTGGAGCTCACGTACTGCCTGAAGTTGAAGAGAGGGGTAGTGACCCAGCCCAGAGCTTCAGGCACCCGCTTCTGCTTATTAGCTTCGGAGGAACCCCCAGGAGGGGGAATGGGCAGGGCATAGAGTGTGGCACACAGCAGAGTCTCCCGAGGCAGCCTGTTCACCTGCACCGGAAAGCAGATCCTAGGAAACAAGGGGACCAAAGTCAACAGCCTTCTGGGGTGGGTGTGGGGGTGTCAAGTACAAGCAGAGAATTAGGGACACAGTCACCTATGTCCCTAGGTGTGTTTCTCAAGGAACCAGGACAAGTCTCAAGAGCCTCTAGGAAGAAGCACCAGGTTCTCTGCCCTCAGTGCACTCGGCTTGGTTGTCCCCTCAAGAATCTATTTATCTGTCCCCTCTCCCAGCCCCAGGGACATAGCTCCAAAGCAGGCTCAGAGTTAGAGGAAGAAAGAGAAGGAGCTCTTCAGAGTTCCCCAGGAGTGAGAAAGGCAACAGGCAAGGCCAACACATGAAGCAGGGAGCACTCAAGGCCAGAAGTTCTTCAAGGTCTCGCCCTGACTGGACTACACCCAGCTACACCCTGAGTTCAGGGTAAGGAGATTTGGGTGTGGGGAAGTAGAGAGAGCTGGGGGGCTAGGGAAAAGAGAGCCAGGACCCACCCTGTTACCTTTCCGGGAAGCTGTCCCTGGGCCAAAGTCCACACTGCCACACCCTCTTGGCTGGCCCAAGGCCCAGCTGCTTCTACACCCAAAGGGCACAGAGACAGGGTCGCCACCCCCAAGGTCAGAGGTCACAGAGAAGGCAGCCTCCCTCTTCACTGCACCTCACTTCTGGGGGAAGTTTCCACTCAAAGAAGGCACTCAGCAGCCGCAGACTGGCACACTCCTGCTTTGCCCCAGCTGCTTCTACCCTGGGGGCCCCACAGCTATAATTAGGGCCCCTTCAGCAGCCAGTGAATATGCCAGGCTGGATTTGGCTGGAGGTGACAGAGAGCGGCTGTTGGGCCTATTTTGAGAACAAACTGATCCCATGTTCTACTACAGTGGGAGGGAGAGGCAGCTGACCCCATAGCCAGGGAGAGGAGCTGGTCTGATCATCCAACAGGGAAGAATCATCAGCCAGGGAAGAAGAGCTGACTCGTGGTATGGCCATAATCCCAACTCTTGGGAGGCTGAGGCAGGAGGACTGCTGGAATTTCAAGGTTATCATAAGTCTGCATGAGTATGAGACCCTGTCTTGGGAAGGAAGGAAGGAAAGGAGGGAGGGAGGGAGGGAGGGAGGGAGGGAGGGAGGGAGGGAAAAAGGAAGGGAGGAAAAAGGAAAGGGGAGGGGCGGCAAAGTGTCTGACTGAAACCATAATTCAAAGAAGCAGGCAAAGCCTCCCCTTTCTCAGGTCTCAATATATCTGGGATTCCAAAATGACCTTCCTAACCCTTTTCCTGGGCTTGGTCAAGGGAACCACTACATCTCTTGAAGAGCTGACTCTTTTGGCCTAGGAAATTTTCCTCTCTGTGAGCTCTTCTCCAACATTATAGCATTGGGGCTACCTCCTTCAGGGGATGTGCTGGGTGAGACTCCTGCTCAGCCACTCACAATCTAGGGCATCTGAATTGACAGCTTGGCCCTTGGCACGTTCACCAGGAAAAGAGCGGCCTATAGTTTGGGTTCTTTTTGCTGTGTGATATTAGTTATTATACAGGACCTGGCTGATGTGACATAGATAGCATTTTCACACAAATATCCCCCGGGGCATTAGTCACTGCCAGCCACCTGGAACAGAGAAACAGGAACTGAGAAGCTCAGAGCTCAGATGCTAAGATGAGGACAGTGAAGTGCATTTGTTTATCAAGCAGTAGACATAGGCTGAGTTTGGTCTCTCTCCCTTTCTCATTCTGTCATGTCTGTCTGTCTGTCCCCACCTCCACCCCACCCCCTCTCTCTCATCTTATCTCATTATTTAGGTTAGGCTGGTCTTGAACTCTTTTTTTTTTTTTTTTTTTTTTTTTTTTAAGATTTATTTATTTATATGTATATGAATACACTATTGCTATCTTCAGACACACCAGAAAAGGGCATTAGATCCCATTACAGATGGTTATGAGCCATCATGTGGTTGCTGGGAATTGAACTCAGGACCTCTGGAAGAGCAGTCAGTGCTCTTAACCACTGAGCCATCTCTCCAGCCCTGGTCTTGAACTCTTGCTTTAGTCTTTTAAGTGCTGGATTACAGGTAGGGCCCACCATGCTTAGCTATCCCAGTACTTTCCTATTTATTGGTTTGCTTCATCTCTGTGCTACTGATGAATCTAGGCAAACACTCTACCACAGAGCAAGGTGCTTTCTTAGTGTCCTGACCACTCTTCCAAGTCTTGCAGAACACTCCTAGAACCGCCTCTATTCCAGGCTGTGTCTCCAGTACCATCTACTGAGGGTGGCAGGATCAAAGCTGAGAACAGAACTTAAGCGTGTGGTGCCTTTTCCCACATGCCTTGGCCTTCATTAAGAAGTGCTAAAAGGCCATGTGGTGGTGCAGGCCTTTAATCCCAGCACACATGAGTTCAAAGCCAGCCTGCTCTACAGAGTGAGTTTCAGGATATCCAAGGCTACACAGAGAATTACCTCCCACAGGGCCTACCCCTGTGTAACAAGGTAGAGATCTCGAACCTGTCGTGGTAGGACACCCACGTGGGATGATGGGCTGTGTCCGTACCTCAAACTCTGTCAGAGAACAGGTCCCATGGTTAGTGAGGATGGGGACTCTCAATGGAGACTCTTGACTTTGGCAGTATTACACTGAACCCAGGTCTTACTATGTAGTCCAATTTGCCCTCAGATTCACGGCCCTTCTGCCTCAGCTTCCTGAATGCTTACAGACACGAGTGTCACGCTCTGCTTCTCAGGGACCACTTAATGCCACTACCTTCTCTACAGGGTGGCGGGGAGTTCTCATAAGTGTTTGTTAGTGACAGTTGTACTTTGTTACTGCTCTAAGAATGACCTAATGAAGAACAGGTTCTGCCTTCCCTCTGGTCCCTCTATAAAACAATTACCCAGACCCTTCAACTACTTGAGAATCCTGGACCTCCCCCATGGACACTCTTCTGTCTCTATCACCTGCATTCTACACACTTAAGTTGCATTTGCTGCTTTACACATGGTAGCCCAGGGAAGTGAAGCTTGGGGGCGGGGGAGACAGAGCAAGCAAAAGGCTTTATGACTGTCGAAAGGGTTAATAAGGTCCAGCAAAGACAAGCACTGGGGGTTGGGGGGGAGGTATACAAACCTGCAATACCACCTTCCTCACTGTCCCCTCACCCCTCATTGTCTTGTTTGGCTGAAGCTTTCCTTCCAGAAATCGATTTATTGTTAATAAATAGTACTTGATGCTATCTTGTACTGGTGGTTATTATATTTATAACTTGCCTGTCTCCCTTCAGTGCCACACCCGTTTCCAGGTTAAACAGGTGTTCTCAAGTCTCAATTTGAGAAGCTGAGGCACCGACAAGCTAGAGAGAGCATGGCATTACCAAGAAAGCCAGAAACAGAGCCTTATTCCTTGGCTCCATGACCATTCTTCCTCTCCTAGACACCATCTCTGCACTATCCATAATGGACAAGCCAAGCCCCCCTCTGCCCTATCCTTTTTTGTAGATATTGAGATGGGATCTCCTGATTGGCCTAGAACTTGCTATGTAGCCCAGGGTGGCCTCAGAATTACAGCCATCTTCTTGCCTCTGCCTCCCAAGTGCTGAGATTCTAGATTTGGTTTTATGCTGTTTTAGGGTCGAAATCCAGGGCCTTGTATACACCACTCAAACACTCTGTTTGGAGCTTAGCCCCTCTGTCTGTTCTAAGAGAATGTTGGGAAGAAAGGTAAGTAATTAAAAAAAAAAAAAATCTGAAGACCAGTTAAATGTTTTAAGAGAGGCAAGAGAAAAAACAAGAAAGGTATTTTTAAAATCAGCAAGTAATATTTACATGACTTATTATAGATTATAAAGAACTTTTATGGGTACTTCCGGTTGGGTGTCCCTAATAACTTGAAAGGTAGAAGTGATTTGTTTGTCCCCAGGTAAGAGTCAGGAAATGATGACTCAAGAAGCCGGGTGACCTATCTGGATAAAGGATAGCTATGGAACCTGATTTAACCCAGGCTTGAGCTCAGTTCCGGGTCTAACTACAGCTCCAGGGATATCCCTGAAGTAAGCAGGTTAGCTGAGGCCATCCGGGGGCTGAGAGAGAACTTACTGCTGGTCCCAGACGATGAGGTGGAACAGATACTTGGAGAAGTGAACCCGTCGGGTCTGCAGGGGGCTGCAAAGTTCCTTGCCACCATGGCTGAGGGAACACGAGAGGTAGAAATCTTCATAGCTACAAAACAACCAGAGCAGGTCAGTACGCCTCGCCCAGCACACCCTGTCCTTAAAACCAACCTCAGCCACGCTGATGCCAACTTCCGTTTCCTCTGGTAGACTTCTCTTGATCTCTGGAGGATGCAGCATGGGCTCAGGGTGAGGACAACTAAGCCAGGCTTAAGGAAGTGTGCTTAGAAACAGCACCCCGATCGGGATCCCCAGACCCCCTAAGCTTTAGGACCACACTGAGTACAGGAGGGTTGTTTGTTTTGTTTGTTAGGTTGGTTGGTTTTTTTGTCATTTCATGGGAACGGCTGTCTAGCCTCCTTACAGTCAGTTCTGGCCAATCCATTGCAGCACACAGGCGCACACTGGTGTGTGTGTGTGTGTGTGTGTGTGTGTGTGTGTGTGTGTGTGTGTGTGTATGTGCAGGCAAGGGGGGGGGAGGAAAACGACACATGCTGCCATGAATGCCAGCACATGGGGGTCCCTGTGGCTCATGACAGGTGCCTGACAGAAGAGGTCAGAGAAGGCCCCTGTTTCCCAGGCTGCCTCCTTTGTTCTACACCAATCGCCCAGAGGAATACATTAAGTGAGAAACAAAGAAAGGAGGGGAAGGGAGGAGGGGGGGAGGGGTTGGTAAGGGTGGGATGGGGCCAAATGCCTATTCCCCCAGGCCCCAGGACTCTGGGGACCCAGAAGAAGCGCTGAGGACTACCAAATGGACGTCCTCCTCCACCCACCCTGCAAGGGAACCCCAGACAAAGGGTCACCCCCTCCCCGCCACCCTCATTGTACATCTGCAAGAGAGTGCATCCATTGGCGTGGGCCACACTCTATCTGGGAACTAGCCATCTGTCGCTTGTCTCCCTCAGCTGGCTTTGGATCTGGAGAGGGCAGAGAGGCTGAGGCAGCCAGGACTGGGGGACTGGCAGGTGCTTATCTATCTCCTAGGGGACTTCCTCTTTCTGAGATGGATACAGCTTAAGGTCCCCTCCAGGTACTAGGCTCATCCCCTTAGCTCTGTGGCACCAGAATGCCACATAATAACAACCTTCCTAAGAGGGAGAACCACAGTTAGAAAGGAAGAAGCCACCAGGCAGCGGAGCTCCGCCCCCCACCCCCCAGCTCTGACTCACCTGGTAGCCCAGATGATGGGAATCCGGTGAGTGCCATAGACAGTGAAGGCCAGGGCTCCAGAGAAGTGGCAGGCCTCTTGAACCAAATCATGCTTTCGGCTCCCAGGCACCGCTGTCTGGAAGTCTGCGTTAAATGTATTACAGTACAGCTCCACCAAGTCCAAGATGGCCGCTGTCAAGGCTTCTACCACCTTCTCTGTGAAGAGGGGAGGTCAGAAAGGAAACTCATTAGGACTCAAGAGGGGCCATTCTGTTGCCATGACACTAGCAGCATGGGACAGCTTGGGACAGGGATCCCTGAATGTCAGCCAATTTCTAATAGCTGTGACAAAACTTGGCCATGTGTGGAGAGATGGGAAAGATACAGAAGCACACACTGAGCTCATCAAGAGATACCCAGCTTTAAATGTAGGCCTTATACAGACACGTAGCCTTATTTAGTGCTACAATGGTTTTTGTCGTTGTCGTTATTCTTTTAAAGTCATTTTCTAGGGAGCCAGCTGGGTGGTTAAGAGCACTGGCTGCTCTTGCAGAGGACTCAGGTTTGATTCCCAGCACCCCCATGGCAGCTCATAACTCTAACTCCAGTTCCAGAGGCAAGGGTCCAACACCCTCTTCTGATTTTTTGGGTATCAGGTACACATGTGACACACAGACTTATATACAGGCAAAATACCCATACATATAAAATAAAAACAAATCTTTTTTTTAAACAAAGACTTTTCTTGACAAAACCAAACAACAATGTTTGGCAAGCCTATACTTCTCCAGGACTATGCACATGTGGACACACAGACACACAGACAGAGAGAGAGAGAGAGAGAGAGAGAGAGAGAGAGAGAGAGAGAGAGAGAGAGAGAAATGCTGTTAGCTCCTTGAAGACTTTAGAGGACAATTTATTCATCTGTGAAGTCCAAAGATGGATTTATTTTTAAGAAAGCCAGTGATAGGGCTGGAGAGATAGCTCAGTGGTTAAGATCACCTGCTGCTCTTCCAAAGGACCCAGGTTCAATTCCTAGCACCCACATGGAATCTCTCAGCTGCCACCAGGATCCAACATCCCCACACAGGAATACAAGCAGACAAAACAGCAATGCACATACAAAAATAAAATTTGAAAGAAAAAAAGAAAAGAAAACCTCAAGACACTGGTTTTAGGACAAGGATCTGCTTGAAGATTGTATGGAAAGAATCCTAGGATTAAAGCCTTCCTCTCATCTCCCAAGTCCTAGTCTTAATCGGAAGTGCAAGGGTTTGTGGCTGCCAAGAGAAAAATTACAACCTAGCAGGGTGATTTTCCATCTGGATTGAAAGATAAACTCCTCCTTGCTGACCCCCCTACCCCACTTCACCACTCTCTCCAGTAACACCATTAGACTGATTAGCAAGAATAATGAGAAAAAGATCTGTGGAAAGAAATATGGGCTCCAGCTGTGTCCACACCTCATATGGAAACACACACACACACACACACACACACACACACACACACACACACACACACACACGGCCAAGAAGGAAGAAGAATGTGAGCTGAGCTGGTGGCTGGCAGTTTCCAGTCTCTGTGGGACAAAGAGGGAGCACAGCATCCTTACCTCGGTTTTCCCTCACAGCCAACACGTTGGGATCCTGTTGGGGAAAGGAAGACTGAGAGTCAGACAGAGCCCAGGTCCATTTTTACTGCCAGTTGGTAGGGCTTTTCACAGCTGTGCTCATCTGGGCCAGGCAGGGCTGAAATGTGAGGAGCAGAGATTCCCCAGGGGTCGGGAGGGAGTGACGGTCTGTACTGGAGCCATGGGGTGGACGAGTAAGCAGATAAAAAGTCATGCTCACCCTAAGAAAGCCCTGCAAGGCTGGGGATGCGGAACCTGTAGTGCTAGCTTGCCTGCTTTTACTACACACAGATCCACCAAGGAGTCACTGATTCCCTGGCTCTGGGTATCCCCCTCCCCACTTGGTTTTGCACCCTTGTGGATAAGCAAACTGTCAAACAAAGCCTTTCTAGCCTTGGCTCACGCGGTTATTCCCATGAGGTTGAAGCTAGTCCAACCTCTATGCTTAAGGAGAGGGACAGGCTTGGCATCCCTTTCCCAGGATGTGTCTGAACTGCTTACACACAAATGATGGAAGAACCTTTCATCTATTTTTTAATTGTCCTGAGACAGGGTCTCACTGTGTAGCCCAGGCTGTCCTAGAACTCACTATGTAAATCAGCCTGGCTTAACAGAGATCAGCTGCCTCTGCCTCCCAAATTCTAGCTCCTACGAGAGCTAAATTTAGTCACGTGGCCACCAAGTTACGTGGTGATTCACTATCCCTTCTTCATGCTAACCCGTGGGTCCCTGTACCTTCTGGATTTTCGGCTGCATGCGTGAGGGGCAGGGAGGCAGCTGGTTGAGAGCGCCCGTGATCTCAGGAGTCTCCACAGCAGCCAGAGCATTGCAGATGGCCTTGACAGACTGGACCACCCGGTCAGCCTTCAGTGGGAAATCCCCCTGTGGGAGGCCATACAGTGAGGCAAGTGATTCAGCTCTCTGCCTCCCCCCAGCCCAGTCCTCAAGGCTGTGCAGGAGCTAATGACTCTAAGAGGGAATTCCAGAAACTAAGCTTTATTTGAGCAGAGATTTTATTTTATTTTTTTATTGAACCAAGCTTTGAGTGGGTCACATCCACACTCCGCAGTCTGTTGGCCACAGCCCGGAACCTTTTATTCCCGGTCTGCAGTGATAGGCTATTTGTGCTACACAAGCACACACAGGTCTCCACCAAAGGCTAAAGTGTTAGGAAATCGATTGTCGGGGAACAGCAAGGAGGTGACAGCAACACAGTGAGGCCCCCACTTGCTCACCCAGACTTCTCATACCTCACCATAAAATGTTCAGGCCAAGCCTTCACAGCCACAGGCATACTTTGTGTCTCCCCTCCCCTCCACACTTTGCCTCCCAAGTGCTTTCTCATCAGGAATCTCCTCCTGTCTGACTGTGACTACTTGTGTCAATTCAGATTAGGGACTAGGACAGCTACTCCTTCACAAGGTCTCCCCCTCCCAACCCCCGTGGTCATCTTCTTGCGTCTAATAGTTTTAGATGAACATTTCGTTTCTCTAACCACACAAGCTCCCGGAGGCTAAAGCAATTCTTGGGCTATGCACCTTTCTCTCCCCAACCCCCAAACTAGCACAGAACACTACAAAATGGGCTAAGAATGCTTGTCAGTGCCCCTGTTGTTGTAGACGATACTACAGAATAGATTCTAGCAGTGCATGAAGGGCGAACTAGACATCGACCCAGAGGACGATCTATGATTGAAATATCTATCATAGATATCAGAGGGAAGAATCTATGATTGAGAACTGGTCTGAGGGGACAGGATTGTTATTTTACTTGTTTTTTTGAGACAAGCTCTCAGTATATAGCTCTGGCTGGTCTGGAACTCACAGAGTAAACCTTGAACTCAGAGAGGTCTGCCTGCTTCTGCCTCCCAAGTGCTGAGATTACAGTTACGTGCCACCATGCCAGCCAAGGGTTTTAACTTTGAAGACCACTTCCAAAGAACTCTGCTTTAGCTTCAAGGTATTTGGGGAAATGGTTCCAAGGCTGGTATTTCCATGTCGGTTCAAGAGGAAAAGGATCTAGTCTTGAGACTTGCCACTTTCCTGAGGGTGTATGTGATGGGCTTTCAACAGAACATCTTTTTGTTGTTGTTTTGTTTTTGTTTTTGGAGACAGGGTTTCTCTGTGTAGCCCTGGCTGTCCTGGAACTCACTCTGTAGACCAGGCTGGCCTCGAACTCAGAAATCCACCTGCCTCTGCCTCCCAAGTGCTGGGATTAAAGGCATGCACCACCACTGCCCAGCTTTCAAAAGAACATCTTAAGACAGTGTTCCTGGGCACTTTTGACAGAAAAAAAGGCCTGGTCCACAACCCTTAGCTTAGAGATGCTCTACCTCAGAGACAGCAATCAGACTTTTTCACAGAAGGACAGAACACCTTCTTACACACTTGCTAGATGTTGGTTTGCTTGCCCAGAGCCAGAAGAATGAAAAGAGGTGTCACTGACAGCCTGCCATCTGATCTCAGGAAAGAAAGGAACTTCTAGCAGCTCCTTGCCGGTCAGGCCCAGGGTGTCCGGTCAGGCCCAGGGTGTCCGGTCAGTCCCGGGGTGTATACTCACGTCAGCCAGCAGGAAGGCATCCACCTCATTGTGGTAAGTGTCAAACAGAAGACTCAAGGCCTGCCTGGGGATATGTGGTGAGAAAAATCACAAGAGAGATCACAAAAGATTCATTGCCCTGGGAGTCACATGCTCTCCCTGCCCCTTCCTCTGTTCAAAGATCAGACCCTGATGTGAAAGGGTTCCCTCTCTTTCCATGCCCCATGAGGATGGGAAAAGGGTCCTTTCCTCGTGGCAACCTCTTACCTAGAAAAGGACAGAAAACTTATTGGGGCACTGGTTCTCAACCTGTGGGTCTCGACCCCCCCAATAGGGGTCCTACATCAGAAATGCACATTAAGACTTGTAACAGGGGCTAGAGAGATGGCTCAGTGGTTAGGAGCACTGATTGTTCTTCCAAAGGTCCTGAGTTCAATTCCCAGCAACCACATGGTGGCTCACAACCATCTATAGTGGGATCCAATGCCCTCTTCTGGTGTGTCTGAAGACTGCAACTGTACTCATGCACATTAAATAAATAAATAAATAAATAATAAAATAGAGTTATAACAGTAGCGAAATTATAGTTACGAAGTAACAATCAAAGAATTGTATGGCTGGGGGTCACCACAACATGGGGAACTGTAGTAAAGGGTTACAGCATTGGGAAGGTTGAGATCTTGCTGGCAGGCATAGAGGAAAGAAAGAAGAAGATGTGCCCTGGGACAGGGGCATCCCTGACAAGTTTCTAGACATTTACGAGAAGCTGTCATTCTAGCTGGAAGCTGGGCAAGTATATCTAAGCCATCCCCTCAGTTCCTGCTTGGACTCCACCCAAGTGGTACCCACTCTCACCTGCTAATGGTCTGCTTGACTGGCCTCTCTTGGAGATGAATGAAGTAGTTCAAGGTGGAAGGGCTCTGGTCATCATTCACCTGGGTGAGTGAGCAGTGCCCTGGTCAGGCAGAGATGATGTCCTTTTCTCAGCCTAGGATACCTACCCCATTCCCTTAACATGTTCTGAATCACCCTCTGCCCATTCTACCAGCCCAGGTATGTGCAACTCTCAGCCACTTCCAACACGTACCGTCCGGGCCAGGTCGCTCCGGATAGCCTTCTGCTCCATCAGCTGTAGCCGGATGTTGATGTCAAACTTGCGGCAATATTGGATATACTCATGGCTTCCCAAGGCATGCTTGCTGGTGGGGTGGGGACGAAACCATCAGTGCCTTAAGGGCTCAGTGGGAGGAGGGATGGGTACTTTAGCTTGGGGAGAGACAGCCAGGGAGGAAGGAAGGGAGGGCAGAAGGGAGAAGGGGAAAGGCCTATGGGAATGTTGTGGTAAAGCATGGGGTCTTCTGAATAAAAGCCACCCATAACACTTAGCCCCTGGGCTACACAAAGAATGACTCACTGACTCATTCCCAGGATGCTACAAAGAGTTGGGGTACAGAGGGATTCCTTAGGGAGTGGTACTTTAAATTGTATTTTCCTGGCTTTAACAACCAAGAAAAGACAAGCTGAGTGACACAGACTCGTGTCCTCTTTTTTGCGCTGCTCACAAGGAGCTGAGGACAGACAAAGCAATCCGACTATTATCTGGAAGCAAGTTCCATCCCACCCCTCCCTCCACAGTCCCGCCAGATTAGGAATCCCCTGGGACTCTTAACACTTTCTAAAAAGTAGGAGCAGTTCTCACTGCTCAGCACCCACACAGGAGACCCTCAGTTCCTAGGAGGCAGCCTGCTGATCCCTCTGTCACCCAAGCTCTTCCCCACCCCCAAGATCACACCTTAATCTGAAAGGAAACCCACAAGAAAGGGCTGAACAAGCACCACTTGTGGGCCAGTACTGCAGGCCGGGCTAGACCCTAGCATCTGAGTAGCAGAGCCGGAAAAGAACTTCCTTCCTCAGCAGAGGTGGGAATCTGGACTGGAAGGGAAGGGGATGGAGGGGAGCAGAAGGGAAGAGGGATACAGAAACTTCTGGAAGTACAGAGCGGGGCCAAGTAAGACCAGCCTAGACTTAGAGGCTCTCCATATCCTGGGGGACCTGGTACCTGCAATATGAGCTCTGATAGGCTAAGATTAAAGTAAAAGTGAACTATGGTATGGGAAGGCTGGACTGTTAGGCGGGGAGGGGCGGGCCTGCGGGAGGGTCTGTGAGGAAGGAAGAGCAGTGTGGTAGAGAGGGGGAGGTAGCAGGAAACCCAGGCTCCCCTAGGACTGTCTCAAGGTTCTTATCACAGAGCTGCCTGCATCCTGGAGCAACACCCCCTTCAGTATCAGCTCCTCCAGCTCAGTGAAACAATCCTGAGGGCTTCCTTGGGAACTAGCAATTTTCTGGAAACTCCTGAGGGCCCTTTCTACCCAGGACCCAGCACTATGCTGGGTAGCAGGGTAGAACCAGGGAGGCACGGCCCCAGTGACTTCAACTTGTTTATGAAAGGGCTTTGGCTATGTGGCACAAATTGGGGTGGAGAGAAGGGGAGGACGTGACCCAAGGACCACTGCCTGGTGTCATGCCTTTGGGAATCTTCCACTTGACATCTCCACTACCTCTGAGACTCCAAGGCTCCCGGATTGGGAGTCTGCAGGGAAAATATGGCATCTGTGTACTTGGGAGTCCCAGGAGTCCTCCCCTGGGGTCAGTCCTTTGTTGCCTGTATCCAGTGACTGCTCAGGAGGTCCTCCTTACTCTAACTCCCATCCCCTCTGTCCATCTGTCTCTGTCTGTCTATCTGTGCACACACAGATGGAACCCAGGGCTTCCCCCATGCTAGGCCTCATCTCTAGCACCACTACATCCCCAACACTGAAGAGCAAGCTTCACAGATGGTCAATGGAAAGCCAGAACTGAGTGTAAACTGTTCTCCAGAGTCTGATTTACCCACGATAGCCCTGGGCCCAGCACTAGCATTTCTAGGAAGCCCTGTGCCAGGACCCCTCCCTGCCCCTCTAGAGGAGGCAAGAATACAGCAAACACATCATGGAATGTATTTGTGGATGCCCTGGAATTATATCATGACAGGCCTGTTTCTTTTCCCTCAGTTTCCAGATAAGGATGCAGAGGCCAGAGAGCAGTCATTATCCCTAAGGTAATGCTGAGGAAATCCATTAAGAAATGAACCTTTAGTTCTGACTATCAATCCTGTGCTCTAACCACAGACAACTAAGCCTCCATCTAGACTTGCTCGAGGGAAAATGCAGTGGCAGTTCACAGGAACCGGTAAGGAGGTTCCTGTCCCTATTCACAAGGTCTCTTTCCTCCAAGGGGGACATGGATGGTGGGCAGCTTGGGTGGAGGTCAGCAGAACTCCTGATGTTTGTGGCCACATCATCCTACCCCTGGGGGTGGGAGCCCTGCCCACCCCACTCCAGTTTTCCACAGTTCAGGGTAGTGGAGAGGGCTTTTCTTAGCTGGTCCCACATCACACTTTCCAGGGAGGCTGCCTTCTGTAGAGGGCACTGGCTGAGGGAGCTGGAAGCCGGCCTAGGAGGAGGCTAAACAGCTGCACAGGCCAGTGGAACCAAAGGCAGAGAAAGGCACGAGCGCCATTGTGATGTCTCCCTTTGGTTCTGCCCGGTGGCTGCATGCCCTCTAGAGTAAGAGATGCCACCTGCCACTGCCCCTAACCTGCCCCCACATATGATGCACATCTCTCCTCCAGCAGAAGCCTGCACACAGAGACCTCATCTTTGCTTAATCCCAGCTCCAAGCTCTTTCCACGGCAGTTTTGGCTCAGGATCCAGCCAACCCAGCTGGAAGATGGAGCTCCTGGGGAAAGTGCGACGTGGCTGAGAATGTGCCCAGGAGGCGGGAGTCCTGACTGCAGGGCTGAGTCCTGACTGCTGGGCTAGGGAAGTGCAGCAAACCCTGAGCCAAGTATAATTCTCTAAGCCTCCCTCGTTCTTCCAACCAGAAGGCAAGTGTCACCTCTGTCTCACAAGACCCTGGCCCCATTCACTCACTTTTGCAAGAACTCCTCCAGCCCACAGGGCTTCAGCACAAAGTCGCCCACGTCTACTTCCCTCAGTTCATCATGGGTGTAGCAGAGAGTCTGGTAGATGAGCAAGTCCACAGTCGAGGAACCTGGAAGGGGTAAGGCAAAAGATGGAGGGCAGTGACATTGGGCAACTGGGACAGACCCTCCCCACCTCAATCCTTTATCACCAGCAAAGTGGTCTCTAGTACCCACCGGCAGTCAGACAGAACAGACGGATACACAGCTTGGGGTTGAGCAAAGTTACTATATACCCAGAAAGCTGGCCCTTCAGAAACGTCCTCATTCAGGCTACAGAGTGAGGTGAGAAACAAAACCCTCCAGTCTGGAACGGTCCTCCCTTGCCTCAGCTCCAGGGACACTTGTGTAACCCCCGACTAACTCACAGTTGCAGGTAAAGGTGAGTGGCTCCCGAAGACTGTCACATAACACAGTCACTTTCAGGTTGACCTCATCCCCAAGGTGCTCTGGGCTCGGGGTGACAGTGCTCCAGACACAACCAGTGAGGGAATAGTCCTGGATATCAGAGCCCGTTCGAAGGCTGTATAGGAAGAAAGGAGGGAGGACTCATGAGTGTCTTCAGAGGGCCAGCAGGGCCCCTCCCACACAAAAGCCCATGGGCTTTTCTATCCCTACTCTATGGGCTAGGCTGGGGCAGTGGGATGGCAACCTGGGAAAGCTGTAGTCTTTCTGGTCATCTCTGTTACAGTAGCAAACCAATCCCCACAGTGTAACAGTATTGAGAGGTCCAGGGAGTTTTCTACACTAAGTTTAAAAGGATTTAACCAATAAGTGCCAGGCAGTGGTGGCACATGCCTTTAATCCCAGCACTTGGGAGGCAGAGGCAGGCAGATTTCTGAGTTCGAGGACAGTCTGGTCTAGAGAGTGAGTTCCAGGACAGCCAGGGCTACACAAAGAAACCCTGTCTCCAAAAACAAAAACAAACAAACAAACAAAAAATAATAAGTCGTTAGAAATCGGTTTCCTTCCTCTTCTGTATAAGAGAAGCTTTCTCTTCTCTGAGCAGTGTGTTTGCTCCTAAGGGCAGCCGAGGGTCAGGGCCTGAGGCAGAGGACAATTAGACTGATCAAGATTTGTGAATTTTTGTTTGTTTGTTTGTTTGTTTTTTCAAGACAGGGTTTCTCTGTGTAGCCCTGGCTGTCTTCACATTGTAGACCAGGCTGGCCTCAAACTCAGAAATCCGCCTGCCTCTGGCCACCCAAGTGCTGGGATCAAACTGGAACTTGCTATGGAGACCAGGCTGGCCTGAAACTCATAGAAATCCACCTGCGTCTGCCTCCCAAGTGCTGTGCCACCATACCTGGCAAACCTCTAAGATTTTATAAAAACCTTCAGACACCTACTAGAGAAAGGTCTTACTCTGGAATTTTATTTACTATAGCTCTTCTTCCTTCCTGAAGGATCAGGTAGCTTCACACACACATAGGCACGCACGCACGCACACACGCACATGCCCACGTACATCCATCCTCCTCCCCAGATCCCATCCTTCAGTTCTTACATATCCAGCATGTGGCAGAATGCAGCAACTTCCTCATCTCTCTCCTCTGAGACCTCAAATAATTCGTGGCCATTGGCGACAGTGTGGGGCCGGGAGCCCACCTTAAAAGGAAGAACAGCTGACTCAGCACTTTCCCCCCTCTGGACTCCCTTCTCTGAAGGGCCTCCCAGATGTGAAACAACAGCCTGTGTTTAAGGACTTTCAATGTAACATTGAAAACAGACACACACACACACACACACACACACACACACACACACACACTCACACACACCACCACCACCACTACACTACATACATGAAATCCAGAAATATAGTATCTGCCAAACTAGGACACCAAAGACTGAAAAAGAATTTGAAGCCTGGGCTGAGAACAGAAGCTGGGGCAGTGGACAAGAGTGGCCAAACCTGCTTTGTGAGGGGGGACATGTCTGACCAGCTCAGTGTGGCCATAACCAGGCAGTATTTAATACAGTGCTGAGATCAACCACGGGCAAAGCATTCTTGGGAAGGCTCCCAGAGACACTCGAGTGAGCTGAGCTAGGTTAGGCAGGTGTTCAGCCCAAATGGTCCCCAGGGAGGCCTGGCCTTGGACATCCAAAGCCCTGGAAACCAGACTCTAAGACTGAGCTTGTCAATGGTGGTATGACTCGGACACCTGTGCCTTCCCAGGAGGAAGACCAATGTGACAAAGCAGGGCTCTGGGCTGGAAAGAGCCTGACAGGGCTCCTTCTTTAGGCTCCTCAGAGACTTGCTGGTTCTAAGCAGCTATGGCTACAGGCTGCCTGCACAAATCTGTCTCCTTTCCCAGAACACAAATCTAGTACTGGGATCCTTAGACAGGTCCCCAAACCATCTCCCATCCCAGGACCGTTCTAAAACACCCGGGAAACTGTCAAACGAGCCCCAAGGAAGAACAAATAAGGAGAAGGCTAATACTGAGAGGCCCCACAGGCCTGCCCAGGGAAGCCACCCTGGAAGGAGGCTTCGGCTCCACAGATTCCCAGGCTGAGTCTGGTAAAGGCGGCAGGTTCTAACAGCTGCTCTGGGGAAGGAAGGGGGGCATCTGATGCTGTGGTTAGTGTGTGCCACCTCACCTCCCATCACCCCTTCAGCTGTTCCTATGCCTTCCCTGCCCCTCAGGGCAGAAGGCAGCAACCAAGCTCTTCACTGAATATTCTGACTGCAAGTGTCCCTCCCTATGGTCTCTCTCACTCCCCTGGGTGTGTGTAGGGTGGGGGTGACAGTACATGAAGAAGAAAGCAACAGCGGGGGGCAGTTGGCAGTGGGGGCAGTTGGCAGTGAGGGCAGTTGGCATGTGAGGCCCTGGCTTTGCCAAGCGTATGCCTGTGTTCCAATCCAAACAATAGTACCACTGTCAGCAATTAACCTATGAGAAAGAGTCAGAGAGAAAGAAGAGGCAAGAGAGGCCGGGAGGGAGAGGGACAAACAGAATGGCCACTGAAGGCCATTTCATACCCTTTCTGTACCATTCCCTGGCACCGTAAGAAAACAAAAGCCACTTACGTTTGCCCGGCTGGCAGGCCCTGGTGGCATCGTCCAATGCTGGTTGGGGGAGTCTGCCAGGCTGAGGCTGGCAGCGGGGGTACCAGGCTGGCATTTGGAGTTAGCCCTTTTCAGAGATGGCTCACTGAGCCCGGGATAAGTAGGATCCTTCCGGTTGGAAGCCCGGTGAAGGCGGGGTGGGGGTATAGGCGCAGAGCTCAAGGGGTCTCCCCTCCCAGCAGGCAGTGCTCCTGCCCCAAGCTGAGGTGGGGGGGACCACTGCCGCATTGCTTCCCCCACCCCAGAACTGGCAAGAGCTTTTTGCTTTGCCCTTGCTGCTTCAAGGAGAGTCCGGGCCAGGTCAGGCTCCCTCTCAGTACTCTGATGACACATGAGATGGGGGAGGGAAGACAAAGGTGACTACCACCTACCCCAGGCTGCCTGACTCTGTGAGCAGGCCCAGCTCTGTGTGATGAACTCGCCCCATCCCTATAAATAGCAAGAGCAGCCCCACCTCTGAGTTGAGCCTTTAAAAAGCCTGAGCTCCAGCAGCTCACCCTGATTAGGCTTTGAGGGACTCTGCAAAAGCAGAGGAAGGAAGGACCCTGCAGCTGTGTAGAGCTGGAATTGATCCCTAAGGCTGGACATGAGGTGGGAAAGCCCCAGGGCACTAAGACAAAGGGTAAGGAGGAAAGAGGGCTGGAAAAAGGGGTGGGCTGTAAGTTGCTACACGTGTCCGAAGCTATGTAGTAGCCTGACTTCTGGGAGCAGGGTGTCCATAAGTCAAGGGTAAAATAAGGTGGCCTTCATGCCCCCAATCCCCCTGGAGATACTCCTGACACTTCACGGGCCAAAGACATATCAACGCATCTGTAGTAACCATTTGGGATGAAGAGACTTTATATATATATATATGTATATGTATATGTATATGTATATGTTATACATATATATACTATATATAATAACATATACACACACATACACACATACACACACACACTGTCAGGCTTTTTCACTGAGGAAAGAGTGGGAAAAGACAGGTAAAAGTAAACACCCCCACAGTGTGACCACACTCACTGCTATTGAACTACATACTTTTAAATGGCCAATGGCAAACTTATCACATATATTTTTATCACAATAAAAAGCAGTGAGGAAGGGAGGTTGAGAGGAAGAGGGAGGAAGGGAGAGACTTTGGAATGAGACCAGGGTCTAATACCAGCTCTCCCACTTCATGCTGTGTGGCTCTGGAGCATCAGACAGGGTATTGTGGAGATCTGGATGGGGTCACATTCCACTAAACAAGTCGCTAACGATATGAGTGATTATCAGGGCCGTGCAGTGGTTGCCAGGGCAGAGCCTCAGGAGACAAAAGTAGCTCAAGTCCCACTCCACCATTCTGCCAGTGAGCTTGGTGACTCCTAACTCGGTCCTTACTTCAAGAAAGAAGTACCTAGTGACGGCCAATACTTCAAAACACCTGCCCCCAGAAGGGCTCTTTTGGCCATCACACTGAAACTTAGCCTAGAAAAGGAGCCAGACTTTCCTGATGTTCCTGGCCCTGGCGCCCATAATAAAGCCTAGCTTGGATACCTCCCCATCCTGCAAGGGCCCTGAGGACAGAGGGGAGGACTAAAGGGCAAGTGAGTTCTTTGTAGATCTGAATTAGGAATGGCAAAGATAAACTAGTCTATGTTCTGAACGAGTGCAGAGGAAGGTCCTCACCGGAGCAGCAGAAATCCGGCGGTTCTTGCCCGGCGTTGCATTTTTTCGGTTGGCATAGCGAGAAGTATAGGTTCGAGGGGGCACCTGAGGGGGCATCGTCTTGCTCCGGGCCACAGGTTTCCCAGAGGTGTCCTTGTTGAAGTCCAGGGGCCCTCGGCCCTCCTTCCAGCCCCTGGTAGCATCAGACGATATCTCCGAGTCGTAAGTGGACTTCAAGTTGAGCCTGGTAATTGCATCGTTGATGCCATCGTAGTCCACAGACCCCAGCATGTGTCGCTGTCCCTCTTCTGTGTCCTGGGCCCCTAGCAGTTTGTCAGATGACTGTTCCGCCAAAGAGAGACTGTTGACGTCATTAGGCTGAGAGATCTTGGAGTGTGAGGGAGATCCTTTTCTAGGAGGCAAGGGAGGGGCATCCCAGATAGAGACCCGAGGAGGGAGAGGAGGTGGGGACAGTTTCTTACAAGAGCCACCTGTGTCACCTGATCCTGGAGACAAAGAGCATCTCCCATCTGAGCCATCAAAAATATAGAGATAGTCTCCAGACAAGGAGCCCTTGGTCCAGGGGTCTGGGCCAGGCTGTGGATCCTGGGAGGTAGAGTTGGGAAGCTCTTCTGGTGGGGAGATGGAGTTGTAATTTAGGGTGGGATCAGAGCCAGAAAGACCACGCAAGAGCTTGAGATCGGACTGCCTGCCTGCTGGCTTGCTGTAGAAGGCTGGCTCATCCCAGCTGATAAGAGAGGGTTCTGTGTTCTGCTTGGCTCTGCTCTCCTCCTTGTGGTGTCGGAGCCGGGACAGAGCGTCATATTCCATCTGCAGGGCTTCAGCCATAGCCAGCTCTTTGCGGCTGATGCCCACCGACTCCAGGGACTTCCAGTGCTCCCCATTGCCCTGAGTCGAAGACATGATGAGGGTGGGGGCACAGGAGACGACGAAGCCGTCTACTTCCTGCCAGTGTCAGGCCTGGATGGCAGGTACATGTTGTCTTGGGACCTGTAGGCAATGGACAAAAATGTAATTTAGTTACAAAGCAAGACTTAACCAATAATCTGATATTGTGACAATAAAGTGACATAATCTGGGCCACTGTTCCTTTCCTCAATGCCCACATCAGAAGTAAAGAAACAGAAAAAGGAAAAAAGAGAGACCAGGGCAACCTTATCACAGCTATCCAGCCATCCTTCTATCTCTGGTCCTAATTCCTACCCTTCCTTCCATTAGATGTGCTTCAAAGAAAGAAAGAAAGAGGTAGGGCCGGGCGGTGGTGGCGCACTTGGGAGGCAGAGGCAGGCGGATTTCTGAGTTCGAGGCCAGCCTGGTCTACAGAGTGAGTTCCAGGACAGCCAGGACTACACAGAGAAACCCTGTCTCGAAAAAAAAAAAAAAAAGAAAGAAAGAAAGAAAGAAAGAAAGAAAGAAGGAAAGAGGTACTTAGTTTATTCCTTTTAACAATTATCTATCTGTTTGCTCTTAGGGGAAGGTATAAATGCCACTGACATATATAGATCAGTGAACAACTTTCATGAGTCCTTAAAAAACAGGTACTTAATCAGCCAAGAGTGAAAGGGGAGACAGGGACTCTTCAGTCTAAGAGGACAGTTGTCTAGGGCCAGACTCAGTGGTAGACTGTCTGTCTGTCCAGCATGCATGAGGTCCTGGCTTCCACCCCCAGCACTGCCTAAATCAGTGGTTCTCAACCTTCCTAATGCTGTGACCCTTTAATACAGTTCCTCACAGTGTGCTGACCCCAACCATAAAATTATTTCATTGCTATTTCATAATTGCAATTTTGTTGAAATACTTGTATTTTCAGCATAATACATAATGAAATACTTGTATTTTCTAATGGTCTTGGGTGACCCTCATCAAAATGCCATTTGACACCCCCCCAAAGGGGTCACAACCCAAAGGTTGAGAACCATTGGTCTAAAATGTCTTTCAAAAATTAAGGTTAGATGTGACAGTGAAATGATTTAGTAGTACAGGCTGAGGACCTGTGTTCAAGCATCAGAACACCTGAGAAGACAGAACCTGGTCCTGAAAGTTGTCCCCTGACTTCCACGCACGGGCTGTGGCAAAGCACCACTCCCCCCCACACACACACTCACATACTTCTATTATATATGCACATAATAATACAGTTAAATTTTTTTAATTAGAAGGGGAAAGGTTCTATTGAGAAGGCTTAGTGGTAAAACATTGACCTAGGAGGTACAAGGCCCTGGGTTTGAACCCCAGTGCCATATGAAGGGAAAAAAAAAAAAAGCCAGGCATGGTGGCACATGGTATAATCCAAGCATTCAGGAGGTAAAGGCAGAAGCCAGGCATTCACGGCCAGCCTGGGTGACCTGGGAGATGTTTCATAACAAGAATTAACAAGAAGGGGCTAAAGAGATAGCTCAATGGCTGACAGCATTGGCTGTTCTTGCAGAGGACCCATGTTCAGGTCTCAGTACCCATATGGTAGCTCACAACTATCAGTAACTCCAGTTCCAGGCAATCTGATGCCCCCTTCTAAGCTCCCAGGGTAACAGACACACATGCAGTGCACATTTATATATACACGCAGGCAAAAGTGTCATGCACACACAATAAAAAATACATAAATCTAAAAGTTAAAATTAGCAAAGAAAGCCGGGCGGTGGTGGCGCATGCCTTTAATCCCAGTACTTGGGAGGCAGAGGCAGGTGGATTTCTGAGTTCGAGACCAGCTTGGTCTACAAAGTGAGTTCCAGGACAGCCAGGACTACACAGAGAAACCCTGTCTCGAAAAACCAAAAAAAAAAAAAAAAAAAATTAGCAAAGAAGCTGGGCGATGGTGGTGCATGCCTTTAGTCCCAGCACTCAGGAGTCAGAGGCAGGTGGATCTCTATGAGTTCAAAGCCAGCCTGGTCTACAGAGTGAGTGCCAGGGATACTCAGAGAAACCTTGTCTCAAAATCAAGACAAAATAAAATAAAACACCCAAAAATTGGCAGAAAAGAAAGGCCAGGGGCTGGTGAGATGGCTCAGCAGTTAAGAGCACTGACTACTCTTCCGAAGGTCATGAGTTCAAATCCCATTACCCACATGGTGGTTCACAACCATCCGTAATGAGATCTGATGCCCTCTTATAGGGTGTCTGAAGACAGTTACAGTGTACTTACATATAATAAATAAGTAAAAAACCAAAAAAAAAAAAAAAAAAAAAAAAAAAAAAGAAAAGAAAGGCCAGCTCCCATGCAGTCACACGCGGCTAGCAGGACGTAAAATGACGTAACCACTTTGGAAAGGACAGCTTCCGACAAAGGCAAGCACAGGTCTGCTTATGACTCGATCGATCGCAGACTTGTGCACAGATGTTAAAGACAGGATTGGGTTTGTAGCTCGTCAGTAGAATGCTTGTCTGACGTGCACAGGCTCAGTGTGACACTCTAAATAAGTACAAAACAAAACAATAAGCCTCAAATAGTGAATGTAGAAGCTTTACTTATGCTATCACTGTGATGGTTAGAATATGCTTGGCACAGGGCGTGGCACTCTTTGGAGGTGTAGCCTTGCTGGAGTGGGTGTGGCCTTGTTGAAGGACTCTTCAACAAGTGCTAAAGTATGTCACTGTAGGGGTGGCTTCTCCTTGTTGCCTGGAAGCCAGTCTTCTAGCTGCCTTCAGAACGAGATGTAGAACTCTCAGCTCCTCCTGCCATAATGATAATAGACTGAACCTCTGAACCTGTAAGCAAACCCCAATATTTTTTTTTTAAGATTTATTTATTTATTTAATGTATATGAGTACACTGTAGCTGTCTTCAGGCACACCAGAAGAGGGCAACCGATCCCATTACAGATGGTTGTGAGCCGCCATGTGGTTGCTGGAAATTGAACTCAGGACCTCTGGAAGAGCAGTCAGTGTTCTTAACCACTGAGCCATCTCTCCAGCACTCCCCTCCCCCACCCCCAAGTCCCAACTGAATGTTGTCCTTTACAAGAGTTACTGTGGTCATGGTGTCTGTTCACAGCAGTAAACCCTAACTAAGACAATCCCCAAACTAGAAATGACCCAAATGTCTATATGGTGATTCTTTTGAAAATGTGAAGTCTGGTGGGAACTGGAGCTCAGTTAACACATGCTTATCTAATGTATACAAAGCCCTGGGTTTGATCCCAGAAACACATAAAGCCAGGTATGGTAATGCCTAGGATCCCAGCAGTGAGGAGGCTGAAGCCAGAAGATCAGAAGTTCAAAGTCATCCTTAGTTGCACAAAAAGCTTAAGCCCAGCCTGAGCTCCTTAAGACCCTGTCTTAAACAAATCAAAAAGTGATCCATCTACATATGTAGCATCTAGTGTTGCTTAGCAACGAGAATGAATGAACTATTGACAAATGCAGACTCGTGGATGAGTCCCAAATTAACTCTGTTGAAGAAAACCTGCCAGACTAGAGTATGGGTACGCATCACTGCATTTACAGGAAATTTCTGCAAATGGAAACGGAAAAACAGATGGGACCTTACCTGGGAAGGAGAGGGAGGCCTACTGCAGCCAGACGGGAACTTTGGGAGTGATGAACATGCTCATTATCTTTTTTTGGCTTTTCTCTCCACCCCTCCCTTTCTGCAGAGATCACAACTCTGGCCTATGCACGCTAGGCAAGCACTCTGCCACTGAGCTATGCCTGAAGCCCATTCATTATCTTGCCGGGCGGTGGTGATATCATCAGTGTGTTCATATGCCAAACTTATCATGTTGTACACTTTAAATATATGCTGTTTATCACACGTCAATTAAACCCCAGCAAAATATAAATGTACAACACAGCTCTACTTAGCAGACTTTATAATTACTCAAAGTTCAACAACAGGTGAGACACGGTGCCTGGGTATGGATCTGCCAAAATATTGATGATCCCTTGGTCCTTAGGAAGCCAGATAGGAACCACAGGCCAGCTGTCTTTAGATGCAAGAATCTGCCACACACTCCGGGGTTGGTGCCTTCTGCTTCTGAAGTCACAACATGAAAAGAGCTGAGACAAGGTGTGTCTGTCATGTGTCTCTCAAACTGTAGCTTAGAAGGACAGGAACTGTTCACAGCTCAATGCCCACATGCTCTCCTTAGGTTCTGAGTTAATTGGTCTGTGGTAGGGTAATGGTATTTCCTAGGAGATCCTAGGGCCTGTGTGTCTGTGGCTGGGGGTGTGGAGCAGTCACTTCTAACCTCTAGCAACAGCATCCTGGAAGCTCACTGTTACACAAAAGTATCAGATAGAATTCATTCTATAGGGCAGCTTCACCAAAAAGGTAAAAAAAAAAAAAAAACAATGTAACATGTTTATAACATGACCAAAAAGTCGAAAACAACAATAGAAAGGCTCGATAGATCTTGTGTGTCTTTGTTTGGTTTTTGTTGACTCTTGTGTCTCTGTAACTCAGGCAGGTGAACTGTGTAGCTGAAAATGACCTTCAATTCCTGGGTTTCCTGCCTTTAACCTCCCAAGTGCTGGGATTACAGGTATGTGCCACCACACCAAGGTGAGTCTAGTCATGTGTGTGTGTGTGGTATGTGGGGGTGGGGGGAATTGGTATACGTATATGAGAATGTGTGTGTGGAGTGTGAGGGAGTATGTGTCGGGGGTATGTGTATGTATATGTTGTGCGTGTGTGTGTGTGTGTGTGTGTGTGTGATATGTTTGTAGTGAGTGTGGTGTATTTGTGGTATGTGTGTGTGGTGTGGTGTCTGTTGTGGAGGATGGGAAGGGTGTGTATGTGTGTGTGCCGTGTGTGGTGCAGTGTGTGGATGTATCTCTCTGTGTGTGGTGGGTGGGTGTGAGCATGTGTGGTTTGGGTGTATGTTGTATGTGTGTGGTACATATGTGGAGGTGTGGTGTACATGTGTAAGTGTGTAATGTGATGTGTGTGTGGTGTGGTGTGTTTTGTAGTGAGTGTGTGTGTGCATGTGGATAAAGGGATAGAAAGCAGGACTTTGTGCTCTACCGTTGACCCACAGCCCTGTCAGATTTTTGAGTGGTAAGTTCCACTCAATTCAATATAGGTGGCAGGTCCTCCTCCAGCTGAGGTGCCTTCCAGGGACCCTGGCCAATTTGGCCAGAGTTGTGGCTGGCCGTGAGGTATGATTACTACTGTCCTTAGCAGGTCCCCAAAGATCAAGGCAGCTGCCTGCTCATTTCTTCATCTGCTGACTTCTCCACCCTTCCATAGCTCCTTAAAGGTTACTTTTGGGGCTGGAGAGACCACTCAGCAGTTAAGAGACTGACTGCTCTTCCAGAGGTCCTGAATTCAATTCCCAGCAACCACATGGTGGCTCACAACCATCTGCAATGGGATCTGATACCCTCTTCTGGTGTATTTGAAGACAACTACAGTGTATTCATATACATTAAATAAATAAATATTTTTTTAAAAAGGTGTGTGGGGGGGAGTTAGAAGAACAGGACAAGATAGGTTTGCTTGGCTATCCAAAGGTGAGAAAATGGTCCCAGAAAAGAGTACTGTATTGTTTTTTCAGAGGGCACTAGAAAAGTGCTCAACATAGGACTGACCAGGCCATCACACTATGCTACAGAGATGTACCCCAGCTCACCTTAAGAATTTTAATCCAGAAGGTGACTGTACTTCAGCCCTGCCTGAGCTGGGACAAGCAGCGTGTTAATGTTTGCCTTAGCTAGGCACCATTGTATAGTGTAAAACTAAGGCAGTGAACAATCATCTCCCGACTTCCTGCCTCTTCCCACACTAGGCTATCCGAACTTGCCTGAAGCCTGACTTTATTCCATTTGGTTTCCTACTGCTACAACTGGCTTCCTCTCGTGCCCCACCCACTTAATCCTCTGCAGGATAATGTTCCTTGGGTTTCAAGAGCTCCCTCCCCTCTCCTCTAGCTGAGACCTTTTCTCTACTGGGTTTCACATTGGCACAGAAACAATGGCTCTCCCAACTTAAAGCCTAAACCTACAGCCTGAGATCCCTCGGCTTTAGTTCTCAGCTCTTCCTTCCATTCTCAGCTCAGCTTCAAGAAAGAGTGGACAGCACCTAAAGCTCCCTTCCATGTTCTCTCAGTCATGAGGTGTCCTCTCCCACTAAAGGCACTCCCCAAATACTTTGGCTGCCCAAATCAGAGGGATTCCCATGTCCCATGTCATCAGATGTCACTTGTTCTGGTCCACTTGGCTCTCTCTCTCTAGAGCATTCTCTTCTCCTATCCTCTGCTTCTGGGTCCTGTGACACTATTTTTATTTGCTCACTCACTTATTTCCTTCTTTATTATTGTATGTGAGCGCACACACGCACATATGCATGTGCCACAGCGCATGTGTGGTGGTCAGAAAACAACCTTCAGGGGTTCGTTCTCTCCTTCCACCTTTGTGTGAGCTCCAGGAATCAAACTTGGATCAGCAGGCTTACAGAGCAAGCACTGTACCGGCTGAGCCATCTTACTGGTCTCACTTTTCCCTTCTTCTCCTTCTCCATCTTTGTCTTCCTCTCCCTTTTTGACTCTTCAAACATGGGTGTTGACTCAAACCTCCATCCTCAGCCTGCTGCTCACCCCTGTCCTCCACTTACAGTCTCATCCACCCCATTCCTGTCCACACCGCCCTCATGCTGATAATTCCAGATGTGCATTCCTCCTTCATTTCATGTGATCACCCGTACCTCAAAACCCAAAGGGCCAAACCTGAGCCCCCATCCCCTTTCTTCTCTGCTCCCATCCAGGGCTCCCCACTGAATGGCACTACCCAATCCCAGGCTAGACACCCCTCCAGTCATTCTGAAAGCCCTCCTTGTTCATCTGAAGTCCCATCACAGGCTGTGACTCTGTTCTTTACATCCCGAAGCTAATCCTTCCTCCTGTCTTAACTGCCACCGTCCTGGTTCAAGCCCTTTTCTTCTTTCTCCTGAGCTACTACAACCGACTCCTAACATTCCTGCCTGCTACAGTCACTCCCTCTTCAAGACTTGGGGGTTCTTTCTAAAGTGTGGATCGGATCATTTCACTCCCTGCTTAGAACCCCTCAATGGCTTTCTATTGGCCTCAGCTACAAGGCCTCTCTTGCCCTTCTCCCTGTCACCTCTAACTGCATCCCTGTGCATTTAACACCTCTTGACTTGATGATGCAAGCACCTGCTTCTGGACATAGCTTTCCCAATCCAGCTCCCTCATGTGACTCTAACTTATCCCTTTGTGACTCTGCTCTGAGATTACGTTCTTAAAAGAGCTTTCCAAACCCCCAAGTCCCTTACACAAATCTCAAAAATGGCCTTAAAATACTGTATTCCAGGACTGGAGAGATGGTTCAGTGGTTGAAGGCACTGGTTGCTGTTCTAGAAGATCTGAGCTCAGTTTCCAGCACCCACTCTCATGGCAGCTCACAACTGTCTAAAACTCTTGTTCTGATAGCATCCAACATCCTCTTCTGGCCTCCAGGACACTGGGCACATGGTGCACAGGCATACATGCAAGTAAGACACTAATATACAACATTTCAATTAAAATACTGTATCTAGAATTAAATTTTACTAGAAAAGCTAGTTTTAAAAATTGTACCAGAATGGCTTACCAATGGCTCAGCAGTTAAGAGCACAGGCTTCTATTTCAGAGGTCCTGAGTTCAATTCCCAGCACCCACATGGTGGCTCATAATCAACTATACCTGTAATCCCTTGGGATCTGGTGTACAAGTGTACATGCAAACAAAACACCCATATAAATAAAAATTGTGCCAGGCATAGTGGTATATGTCTATGATCCCCAGACTCAGGATCAGACACAGGAGGATCAGGAGTTCAAAACCAGTCTCAGTTATATAATGGGTTTGAACTACATAAGACTCTGTCTCAACACAAACTAAATAAACAAGTAAAGATTTAGAAAATTACAAGTTACGCTCTCTAACCTCAAGCTCCAAATTAACATACTTCAGCAGAGAATGGCTGTGAATCAGAATATAAAGACAGAAGTCTCTAGTAGTAAGGATCTGATAGACATCGAGATGAGTACCCAGAACACAGATGGTATCCTTGCATAGGATCTTTCCAACACAGAATGAGGCTGAGTTAGGCACTGATAGGGCAGAGAGGTGCACAGATGAACAATAAGACTATACAAAGAGCCCTCTACTTTCCTTTCTGGCTGTGGGCTGAGGTACCACTAGGCTGTCAGCCATGAAGCAAGGAGACAGGGCAATCAGCATCCTTGCCACCTCCAAGGGGAAGCAAGGCTCAGAGAGGAAAGGGGAGGTCAGACACAGTGTGAACTGGCTTCCTCTAAAAACTCAGGATTTCATTTTCCAGGTGTGGGGACCAACTATTCCAGTAATTAGAGCCTCATGTTCCCTGAGTCTCCCTTGTCCAATGGAGTTTCTTCCCTACCAGCCTCTGCTGGGCAGACACACTGGAAACTGCTCTGGCCCACTGGTTCTAAAGGGTACTAGGAATTCTTTTAAAAAGCAAACAGTAGCCTGGACTGTGTGGCTGAGTAGCAGAGCACTTGCCCAGCCTATAGGAGGCTTCACATTTGATCCCCAGCACTGAAAGGGAAAGCGTGAGGAAATTGCTATTTAGGTCTCAGAACAGAGGGAAATCGCTGACAGCTGGGTTCCCCTCTGCATCTTCACACACCAATTTGTGTTCTTTTTCTGCTTAAGCACTTCGAAGCACTGTTATCGATACTTCAGCTCGGATCTCCTAAGTAGCAGAGCCATTTATGTAAATACAATGCTCCTAGCACACCCACAAAATGTCACACTCATAGGACAACACAGCCTCCTACATAGTCCAATAGTCCACATTTGAATGCCTTATCATTGTCATCTGGAAAGCGTTTCAAACACATAAAAACTCCTGGCCCCTTGCCTGAAGTCGTGACTCAGTAGGGTGAGTCCCTGAACTGCACGCATGTCACTAGTGATCAAAGGTACAGCTGGCTTGACACCACAGGTGAGGGATTCTTTGGAAGACAAGAACTGAGTAAAAAAGACAACTTCCCCCAAAGACAGGGCAGTCAGACGGTGAAGGAAGAGAACATGTTCATGGTCACGTAGATCGGTGCCAGGGTCTGAGCAGTACCAGGCTACACACTCAGTCTATACAGAGGCCCTCAAATGACTAGGGACAGGCAGAAGGGCAATGCGGCCAGGGCAGAACCACACAATGGTTCAGCGTCAGAGAGCAGGGAGAAAGCAGGCCCTCCCTCCTGTGAGCCTGTGCCAGAGAGGGAGGCCTGAGGCACCGCTCAGCCAGCCAGCTGGCAGAGAAGCTTCCAGCCACCCCACTGTAGTTCAGAGCTGCTCAAGAGCCAAAGAACCTAAGGGCTCTGGGTTATTTCCTTTCCGAATTCCACACCACAGAACTGACCCCAGTAGTGCTGAGAATCATCAAATCCAAGGAACATTCAGGTAATTAGCATGTAATTCCAGGGAGCATTCAGTCTGACAAAGGTGGAAAACATGTAAATAATTCAACCCCTCCTTGGGGCATGGAGCAGGGAGGTAACTCATATCCTGAGCTACCTCACAAGGCAAGAGCACGAAGAACTCTCAGATGAGATGGTAAAAACATGGAGGGCCTCAGGCTCACGCAGCCTTGAGCACCCTAACTTTTAGTAGCTTTTACTCAGGGGAAGAAAACTCATTCTACACTGTCTTAGGAAGCACCTCCCTTAGGACACACGCCATCCAGGGGTCGGAAGACATAGATTTTTGTTGTTGTTGTTTGTTTGTTTAATTGCTTCTTTCCCAAATAGCCCTGGCTGGCCTAGAACTTGCTATGTGAACCAAGCTGGCCTCAAATTCACATCCTCCAGTCTCTGCTGTACTGTACTGGGATAAAAGATCTGTGCTACCATGCCTTGAGTTGGTTTGGTTTGGTTTGATTTTGAGTCAGGGCTCCATGAAGCCCAGGCTGGCCTTTAACTTACTATGTAGCCAAAACTGGTCTTGAACTCTTGATCCACTAACTGTTGAGCTTACAGGTATGGCCCAGTGCGTCTGGCTTGCCATAAGGGTTTAATTGCTTTGGTTCATTTTCCCCTCCAAGGAAGACCTCTGGTTCTATCCATTCCCAACACCCACACGGAATCTCGGTGGCTTTACTGTGGAGCCCAGGCCCCACACCTCACACCACACACCTGCTGCCCTGCCCTGCCCTGCCCTGCCCTTACTGTTCCTCACCAGTTATAGCAAAACCAGGGAACATCATTAAATCCCTGGGTCTCCTGCCAGGAACCCAACTCTTCCTCCAGCAAAATCAGAAAGGTTCAATCCAGGCTTCCTTTGTATTTAAGCCTGTGCTGGCTAGTTTTTTTGACACAAGCTATCTGAGAGTAGGGAACCTCAATTGAGAAAATTCATTTGTGAGATCAGGCTGCAGGCAAGTCTATAGGGCATATTCTTAATTAATGATCAATGGGGAGGGCGGAGCTTGTTGTGGGTGATGCCCAAACCTGAGCTGGTGGTCCTAGGTTCTATAAGAAAACAGGCTGAGCAAGACCTGGAGAGTAAGCCAGTAAGTAGCACCTCTCCATGGCCTCTGCATCAGCTCCTGCCTTCAGGGTCTTGCCGTGTTTTTTGTTTGTTTGTTTGTTTGTTTGTTTGTTTTGTTTGTTTGTTTTTCAGTGATGGACTGTTACCTGGAAGTGTAAACAGAACCAACCTTTTCCTCCCCAAGTTGCTTTTGGTCATAATATTCTGTCATAGCGATAGTAACCCTAACTTAGGTCCCCACGCCATTGCATGCACCAAGGTCATTCTCTTCCATGGCCTATATTCTCTCTTTGCAGTGTTCATTTAACCCTTGCTATGAAGTTGTGCATTGTTTCCCTTGCAGGTGTCCATTTAGCCAAATTAAAGCAGCCTCCTTTTGGTTCCTGCTTTCTGTTCCCTCCCTTCCCTCACCAAAGCCCCAAAACAAGCTAGTTTCCTTCAGTCCAGCCTCAGGCTCCTCTAAGGAATGCAGGACCTTCCCATTCTTCTACCATCATGTCTTACCAAACATGGCTTCCAGCAAAGAGGACTGACTGTTGGGTTCCATCCATGCATCTCTCACACCACCCCATCCCTACTTTCCCAAACCACCACCCACTTCCATACACTGACAGTGGGGAACCCTTATCTCACTACAGTGCCATAGGTACTGTGCGATACAGGGGCTGTGCTCTGGAGGTGACAGAGGACTAGTACTGGGGAACAGGACACAGGAGCTCTGGAGGCTCTGCCTTAATACCAGCCATCCTTCTCAGCATCAACACTGTCTGCTTCATGCGAACTGAGGCTTCCTATAAAACCTAGACCATCCCCCGTCACCTCCAGCCTGTGTTCAGGTTCCCAGCTCACACACTGTGGAATTCAGTTTTCTAGGATTCTTTCTTGGGTGTAAAAAAATACTCCCAGAAGCAACCAGCACACGAAACAGAGGCCACCAACAAGTTACAGCTATTCATTTCCAGCCAGGGCAGAGGATAGACAGACACCCTGCTGCACTGGAGGCTTCCCCAGAGGGAAAGAACAAGGAGTAGATTACTACCCAGCACACTGTGCTGATGGTGGTTTCCAAGTCCCCAGAGCTGTGCAAACCTATGAGAGCTGGCACAGAGCAAGGAGACAGTGTTGAAGAATGTGTCAAATCAGATTCATCTTCAGGCAGGATGGGGATTAATGTTGGGGCAATTGCACAGACCTGGGACGAGCCAGAGGGCACAGAACAACGTCTACAGAACCTTCTTTGGAAGGTGGACATCTTCTCATTTATTGTAACAGTTTCTTGAGGGTTTTCTGGTAACAACTCTCTGGGTTAATCTTCCTAGATAGAGTCTTCTTGTCTGTGACAGGAGAGGAGAGCAAGGTGCCCACTGAGATGCTGCAGGGTGGAAAGGGAGCCATAGACCCGATGTGGAGAAGATTTTGCTCCTGTGGTCTTCTTCCAGAAAGCAAATATGCGAGATTTGGGACCAGGAGCAAGGGGTGAGACTCAGAATGATCAGGTGCATTGAGTAAAGAAAACCAGTAGGCATCCCCCTTGTAGTCATCCCATCTGTAGGAAGGGCAGGGGTGACTGCCTGGAAGTCTGAATGTGGGAAGCAGTGGGCTGTGACGAGCCATGTGGGCGGTGGGCTGCCAGCGGCTGTCTACCACTGGCTTGGCCCTGTAAGTTAAACAGAAAAAGGCCAAGCCACCATCCCTGAGAACCAGAAGAGGGGTTGACCAGCCCGGATGCCATGCCAGAAGCCAGCTTCTTTCTCTCTCGGGTAGGAAGCATTATCCCACCTGTTTCCAGGCCCTCCCTGGACACCATTCTCAAGTCAGCACTGTAGCCATGTGCTTACACCGTGGAGTCTATTCAGTCCATGTGAAGACAGTCTTCACGTCAGTCCTTGGTAGACGGCAGTCATTCCCAAGCAACCAACGCTGTGAGAACCACATAAGTCGAGCATGCTCCTGAAACCTCTTTCATCCCCCACATACCTTTCCCATCCTACAAATATTCTTTGTATCTCCTCCTACGCCACGCTCATCCCGCACCCTCCCCTGATGACACTCTATACTCACCCTGCCTCACAATCCCTCCACCCTACGCCTTTCAATCACTCTGCATTTCCCCATTCCTTTTATCTTCCTATATCCTACACCTTCACTTTCAGAACCTACAGCTACACACACACCCCATCTCCCTTCCTCCCTCACCAGCCTCCTAAGAGGAGAAGAGAGAGATGGCTTAGACTCTGAGGTTACATTCTTAGTATCACTGGCAAAGGCATCCAAGAAAAGTAGGTTAACTCTGAAGAAAAAAGATAAATAGCCACCCCAGATCCAGGGGCAGCAGCCCCGGTCCTTCCCATGTAGTTTCTGCCTTCTCTGCACCTGGACCTGGTCTGTGGAGCACCCAGGGAAACAGACTGCCAGGAAAGTACAGACCCCAGAGAACCTGTCCCCAGAGGATTCCCGGACCTCTTGTAAGTGCCAGAAATGGCTAGTTATTTCCTGATTCAGGAAGGCCTGAGGAAACCGCAGCTTCAACACAGACAAGGGGAACGAACAGACGAACAGACGTAAGAAAAGAAAGTGAACCAGCTTTGCATCTTTCACTTAGGAAAAAAAAAGTCTCCATTAAAAGATTACCTCGGGGCATGGGGTACTAATTCACATGGGGGTGTTAGAGGCCAAGGTGTGACTCCCCCCAGGGCAGTTTGCATTTAAAGAGCTGAGGAAGAAGAGCGCCCAGCCCACTAGGTTCTGGAAACCATGGTGGATCCATCACAGACTGGTGGTTAGCCTTCTAGTGCAGGCCTCCATGATCTCCACCCCTGAGCCCACAATCTCCTGCTCTCTAGAATGATCCAGTACTGCTCTGTCATGTAGCCTCTTGGAGTTGGATCCCTCCAACTCCGGCCTGATCCAGATGGCCACCAGATCTTCCCCAGTGGATATGCAGCAGCTTCCCAGCTGATGGCTTCCCCTCTCTCTGGTACCAGCCGGGAGGGATATCCTGGTCTTGCTCTAAGTCAGTCAAGGACCCAAATCAGAGGGTTGAGCAAGAACTCAACTACATCCATTCCAATAGAGAACCCCCCCCCCACTTGGGGTATAGGGCTTAAAGCTGAAATAGTCTCCCGGAGCTCCTCAGTGTCCCTAACCTCTGAGCCACAAGAAGGAAATGCTCACAGGAGGTACCAAGAATGGGAACAGGCAAGGTTGTGACAGTACCAGACCTCAGGGGGGTTCTACCAGGCTTCCCCACATTGGCCTGGCTAACCCCAGCCAGACAGTGACAGGCCAGTCTGTATTTAACCCTTTCATCTGTACATACAGAAGGTAGGGCCTGCCCAAGCCCTGATTCTTCCCATCCACACCTGAATCAGACTTCAAAGGCTGGCTACTATTGCCCCGAGACACACACACACACACACACACACACACACACACACACACACACACACTTTCTCCTTCTCTATTCCCACTTACCAAAGTCCTTAGAAGCTCCCCCAGTTCCTTCTTTCAACCTTCTTGCTCTTAATCTCCTTCTGCTCTGTACGCATTTATGCCACGCATGCTTGCTCAGTGAGCCCGGATGACCACTGAACAGAATCCCCACCTTGACAGGGTGTTCAAGAGACTGTTTCAAGTCTCTGCAGTAAAGTCATATAGAATTTCAAAGAAGACAGTGATGGGCGTGGGAGGGAGGTGTCAGGCAGTTTGGTGCTACTTCATATGTACTAGGCTTGACACCTTCTTCCCATCTGCTATCCCCAAATTTGCATAAGAAGGTCCCAAGGGAGAAAGAGCCTAAATCTACACTCAGTAAAAGGGCCACTCAGCTGAAGGGGGTCCACTTGGCTCAGCAGAGCATACTCACCTCACCTAGGGTCTCCAGAGAAGAAGCAGTAGGCACAAGATTTTTCTCAGCGGGGATCAGCTATTATAGTTTGCAGCTTGGGAGTATGTACCCAGGGTGTGACTAAAGGCCAGGCATACTGGAGCAAGGAAATCCACAGAGCAAGAGAAATACCTCCACAACATACAAATGCCAGTGTGTTTTGTCAGCAGCTGGGGGAGGGGTCCAGAAGCGGTGGAAGAAAGAAGGAAACTGGCCTTTTATTCCTCTGGTATTTTGTGCTGGGTATTATCTTATTGATCCGTACACCCGTCCTTAAATGTGGATATTATTATACTTATTTTACGGGTGAGGAAACTATAAAACAGGAAAGGGATTAAAGCAGCCTGCCCAAGGTCACACAACCAGGAAATAGGATCAAGAATTAAACTGAAACTCGTGTGAACCCAAAATTCCTCCCCTCTTCTCCAACAGACAGGGGAGACCCAGGCTCACATGGAAACCAGGCTCATTGCTTTGGACTAAATGCTCACATGATGTTGGCAGTCATTCTGGAACCCCCTCCCCGACTCTCTCTCTCTCTACATACACCCCTAGAATACTTCATTTGGCAGGGCCACTCAAAAAAGGACCTAAGCAGGCATGTGGGCACACACCTGTAAATCTCAGCACTGGAAAAGGAGAGGCAGGAGGATGAGAAATTTGAGGCCAGCCTGCACTGTATGTAAGACCATCTCTCAAAAACCAACCAGCCAACCAGCCAACCAGCCAACCAGCCAACCAGCCAACCAGCCAACCAGCCAACCAGCCAACCAGCCAACCAGCCAACCAGCCAACCAGCCAACCAGCCAACCAACCAAAAGACCAAGCACCCTATGTTCAACTTTCAGATCCCTTCCCACAAAGCAAATAAACCAGAACAGGGCATAGTGGTGCAGGAGCTCAGGGCAAGAGGGTCACGAGTTCTGGGCCAGCCTCAGCCACATAGCGAGTTCAAGATGTCTGGTATATGAGACCCTGTTACAAATAAATAAACAAATAAACAAACTAGCTAACTAACTAAAGAAACCAGAGACTGGAAAGATGGCCTCTTGCTGAGGACCAGAGTTCAGTTTCTAGCACCCACAGCTAACACCTGCCTGTAACTCTAGCTTGGGGGGGGGTTCCAGCGCCTCCTTCTGGCCTCCACTGGCACCTGCATACATGTGCACATAAATACAAATTCAGAAACAGACAAATCTTTTAATTTAAAAAAAAAAAAAATTGGCCGGGTGGTGGTGGCACACGCCTTTAATCCCAGCACTTGGGAGGCAGAGGCAGGCGGATTTGTGAGTTTGAGGCCAGCCTGGTCTACAGAGTGAGTTCCAGAATAGCCAAGGGCTACACAGAGAAACCCTGTCTCGAAAAACCAAAAGTCTCTCTCCTTATTTATCAGGTACTCAAGGGCTTCCACTTAGAGTCCCAGTCCAGTTCTTTCATGTCCCCCTAAGCCCTGACATTTACTAAGCTAGGTTTCTCACATGCTACCACTCAGGTAGCCCCTTCACTCCTCTGGCACCCACTCTCCCCTCTACGAAGGAGCCTGGGCTCAGTTTCCCTGCTGTTTGTCTCCATGGAGCATCTCCAGAACCTTTACATTTCCTTACACACTTATGCTTGGTACCACACTAGTGACTAAAATAAAACAACTTTTACTCGTGTAGGTATTTACAGCTAAAAAGTACTTTCATGGATACCAGTCCACTAATCCGTTTTTGTTAGTGTGAAACAGGGTTTTATACTGTAGCCTAGGCTAACCTGGAAATCACTATGTATCTCAAACTATCCTTGAATGTGAGGTAATCCTCCTGCTTCAGTCTCCCAAGCACTATGGTTAAAGATATAAGCCGGGGCTGGAGAGATGGCTCAGTGGATGACAGCATTGGCTGCTTTTACAGAGGACTCAAATTCAATTCTCAGCAGCCACATGATGGCTCACAACCATCTGTAACTCTAGTTCCAAGAGATCTGATGCCTTCATCTGACCTCCACAGGCACCAGGCACAGGTAGTACATACACACACACACACACACACACACACACACACACACACACAGCAGCAGCAGCATACCTGACTTGGGTATTTTTTAAATATTTATTATTTTATATGTATGAATATTACTGTAGCTGCCTTCAGCCACACCAGAAGAGGGCATTAGATCCTATAACAAGGGGTTGTGAGCCACCATGTGGTTGCTGGGATTTGAACTCATGACCTCTGGAAAAACAGTAACCACTAAGCCACCTCTCCAGCTCCCCTGACTTGGGTATGTTAATTTTGCTAAGTCTAGTTGTTTTTGTTTTTGTTTTTTTTGTTTTTCCTGTAAAAGGGAAACAGTTTCATTTCCAGCCACTTCAGTCATTTCCTCTGAGGTTGTGGAGCAGGGAGAGGGTCTTGAGATGATAGTATGAACATTACAAATGGAGAGACCAAGGTGGCATCATTATCATGTGCTCCCACTTTTCTGTGGACTTGAACTTTTGCCCATGGGCATCCTTTTATTCCTTCTTTGTTGGGTTCAAAGTACAGCTGCTAAGAATCCTTGGGCAGGTGTGGTGGCACACGCCTTGAGTCCCAGCACTTGGGAGGCAGAGGAAGGTTAGGCTAGGTTACATAGTAAATTTGAGGTTAGTCTGGGCTAGTGAATCCCTGTCTCAAACAAATAAAAACAAAGAAGAGGGGGCTGGAGAGATGGCTCAGCAGTTAAGAGCACTGACTGTTCTTCCAGAGGTCCCGAGTTCAACTCCCAGCAACCACATGACGGCCCACAACCATCTGTAATGCACACAATTCCTTCTTCTGATGTGTCTGAAGGCAGCTACACTGGGCTCATATACATAAAATAAATAAAAATATATCTTTAAAAAAAAAATAGCCAGTGGGGAACAGCAATGCTTAGTGTCTGTGACTAGGGCTGAGAAGCCCCAGGAAAGGGAGAGAAGCACTGTTTTGAAGAAGGTATTGTGTGTGTGGTGGTGGTGGTGGGGTGCTACAGGTACAGCAATACAGGAAATACAGGGGTTGTATTTCCAAAGAGGCAAGTGAGCATTGACTTCTCTTTGAAATTCGATACTATGTGAGGCATCCTCTAGGGGGTTCTCAGGATAGAGAAATAGCAGCTAGTGTTTTAAGACTGCTTAACCGGGGTGAGTAAATTTCATTCCCTGGGTTCTGAGGGGAATTTCCCAACAAGGAAGCCAGCGACAGCGACAGCGTTGGCCGAAGCGCAAGCTGAAGGAGCAGAAGAGCAGGTTCTGTTCTGAGCCCTGGAACCAGCATCGAGTTCCAGTGCTGCTAGCAAAGCTGTGACCTTGAAGCCACTTCTCAAGGACGTCATCTTCAAGGTCCTCCTCAGTTCTAACACTTTGTAGGATCCTGAGAGATAAGAATCAGCCCCTCGGGGGCTGGAGAGATGGCTCAGTGGCTAAGAGCACTGACTGCTCCTGAGTTCAAATCCCAGCAACCACATGGTGGCTCACAATCTATCTGTAATGAGATCTGATGCCCTCATATGGGTGTCTGAAGACAGTGACAGTATACTCACATATGTTAAATAAATAAATAAATAAATAAATAAATAAATCAGCCCCTCACTTTTGTTTTACAAAACCAGACACAAGGGGCTCAATAGGGGATGGGGGGGTGCAGATCACTTGCAGCACTGTCCGAGGGCTGTCTGGGCAGAGATCTCAGGTAAGAGCTGATGCTCTAGCGCTAGGCAACAGGAAGCAGAAACAGTAGGATCTCTAGAAGTAGCCAGCTAGCTCCGGTTTACTCCTGGGCAGACAGACCCAGTCTTAAACAAGGTGAGAAGCAAGAACTGATCTCTAAAGGTTGTCCTCTGACCTCCACTTGCATGCCGTGGTACGTGTGCGACCATGCCCACACACATGAACGAACACACACACACCAAATGAATCCAATACAGATATAATAAGACTATGGTTCTCAACTTAGAGTCACACCCCCTTTGGTGACTCTTTCACAAGGGCAGAATATCAGATAGCCTGCATATCAACTATTTATATGAATTACAAGTCCTAACAGTAGCAAAGTTACACTTATGAAGTAGTAATGAAATAATGTGATGGCTGGTGTCACCATAACATGGAGAACTATATTAAAGGGCTGCAGCTTTGGAAGGTTGAGAACCACTGAACTAAGACAAGGAAGCTGTCCTAAGTTTTCCAGAGACTCCTAAGCCCAGATCTACTACCAGAGTTGCCCAGCAATCAAAATGCCTTGATCTGGTTATATCCTGACAGGGAAAGTAAGTGACATGGGAGCTTAGGACTTCTCACATTCACTCTTCCACTTCCTAGCAACGTGGAACTGAGAGGCACTCAGCTGCGCCAAGCTGGGTGTGTGAAACATCTTCCAGGGCCCCTGTCCTTGAGAAGTTTCTCATCTAACTCAGGATCCAGTCTGGTGCCATCTTTTGGGTATTTAGGGAATCTATAAGAATTGTATCCTGTATCTCTGCTGCTTGCCCGTTCTCTATCTCTGGTAGTGATGCTGAGCTGTGAGTTTGCAGGGAGCTTGCCTGCTTCAAATCTCACCTTTGTCACGCACTCACTGGCTAACACCAGGATGTATTAACTATTACATTTTTTCTCTTTTTTGGCCAGGTCAGCATTGCCATATCTGCAGGCAGTAGGCAGCCTTTGGAAAGTCTTTCTCCCAATCCCCTACAACTACCAGATAGTCTTTCTCTCCCAGTTCCCATCTGTCGGCTCTATTTAAAGAGGAACACACAAGGAATAGTATTTATATTATCACACCATGCATGCTTCCCTTACTCAAACAAGGAAAGGTTCTGGGATGTATCTTACTCCACAGTCCCCTCAGCCTACCCCATCTACACCCCTGACTGGTCTTCCTCTCTTAGGATGGATGCTCTAGCTAATATTTGTGGAGCACTCTGCAGCTTTCTGATCATCTTTGGTTAATGTATTTCAAACAATCCTCTGAGCCATGATACTTCCCCTCCCACTTTACAAATAGGAAAATGAAATGAAATCCACAAAGGGTCCACATTCACGGGTCTGGAAAAATAAGTCTCACCAGGACTCACTCAAAGCCGGGCCTCATGTTCATTTCTCTATCCCTCCTTATGGTGTGGACTAAGTGTCCATCCTGGAAGCAGGAGAAACTTGAAGTTTGTGATTAGTCACACCATCTCCAAAGAAACAGAGACTCCTCCATTTTTCTCTCCAATGCTCCCGACAGCCCACACCTATTAAATACCAGGACAGGGTACCACAAAGAGACCTAGAGGCCTACAAGGTGTGGAGCTTCTGAAGGAGCACAATTAGGTCATGGCAAAAAAAAAAAAAAAAAAAAAAAAAAAAAAAAAAAAATACATTTTAGACCAACAGGCAAATCCAAAGGAGCACCCCAGAAAAATGCCCAGGGCCCCAAATAAACTAATTGACTATTCCTTACCCAGTGTTCCACTGGAAAGGAAAATGGATAGGCTGCCTTCTGGCTATGCTGGGAGCTTGATCAGATTCAGACACACACACCCATGCACTCAGCAGTAAGCTTAGGCTTACTGCTTACCCAAGCCAAACCTTGGGCTTACCCAAAAACCAAAGGAGAAGCAGCCACAGTCTGGGTCCAGGGCTCTTGTTCAAAGCCACCGTCTCCTCAGACACTGCAGGCTGTCAGGCAGGGCTATAAAATGTGCCTCAACTGAACTTTTCCATGGTCGCAGCCCCGAATGGGACTGCCAGGCTCTGAAGGAGCTTCAGGCTCACTGACTGGGCTCTAGGAGCTGCAGCTTGAGAGAGGTAGAATATTTGTGGGGCAGGGTTGCCACTCCAGGACCATTTGTCTCCTGAATCTCTTCCCAAAGCCTAGTGGAAGCAAAACGAGGAACTTTTCATTCAGGGTTGGTTTGGGGCTGGAATTCAGTGCAAATTGCTTACATCTGCTTGGCCACGTCCCAGACAAGCAGGTAGTTCAGAGAAAGGAGGGGCTGTACTAGCCCACTTCTGTAGCCCAGATAGCTAGTCTAGCTGCCTGGTAAAGAATCAAGGGCCTGCTAGGGTCCATCAGTCCAGACTGCAGAACTCTCTGACCAGGTTGAATAAAAATACCAGGGCAAGCAGAGACAATAGGACTTCCACCCTAAATATGACTGGTGTGCTGGGACCAGGAAACCACAAAGATACCGAAAGGGAGGTGAGGTGTAGGGCCAGGATAGCCCGAAGGAGCAAGAGCAATGGCAGAGTCCAGACACTTCAACCTCTGCACAACAAGGGTGTATGCACTAACCTCATACATTTGGTAACCTCTTTCCACACCCCAGAAGCCTGCCAAGCCCCTGGACTCCCCACCCCACCCACCCCAGCTTGGCAGCCTTGCTGGGGCTTCCAGCTTCTATCATCACACCACAACACCAAAGCTGCTGCTATATGGAACTGAAAAATGAGGGGGCAAGTACTGCCCAAAAGAGGAGCACTTTCCCGGAGGGCCGGGGACTCGGGCCTGAAGGTCCTAGACTCTCCTGCAAGCTTTCAGTCTTTTTGCTTCTGCAGTATCCTTATAAGGCCAAGCCTACCCTCCTCCTGACCGAAAATGTATACAGTTCCGAGGTTGGACGCTGACTTCTCACCGGCTGCACAGGAAGGCACCACTCCCACCACCCCCACTCCAAGACAGGTTTTGCTCTTAAACAAACTAATAAACAAATCGACTCCAAAGCGGTCCCCTGACCCCAGCTCGCCCTGCAGCTGCACCCGGGAAGTGTGCTCCGGTGGAGGAGGCGGGTGCTGGCCGGCCGAGGCCGCGAGTCGCGGCCGTGGGGTGGGGGCGAGCAACCTGCCGAGCTCGGAGGACCGTGTTGGGCTCTCGGCCCTGCCATTGTTGGCCCCGGCGCCGGCGCTTCTGGGCGGGAGCCCTGCCCACGCCGCCCGGACTAAGAGGGCGCTCCGCAGCCCCGGGGCCGTGCTCCCCGCCGCGTGTTCGTCCTACCTGCGCTGGCCGCGGGTTCTGCCGCGACACCCTGACTGTCGTGGCTGGGTGTCTAGGGCTCCGCCGACCCGGCTCGCTCGGGAAGGCTCCAGGCGGCTCCAGCCCCTGCGTGATGTTCAGTGTCGCCTGTTCCCCTCTCCCGCACCGCGCCGGCACTGGAATCCCTGCAGCAGGGGACACACGGGCAAGCGACGGGCGTTGGGGCTGGTCCGGGGGCCCCGTGCTGTCTGCCGGGAGCGTGCACGAGCTCGCAGTCAGGCAGCCCCGGGTGAGACAATAGCGCGAGCGGCGGGCGAGCGGGGAGAAGCCATCTCCCGGACAGCCAGCGCACTGCACGGCGCGTGAGGTTCACCGGCTCCTGCCAGGACCGCGGCCCAGGCCGCCGGCAGCAGCCGCAAAGCCGAATCGCCTAGTCGCGGGAGCCGGAGGGCGGGGCGGCGGGAATCCCGGCCCCCTCCCTCCCTTCCTTGTCTGTCCCCCTTCCCCCTCCCCCTCCCGCCTCCGCACAGTGTGCGGCGTCCTGAGCAGACCCCGGGGCCAGCAGTCCCACTTTCCGCTAGCAGATTGTCGTCGCTTTCCAGGCTGGAACCCCTTGCTCTGGGTCAGGTGAAAACAAGCCAGATCACCTTATTGGAAGGGACACACGGGCTGGGCATTCAGTTATCGGTTTGAAATGTTCCTCTCATAATTCTGCATGATAGGGATGCTCTAAAGAACTACCACCTTCACAGAGGAGGTGCAGGTGGGGAGGCTGTGTTGGCACTTTTTTTCTCCGGTTTGCTCAAGGGCGGTCGTCCAACCTGAGTGGGGAGGAGAAGCAGAGGAACCTCCAACCCAATTAAGATAGGAAGCAAACTTAGAAACTGTGTTATTTTCTCCGGGCACCTCCCTTAAAGCACCTGTGTCAAGCATTTTCCTAAAGGCTCCACCCAGTTACTGGCCAGCACCGTTCGCATAATAACCAGGGTCTCGGATCTCCAAGTACACGCTCTTCAACCAGAAACTTGATTTTTGCTATCTTTCTTGCCAGTCATATTGGGATGCTGCTCATGGTTCTCAGCCTTCCTCCTCCTCCGTACCCCTTCGTAAGTCGGTGGGAGGGGGTGTCTCAGCTCAGATGCTCTCTGCTCTCCAGCTAAGGCTCCTATGGAAACATCTGCTGAGCATCTCTTGCCTTGCCTCAAGGAAATATTTAAGATACTACCATTCCAGTCTGTCAAAGTCAGAAAGATCTTTATAAAACATATGGGGGCTTTGATCCCCCACCCATTTGTATGAAACTCTGTAATAAACCCAAGCAGTTTTCCAGGAGACAAGAGCTGAAGGCCTTCCTAGGTTGGTAGAGGTAGAAACTGGGGATTGCTCACAAGGAGGAGAGCCATCTTAGAATGGGAGTTTGAACAACTAGAGGGAGTCCTATGGAGGAGAAAAGCAATACAAAACGGGATTTCACAGGCCGGGCCTGGTGGTCCGGACCCTCAATCCAGCACTTGTGAAGCAGAAGCAGGCAAATCAGGCAGCACTCCAACGGCTGGTGTGTAACTCTAGGGGAGCTGCTGCTTTCTCCTGGCCTCTGCAGACATCCACACACATGTGCACATACCCCCCACAGGCATACACAGAATTTAAAAGTAAACTCAATCTTAATACTTCCCCCGCCAAAGCGAGTTCACAATTCTAAAGTATTTGAGAGAGAATATTGTTTTGTTTTTTAAAAATATTTTTAATGGTTTCAGAGTTTTCTTTTTTCTTTCCAAAGATTTATTTATTTATTTATTTATTTATTTCTTTAATGAGTACACTGTTGCTGTCTTCAGACACACCAGAAGAAGTCACCAATTCCTACTACAGATGGTTGTGAGCCACCATGTGGTTGCTGGGAATTGAACTCAGGACCTCTGGAAGAACAGTTGGTGCTCTTAACTCCTAAGCCACCTCTCCAGACTTGTCCTGTTTTTACTGAAGATGAAATGTGAACGGATGGACAGAAACCGCGCAGGCATCACTAGGTGAGTGAAGAGGAAAAGAAGCCTGTGAGAGCTACATCAGGTTCCGATGGCTTGATGAGTGAAAGAAACTTGTAATTTGGCACAGATTTTTCCCGTGTAGCTCAGGCTGGCATTTGAACTTGCCATGTAGGCCAGGCTGGCTTCAAATTCGTGATTGTACTGCCCCTGTCTCCTAGGTGCTAAGCCAACACCCTTGGCTTGTTTGTTTGTTTGGTTTTGGTTTTTGTTTTTTTGGTTTTTTTAAGACAAGAAAGAAACTTGTTCATGTGCTGAGAGGTAAGACCGGGGAGCGAAGGGGAGAAAATGAAAACTGTCCCAAAGAAGGAAGGAGATGGCCAAAGCATGTGGGGTGAAGTTGCCTGAGATCTCTTTGAGTGGAGAGACTCACAGGCAGATGTATTTGTTGAGTAGTGAGTCTTGAGGCTAGACCCTGGAGAAAAAATAGTTGCTACTTGATCTTCTTTAAGGATTCTGCTGAGACAAAAAGAGTAAAAATAATATAGAAAGCTGGTTGTGGTGGCACATGCCTTTCATCCCAGCACTTGACAGACAGAGGCAGGTGGATCTCTGTGAGTTTGAAGCCAGCCTGGTCTACAAAGCAAATTCTAGGACAACTAGGGCTACAGAGAGAAACCCTGCCTTAAAAAACAAAACAAAGGAACAAAAGATAGAACTGAAGACTTAAGAAAAATAGTTAAGTTTTAAATGACCACAGAAAGAAATGAGGGAGTATTTAGCTCAGTTTATACAAGGCCCTGGCTTAACCCCCAGCACCAAGAGAGAACCAGGGATGGAGGCCCATAGCTGCTTACAGCTAGCATAGAAACCACAGCTAGTGCTGGGAATTTTAGTACGATGATGCAGATGCTATCTGAGTGTTTCTGTCTGTGGCACTTAGACACCCAAATGTATAAAACACTGAATCAAAGTGGCAGGTCTTTGTGATAGGTTCAGCAGAAGGATAGGGAAGAGGCCTATTGCTGGGCAGTGGTGGTGCACACCGTTAGTCCCAGCACGTGGAGGCAGAGGCAGGCAGATCTTGAATTCCAGGCTAGCCTGATCTACAGAGTGGGTTCCAGACAGCTGGGGAGAAATTCTGTCTTGAGAAACCAAAATAAGAGGAAGAAGAGGAGAAGGAAGAAGAGGAGGAAGAGGAGGAAGAGGAGGAAGAGGCAGTGGCTCTTAGCATGACAAGGTGCCTAAAGCTAAGAAAAGGATTTTAAACATTTTAAATTATTGTTATTATTATTATTCAGAATATTTTTACTATGTAATCCTGACTTGTCTGAAACTTGTTAGTAAACCAGGCATTTTTTGGATAGGGATCCAGGAAGGGGATTAATAGGCATGTGTCACACAACCAGCCCTTACTGTACTTTTGAAACTTGTGTATATTCATGAAGCCTACAACAGTGCCCTGGCATATAGCATGTGCTCAAAAAGAAAGTTCGATGAGCAGATGGCTTTCTGTAACTTCACATTTAAATTTCTGAGGAAAGTCTAAGAGAGCGTTTGTAATTGGCCTTTGCTTGTCACTCCAAACTCAGAGGACAGACCCCTGTCTCACTCACTTCTGTTCCCCAGACCCACACATGCCACACAGTAGTCAATTCATGCAGGCAGAGCTTCCAGCAGAAGGAATGACCATTTCCTGTCCCCCTCACCCCCCCCCAGACAAAAGAAAATGCTATTTAAAAAGGCAAAAGCAGGTGTGATCAAGGGGTTTGGAGATGGGAAGCTGATCTTGGATTATCCAGCGAGGCGCAGTCTAATCACTCCGGCCCTTAACACTGAGAGACCTTCCCAGCTAACATCAGAGGGCCCCCACCATGGTCAGCAGATCAGCTAGGGAATTCCAGGCCAGACTTCTCTTTTTTTTTTATTTTTTTATTTTTTTTTTGGTTTTTTGAGACAGGGTTTCTCTGTGTAGCCCTGGCTGTTCTGGAACTCACTCTATAGGCTGGCCTCGAACTTAGAAATCTGCCTGCCTCTGCCTCCCAAGTGCTGGGATTGACAGCATGCGCCACCACTGCCCGGCGAGGCCAGACTTCTCATTACGACATTATTCCTGACAGCCACATACCCACCCTAAGGGGCTCATTAATAATTAATAAATGAGCCTGTAAGGAAAATATGACTGACCCTTATCTAATGCAGAATGCTCTTCAGTCTTAAGAATGAAGGAAACTGCCTATCACTGGTGGCACACGCCTTTAATCGCAGCACATGATGGGCAGAGGCAGGTGGATCTCTGAGTTCGAGGCCAGCCTGGTCTGCAGAGTGAGTTCCAGGACAACCAGGGCTACACAGAGAAACCCTGTCTCGAAAAACCAAAAAGGAAAAAAAAAATTGTGGGAAAAAGATTCTGTCCAAGAAACCTTAAAAAAAAAAAGGGGGGGGGGGAGGGTCATTTCGTCATTTGTATCTACATTAATGAACATGGAGGAAATTGTTCTCCAGATAGAGAGATACAGACAGTATATGATTTCACTTATGTGGAATTCAGACAGACTGACAGAAGCAGTTGGGGGCTGAGGTCATGGTGGTAGGGAAGTGACAGGTTATTACTCAGAGGAAAGAAGCCTTCAGCTATGAATTTGGAGAAATCCAGTGTACAGCATGGTGACTATAGTTAATGGTGAGGTACTGATCTCATATTCTAACTCCCCCACACACCACTGGTGGGAACTGGGCACACCTGTTAATTCTGCAAAGTGTGAGGCGTGCAGGAGGAATATAAATTTGACGCCAGCTTGTGCTACACAATGGGACCCCATCTTTTTAAAGATGAATTTATTTGTGTGTGACTGCTCTATCTTGCAAGACAGAGGAGGGAATCAGATCCCATCCCAGATGGTTGTGAGCCACCGTGTGGTTGCTGGAAACTGAACTCAGGACGACTGGAAGAGCAGCCAGTGGCTTTAATCACTGAGCCATCTCTCCAGCCCTCCTGAACCCTGTCTCTAAAGATTACAAATCATAATAACAGCAGCCTAAAAGTAATTATCGAGTGGAATTAAGCCTGTAACATCTATAGAACCCCCAGCTGGGCTTGGCACTGCATACTGGTAATCTCAGAACTCCAGAGAGGAGGAAGGAGGACGAAGAGTTCAAGACTAGACTGGGATACATAGACATCTCAAAACTAATAATAAACAAGGGCTAGAGAGAGAGAGAGGATGGCCCAACCATTTGAGCACTTGCTGCTCATTCAGAGAAGTTGATTCAATTCCTCAACCCACATCAGGTAGCCCAATTCCAGAAACTTCAGTTCCAGAGGTACAATATCCTCTTCTGGCCACCACAGGCATGTCCATCACATGGTGCAGAGACAAACAGGTATGCATACATATAAATTTAAAAATAAAATAAAATAAATAAACAAACTAAAAACCCCCAAACCCTAGCTGGTACATGTGTAGAGTTTGTAAGTTTAGTCTGCCCTCTAGTGGAAACATTAAATCCAACAGTCATGTAAGGAACAGCTCCAAGATGCACTCAAGAAGCTTGGTTTTAGGTAAGGCAAGGTGTGAGATGACGCCTGTGGTGGTGTTTCCACACAACATACACGTAAAGCAGAGTCATTTCATGCTGTCTCAGATGGGCTCTGCAGTGTTAGTTTCTGCCTCCTCCTCTTCTTCCTCCTCCTCTTCTTCTTCTTTCTCCCCCCCCCCCCCCCTTCAAGAGTTTCTCTCTGTAACCCTGCCTGACTGGAACTAGCTTTGTAGACCATGCTGGCCTCCAACTCAGAGATCCACCTGCCTCTGCCTTTGCCTCTTGAGTGCTGGAATCAAAGGCATGCTCCACCACTGCCAGGTCAAACTTCTAATAAGAATAAGATTGTTCTCCTTATCCTGCTCCAAGCCTGGCCACTGTCTCCCCATGTCCCTTCACTTCTGCCAAATAAGAGCGGTGCGTGCTCTCCAAGCTCCTTTCAGATTTGCGGTGTTCCTTCTTGCCATCCAGCTCAGTAAGCAGTTCACTGGTTGGCCAATCTCATTTAATCAGCTTAACTTGAAACATCTGGCTTTATCATCCAGCTGTGACAAGGCCTTTGGCGGAAGGAAGGAAGGAAGGAAGAAAGGAAGGAAGGAAGGAAGGAAGGAAGGAAGCCATGAACATCTCTTTATTCCTGTTTCTCTCAGGCATCCAGAACAGACACTGTTTCCCTTCCTGTCAAATGTGGTATGCAAGGTTTAGTAGTCCAGTTTTAATCCCAGCCTTCAGGGGGCAGAAGCAGGCAGATTTCTGTGAGTTTGAGGTCAGTCTAATCTCCATAGCAGGTTCCAGGCCACCCATAGGCTACAAAAATCCAGGCATGTGTGATGCATCTCACACCTCAAGCATAGAGACAGAGCAAACCAAGAAATGTTTTTCTTGCTTGAGATCTGTAACTTGCTCAAGAAATAGGTCTAAGTAGTTAATAGATAGATATCTGTTTAGCTCACTGCAATTCCTTCCATACAGCTGGCAACTGTTTCAGCTCCACCCTGATAATGTAGTTTTCTTATTGAAAACTCTAGTCCTGTCCATTTTATAAGTCATACCTGTTGGGGGTCCCAGGGTCACCCCACAAACCACATATACACTGATCTCAGTCAGTCAGGGATAGTTTATTGAGCAGTCACCCAGGATCCATTGATCAGGACTGCAGACCAGACTCCAGAGTCGACCACAACCCTGATCCAGAATCCTACTGAGCTTTTAAGCCTAACATCCACAAACATCTGTGCCAAGTTCTTCCATCAATCAGGATTCAGGGATAGGGGATTTCCTTAGGAACAAGTCTGTGATGGTTTGAATATGTTTGGCCCAGGGAGTGGCATTATTAGAAGGTGTGGCCTTGTAGGAAGAAATATGTCATTGTGGGTGTGAGCTTTGAGACCCCCTGATCCTAGCTCCCTAGAAGCCAGTCTTCTCCTGTTTGCCTTCGGAATAAGATATAGAACTCTCAGCTTCTCCTACGCTCTTCTCCCACCTTGATGATAATGGACTGAACCTCTGACCCTGTAAACCAGTCCCAATTAAATGTTGTCCTTATAAGAGTTGCCTTGGCCATGGTGTCTGTTCACAGCAGGAAAACCTTAAGTAAGGCAATGTCTTTGTGGTATGCTTATTCTGTTTCCATTGGCTGGGGTATTCAACTGTGGTGAGGGACTTACCTTGCCTAACATTCTTGTCTTAACTTGCCAATCAGGATGTCAGTTACTCACATACGTGACTCTGTCAAGTAGGAATGTCATTTCTCAGGGAGTTCTTGAGAACTTAGAACTTTACTGGATCCCTACTCAAAATGGAAGTCTTATTCCAGTTGGTGCAGGTGTCTCTCCTATGTTGAGTGAGGTCCATCTCACTGTCCTGTATCATGACTAGTTTCCAAGAACACCAAAGCACAGAATGTTTATATTAAGGCCTAGGTAACTGTTACCTGGATTGCCTGCTATTATATATATTTCTGCTGTTACTAGGAAACTTCCTAATGCCAAGATTGATTTCATTATGTTCTGTGTCCCTGGAAGCCAATCACGAAAGAAGTCAGTAGAACTGTTTAGTAGAGTTACCCACAGTGAGCTTGGACTGAACCAGCCACCCAACAACCCCTCCTGTACCTATGGATAAGCTTTTACGGTATAAGCTGCCCCTGGGATTGACCCCAACATAAGAGAAACATTTGCTCCAATATAGGAAACTATTTGGAATAAGACTTCCATTTTGAATTGTGGTCTAATAAAGTTTATGTTCCCAAGACCTCCCTAGGAACTGACATCCTACTTAGCAGAAAAAGACATGCATGTGGGTAACTGACATCCTGATTGGCAAGTTAAGATATGAATGTTAGACAAGTCCCATCCTGCTAGACAAGTTAGGACATGACTATTAGACAAGGCAAGCCTCCAGCCACAGCTGAGTACACCAACCAATGGGAACGGGATAAGTATACATGTTCCTAAGGAAACCCCCTTTCCCTAAATCCTGATTGGTGAAATAACTTGGCACAGATGTTTGTGGATTTGGGGCTTAAAAACCCTGTAGGACCTTAACTCAGGGCCAGTTCCCCAAATCTGGGCCATGGTCCTAGTCGACCAATCCTGGGGCGTTTGCTCAATAAGTTCTCCCTGTCTGACTGAGATCTGTGTTCGTGTGGTTTGTGAGGTGATTCCTGGACTCCAACACAGAACATAGCAGAATATGCAATCCACTCAGGCATGAGGAAGTTTCCTAGTCACAGTAGTAATGGCACATTATGCCTTCCCCCACAGCCTTGAGCGGCCTGCGAGTCAGTTACCACAATAGACCAAACTTCAGTAGGACCTGGGAGGCATTGCCTGGAGTCTGCTACAGGAGCTAGAAGAGTGGACCGCCTGCTGAGCTTGCCTTGACACCTTCAGGCTGCTCTCCCCTCACCCAACCGCTGGAGAAGAGACTCTGGGGGGTGGGGCTTCCCCTTTATATGTGAAAGCAAAATATTAAACTTCGGGCCTTGATCAGAATACGTTGTCTTGGCCCCATGCTTCTCTCGCCCTCCATTCTCCTTTCATTCCTGGCCTTCCTCTCAGGTGAACCCAATTCCCGTAGCTGCTGGCAGCTACAGCACATGATAAAGTTTCTTTGTAACAGTAGTAAGAGCATAAAATGGGTGGCTAGACAGGCCACTTAATACCTGATTGCTCCTCACCTCCTACATTTATTGCTGTTTGCATAGATTTAAAGATTTGTTTAGCTGTATGTGTCTGTGTGCCCCCCCCCCCCCGTTTGCCCATGTGTGTCTATATGTTCCAGGCGCCTGCAGGAATGAGCCCTGAGGAGATCAGATGTCATTAGTTCCCTGGAATTGGAGTTACAGACAGTTGTGAGCTGCCTGCCCTGTGAGTTCCCTGTGCAAGAACTGATGTGCTCACAACTACCTAGCCATCTCTTCAGAAGTCTTCCTCCCTCCCTCCCTCCTTCTCTCCCTCCCTTCCTTTCCCTCTGTGTAGCCCTGGCTGTCCCGGAACTCTGTAGCCCAGGCTGGCCTCAAACTCACAGAACTCTGACTACCTCTGAGTGAGTTCCAGGACAGCTAGCGTGAAACACAGAGAAACTCTGTCTCTAAAAAAAAAGGAGGAGGAGGAGAAGGAGAAAGAAGAAGAAGAGGAGGAAGAGGAGGAAAGGAAAGACAAAATAAAGCAGGCTGAGCAAGTCAAGTCAGTAAGGAAACTCCAAGGTTTCTGCATCAGTTCCTGCCCTGGCTGACTTCCGGTCCTGACCTCCCAGTGATGGACTGGGATGTGGAGCACTAAGCACAAATAAATCCCACCCCCCCCCCCCAGTTGTGTGTGATTGTGGCTTTTATCACAGCCATGAAACCATAACTAAGGCAGAAGGGGACCTTTGAGGTCACTTGACTAATCCCCTCATGTATGTTCAGACCTGACTAATCCCCTCATGTATATACAGACCCAGGCCTATTTGGGATCCCTCAGCTGGTTTGGTCATTGAAAGAAGCACACAGTTGTAGGAAAAGAAAATTTCTCCAACTAAGGCCGAACTATTCTGCAGTTGTTTGTAGGAGACTCAAGTACTCAGAAACAAAGGTGAAATTTCCTCAGTGTTTGAAGTTTCATAATTCCATATTCTACAGCTTATGTATCAGAACTGGATAGATCTGGAGACTGACTATATCTTTAAGGTTTATTTTATCTTTAATTATGTATATATGTTTATGTCTGTAGAAGTGGGTGTCATGTGGGTGCCTGTGCAGTTCAGGAGAGCATGCTCACTGTGTAGACCAGGCTGGCCTTCAACTCAGAGAGATCCTCCTCCAGTACGATAGCCTTAGGTATAGAAATCTTGCTTTGAAAGGATTCATCTTGGGAGGCTGAATCTTGGGAGAGGAAAAGAATAACTCAAAATGTAAAAAGTTTCAACTCCCTTTCTTAGGATCAGATTCAGACCTGCCTTTGCACTTTCAGTCACTTCTATTTTTGTGAAATATCAGACCATCTCGTCAACAAATCTGGCCTTTGTGCTGCGGAATGTTCAATTGAACAGCTCTATCTTTTGGTGAATGGAAGGATTATTTTTCATTAACGGGAGAAATGGAATGTGGTTCAGAAAAATAACTAAAATTAAGAATGATAGAAGAGAAAAAGTGTAATAAAAAGATCACAATCCTATTCTTAAGTGTCCACCTTGTTTGTCCATTTTCCTGTAATTTATTAGCATTAATTTTGTTTTAGAGAGTTTAGTAGGTACTGGCAATTTATCAAACATCAAATATGAAAAGACTTTGAAACCGTTTATTAAGTAGATGGAACAAAATGGGAAAAATATTGTTTTTAATATATTAAAAAAAGACGACTGGAGTGAGTGGGGTTGGAACGAGACAGAGAGAGAGAGAGAGAGAGAGAAAGAAAGGGGACCTACTTTTAACCTGTCAGAGGAAAAAGGACGGGTTACCATTATATCAAGTAAATACAAGAGGAAGTTGAGGCTCAGAGCGCCCGGATAGCTCAGTCGGTAGAGCATCAGACTTTTAATCTGAGGGTCCAGGGTTCAAGTCCCTGTTCGGGCGGTTGCAAATTTTGCACGATGTTCCAAATTGAAGTAATTGCATAATTCTTAAGTAATTTCTTAATTCTTAGGAAACAGGAAGCTTTCAAAATACGGTTAGGTGTGTTTTTCATAGGTTTTAAGGAGATCCTACATATTCTTAAGGTAGTTGAGAATTTTTGTTCTTTGACGCGTAAGGAGACGGTCCAAGTTCTCACCAGAAAAGAACGACGATACTCTATAACATACTAGTTAGCTTGGACTGCCCTTAAACTTGTGTAACATTTGCTGATTTGAAATGGGGGAGAAAAATTTTAAAATGTTAGACGCCCGAACAGGGACTTGAACCCTGGACCCTCAGATTAAAAGTCTGATGCTCTACCGACTGAGCTATCCGGGCCCTTGAGAAGCTGGCTTCCTACAGCTCTTTACATAAGAGTAAGAAACCTTGTGCAATTGCTTCCTTCCAATGTGTCGCATTCCCGAGAGAGTTTCAACAGATTCAAATTCCGCTTCCAGCTGCGTTTTAGCCTCTTAACGACTGCGAGCCTCCAGCCCGCTCTCATTAGGTGGGTTTTGATCTGTAAGCTAAGAGCGTCGCGGAATTACGGTTGAAGCGCGGTAGTGGCAAACTTTGGCCAGTTTTACCGTTGGCAGGAGAGGTGACATCCGAGCTAAAACCCACGCAACAGGGTTTGGAAGAGGGGGAGTTTAAAGAGCGACTACAATTGCTGTCCTGAAGGGAATTTGCTGAGCTGTGGAGTATAAAATGGGAAAAGGAGAGGTCCTGAGATTACCTGTACATCTCCTGAACCTGTTCAAATAACATTACATTGTACACCACGGAGGTCACCAGCTGTGACACCGAGGGCAGAAACCTTATTAAGCCAGAGACGGGAAAGCCTGCCACGGCCACGGAGAGATGCAGTTTATCTTGGCGTGTGAGGCTCTTCCTTAGTAATTTGAGCACAGCCGTTTGCTATGGAGCTGACTTGAGAATTACCCACTACAGGGTTTTGAGATTGGGACAGTAAAGAGCCTTTGCTGGCCGATTTTTCTTTCCCTTAATTCCTTTCATGGTTGTCTTCAGGGTGGTTGCTTTAGTCTAGTAATCCCACTTGAAGAAATCTACCCTAAGCAGCGATGGGTGCTGGAGGCATAGGTTACGTAGATATAGTAAGGCCTGCACACTCCTTTTCAAGAAAAGAGCCCCTATGTCGGGTGGCTCACAGCTGCCTGAAGGCCCAACTCCTGGGGGTCTGGGATCAAATCGGCCTCCACCCGCTCCCAAGTCCACCGAAAAAGGAACAATTAATAGGAATGTACAAAAAGATTTGGCCACAAAGACATAGAGTTGGATGTAAATTATGGTACAATCTTAATATAGAATGGTTGGGTTTTGTTGTTGTTTTAAATTACAGAATCTTAGTTAACCCAAGGCCTGGAACTAGCTTGGAGACAGTTTGTGTTAAGAGTGTCTACTGCTTGCTCTTAGAGTGGACCAGAGTTCAGGTCCCTGCTCCCACATCCTGGGAGTTACAACTGCTGGTAATTCTAGCATTAGGCAGTTCTGATGCCTCAGACATCACTACACACCTGTGCTCATATGCACATACAGAAAGACACATATACACATGCATAAGTTAAAACAATGCAAACAATTTTAATTACCTCTAAGCTGGAGAGATAGCCCGGTAGTTAAGGGCATTGGTTGTTCTTCCTGAGGACCTTGGTTGAATTCCCAGCGCCTACACGGCTTCACATAACTGTGACTCCATTCCAAGAGGATCTAATGCCCTCTTCTGGCTTCTGCGGGCACCAGGCTCAGTGTACAGACATACATTCCTGCATACACATAAAAAATATTTAAAAATCATACCTCCTTTTACAACACCTTCTATGTTTATGTTAAATAGGAAGGTCAAGGGCTGCCAACTCATATTCAGTTTGTAGACTCAGTAATGGAGCCATTAACAGTTATTTTTCCACATTGAAAAAAACAAAATTGAACTGCTATGTAGCAACAAGCACAGAAATAAATTCCAAACAGGCCAATGACCTTAAATATGAAAAGAAATTGTTTGTTTGTTTATTATGTACACCTGAATGCCAGAAGAGGCTATCAAATCCCATTATAGATGGTCCTGAGCCACTGTGTGGTTGCTGAGAATTGAACTCAGGGCCTGTGGAAGAGCAACCAGTGCTCTTAACTGTTGAGCCATCTCTTTAGGACCCATAAATTATAGAGGTGTGTGTGTGTGTGTGTGTGTGTGTGCCAGACTGGTCTACAAAGTGAGTTCCAGGACAGCCAGGGCTGTTACAGAAAGAAACCCTGTCTCAGAAAAAAAAAAAATTAAGATAAACAAAACAAAAGGCTAGACAACATACAGGCTAAGGAGTAACCTCCATGTGCATGCAGCCAAAGGTAGTCAACTGCAAGCCAAGGAAAGAAAAATCAGGAAGAAACAACCGTGTGACTCCCGATCTTGTGCCTCAAGCCTCCAGAACTGATGGAAAAGTAATTGCAGTTGTGTAAGCCCCCAGTCACATTTTGCTTTGGCCTCCCTGGGAAACAGATGCAAGTGCTACATAACAATTCATTCTACCTGTGTACACTAATATGCCTATATAGCAAATGAAATGAATTAACAATGATTATACATTTACTGTCATTGAACTTGAAAGTAATGACTAAGAAGGTAAGCTATGGGGCTGGAGAGATGGCTCACTGGTCAGAGCACTCCCTGCTCTTGAAGAGTGCCTGAGTTCAATTCCCAGCTCCGGATCTATTATGACTGTCACTCTGGATCCTAGGGGTCTGATGCCTTCCTCTGAGGTCTATGAGCACCTGAACACATGTGGCATACTCTTGCATGTGCAGGGACATGGGGACTGGGCACTCGGGGACGGACACACACACACCCAAAAATGTAAACTATGTGCAAGTCATGGTTGAGCAGAGGCAGATGGACATTTGTGAGTTTGAGGCCAACCCGGTCTTCATACTGCATATCCGGGCTGACTCAGGGTTACACAGTAAAATTCTGTCTCAAAATACAAAATAAAGGACTAATGGGATGGTTCAGTAGTTAGACAATTGTGACCTACCAGATGGGATTCCTGGGACCCACGTGGAAGCTTACAACCATCTAAAAGTCCAGCTCCAGGGGATCAAAAAAGGATTCTAGCCTTTGCAGGCACCAGTCATGTATGCCGGCAGGATACCCATAGATATAAAAATAAATAAAACATAAGAAAAAACAGACTTAAAAAATACTAACCTGTAGTGACATTTTTGAGAATCCTGAGATTTTGGTTTCTTTAAAAGACACAAATATTTTCAGAATGTGCTTTGTTTTTATCTCAGGTTTAGGGATGTGGGGCTGCTTCGGACGCTGCAGCAGCTGATGATGGATGATTTGCCTCATGCTCTAGCAGAGGCGAGGTTTTTCCAGCTGCAGATAATTTTTGCAATTGTGTGGCATTTGGAATTCTGGGAACTTTTCAGAGGGTATATAAATACTAGGGCCCTGAGTGGTGCGTGGTTGCTGTTGGTCCTTTAAGGCTGCAGTGGTCAAAGAAGAAACCAAAGGTAAGAAATTAGATACAGGGATTTTCCTAATTCCTTTCTCCCCTTTATCCTATCAAGGGGTGTGTGTGAAAGGTGGAAAAAAGAAATAAGTCCTTTAAAGTTGGTCAAACAGGATGGTACAGTGTGTAAAGGCATTTGCTGCCAAACCCAAGGACCTGAGTTTGAATCCTGGGACCTACATTGTGGAAAGAGAAGATCAGCTCTGACCTCCACATGCATACTTGCCTCTCATACACAAAATAAATAATTTTTTTACAAGTCCTAAACATGCAAAGAAATGCATTGTACAGGTAAATATCAGACTCAGGAAAATGATTCTCTCTGAATTTGAAGCTGGAGATATCAGAGAGGACATTTCTTTGTGTAGATCAGTACAATTTCTAGGAAGAATGGTATGGAAAAATTATATTCATCTTCATATTCTTTTGTATGAATGAGGGAATTACCATTGTCGATTTGTTTCAGAAAGGTTATATTTCAGAAATATTGTCTGCTAATTCTTTTTACTTTAAAAGGGTCATAAAAGACATTTAATTAATTCATTTTCTTTTATAACTTGAGACACTGAAAGTTATGTTCTGGTTTTAAGAAACAGTTAGACCAGAAATCAGGTTTCCTGATTATTTATGTCACAGTCTTCTTAAGGAAGGAAGTGGTGAACACCAAGATCAGCTTTGAACCTTTAAGCCAATTAATTTTTGTTAAGTTTATTTGATTGGTAGATACAGGAAATGGTATAGTTCTGGTTTACTGTTTTTGTTTTGTTTTGAGACAGGGTCTTTGTTGCCATGAAGATCAGGCTGGCCTGGAACTCAGAGATCCTCCTGTTTCTGCCTCTGAAATGCTGGGATTAAAGAGGTGTGCCACCTTGCCTGGTCTTAGTTTACTCTTTATTGTAGTAAATCAATCAAGTCTTACAAAAATCATTGAGAAGACAGAGATATGCTGTTGATACTAAAGCTCTGTTAGGCAAGTTCTTTGGTGGTTTAACAACCATGCTATTGGCCCCTCAAGATGGCTACCCATCAAGTGGGTAGACATTTGCAGAGGAGTCTAACGATTTGAGTTTAACCCCTGGAACCTACGTGGTAGGAGAGAATATATTTACCCACATTGTTTTCTGACCTCACCTTGTACAGCATGCCAATTATGATGGGTACAACTCCATGCTTTTTTTTTTTTTTTTTTCAAAACAGGGCCTTGAGTGATCTTCCTGTTTCAGCCCTTCATCTGCTGGTAAAGCTCTATTTTTTAAGCCATGTTCTGTTGAGGCTTTGTTTTAAAAAGTTATTTATGGCTTGACATAGTGGCGCACACATTTAATCCATTCATAAGGCAAAGGCAGGTGGGTCTTCATGAGTTCGAGGCCAGCCTGGTCTACCTAGTGAGTTCCAGGACAACCAGAGCTATAAGACCCTGTCTTGAAAAAAACAAACAAAATTATTTATGTGTATGGGTGTTTTGAGTTTGGTTTTGGGACAAGAGACTGAGGTGCATATTTTACATTTCCAAGCAGACCTAGTCTTAAGGTTCGCCTAGCTTCCCTCAGTGTCTACCCTGCCTCACTTCCCCCAGAGGCTCTTCCCTATGTAATCCAGACAATTTGGTCTCCTTACTCTCCTCTTCTTCTCTCTGCCCACTCTCTCACCCATTCTCTCTGGGTCCCTCCCTCCCTCCCTCCCTCCTTCCCCCCTCCTCTTTTGCAGGCGTGCTTGTTTCCCTGGTCTCAGTCCTTGGGGCCAGTGAACTGGATGGAAAGCATCTTTCCAATAAACCTGCATTTAATATCATCTAATCTGGCTTGAATTGGCTCATTTCACTGTAGGCAGAGAAATAGCTATCATTTTTGCTTGTGTGTATATCTGTGTATCACTTGTGTACAGTGCCCTTGGAGACCAGAAGAGAGTGTTGGATTTCCTGGAATTGGAGTTACAGATGGGTATGAGCCACCATGTGAGTGCTAGGAATCAAGCCCGGGTCTTCTGAAAGAGAAGCTAATGCTTTGAACCACAGAATTGTTCCTTCAGCCTCCTTATTAAGGCTTGAGATGAAGACAAAATTATGTTGATAAATATTTTGGAAAATAAAAAAGGGAAAGGGCTAACCTTTTGGCCTGCAGCAAGGATGACAGCAGCTTATCCATAATTGGACTTACTACATATTCTTTACTAGCACAATCAGACTCCTAGACCAGTTTCCAGATTTTATTTTATTTTATTTTTTTAAACTTAGGTTTAAGGCAAATGCCTTTCTTGCTGAGTTAGCTGGGTGACCTTCATGTCTTAACTTTTTTTTTTTTGGAAGCCTTTAGGTCAGTGCTTCTCAACTTGTGGGTTGAGACTCCTTTGAGGGGGTCAAATAACCTTTTCACAGGGGTTGCATATAAGACATCCTGCATATTAGATATTTGCATTATTATTCATAACAGTAGCAAAATCACAGTTATGAAGTAGCAATGGAATAATTTTATAGTTGGGAGTTATCACACCACGAGGAACTGCATTAAAGGGTGGCAGCTTTAGGAAGGCTGAGAACCACTGATGTATATTGCTCATTTTTTAAAAATCAGAATTGTATGAGGGGATTATAAAGCCAAGATTCCAAGAGACAGTAGAAAAGAATCTAAATTAGCCAGATACTTTTAAAAGATAGAAAATAGTCCTTCCGGTCTGGGCCTGAGCACTGAGCAGATCTTGGGTGGCAGCTCTGCCCCCCAACCTTCAAGAATCCAGAGGAAGCGGGGATCCCAGGCGCTCTAACTAGGGCAGTATCTTAGAATACACAGCCTTGGTGTATCTACTCATCAAGTATACAGAGCAGACCTGCCCAAACCTCTGATGTCCTGGAATTCCATCTGGATTCAGTGAAGACACAGCATCAGAGGATTATCAACTTACTCTTCCCCCCACCCCTCTTCTAATATCTCAACGCCCGTAATCAGCCTGAAGAAGTTACAGAAGAGTCAGTGCCCCTATTCCCTGGGCTTGGGGACTAATGTGGTTAATAATGGTCTGTCTTTCTAGGGAAAAGTAGTGGTTTTGTTGGAACAGGGAGGATTAGCTAGGACTTATTGCACAGCCATAACCTATTGGTAGAAATCTGTATAATTATTATCAAGATGAAGTTATAATTTCTTAAATGATACAAAATTTACTTTGATTTCAAATTTAAGGTTTTCATTGGTACGAGCTCCTTATTAATATAAAAGTGAGATGAATATTGATACTCTCATGGGCAATGTGCTTGTATAACACATTTAGGAATACAAGGCCTAGACCCAGTCCTTCCTTAACTTTTTTAACTGATTTGGGATGGTTAACCTATGAGTTAAGGGACTATAGCAAATTTATGGCTTTGAGTTAATTGTTAGGAAGTTAACCATATTTTAATTAGATATAGCCAAGAGGAGTGAACAGACAACAGTCCAGGTGACCTTACATGGATAGTTGGTTTTCAAAACGTCAGAAGTCCATAGAATTGACGCTACAAAAATTTATATAAATGTCCATTCTAATTAGAGACCTGTCTGCTCCTGACAGCTTCCTGTTGTGGATTCTAAGAAGAAATTGAGCATCCTTGGAGTTATGCCAGTTGTGTGGTGACAGCCACTAGGCAAGAATTGCCTCTTTCCATTTACAGACTAATTACTGTCCAGAAAAGGACACACATGCAGAATAGTCGACTGATTATATCTGCCCAGACAGAGTAATCAGCCCTTAATAATCCTGCATCACTAAGGTCTGTCAGATGACTCTGGGCCAGAAGGCTGAAGATTTGATGCTCGAACATTCGGTAGTATAGGGGCTTCTCAGGTGTTCAGAGGTCTCTATAAATTGGCTAAGTTTTAGAAGCTATGTTTAGTGCTTCCCATAACTTCAGTTAACTCAGTCATTCTGGATTTCTGACGGGGTTGAAGACCCATAGTCTCATAGCCAATCCTGGCTATTTACTTTGAGAGAAAAGATCTGAGTAGATAGTTTTCAGCTGACATTCATTATAAAGCCAAAAAAAAAAAAAAAAAAAAAAAGCCAGGATCAAAAGTAAGTGTTTTAGTTAGAAGAGATGACAGAGGTTCTGGTTAGTCAACAAAATGATGGACTGGGTATTAGAACTATCTTATACCTCACTGGTACAATTAGGAATAAGTATGCTCTAACTGTATTTTGAGAGAAAAGTTTTACTTTAACAGGAAGAGTGATATGTAGGAGGAGCTAAGTGGGAAGGAGTACTGAGAGGAAGAGATGGAGTAAGGAGAGAAGATGAAGGAGAGGAGAAGCTAGGTGATGAGAGAGAGAAAGAGAGAGGGGGCATGGAGGCAGATGTTCACAGGTCTCCACCAGTCAAAGATAGTCTTTATATCTAGGTTGGGTATTGGATTACCCTTCTGATTGAGCATTACCAAACTTATAAATCCTTTGATTAACATTTAAAAAAATTGTATAAAAGCAAAAAGGAAAGGGGGGCATGGGACAGGGGTTTTCTAGGGAGGGGAAATGGGGAAAGGGGATGGCATCTTAAATGTAAATAAAATAAAATGAAAAAAAAAATCATGACATGTGGAAAAGTGAATGCAACAGTAAATCACTACATTAAATGAAACAAGCCAGACTCAGAAAGAAAAAAAAAAAAGATAGAAAATAAATTCTTGTTGGGAAATTAACCTATTTTGAGAGTGGATTTCATGATATAGCTCTTGTGGGCCTGAAAGTTGTTATGTCAGTCATGGTGGGTCATGTTTGTATTCCCAGAATTTGGCAGGCAGAGGACTGACTCTAATTCCAGACAGCTTGCATTATATCATACATTACAGGCCATCAGGACTGCAAAATGTGACTGACCCTGTCTCCAAAACAGAAGAGAACCAAAGCAAATCAACCAAAGAAAAGTGGTTGCAAAAAGAGAGACAGGGGAAGACTTGACTGGGATTTGCCTGTAAGTGCCCTTCCCCCTCTTCTGAGGAAACTGTGTTGACTTCAAGCTTATTGTCAGCAACTGTAGAAAGAGAATCACCTCCTCAGCTCCTTCAAAGAACTCTGAATTTCCAGTGGGGAAAGGTTATAAGCAGAAACTGGGAGTAGTGGCACAAGACTTTATGCCCAGCAGTAGGGAAGCAGAAGCATGCAGATTTCTTGAGTTTCCAGGCCAGCCTGGTCTACATAAGGAGTTTCAGGACAGCCAGAGCTACATAGAACTATTTTTTGTCTAGTTTTTTTTTTTTTGGTCTAGAACAACAAACAAACAAAGAAACAAACAAACGGGGTAATGTTTACATTGGAAATAATGAATTTGTATGATGTTCCAAAACGCCCAACTAAATAATTCGCCCAACCAATAATAGCGAATGTGTAATGTGTGCACGGGAGACCAAGGTCCCATTTTTTTTTTTTTAAATATAAGAATGCATCTGTTTCTGGGATCCACATTTTAACATAAACAAATTCTTGTCCAGAAAATAACGACCAGGGTAGTAAGGTGGCTCATTGACATGTCAAAAAAGAAATAAAGGATCGGGAAGGTTTAGCTTGTAGGGAAATGAGAGGATTAGGGATAGGATACCGAAGTTATCTTTAAATAACCGGGTAGTAGAGGCACAACTTTAATTCTAGCACTCTGAATAAAGGCGAAGGAAAACCAGGGAGAAATAGACCCCGTCTCAAAAAACCAAATGGCACGTACAGAGGTCGAAGAAAATCCCTATTCCCTTTCAAAACCTCTTTATGCAAGGCATGGTGTGGCAAGCCTTAAATCCCAGTACTCAGGAGGCGGCCTGGTTTACATAGTCAGTTCCAGGACAGCCAGAGCTACACAGATAAATCTTGGCTCAAAAGTAAAATAGAAAACTATCTCTGGCGGACATCGTCTTTGATCGGAAGTTCTCTTCCCGGACTAGCATGTACTCGATGGTAGATTCTTCAGTCTTTCTAGCTCTCTAGTCCTCCAGGGTCCCCTCTATGGTTTCTCCAGCCTCCCCGGAAGCTCTTGCGAACGCTGGGTTAGAGAGGCCGGAAGTGGTGCTGCCGTTGCTCGCAGTTTCAAAATGCTGTGCAGGCCTTAGGATCTACGACTGTCACCCCTCCCCCAGCTAGGAGGGGGGAGCGACTCATGGAGCGGCCGTAAGGTGTGGCGGTGGGGTCTGGCCCGCGGGGTGCGGGGGGAGCGGACAGAAGGCTCTGAGGACTCGTAGCTGAGAACCGGGCGGGAGGAGCCTGGGGTGCGGAGGGCGGCGTGGGCCGCGGGGCCGCGGAAGAAGCTGTGGGGGAAGGGTGGCATTTCGACCCCGCGGTTGAGAAAAATGGAGTGTGGTGAAACGGAGTCTACAGTAACAGACCAAAAGCAAAGTGAAGGGGTTGTTGCTTTATTTGCACTTCCACTTTGAGGGGGGTGTTGAGGCACTTTGAAGGAAAGGAGTCGGAGAAAGGGAGACTTGGAGAGTGTGACATTGACGAGACTTAAAATTTAAATAATTTTTAGGGCTGCAGACTGTCTGCTTTAGTGTGTGAAAGATATTCGTTTGCGGTCATCATATGGACCTTGGGCATTTAAAATATTTTTTAAAAATATCCTCCACGAATATGAAATTATTATTATTAATTTTGAGACAGGATCTCGCTGTGGCCAGCCCTGGCTAACCTGGAGCTTGCTGTATAGACCAGGCTGGCCTTGAACTCACAGAGTCATCTGCCCCTGCCTCACAAACAGTCCGATCCTCTGCCTCGCCGGGACCACGAATATGAACTTTAATTAGCACACCTCCCAATGATTCTTGTACATCCCCAAATTTTGACACCACTCTTATTAAGCCACATGTGGATAAAACAATGCCTATCTTGTCCTACTCAGGGAAGGTCTTTGTGGAAGAAAGATCCACCGAATGACAGGCGCGGGATGTGTCTGTCAAAGATCCTTGAAACGTTTAATAATACTGAGTGTCAGTTGCTGCATATCTATTCAAGTTTAGTCCTCTCCTTCATACATTTCTGCTAGGAAAAAGTTTTTTTAGCTCCAAAGTATTATTTACAGTATTCTTTTACTGTACTGTCAAGACCACAGCACAACTCCTGTTTGAAATAATATGAACATGTAAAGTTGACAACCAGTGTCCCTAACCCCTCAGGCTTCCTAATGTTCTAATCACTGGGGTCTTTCCTGACTTGAGCTATATATATTCTCAGATTTAAACCATAGAGGAATCATTTTACAGACATTATTACGCACCTTAAACTTTTCTGATAACAGCAGCTTTCTGTAAGATATACTTTCTTTAGTTGAGTTCTCTCATTGGTTATACTTTTAGATTTTCTCTGGATAATCTGAAGCAGCCCCATATCCTGGTTCACCTTTAACCTTCAGGTATAAGGGTAAACACCATTCTCTTAACAGTCATTAATACCCACTGTGGTGGTTTTAATGATAATGGGTTATATGTTTGAAAGCTTGGTCTCTAGCTGGTGGAACTGTTTTGGGAAGGATTAAGAGATAGGTCTTGTTGAAGGAGGTGTGCTCCTGGGGGTAGCCTGCAGTGAGAATTTTGGTTTCTTTAAAAACACAGTAAGATTATGTGAATACATTTTTGTTTGAGGTTCCCCCCACACACACACACACAGGGTTTCTCTGTGTAGCCCTGGCTGTCTTGGAACTCATTCTGTAGACCAGGCTGGCCTCAAACTCAGAAATCCGCCTGCCTCTGCCTCCCAAGTGCTGGGACTAAAGGCGTGCACCACCACTGCCCAGCTTGTTTGAGTTTTACTAGACTTTATTTTTGGGACAGGGTCTAGCTATGTAACCTCAGCTGGCCTTGAACTCAAAAGAGATCAGCCCACCTTTCTTGCCTCCTTAGTGCTGGGATTAAAGGCATGTGCTGCCCATACTTGTTTTTTTTTTTTTTTTTTCTTTTATTTGTTTTTTTTTTTTTTTTTTTTTTTTAGACAGGGTTTCACTATGTAGTCTTGGCTGGCCTTGAACTCAGAGATCTGTTTGCCTCTACGAATGTTGAGATCAAAAGCCTATATTTTTATAACACTTTATTATTTACTTGTTTTGTATGTCCTTGTAGTGATTAAGAGGGCAACTCTTGGAAGTCAGTTTTCTTCTACTTATGGGTCCTGAGAATTGTTAGGTTTGACAGCAGAATCTTTATCAGCTGACCCATCTTGCTGGGGTCCTTATGGTACCAAGTCTAGCCTTCAAATATGTATAAGGACATGGCAGAAACCCATGCTTGGGAGGACTTGAGAAAAAAACCTCAAAGTCAGTCAGGTGATGAATGATCTGTAGTCTCCTCTGTTTCTTACCTCTTATTCTAGGTTTTGGCAAATCCCTACCATAAACTTCTTTTCCCTGGGAAAAGATCTGAGTAGTAATGTAGGGGTAGAGGGTGACTGGTTTTTGTTTTGTTTTGTTTTTTTTCCTATTTTAAAGGTAGGCTCATTTTTAAAAAAATTAGTTAATTAATGTCTGTGTATTTTGCCTATATGTTTGTATGTGTGTCATGTGTGTACCTAGTACCCTTAGAGGCCAATAAAAGGGCGAGGGTGTTGGGTACCCAGCACTGGATTTATAGAGGGTTGTTAGGGGCTGTGTAGGTGCTGGGAACCAAACCTAGGACCTCTCTAAGAACAGCAAATGTTCTTAACTGCTGAGCCATCTTTTGGGCCTCTGCATTTAAAAATTAATTTTATTTATTTTGAGACAGTTTTGCTAAATAGTTCTGACAGGGCCTGGTTCTAACTTTGTAGAGCAAGTTAGGCTAGAGGTCAGAGTTCCTCTTACCTCTGCTTCTGAAGTGCCAGTAGACATTTTGTTTTGTGCACATTTCTGATGTCTTTTTTAAAAAAAAAATACCAAAGTCATATGCAAACATTGCAAGTAAAAGATTGAGAAAAGACATACCTGGAAATAATAACAAAAAGCAAGTTGGTATGATTATATCAATAGATGATTAAATACACTTTAAGACAGAATTCCTTAAGATGGAAAGGATCTATATAACACTAAAAAGACAGATGTCAAGCTAATACAGCATAAACATACACATCATTGATTAAATCCTTAAATGTATCAGACTGAAACTACACTAGGGTAAGTAAACCTATATAGCATCATAGTTGGAAATTTCACTGTATCTCTTGCTACAAGCAATAAGAGTGTGGAAGATATTTTCAGAAGAGTCTAACCTAACCAGTACGAATTTTACAAGCATTTGTTAGACACAGATGGGCTGAGTGTATGGGGGAGGGGTGGTCTGAACTTTAGTCCATGTGCAAGAGTCTTAACAACTCCTCAACCCCTTTCTTCTTCAGGGAACTTAACCCCTTCCCCCCATGTTTCTCTGTGTAGCCCTGGCTGTCCTGGAACTCTCTCTGTAGACCAGGCTGGCCTCTGAGTCAACAGATTTGTCTGCCTCTGCCTCCTGAGTGCTGGGATTAAAGGTGTGTGGCACTACCACCTGCCTCAGGGAACAATTTTATTTCACATACTTATGTTTTTCTAATTTTATTAAACATACATTTATTTCATAACCGACCACCACCTGTCAAACACTGGATTTTCAATTTGTGTTTTTAGTTCTTTATTATTCTGTATATTTTATTTAATATTTTTTTTGCTACACAAGTAGACTTTTAAAAAGATTTATTTTTATTGTATGGGTATGGGAGTTTTGCCTGCAAGTACTATGTGTATGTGTACTGTTGTGTGTCCAGTGCCCACAGAGGCCAGAAGAAGGCATCAGGTCCTCTGGAACTGGAGTTACAGATGTTGTTACCTGCTGTGTGGGTGCTGGCAACTGAGCTTAGGTCCTCTGTAAGAGCAAGTGCTCTTAATTTTTGAATCATCTCTTCAGCTCCACAAATGGACTTTTTAGGAAGTTTGGCTATCTAGGAGGCTAAGTCCTTTGTTCTGTTGCTATAAAGAAACACCATAACCAAAGCAGCTCTTATAAAAGAAAACACTTAATTGGGGGCTTGCTTATAGTTTCAGAGGCTTAGTCCATTATTATCTTGGAGGAGAGCGTGGTAGCACATAGACAGGCATTGTGCAGAAGTAGCTGAGAGCTTTAGAGCCTGCCCCTTAGGTGGCAGGCAAAGGATGAGACCTAGCCCTGACTTGAAACCTCAAAGCCCACTCCCATTGATATACCTGCTCCAACAAGACTGGCACATGCCTTTAATCTCAGAGGCAGGTGGAAAACCCTGTCTTGAAATAAAGAAGAGGAAGAAGAGGAGAAAGAAGAAGAAAAGAAAAAAAAATTAGAGGAAAATTTAGGCTCAGTGAGTAAAGGTGCCTACTGCAAGCCCGATCTGAATTCAATCCCTAGAACCAATGTGGTGGAAGGAGTGAACCATTCCACCAAGTCGTACTATTGACTTCCATATATGCACTCTGGCACAAGCATTTCTCCTCAGCCCCATACATAAAATAAATGTATTAAAAATGTGGGCTGTGGAGAGATGGCTCAGTGATTAAGAGCACTGACTGTTCTTCCAGAGGTTCTGAGTTCAATTCCCAGCAACCACATGATGGCTTACAACCATCTGTAATGGGATCTAATGCTCTTTTCTGGTTTGTCTGAAGACATCTATGGTGTACTCATATATATAAAATAAATCTTTAAAAAAAAATAAAAATGTAAGTTAACTAAAGTGATCTTGTAAGGGTCCATGATTCGCCGAAGAATGATACTCTGAACTCAAACACTATGTAAACGCAAAGAAGTGCAGCATGCTGGGGTCTCCCCATTACCAAGATAGACCCTGAAGTGAGCTTGTGAAGACCCCCATACTCGGGAGACCCTTCCTCAAGCCTCCGGAATCGCGACCACCCAAAGATCACAAGAAACCATACCTGGATGCAATCAGCAGAGGTTTATTAGGGAAAGAGCTGGCAGCCAGCGGTCTGACCAGGTACTCGAGCTGGAGTCAAGGTCCGACCCCCTCGGCCAGTCCTTGGAGGGTTTTAAAGGGAAAAACCACAAACCAGGGGAGTGGGATGGGGTTGTTAAAGATACAAAACATGAAAACAGTGGAACAATTCAGAGGTATTCACTCTAAATGATTAGTGTCATGTGGAAATCGCCCTGCATTCTTCTCAAAAATGTGGTTTTTACCATGCCATTGTGCCCTATCCGGCCATTTCAGATTGCTATCTTTACTTTTTCCGGCTATAGGACTAGGGCCCCACCTAGGTGGTAGCATCTTTATCTGTAATCAGGAATGTCTTCCTGCCTTGGGCGAGGCTTGAGGAATGTAATCCAGCAAGTGTCCTTCACCTGGAATGTGAAGGCCTGAAATCTTATTTTCAGTTCTGTAAGGCAAAAAATCTACACATATTTCATAAAATGGCCTTTATAATTTTTCACTCTACATTTGCAGGCCCAATTTAAAGCACATTAGAGGAATAATGGGGTAGGTGACCACTATCTTACTGTTGGGTCCATCTCTATAGAAATTCTAGAAGCATTATCAGAGTGTGGGGCTGGAAACTATTGCTGACCCCTTTGTCTTTGCCTCAGAAGCTGTGGTGAGGCAGCTTCTGACTACGTGCCTGAAGCCTGGGGCTTTTTTCAGAAACTGACTTGTCTGGGCTTGTCTGGACCTGTCCAGTTCTTGGAAACAGATTTAGGCTTAGTCTTTGTGACTGTCACTTTGAAGCCTGTCATGGATCGGCCTGTTCCCTCCCAATGTGAGAAGAATTAAATGATTGCAGTGCAACAGTTATCTCCCAAATTACATACTATGTATTTTTTCCTTTTTTTTTTTTTTTTTTAAGCAAGTAAGCCAATTACATCTTTCTTTCTCTCTCTTTCTTTGTAAGATCTATTTTATGTATATGAGTACATGGTAGCTGTTTTCATACATACCAGAAGAGGGCATCAGATCCCATTACAGATGGTTGTGAGCCACCATGTGGTTGCTGGGAATTGAACTCATGGCCTCTGGAAGAGCAGCCAGTGCTTTTATCCTCTGAGCCATCTCTCCAGCCCCAATTACATATTTCTTAGGACTCTACTTTGAAGAAAACAAGGGAATGAAACTATATTTGGGATGATGAGAAGATCCTTGGAGCTAAATTACAGACCGCTGTGACCACCCCAGCTTTCATGGGTCCTGGGAATCAAGTTCTGTTCCTATGAAGTAGCAGTGGTCACTCTGCAGATTCTTATTCGTTTAAAAGTTCCAGTATGTAATAGCAGAAGTATTTTTTTCTTGTTTTGACAGGAATGTATTTTTAAAGATTTTTTTTTTTTAAAGAGGGTCTTGCCGTGAACCTCAGGCTGGCCTTGAACTCTTGGCAAGCTTCCTCCTAAGTTCTGAGATTGCCAGTGTGTCTTACCACAATTACCAGACAAACTTTGACACTTACTTACCTGTGGTTTCTTGTCCAGGCATGTTAGACTGGTCTTGGAAACTCCATGATTTTCCGGTTGGGTGTCTCCTAACTCTTAATCACCCAGCTCTGGGCGGTCCTGTCTACCTGACAGCCAGTAGGGAAGCGATGGTTGTAAATTTGACTTGCAGCTAGGAACAATGTACTTATTAGCATCAGCACTGAAGATGGAACTTGTCCAAACCTGTCTCTTTCAGGATTCACCTGAGGGAGAAGTAGGTGGTTTAATCTCTAGCTTTTGTGCTGGATTTGATTATTGAGAATTTCAGTTCGGAGTGAGTATTTTGCATTTATGCAGATGTGTATGTGTGTGTCTCAGATTTAAAAAAAAATGTTGCTGGCAGTTTTGTCTTTTCTTTTTTATTGTGTTTAGGAGATAGGTTCTCTATATAGGCTGCATAGAGCAGGCTGCTCTTGAACTCAAAGATCCACTTGCCTCTGCCTCCTGGGTGCTGGGATTCAAGGTGTGTGCCACCATGCCCAGCTTGCTTCTTTTTCTTTTTAAGAATTACTAATTTATTTTATGTGTGTGAGTACACTGTAGATGTCTTCAGATATACCAGAAGAGGGAATCAGATTTCATTACAGATGGTTGGGAGCCACCATGTGGTTGCTGGGAATGGAACTCAGGACCTCTGGAAGAGCAGTCAATGCTCTTAATCTCAGAGCTATCTCTCCAGCCCTTTTCTTTTTAAATTTATTTTTATTTTATATGTATCAGTGTTTTGCTTGCATGTGTGAGGGTGTCAGATCCTACTAGAATCTGGAGTTACAGACAGTGTGAGCTGCAATGTGAGTGCTGGGAATCAAACCCAGGTCCTCTGGAAGAGCAGCCAGTGCTCTTAACTCTCTAGCCCCCAGCTTATTTCTTAGTAAATGCTAAAGACAAAATTTTCTACTTTACAATTTTATATATGTTTTTCCCTTGTAGTTTGCTAACTGCGGAATCTTCACTGCCAAAATGACATCACATTCCACCTCTGCCCAGTGTTCATCGTCTGACAGTGCTTGCAGAATTTCTTCAGAACAAATCAGTCAGGTAATCACTCCCAGACATCTGACTTTTCTTTAAATATTTTAAATTGAATTGAGGTATATAGCTGAGTTCACTGATTAGGATTTGCTTACAGCAGAAGTGGTGATGCTGTAAATCTTATCTTGCATTTGAAAGTTACAGACAGCTTGAAATTGTCAAAGTCCATCTGGGTTTTTACTTCTTATGCCCCTCTGCTTGTTAATTCTTATATCTTGTTAGACTAGGCATATTTTAGGTTAGAAGGAGATAGTAGAGAATTGGAGCCAGGTTATTTAAGTTCTTTTTTGGTCTCATCTGGTTGTAGTTAGTTGATTTTCTTTCTTTTTGTTTGTGCATTTTACTTTGGAGCTATGAGAAAGACCAACACAGACAGAGTCTTTGTTAGTCCTAGCTGACCTGGAACTTTCTTTGTAGACCAGGCTGCTGTGAATTTGCTTGGTCCTCCTGCCTGGCTTAGGTGCTGGGATTCAGGCATGTGCCACTAGGTCAGGCTAGTTTGTTTTATTTAAAAGGCTATCTAAAATGGTGAATATAACAAATATATTCTTACAAATCCATAGCTTATCTTTAGGCATTTGTAGCTACAGACTTCACAGTCTCCTCTCAGATTTGGTGTATCCTATTGCAGACAGACTTTTTTTTTTAACTATTTTTTATTTTTTAAGATTTATTTTATTATATGTGTATGCATGTCTGTATGTACTGTCTGTGAATTACATGCATGTAGCACCCTTGGAAACCAGAAGAGGGCACTGGATACCCTGGGATCAGAGTTATGGATGATTGTGAGCCATTGTGTGGTTGCTGGAATTCAAACCCAGGTCCTGTGGAAGAGCTACAAGTGCCTTTAACCACTGAGCTATCTCTCCAGCTCCAGACTCTTTCCTTTAATAATTTTTAAAAACTTATTTATGAGTACACGGTAGCTGTCTTCATATACACCAGAAGAGGGCATCAGATCCCATTACAGATGGTTGTGGGTCACCATGTAGGTGCTGGGAATTGAACTCAGGACCTCTGGAAGAGCTGTCAGTGCTCCTAACCACTCTTTAGTCCTTAATTTTTTTTTTTTTAATTATTTTTGTGTTTCAGAAACATTTCATGTTTGTTCCTTAAAATATATGTTCAGAGTAGGATTTGGAATTGATGAGGAAAAGATGCAGTATAAATTAATTTTATAAAATAATTTCTGATAATAACATGTCTCTGGAAAACACAAATTCCAGGTAGATTAAGGATTTAAATGTAAAAAGTCAAGACATTGGAAGAAAATATAAAAAATATTTATGAAACTTTAGAATGAAGGAGTTTTTTTTTTTTTGGTTTTTCAAGACAGGGTTTCTCTGTATAGCCCTGGCTGTCCTGGAACTCACTCTGTAGACCAGGCTGGCCTCAAACTCAGAAATCCGCCTGCCTCTGCCTCCCAAGCGCTGGGATTAAAGGCGTGCGCCACCACTGCCTGGCTAGAATGAAGGAGTTCTTAACATTGAGGAAGCTCTAAAAGGAAACAGTACAAACTTGATACTATACAATGTAATAACAAAACTGTTATATGGACTTGGTATATGCAAATCTTTATAATTCTAGCACTTAGGCAGAGGCAGATGCATCTCTGTGAGTTTGAGGCTAGCCTTAGCTACATAATAGTGAGATTCTGTCTTAAATAAAACAAAAATAAATAAATAAATAAATAACAAAATTGTATACTGTAGGCATGCTGTAGAGACCAGCTTAGCGGAATGTAGTAGATCACAGTCTGAGCTTCCTGAGTGTTTGGAAATGATGACGTTGAGATAGAGTGATTGGTATAGAAATTAATGTGGCATGGAGTAAACTGGGGTCAGAAAAGCTCTAGCTCTCCTGTCTTGTTGATAGTGAGACAGGGAAAGGGAGACATGTTCCAGTACCTGCACCTGTCTGCTGCCTGCATAACAGAATGAGGAAGGTTTTGAAGCTATCTCAAAAGTAGACTTTCCAGTTCTATAATAATAGTGTGCTAGAAAGTTACTGACTCTGCCAAGTTCTCAGACTGGTTCCCCTAGACTAGAAGAGGACACCTGCTTTCCTACTGTTTATTCTGTCCATGCAAATTTGTATCTGAGACTCATCAGCCTGGTTTATTTCTTATGTCAGAGATAGGATTAATTTAAGCTGGTCCCATTCCTTAAATTTTGTTTCCGTTTCTGCTTATCTGTGTTCAGGATTGAATTTAGGCAGGGGCTTTACCACAGAGCTATATCCCCAGCCACCCTATTTTTTTTTTTTTTTTTTTTTTTTTTGTAACAGTAAAAGTTTCCCTCTATAGAAGAATCTTTGTTACTCAGAAATGTAGGTAGTTGCTGTAGAACTTCCTTATCTAGAGGCAGTTTAGTTGCTGTTGGAGTTAGGCAGATGCCCAGAATGTGTTCTGAGGAGTGGAGCCCTGGACTGTCATTCCAGTCATGGCACCTTTGTTCATTTCTTCCTCCCACTGCTAGCTCATGGTTGAGATGTCTACTTTCTCTGACTTGGCTCTCTGTCTTCTGGCCAGTACAGACAGACCGCAGTAGAATTTCATAGCTTCTTTTCTATGTGAAGGGTTTAATTAAATGTCTAAATTAATAGGAAGTAGAGAATGGCTAAAGAGGATTGACTGGATCATTTTCATTCTTACTACCATCCTTATAGCTAAAGCATTAGGGAAGCTGGAGGCAGTAGCCTCAATGTCTTTCCTGAGGGATCTGATGGTAAGATCCTGTGTTCTCAACTACTTGGAAGGCTCAAGCAGGAGAATCAAAACGTTGAAAGCTTGGCAACTGAGATTCTAATATATATATAAAATATATGGATTAACTACACTCAGCTACTTGACACCCCCTCCTCCCGCATGTGTATGTGTGATATAATTGTTCATGTGTCTGTGAAGTTAAAATGGTTTGTCTTCCTCAGTTGTGCTCTACCTTGCTTTTGAAATAGGGTCTGTTATTAAATCTATACATTGTACATTACCATTTATATTATTATTATAATAATTATATATTATAAATTACAAATTATATATTATAAATATATATTATTTATAGCTCAGTGATTGAGCTAGACTGGCCAGTGAGTTCTAGGAGGGTCCCTTTGTTACAGCCTTCCCAGTGGTGGGACTATAGATGTCTGCCAGCACATGTGGCTTTCTCTATGTGTGCTGGAAATCTGAATGAACTCAGGTCTTCACGCTTGTACAGCAAACACTGTTAACTGATCTATCTCCCTATCTCCCAGCTGCTCCACTTTCTTTAATATTCCAGATAGGTTGTTCAAAGTATGAAAAAAATATGTATAATGATTCTTCAAGTAGGATACTTTTTTTTTTTTTTTTTTTTTTTTTAAGCCTGCCTGGTCTACATAGCAAGTTCCAGATGAATTTGGTTCTCCCAAGTGCTGTGATTACAGTTGTGAACCACTACCCAGCTTTTAAGTAGCCTTACTTTTTTTTTTTTTTTTTTTTTTAATGAGACAGGGTTTCTCTGTGTAGCCCTGGCTGTCCTGGAACTCACTCTGTAGACCAGGCTGGCCTCAAACTCAGAAATCCGCCTGCCTCTGCCTCCCAAGTGGCTGGGACTAAAGGCGTGCGCCACCACTGCCCGGCAGTAGCCTTACTTTTACTAACACAAAGTATGAACTATTTGAAGTTTAGGGTAGGAGTCAATACTTTCTGTATAGGGCCAGAAAACACATATGTTAGGCTTTGGAGGTCATAAAGTTTGTGTCTTAACCCTTCAGTACTGTAGCCCTAAAAAAAAAAAGTAAACTTATGGGCATGGTCATATTCCATTTACAGCAAGAGTCTGGGTTAGCTGAGCCCCAGAGTACTCACTTGCCTTGGGTGTGCAGGGTTCAGGAATAGATAGGTCCTCAGAGCTGCCAAAATAAAGAGTGGGAAAGGGGGAAAAATTTAATCTTTTCACAGATGCAGGACAGTGTTTTCTGTTGGTTTAATAAATAGCCAATAAACTGAGACATAAAAATGGTATATTATGTGTTCATTAATAATTGGTAAGGGAGTTGAGACCATAGCTGATCAATAGAATGCTTGCCTAGCATGTCTGAGGTTCTAAGATCAATTTCAAGCAGCAACAAAAATGAGTAATGAATAGTATGAAAAACAGAACATTTTAAAATAAAGATACAAGACAGGAAAGTATACCAGTAGAGGCAAATACCACAAAATGTATATATAGGATAAAGTCAGTCAAGTTCCTGTGGCTACAATAGGACAGCAGAGCAGTAACTAGATAACTTGGTCTTTCCTTAGTGCCTCAGTTTTCATTTCAGTCTTATAATAAAAATATCTAAGAACAAAAACTCAACGTCATAATTATTGACTAAAGAACTCCACAGTGAAGTAATGGCTGTACACAACAAATGCTGTTCGTCAAACTTGCTGAGTTTCAGTGCCATCATCTTTGGACGATTTGAGAATAATAGTAGTATACAAATATTTAGTCTGGGCCTATTTTTCAGGTTCTTTCCTTTTCTTTTCCAGAGATGGGGTCTCTATGAAGTTCTGGCTATACTGGAACTTGCTGTGTAGACCAGGCTGGCCTTAAACTTAAGAGATCCTCTTACTTCTGCATACTCCTTCTCCACCCCACCCCCCACCCCCCAAAATGTGAGATTAAAAGTGTTGTCCCTATTGCCTGGCCCCAGCTTTCTGGTGTTTTGTCTTTTTTTTTTTTTTTTTTTTTTTTTTAAGATTTGCCTGTATGCCTGCAGGCCAGAAGAGGCCGCCAAAACTCATTATAGATGGTTGTGAGCCACTGTGTAGTTGCTGGGAATTGAACTCGGACTTCTAAGAACATCCAGTGCTCTTAACCACTGAGCCATCTCTCCAGCCCCAGCTTTTAGGATTTGCTTTCAGGTTTTGCTTTCAGGTTTCAGCTATTGCCACCTTGGAATGTAGTTAAAAATTTTGTGCATATGAATGTTTTGCCTGCATGTGTGTCTGTGGTTCACAGATGTGTCTGGTGCCAACCAAGACCAGAGCGAGTATCCTGGAACTGGAGTTACAGTTGTGAGGTGCCTTGTGAGTGCTAGGACTGGAATTCAGGTTCCCTGCAAGCACAGCCAGTGCTCTTCACTGCTGAGCCATCTTTCCAAGGGCTGCAAAGGTTTTTTTTTCTCCACAGCAGTTATACCATTTATTTCTGCCATAAATGCACAAAGATTCTAATTTTCCTGTTTTCAAGCCAACAGCTATTTTCCTTAAAAATTTATTATTGTCATCTTTGTAGGTTGACAATAACTTCCTGTTGTAAAAGATTTATCAGAAAGACAGCAAGTGTCTCCTAAAGGTTTTTTTTTTCTTTTCTTTTTGAAAGGTCTCTTCTTTCATAATTTTTTTTCAGAAACTAATCTGATTGAAATGTAAATAGTGGCTTTATGCTGGGTTTGTGCAGGAGGATCCAGAGTTCAAGGTCATCTTTTACTACATAGTAAATCTAGGCTTTTCAGGTACATGAAAATTCTATCTTAATGTTTTATGTTTATAGCAGGTACGACCAAAGCTGCAGCTTTTGAAGATTTTGCAGGCAGCAGGTGCTCAGGGTGAAGTATTCACCATGAAAGAGGTAAGCCACCAGGGACAGTTCAGTTTTAAGAACAGTTGAATAGAGGCCATCATATGCACAGTTCTGAAATCTGGGCCAAGAAAGGAAGTTGTACTACTGAAAGAACAGTTTCCATATTATAAGGGCTGCCTTGTTAATCTCCTGTTTCTGCCACACTTCCTTTTGAAGTCTGTATATATGTGGTCATCCACAAATTCATTGACCTGGGAGTTATAAAGCAAAATGTGTGGGGTAGAAAAATGTCACAGCTTATAAGACTTGCTGCAGGAAGGAACTGATGCAGTGACTTTATCACTGTGCTTTTGTCAGGTACTCTGCAAGCACTCAGTCATTCTGAATGTTTAAGAATTTAAATAACTTAGCATCTGGAAACTTTTTTTTTAAGTCAGCACATTGAATTTTTTAAGTGGAATACATTATTCAAATGTTTAATGTACTCAAACAATTTGCATTTAGTATGGTAGAATCTTTCACCTTTCTTAAGCAGAAAAAAAATTATAGACTTTTTTTTCCCTTCAAAGTGCCACATCTATCAGTAATTGATTTTGATATTTAACAAGAACTTAATTATTGAGTAAGAAGTTTGGTGCTTTTTAACCTACTTTTAAGAAACATTCCAGGGTCAGGGTGGAAGGGTAGAAGGGAAATAAAGAATAAAGCATTGAAGCATTAAAGAATGAAGCATTAAAAATATATCAGTAGATGTATCTCGCCAATTCCTGACCTTTCCCCTTTCATTTTCTGTCTGTTTGTCATAAAATTTATCCAGGTCTATTGTCAAACAGTGTATCAGCCTAGATGATTTAATAAAAAAGTTCTGTGACATGCTTCATCTCCGTGTAAAAGAGCACTTTTCAAGTTTAGGATCATGAGTTTTTGAAACTTGAAAGGAAAAAGCCAGGTAGACTATACTTTTATTTGTAAGAGACCTAGATTCTGGTTTCTGTATTAGGACTAATGGTCCAGTAAACATTGGATACTGCAGTAGAATAGTAAGATGCGGCCCTTTTCATTGTCAGATGAGGCTCTGTGGATGGATGAGTGGATGAACCTAGTGTAGGAAACATCTATCTTGTTTGGGGATTGCTTACACTCACTCTGTCAGCATCCAAATACTGGTGGTTTTGCATGTCTTTCTCTAGCAGAATATCTCAACCACTCATGAGTAGTTGTGGTTTTGGTAGTAGTCATACATATCATTTCATGGTGTTTTATTCTCATGTAGGTAATGCACTATCTAGGCCAGTATATAATGGTGAAGCAGCTCTATGACCAACAGGAGCAACATATGGTATACTGTGGTGGAGATCTTTTGGGAGATCTACTTGGATGTCAGAGCTTTTCTGTGAAAGATCCAAGGTAAAAAGGGTGAGGGTTCATGTATCTTTGAGTGCTTACACCTGCTCACTCAGTCTTTTTTTCTTTAGTCAATAAGGGCTACATACGTTGTTTAGCCAGTGAGATATATATGCAGAGTACAATGGTTTGCAGTGTGGGCAGTCTGATTTGATGGCACATACAGAATAGTAATCATCTTCATACATTGTTAAAATAGCATGACAGTGAGAGCTGAAGAGAGAAGTACAGAAATGGGGAATGGCTGGGTCTTATCCTGTCAAAGGTTCCTTGAGGAAGCAGAATGTGAGCTGAGCTGTGACAGTTTTTAGAGGGCTAATGGGTGGGGAGTGTCTGGTTGAACATCTTGTATGAAGGTTGAATAGGAGGGAGTCATGTCACTAGGTCACGAGTTGGTGTTCTTTAAATTTTTTTTTAAGTTTTAATTCACGTGTGTGGGTTTGCCTACATGCATGTGTCTGCTCAGGTATGTGCTTGGTGCCCAAGGAGGCCAGAAGAGGGTGTCAGATCTCCTGGAACTGAAGTTACATATGGTCATGAGCCACCATGTGGGTGCTGTTAGTTGTTTCCCTGTAAGAACAGTCAGTGCTCTTCAGCTGAGTCGTCTTTCCACCCCACCCTCACCTCTTGTCCCCGCAGCATTAATACTGATTAACATTTATAAAACGTCCTTTCACGCTTTAATTTCTCAATCAAAAATGTAAAACTTGACATCTAGAAGAAAAGAATAATCTTCAAGGAAAATCTTCCCAATTGGGTTACTAATAGTTAGTAAAACAAAATTTGATCAAATTTTTATTGAGGTCAGGAAAGCTGGGGCTGGACATTCACTTTCTTTTTTCTGTCCTGGACTTGCTCTGTAGACCAGGCTGGCCTTGAACTCAAAGATCTGCCTGCCTTCACCCCCACATCACTGTGATTAAAATTAAAGGTGTATGCTACCACGCCTGGTTTTGTTTTTCTTTTCTTTTTTTTTTCCTTTAAATAGGCCCACATTTGAACCTAACTAAGGTAGGCTCTAAATCAGTAAGTTGCTAAGAATAACCTTGAACTTGATCTTTTAGCCTGAACCTTTCAAATGCTGGGGCTTCAGGCAAGCGCGCCATTGTGCCTGGCTCCTCCTTAATGTTTAAGTTTTTTTTTTAATTGTGGGAAGCCCGGCAGTGGTGGCACATGCCTTTAATCCCAGCACTTGGGAGGCAGAGGCAGGCAGATTTCTGAGTTCGAGGCCAGCCTGGTCTACAGAGTGAATTCCAGGACAGCCAGGGCTACACAGAGAAACCCTGTCTCGACCCCCTCCCCCCCCCCCAAAAAAAAGAATTGTGGGGAAAAAGATTCTGTCTGTATATCTAAGAGAAAATAGGAAAGTATCATACTACAGGTGTAGGTTAATATATAATGGAAAACCACAAATATTATATATTATTTCTTTTACAGCCCTCTCTATGACATGCTAAGAAAGAATCTTGTTACATCAGCCTCTGTTAACACAGGTATGTTATATGTTTCTTCAGTTTGTATTGAAGCTTTGAGTTTAAGGAAGCAAATGATGGGAACCGGGGTCCAGATGAAATGGAGTGCTATCTGTGACATGGCTGGAGGGATGTTCGTACAACTGTCTGTCATACAGCATGCTATACTGTTAAGTAAGTTCTCACTGATAACTCAGTCATTCTGAAGCTAGAGAGGGAGAGCTGTTTATATCCTATATGTAATGTTTTTTCTTTATGCAGCACAAGGGATTAAACCTAGGGCCTTGTATTTATGTACTCTACCACTGACCTATGTTTCTAGCTTTCTGTTTACTATTTTGAGAGAATATCTTCCTAAGTTGCCCATGTTGGCCTTGAACTCACTCTGTAGCAAAGGCAGGCCTTGAATTTGTGGGTTCCCCTGCGACTGTCTTTCTAGTAGGTAGATTTTCTGATCTGTGTAGGCAGGCAGGCCCAGGTTAAGCTTAGTAATTATAAACGTTGCACTATAACTATATATTTGCTTCATCTTGATGTATTTTAAAAAATCTCTTAGATAAGGATTTTTTTCCCTTCAAACATAACCACATCATTATTATATTCATAAGTAATAATACTTTTTATTTTTGGTTTGTTCAGGTGATGATCCAAACAAAGTCCACACATTGCATTGGGTTTATTGCAAAAACCAAAAAACTTAAAACCTGCCCTCTGTGTGTATGTGTGAGTGTATGTGTGTGTGTGTGTGTGTGTGTGTGTGTGTGAGAGAGAGAGAGAGAGAGAGAGAGAGAGAGAGAGAGAGAGAGAGAATTTTGTTTCATATAGAATCTTCAGTGATCAAATTAGAGCAAACTAATATACCTGCCATCTCAGGTTTAGCTTTTTTGTGTGTTGGAAACGTTCAAAAATCTCCACTTCCAGCTATTAAAATATTCAGTCAATTACTGTGGCTGCTGTACTGTGGTGTAGTATACTCCTTTTGGCTTTCATCATTTTTATTGAAGATTTGTAATTGTAATTTTTCCTGTAGGGTTGTCTGTGTTACAGAATTGACAGATTATATCCTTGTGGTTGTGTTTCTTAATGAGTGCATAGATTCAAGTTTAAATGTCTTTGCTGACAGATCTTCATGCTGGTGCTCTGGGTCCCCACCCCCTTTGTATGCCTCACATTAGTTATGTAATCCTGCCCCTCTTTCACACACGATGTGGGCTCTTGGTATATTGCTCTAATCCATTTATTATAAAGGTTCTCCCAAGAAATTTTCACTTTAGTAATTTTTGTAATTTGCTTACATAAACACACATTGGTGTGCTTATTTATGGCATACCTTGTAGTTCTGGTTGGCTTGGAACTTGCTTTGTACTCCAGGCTAGCTTCAAACTTGGAAATCCCTGCTTCTCCCAGCCTTTCTGAAATTGGGATCTCAGGCAGGAGTCACCACACTTGGCTCAATAAACTGTTACCTGTAAGCCAATTTGACCCTTTCTAGACCTTTTAAATACTACTTTGAATTTCTTAGTTATGAGGAGGAAACTAGCTGTTTGGAGTCTGGTTTTCAAAGTGGTAGGGTAGAGATGGTATTGAAATGTATGTGACACTCTTTTGCTGTAATAAAGCTGTCCTCTCTTGTTCACCTCAGTTAGATTTCAGGAACACCATTCAAATGATACTGCCTTGCTAGGTTTTGGCCATGCTTGGGGAAGTAAACAGACTGCAAAGACTCTTCCTGAATCTTTTCGTGTCACTGAAAGACATTGAGATGGGGAACTTTGTAAATGAGAGGCAGCTTTATTCAAATTCAGTCATTTGTGAGTTAAACTTTTCTTTGGAAAGTCACTGATGGCATGAAATACATGAAGGACTTCATAATTTTGTTTTGTGTATTATTAAATTTGTTTTCTGATCCGTCCTCTGAGTATTTAGAGTGAGCATAGCTAGCTCTGACATTTTCCTCCCTTATTTTCTTTCTTGTACTTTTCCTGCAAATATCTTTTCTCTGTAGTGTATTACAAGGAACATTTCTTTCTTTCTTTTTTTTTTTTTTTAAATGAGTTTGTTTAATTCAAAGTGGTACAGAATTCAGAATACAATGAAGATGGAACAGTAGGCTCTGCTGGGATTCTAGACTGGGTTCACTTTAAATTCACAGCTGAGGTAGGAACTGCTGAACACTAGAGACAAGAATAAATTGCATTGTTCACTTTAGTCATTTTTTTTTGTTTAACAAAAGTTTATTACAATGTACAGCAATAGGCCAGGGTAACACTTCATTCTAGCTATTAGGTGGCAAAGATGTTATGGCAGGGAGTCCAGATGTTTGACAGGTTACAGGGTAACATTTCATTGTAGCTGTAGTGGCAAAGATGTTATGGCAGGGAATCCAGATGTTTATATAGGAATGGAAGGGGAGGGTCACCATCACCTCTGATGTGAGGAACAGCTTACTTTTTGCCAGATTTCTTAATCCACCTGTGGCCAGGGGGCCCTTTCCCGCGGCCTTGGCTTTTAGCTCCTAAGTTTCTTCTGTTCTTCCTTTTGTTTCTGCTTGAAAGATTTATCTTCCTCGTCCATCTCCTTGGCCTGCTTCTTGGATGTTTCAGGGGCTTCTTTTTGCCCCCTTCCCAGCCTGACATGGTGCCTCCAGCCCCTTCACCAGAACCTACAAGGAACATTTCCTTTTTTTTTTTTTTTTTTTTTTTTTGGTTTTTCGAGATGGTTTCTCTGTGTAGCCCTGGCTGTCTTGGAACTCACTCTATAGACCAGGCTGGCCTTGAACTCAGAAATCCGCCTGTCTCTGCCTCCCAAGTGCTGGGATTAAAGGCGTGCACCACCACCGCCCGGCAAGGAACATTTCTTTAACAGTTCAGTTCCTCTTACAGCCTCCATCTGAGGAGGTCCTGGAGGTAAAGAAGCAGAGGGTTTTGTTGGTATTTTTCAGTCTAGTCAGTGGTTTGCCCAATAACTAGACTCCTGGCTGTGGGCCATGATTGTACAGCCGTCCTGCCATACTCTATGTGTCCTTCACCTTTCTGGATCTTCACACAACTGCTCACCCTCCCAAGTGTTTGGACACATATTTTCCCTCTGAGGATTAAGTTCTTAAAACATTTTAGTTTTTATTTAACTTGTCATTCTGAAGAAATTTTATACTTAAAAGCCACAGAATCTTGACATGATGGTGAACACTTGCAAGCCATTACTTGGGAGGCAGAGACAGGGCCTGTAACATTTCAGGCTAGTGCAGTCTACTTAGCTACTCAGTTTCAGAGAAAAGGAAGAAGGGCTATCTGTTTTAGAATGTTCTTTACCTAGATTCCCTCACTGACAATATGTAACATAACCACAGTGCCTTAGGAAATTGCTGCAAAAAAACTTTCAAAGAATTTTTAAAAGTGTTATACAGGGTTTCACAGGGAATTTTGCAAGGGGTTTGGATTGTCTGCTCTGACTTGTTCTTATAGTTAGTGCTTATAGTTGGATGTCCCTGTTGACCTAAAAATAAATTGGATTGCATGTGCTTTATTTGAAAGGACAAATGAAAAAAGTGCTATACTTACAACTTTTGGACCTGTTTAAGTGGGATTTAGATCTTTATCTGTTTTGATTGTTGAAGAAAATGGTCATTAATTAAAATGAAGGTGATTTTTTCTAAATAATTTCCCAGGTATATTAATAAAATGAAATAGATATAACAAGCTTTGTAGTTTTAAATTTCTTTCAATATTGTAGCTTTTTAGATGATTTCCTTTTGTTTTTAAGTAGTTTAGCCTAAATAAAGGCTTTTTAGTAATAACCACGGGTTGCTTTAAAAACAAAAAAAGAAAAGAAAAGAGAACCGCTTTACCTGCATTGTATTAGTTTGATCTTGTTTCTTGTTTTGAGGATGACTTTGGCCAGAAGATGCTGTTTCTAGATTTATACTTACTTAGCTATAAAAATGGTTCTAGAAATGGCATAACAATTTTGAAAAACATTTGTTTTGTGAAAACAAATGAATTGTCAGAATAGTTACAGTCTGGATCTAGGTTCTTGATGGTCTATTGGATGCTGTTTTCATGAAAGGTTTCTCTCTGTTTCTGCTAGTGGCTGGTGAACCCAGTCCTTAGCAGGCATACTTGAATGTGTCTCAGTTACATGAAGCTTATAAGTAATGGTGTAGGTCAGGTTAGTGTCTCAGTAGCTTGGTTTTTTCTGTAGTCATGTTCTTAGTTTTTTTCACTTGAGACTTTTGTAAGTCCTTGGGATACATTTCCTGCTTCAGCTAATGCAATATAGGGATATCTGTCTGGCCAGTGTGATGGCTCAGTGGGTTAAAGGACTTGTTATACAGTCTTGAGGACCTAAATTTTGATCCAGAACCCACTGTTGAAAGAAAGGACTGACTTCTGTTCCACACATGTGTGCCTGTTACACACAGTAGTAAGATAAGAACAATCTAAAAACAAAGAGTTTCTCTTTACTCTGCCTCCCTTTCTGCTTCTGTTGATTGTTGGGAGAGAAACATTCAGTACTTTTTGGAAAACATAGTTGCTGAGAAGAATAAGACTTAGTGACAGTCTGTATTCAGATCATGGAATCACCATGGCATTTAAGAATGCAGGTTTGTTTGAAGATGGAATTGTTTTCTGAAACAAGTCTGGCAAATTCCTGGTTTTCAGGTCTTGTAAAACAACACTTAAAAATACAAACTTTAATAGACAAGTAATGTTTGTTGTTGTTTATAAGGTAGGCAGGCAGTCTGTCGAAGTAGGAAGAGATGAACACCACACTGTTTGCTGCTTAATCACTTTTTGCATAAAAATCTGAACACATGCTATGGACAAGCATACTCATCCACTTTTGCTTCCTCCAGGTTGCTCTGGTGTTCTCTTTTAACATGGCTTTGTTGGGTTCATCATTTTTAGAAGTTTTGTTTTTTTCCCCATTTGGGAATGAGACTCTTTTCCAGGCAGAAGCTCATCTCTAGAGAACAAGCCTGTTTCAGGGCTGTGTGCTGAGGTCTTTGTGTGGAAAGAATGGTTATTACCAGGGAAGGTTTTCCTTTTGTTTTACTTGCTATCCAGATGCTGCTCAGACTCTCGCTCTCGCACAGGATCACACTATGGATATTCCAAGTCAAGACCGACTGAAGGTAAAATCACCGCACGGTGACTTCTTTTCTTGTACAGAGTGGCCCCTTCTCTGTACCTGTGGATCTTGGGCTCCCAAGGCCTTTTCGTGAATGTGGTAAGGATTTAATAAGAAAAGCCCTTGGGAATTCACAGACCAGGGACAGAGTGAACCTTCTCTGTTCTGCCCTTAACAGAGTTCCAGTCTCTGAATGTGTCTTTGGGATGTAGCACTTCTGATTTTCACTCCTTCCAGTTGCTCTCTCTCTCTTTCTCTCTGTCTGTTTCTGTGTGTGTGTGTGTATGTGTGCGTGTTCACGCATTCGTGTGTTTAAGATGGTATATATTTGAGTGTTTGAGGCATTGCTGCATTAGACTATAGCAGGCTCGTTGCAGTTAAGTTTATGTCATGCCATTTCCTAAAGTTTCCTCAAGTGTGGGGAAACTTTTAAGATCATCTTGAAATATGATGAGGGTGTCACTTGCTTTCTGAATTATGCCTAATAGGAAGTAGGCTATGCAGACAACCTGTTTTTCAAGAGTGTATTTTGTACTTTGTACAGAAGTTATTCCCCCTCCCCAAGTTGGGATTCTGCCTGTTCTGCTGGTGGTGTTGAGAGGTGTGTGTTGCTTTTCTTGAGGATTCTTGTCAGCTGCAGAGCTCTCTTCCCTGTGCATAACCCATTGTGTTGCACACTAACTGGTGAGCCAGAATGGAACTGCTACATCCCCTGGTCTTAGTCATTCCAGCTGTACTAACAGACACCCTTCCCTTTCAGCACGGTGCAGCAGAATACTCCAATCCCAGAAAAAGAACTGAAGAAGATGACATTCACACATTGCCTACCTCACAACGTAAATGCCGAGATTCCAGAGCAGGTGAGCTCTGGGTGAAGACTCTCCTCCTTTCTTCTCTCCTTTATTTATACTTCTAGACATTTATTTAGATAGTAGGTATTCCTTGGCAGCTTCTGGACAGTGAGTAGTACAGGACTTTATGAGCCAGTGAGCTTGAGAGGATGCTGTCTGTTCAAGTTTGCTCTCAGCCTTTTGAGTTTCTGTCACCTTTTTAAAGATTGAAAGTTTGCAAAAATGGCAAAATATATGTAGCAGCACAATGTATGTAACAGCACAGAGGCAGACATTAGATAGCAAGGTGAGAAGTTCTGTTAGACACATGGTCACCCTGAATGAGTTAACTGATATTTTGGAAGTTTCTCTTAAAATATTATAACATAATCTTCGGAAATTATGGAGTTTGGTTTTTTTGTTTTATGTTCAAAACTATAAATTCCCTAAAGGTATTTAGTTTGTAGTATAATGTTTTCTAGTAACCCGTTCTTCGTTCATAATTGGGTCAAAGGCAAGTTAGACTTTTGATTATATCTCATAAAGTTATGTTACTCAAGTTGTTTTATATATTAAATTAAAATTGAATTAGTTTATCATGCTGGATTGTTTTCTCACTGTATTTGAACATAAATAGATTTTTAATCTATGTTGACATTGAAGTTATTTCAGTCCTTTAAATGTATGATTTCATTTAACTGCACATTCTTACTTTCTACTCACAAAAAGCTGGACACTATGTAATTTATGATAGAAATTTAGGAACAAATAGTTCCAGACTTTCCAGCAAGATCTGTAGGTAGAAAGGACAACATTTTACCTGTGCAAATAATTAATCCTTTTATAATTAATTTAGAGCTTGAATACACGAGGATAACTTTAATGATTCTGTCTTGGGAATTAGTTTCTGGTCATTACAGTAATGAATGGATAAAAATTTAATTGGAGTTTTTCTGGCCATGAATATGTCTATGATAATAGCAGGATGTAATTAGTTAAGCTGTGCTCTGGTAGGGACCAGTTGGTTGCAGAAATGTTTGAATCATACATACCTGGGCATATTTATGCTTCTGTGATTGCCATCACTGGGCCTAGGGCATTGGGAAGAGGTAGAAGACAGTGAGAAAGTAGGGAAATGGTAAAGTACTACAGAAAAGACTAGCAAATGGGAAGGAAAAGATTACATTGACAGCAAGATGAGCTTAGTAACTGTCCAGGTCTTTTACTTAAAGTATGGGGATCCTTGTTATCTGTGGGACTTTTAGATACTGATTTCCCAAAGAGCCCTTGATCCAGAAAAGACACTTACATGTGCTTATTTGGACAGTTCTCTGTTGATAGTGGTTGTTACCTAGCAAAACATGCATTGTTGATAACATATCCCAAATATGTGGCACCAGTAAGACTTCTTCAACCTTTGACTCCAAAATAGATCTGTGCCTCCCTGCTTTGACCTTAGGTTGGGCTATTATGTTATTGCCATTTGTAGTCCATCGGCTGAGCCATTATCAAAACATATATTAGAGTAAGTCATTGTAATGATACTTGTTTTTGTTTGTTTTTGAGACGGGGTCTCAACTATGTAGCCCTGGCTAACCTGGAACGTGCTATGTGCTGGGATTAAAGGCAGGTGTATACTTCTATGCCTAGCTCTAAGTCATTATTATTATTTATTACAGGGTTGGGAATGTTTAAAATGTCAGAAAATGGCCATTTTGAACTCCTTTTAGAATAGCACATTCAGATGCTTTTAGAGTTTTGTGCCCTGAAGTAATCTTCTGTTCATAGTGTTCCTGCTTGCTAATGAAACCTAAATGGGAGGTTTGAGCCATACCACTAAGGTATTTGATTTCTCTTTCCTTCTTACTGAGAATGAGTTTGTTTTTACTTATTTTACAAAGATTGTTAAGTAATCCGAGAAAGATCTTGGTTCTTCTGTATTACCTACAGTTACTTTCCTTTGATTTCTGTAGATGAAGACTTGATAGAACATTTATCTCAAGATGAGACTTCTAGGCTTGACCTTGATTTTGAGGAGTGGGATGTTGCTGGCCTGCCTTGGTGGTTTCTAGGGAATTTGAGAAACAACTATATACCTAGAAGTAATGGCTCAACTGATTTACAGACAAATCAGGTAAAAGTCACATCTGAGGGGAGCTGTTTTTGCTTTGTTTTTTCTTTACTCTGACTGTAGTTAAGAATTCTTACTGGTTTGTTTCATCTAAATGTATATGATGCTCAGATGTAGTTCTGACTTTTCTAAATTCCACATTGAACCCCCTGCAAAGGTTGTGTTCACTGTTACAGAACATGAAACCTTGAACATGAAATTGATGGTTTTTTAACCAACACTCCTTCCCTATCTTTTCCTTCAACTTAATAATTCTAGCCAAACTATAGGAGATGCTGACTTCCTTCTCTGTCATATACACTCAGACCAGGCTGGCATGGAGCTCAAAGATCTACTTGTCTCTGCCTCCCCAATGCTGGGATTAAAGGTGTGCACCACCACCGCCTGGCACCATTGCTATTTTTCATATAAGTGGTTGAGCATTTTCATACCACATATGGAGTGGTCCTCATATTTAATCAGGAAGTGGTTGTTATCCCCGTAACAGACCATTATTGCACCTGTGGGCATCTTGCCTGCTATGTTGGCATTATACGGTTCTTCTCTTCTAGGTAACACCATTGATGAATTTCTCCCCAGAGATAACATTTTATTGTTGTTAGTCTGTTGGTCTCTACATAGACCTGTGTGTTTCTGTCCTAGAACTTACTGTGTAGGCTCCAGGCCTGGCTTCAAACTCAGGAAGCTCTGCCTGCCTTTGCATCCTGAGTACTAGGCAAGAGTGGGTTTTTTTTTTTTTTTTTTTTTTTTTTTTTTTTTATTTCCATGTATATGAGTGCTCTATTTTCATGTACACCTGCATGTAGAGGGCATCAGATCCCATTACAGATGGTTGTGAGCCACCATGTGGTTGTTGGGAATTGAACTCAGGATCTCTGAAACTGCAGCCCAGTGCTCTTAACCATTGAGTCATCTCTCCAGCCCCCAACAGTACATGTTTTAAATGATTAACTTGCATTACTGCCATGTTTATAATTCTTCAGTGGGATCAAAAAAACAAGTAGAATAAGATGTAGACTCCTTACCATAGCTGTAGCTTGTCTATAGCTTGTCTTTATCAGTCTTCATTGCTCATTGCCTGTGTTCCAGATGCACAAGGATTTCAATCTTGTAGTTAGCTCACAACTCACTCTCTTCCTTCCTTCCTTCCTTCCTTCCTTCCTTCCTTCCTTCCTTCCTTCCCTCCCTCCCTCCCTCCCTCCCTCCTTCCTTCCTTCCTTCCTTCCTTCCGCAACTTAAATTTGTTTTCTGCTTTGTGAAACATCCTCATCAAATCTATTTCTTTTCTTTTTGTGATTTAGAATGTGAGTTTAACTTCTTTTTAGAGGTCATCATAACTGGTTCCAAGATTACCATGTTGCATGATTCCATAGGGATCCATATCTTACTTTTAGATGTCCACTCCTAAGTAGTAACCCTGTACGACCAACTTCAAAATTTCCTCCTCTCCAGCTATCCTGTCCTTTGACTTTTTTTTCTTAAGTCTTTTAAAAATGTTTTAAAGTTAGTATATAAAGGGGGCTAGAGAGATGGCTCAGTGGTTAAGAGCACTGGCCGATCATCCAAAGGACATGTGCTCATTTCCCAGAACCCACAGGGTAGCTCACAACTCTCTGTAATTCCAGTTCCCAGGGATCTGACACCTTCACATAGATGTACATGCAGGCAGAACACCAATGTAAATAAAAACAAACCATTAAAAAAAAAATAAATTCCTAGGCTAGTGAGATGGCTCACTGGTTAAGAGCACTGGCTGCTCTTCCAGAGTTCCTGAGTTCAGTTCCTAGGAACCATATGCTGGCTCACAACCATCTGTAATGGGATTCGATGCCGCCTTCTGTGTGTTTGAAGACAGCGACAGTGTACTCATATAAATTAAAAAAAAAAAAATTCCCCTAATAAGTGGAATGGAGTGGGGGCTGTCTCAGTCTCTGTTCCCTGCTATTAGAACATCTTCCCCCTACCTGGACTGCCTGGTTGGGCCTCAGTGGAAGAGGATATGCCTAGTCCCCCTAAACCTAGATGTCCCAGGGTGGGGTGGTACCCAAGGGGAAGGGGCAGTGGGGAGGAGGATTTGTAAGGGTGGGACTGGGAAGAGAGGATGGGGTGGAAGCTGTGAATAAAAAATACATGCGTTAAAAAACAGTATATAAAACAATCATTTTCATATATCATTCTTTTTCTTTTGAGTAAAAAATGCTTTTATTAATAACAAAAGTGCTTTTAATAATTAAAAAAGCAAGCTGGACACTCAGAATATGAATCAACTTTTTTAAAATTTATTTTTATTTGTCTGTTGGTGTTTTGCCTGCATGTAAATGTGAGGGTATCAGAAGTAACTAGTAATTTCATTCATTCATATATATGTATATATATATAAAATTTGTTTGTTTGTTCGTTTGTTTCTTTGTTTTGTTTTTTGTTTTTCAATACATGGTGTAGCCTTGGAACTTATTCTGTAGACCAGGCTGACCTCCAATTTACAAGATACACTTGCTTTTGCTTCCCAAGTGCTAGGTAGGATCAAAGGCATGCACTGCCACCACCTGGCTTATTTACATTTTTTTTAGTAAAATAAAATATAATAAAATGGAAACTGTCACATTGAAATTAGGCAGAACAAACCAACAGAAGGAAAAGAGCCCAAGAACATGAGAATTAGAGGCCTTTTTGTTCACATACTCCAGAATCCCATAAAAATACTAAACTAGAAAACTATAATACACACAGAAGACCTGGTGTAGACCAGTGCAAGCCCTGTGTTTGCATTTGCTGCTCCTAGCTCTGAGTTATATGGACTTTACTCGGTTGATTTGGAGGGTATATATATCATTCTTAGTGGTCCTTCATCTCCACTCTCTTCCTATGTCTTCTACTGGTTGTCTCTTTCTCCCTCCTTAGTGGTCCCCCATTTGCTTTTATGTCACATGTATTCAATGATTATATCTGTTTTTCCTTGGTAGTTTCACGAGATTCTCCCCCCCCCCCACCCCTAAACCACCATTACCCTCCCTCCCTCCCCCCAGTTCAGTATGTATCTTTCTGAGCCTGGCTTATTTCACTTAACACAACTCCTCAAAATGTCATTTGTTTCTTATGGCTGAATGAGATTCTGTTGTGTCTGTACCATACTTTCTTTATCCATTCATCTGTTGATGAACATCTAGGATAGGTCCATTTCTTAGCTTTTGGGAGAAGTACAGCAGTAATAAACATAGATGTGCAAGTATGTATGTGGTAGGGCCTAGAGTCCTTTGAGTCTGTACTGGAATGGAAAAGTTTTATGTAAAACCTTCATACTGATGTCCATAGTAACTACATTAGTGGTGTGTGTGTGCAAACACACATTTTAGTTTATTTTCCTACCAGCAGTGTATAAACATTCCTTTCATTATTTGTTGTTTGTTTTTGCCTTTATCTTAATTGATATTCCCAGTTGCACTTGCCATTTTAGGTTTTATATTTGTATTTATTGTTTGTTTATTCTCAATGAAATGTAAGACCAGAGCTTTTTCATTGATTACTTACTGTACCTAGAACAGTAACTGGTACTAGCAGTATCTGGTAATAGCAGTAGCAGAATAGGGCTGGAGAGATGGCTCAGTGGTTAAGACCATATAGGCTGCTCTTCCAGAGGTCCTGAGTTCAATTCCCAGCAACACATGGTGGCTCACATCCATCTATAATGGGATCTGATGCCCTCTTCTGACATGTAGGTGTACATGCAGGTAGAATACTCATACAATAAATAAATAAAATAATTAAATAGCAGAGTACAAGATTCTATAAAATATCATATGGATAATGGGATGGTTCAGGGCTAGGAATGAGAATGTTTACTGTTCTTACAGAGGACCTAGGTTCATTTCTCAGCATCCACTTAGTGGCTCACAGCTGGTTATAGCTCAGTTCCAGAGGATGCCCTTTTCTGGCCTTTGTGGGCTCTGCATGCAACAAAAACACTTACACACATAGAATAAAAAGAAATCTTTTTTAAAAAAAGTGTACAGATGAATGCGGTAAGTTAACTTTGTATATGTTGGATGTTGTTGAAAGCTTCAGAAAGTAGTTGTGTGTGGTTGTGCATGTGTATAGACTCTGCACTTATAGGTCAGGGCAGGAGGATGTTGAGTTTGAATCCAGTCTTGGCTACATAGAGAATTCCAGGCTCACAGGATTGCATAATGAAACTCTGTCATGTTCAAAGATGGGATTGCCATCGGTGTTAAATAGGAAGGATGTGTTAGAGAGTACAGAGCTTTTCTAGATTTCACTTATGGAGATGACTGGAGAATGCATTGTTTAGTAGACGAACTGTTAAATTCTTTTAAGCTCTTTTCATACCATTTCTTGTATTTTGTATCTCATTTACTATTAAAAAATTTCTTGTCTGATACCCTTACATCTATCCATTTTGTAGAGACCTGCTGAATGAAGACATGTCTATTGAGGAGGGGCATGATGTTCTCTGGATGGCATTAAGTTGACTCAGCATCTCTGATAAGTCACCAATTACAAAGCTCATGTTTGTTTTTCTCTGTTAGGATATAGGTACTGCCATTGTTTCAGACACTACGGATGATTTGTGGTTTTTAAATGAGACTGTGTCAGAGCAATTAGGTGTTGGAATAAAAGTTGAAGCTGCTAATTCTGAGCAAGCAAGTGAAGTAGGGAAAACAAGTGACAAGAAGGTATGTTCCAGCATTCTCACTCCAGAGGTATCTGTGTTCTAGAATCATCTTCAGGTGTTGAATATTTCTCTACACCAAGTTTTAAGATTTAAGTTGTTAGACAAGGCTGCCTCAGACATGAGCCAAGATTCGTGGAGAAGTCCTTGCTATGTTAGGGACACGCTGCCCCTCCACTTCAGTGGACTCATGGTGGAGTGTCTCTTTTAGAAACTTTTGCTTATAAAGCAAAACTATAAATGGCCTTAACAGTCTCTGTTAGAGGAGAAAAGAAGCCTTGTATTAAAGAGCTTGGGTAGCTTTGTAACCACTTCATAACAAAATTGGAAAAAGCTAATCTTTAAAACCTATTTTAAGCTGGGCAGTGGTGGTGCACGCCTTTAATCCCAGTGCTTGGGAGGCAGAGGCAGGTGGATTTCTGTGTTCGAGGCCAGCCTGGTCTACAGAGTGAGTTCCAGGACAGCCAGAGCTATACAGAGAAACCCTGTCTTGAAAAGAAAAAAAGAAAAAAGAAAAAAAAAAAAAAAGAAAACCTATTTTAGTATGATTTTTTTTTTTCCTATATTAAGAAGGGAATTGGGGATAGGGGATAGGAGCTACAGCTTCCTTGCTCTCCCCAAGAGTTCAAGTTCATTTTCTTGTACCCATGCTGGTGACTCACTGCTTCTGACTCTAGATGCAGGAGGATCTAATGCTCTCTTTTGGTCTTCTTGGATACTGTTCACATGCTTAAAGCCACATGCATACACATGATTTAAAAGAAATTAGAGCTGGTTGTGGTACCTATCATTAATCCCAGCACTGGTGTGGGGGTGGGGTGTGGGGGAGGGGGAGTAGAGCCAGGTGGTTGGATCTCTTGAGTTTTCGGACATCCTGTTTGACAGAGCAACTTCCAGGACAGCCAGGGCTATACAGAGAGACTCTGTCTTGAAAAAAACTTCAAAAGGTATCCTGGTATGAGCACACAGTTAAAGTAGCAGCTTAGGTGTCAGAAGGATTGAGCAGCCGAGCTAGTGCTTAGCACATAGGCAAGCTTCTGTAATATCCATTGATTATGTGCGAAATATCATAGAAGACTCATTATTTTTGTACACTAACTGAAAAAAGAGCTTTAAAAAAAGACACTGAGGGGCTAGAGAGATGGTTCAGTGGTTAAGAACACTAGTTACTCTTTCAGAGGGCCCAGGTTCACATCCCAGTACCCATGTGGCAGCTTACAACTGTCAGTAATTCTAGGATCTGACACACCTCACACAGACATACATACAGGCAAAACAGTAATACACATAGAATAAAAATAAATTTTAAAAAAGCCACTGAATAAATATAGCACAAGATAAAGGTAGCAAGTTTTTATAGGAATTTGGGTTGTTTGCTATAAATATGTGTTAGACTCTCTAAACTAATTATAAACAACATCGGCAGGAATGTTAGTGACTAAAATGAAGATGACAGTTTGTACATTTTTATATAAAAGAATGGGCCTTAAAATACTTGAATTTTTGAGAGAAAATCAGAGTTTTTCCATGTATTCCTGGCTAGCCCAGAACTCACAGAGATCCCCCTGCCTTTGTCTCTTGAATACACAAATTACAGGCCTGCACTAGCATGCCTAGTTAATTATTTCTTGAGAAAGAGGACTGTTCTGTATCTCTGTTTGACCTGGAATCCAATATGCAGCCTAAGTAAATAGACCCTGCACTATTGGCAGTTTCTTGGCTTTGCCTACAAATTGTTGAGATTACTGGACTGTGTTCTAGACCATCTACATTTCTTTCTTTTTCCCTTTCCCTCCTCACCCCTCCTCTCCCCTCCCCACTCTCTTCTTCCCTTCTTTTGAGGCAGGATCCCACTATTAGACCAGACTGGTGTGGAACTCACAGACATCTGTCTGCTTGTGCCTCCTGCCTGCTGGGATTAAAGGTGTGCAGTGGCACACTTGGCTGTGATTCCTGGTCTGTGGGCAGGCTTTTGTAAGGCAGCCCGATTGTCATGTAGCTTTCTTCTTAAAAGTGAAAAGTAAAGCTTGAAAGTCCTCCATTTCATTTACTGTGGCCACCACGCACAAGATAAAATTTCCTGCATAGGAATTGCTGCTTTTATAGTTCTGGCATTTATTTTCTTTGAAGCTATGAATTTGGATACCACTTTCTGAATATAGAAGGTATTTGGTAACCCTGTGGCTGCTTTTGGTCATTTGTGCTACTAAAATGTGAACCATATGTCTATAGGATCAAGGTCTCACATTTATATTCTCTCCTTTGTAAGTGGTAGTGATGTGGGATGGAGTGAGTTTTATATTGAAGTGATTCATCACTTTGCTTTCAGATAATCTCCAGTAAAGCAGGTTAGCATTTCTAATGAGGTTTCTCTTCCTTCACAGATGGTTGAAGTAGGGAAAGATGATGATCTTGAGGAGTCCAAGTCCTTAAGTGATGACACCGATGTGGAAGTTACTTCCGAGGTAAAAGCTGTTTTGCTGTGGCCAGTTTTTAGCTGAATCCTAGCTCCTATGCATTGCAGAATGTCATTGTTTTCCTGTTTCTGTCTGCTTTTCCTGGTTACTAAGATGTGCTGGGTTCTTTACATTTCATCTTCAGAAGTTTTTAATTGGAAGTTGAGAAGATAAAAGAATTTGATCTAATTTTTTTTCTACTTTCTCTATTCCTGCTAACAAAACTCTGGGCAGGGCATGGGGGATGGTTTGATAGGAAACACTTGCTGTGAAGCATGAGGAACTTCTTTTGAATCCCCAGAACCCATGGAGAGCAGGTTTGGGAGTACATGGCTATAATCTTGGTGCTCCTGTGGCAACAAAGAAGGTGGAGACTGAAGAATTCCGGGAGGCTTCCAAGCCATTTAGCCTGGCATATGCAGTAGCAAATGACAGGGACCTTGTCTCGGTCAGTGCAGGTGAAAACCATACCTGCAGTTCTCCTCTGACCTCCACGAGCATGCCGTGGTATACTTGTGGCTCAGGAGGCAAAGGTGCTTGCTGCCACACCTTAACCTAACCACTTGAGTTTGATCCTTTGACCCACAGTGTACACACAAACATACACATATGCAAAAAACCCACAGTGTAGTAACAGCACAAATTCTTTGGTTATCCAGCAAGATTGATACAGAGTTGTTCAGAGTAGTCCTCCATTACTTTCCCTACATGAGCAACTTTCTTATCTAAGGACAGATCTATAAGTTAATGTAGAAAACCAGTTTACCAGCATATGTTAAAATATGCAAATGAGCTGGCCAGTGGTGGAGCACTCAAGAAGCAGAAGCAGGTGGATCTCTTTGAGTTCTAGGTCAGTCTATTCTACAGAGCAAGTTCTATGATCGTCAGAGCTACACAGAGAGACCACGTAGAAATACGAAACAACACCAGCAAAAACCCACTGTAAATGAAACAAGCTTAGTTCCCATAAAGTTAATATAAATGGAGGGTTACTAAAGAAGAGTTGATATTTTAGCTTTTAGGTAATAGATCTTAAGTTTGTTACCAAGTGACAAATCTAAACTAAAGTGTATACTTTGAGTTTTTCTTCATCTTTTTTTTTTGTTTTTGTTTTGTTTTGTTTTTCGAGACAGGGTTTCTCTGTATAGCCCTGGCTGTCCTGGAACTCACTCTGTAGACCAGGCTGTCCTGGAACTCAGAAATCCGCCTGTCTCTGCCTCCCAAGTGCTGGGATAATAGGCGTGCGCCGCCACTGCCCGGCCATCATCTTTTTTTAAATCAAGTTTCCTCTGTAGATTACTCACTATGGAAACAGGTGCTAGGAGTTCAATAGAAAGGTTATTTTACATTTTACTGCTTGGGATAGAACTCTGGGCTGTCCCTGGTGTTGATTCTCACCCTCTGTCCTGTCCATCCCTACTGCTATTGACTATTGTGGTAATTCTTTGCAAAGATAAGTGGACCATAATTGGTCTGATAAATGTTCTTGACCATGATACAAATAGCTAGATAAATGTTCTCATCTTAACCAGACTTCTTTGGCACTTGGGCACAGAAAAGCTATTAAGCAAATAGATGGTGTGTCATCAAAAAAAAAAAAATGCCATTAGATTTAATAAGCCCTGTTATGTACTATAAAAAAGCAATGGCAGTTAAACTAGCAAACTATCAATTATGAGTTTCAAATTATTATAATGTTCTTTTGAGTATTTATATACTATTTCAGACAAGATTGAAGGGCCTACACTGGTGAGTGTTGTAGTTTAACAAATGCTGTAAGTTTCTTGCCTCGAACTCTAGACAGTTGAGTCATGACCTCTGCACCTGCGGTGCACCTGCGGTACTTGGCCTTTGTTCTGTGCACCTGTCATTTTTCTATTGTTCTGATAAAACACCACGACCAAGGCAGCTTAGAAAGAAAGCATTTAATTACACCTACAGTTCTAGATGGTTAGAGCCTGTGATAGCAGAATGAGGGCACACTGGCTTTCTCACATAATAAACTGCAAGCAAGAAGCAGAGAGCTCACTGGGGAGGCAGGGAGGCTTTTGGAACCTCAGGCTGGCTCCCAGTTATACATACCTCTTCCAATAAGGCCATTTCTTAGTCAGTGTTTTAGTGCTCTGAAGAGACACCATGACCAAGACAACTCTTGTCAAAGAAAACATTTAATTGGGGCTTGCTTACAGTTTCAGAGGTTTAGTCCATTCTCAACATGGCAGGGAGCATGGTGGCATGCAAACAGGTGTGGTGCTGGAGAAGTAATTGAGAGTTCTAGACCTGGATTCTCAGGCAACAGGAAGAGAGGGCCATTGGACCTGGCTGGGGTTTGAGAACCTCAGAGCTTACCTCCACTGACATACTTCCTCCAACAAGGCCACACCTCCTAATTCTTTCAAATAGTGCCACTCCCTAGTAACCAAGCATTCAAATTTTTGAACCTTTGGGGGCCATCTCACTCAACTCAAACCAGCACAGGCCATAACTCCTAATTGTTCACCAACTGAACAATTTGAACTAAGTATTCAAATGCTAGAGATTTGTAGGGGATATTCATTCAGACTACCACATCCTGAAAAAAATGCAGTCTGCCCGTTACCAAATCATTGATTCTGTCAAAATTAGGCAATTCCAGATAACTACCTTGTCAGTAAGCAAGGCATTTAAATTTCATTAATCTGTAGTATTGTCTTTTTTTTTTAAAACCTGTTTTGTCTGTTTATTGACTGATTGTATATGAATGTTCTATCTGCATGTACACCTGCATGCCAGAAGAGGGCATCAGGTTCCATTACAGATGGTTGTGAGCCACCATGTGGTTGCTGGGAATTGAACTCAGGACCTCTGGAAGAGCAGTCAGTGCTCTCAGCTGCTACCCAGTGGTTAAGAGCATATAAGCTGTTCTTACAAAGATTTTCTTCCTTGTGCCTGTGAAATTTGTTTAGGTCTCAGGTTGGACCACTGGTGTGGGATGTCTTGACACTTAATGAAATGCACCCATCTTTTTAAAAATTTTTTATTTTGTTGTTGTTATTGTGGGGATAGTGAACACACATTTGTCTCAGCATCTTCTCTACCACAGTTGTAACTGGCCTCGCTTAACCTCTTGTAGGATGAGTGGCAGTGTACGGAATGCAAGAAGTTTAATTCTCCAAGCAAGAGGTACTGTTTTCGTTGCTGGGCCTTGAGGAAGGATTGGTATTCGGATTGTTCTAAATTAACTCATTCTCTCTCTACATCTAATATCACTGCCATACCTGAAAAAAAGGACAATGAAGGAATCGATGTCCCTGATTGTAGGAGAACCATTTCAGCTCCTGTGGTTAGGCCTAAAGATGGATATTTAAAGGAGGAGAAGCCCGGGTTCGACCCTTGCAACTCAGTGGGATTTTTGGATTTGGCTCATAGTTCTGAAAGCCAAGAGATCATCTCCAGCAGGAGACAACAAACAGATGTTTTTTCTGAGCAGAAAACGGAAACAGAAAGTATGGAAGATTTCCAGAATGTCTTGAAGCCATGTAGCTTATGTGAAAAAAGGCCTCGGGATGGGAACATTATTCATGGGAAGACGAGCCATCTGACGACATGTTTCCAATGTGCCAGGAGACTGAAGAAGTCTGGGGCTTCATGTCCTGCTTGTAAGAAAGAGATTCAGTTGGTTATTAAAGTTTTTATAGCATAATTGAGTCAGTTGCAGAGAAATACAAGGAGAACCAGGTCATTTATCAAAAATCAGTATTCCTAGAGGCAGGGGCAGAAGATCACCAATTTTGATGCCACTCTGGGCCATATAATGAGACCTTAGTCTTAAAAGGATCAGTATTGAGCATCTTTTATAAATGTGACCCATTGCATATGTTTATTTATATAAGCATCTATGGAATTTTAGATTAGTTTTGAGGGTTTCATTAATGAGAAGATACTTCTATCACTTTGTTCTCCTTCCAAATTGTAGACCCGAGAGGGAATAATACCAATACAAACATAGCAATCATTCTTTTATTCACTTCAAAATTGTTGCAAGAGTAATACATTAGTTGATTTATTCTCTACCCTGCTGTTATGTAATGTTCTTAAGGCATCAAAGTCTAAAGCAGTTATTTAAAAAAAAAAAAAACAAAAAACTAACTAGGGCTAACACTGAAGAGAATAAATGTGATCAGTCGCTCATTGTGTAGCCAACAATAACCCTAAACTCCTGATCCCCCTGTTTCTACCACCTGAGTACATCTACTTATAGGCTGCCCCACCATGCCCATCTGAAATCTCTTAGTTTTAGATCAAATAATGCTGGTGTACATCTCTTCACAGCCTTATTAGTTACCAGCTCTAAAAAGAAAAGGTACAGACTTTGTAGCCAACGCTTTGCATTGTCTCTCAGAAGCTGGCTAGGTGTTTTGTATTTTGTGCTCTGGAGTTGTTCACATTCTAAGGCAGTGGCCTATGATAGGGCTTGAACAAGTGGAGAGAAGGGATGTAGCAGCTGTGAAAGGGAGGAAAACAAATTGATCAGTTCTGCTTAGTCATTTTAGACCACGTCAATTTAGTATAATAAGATCTTCAAACTGAATCCCTTATACCTGTTCCGTGTCCACTGAACCCATGGGGTTCATCTTGATGTTTCTCCAGGGATATAAATACATCATTTTAAAGACCAAGTCCCTAGAATTATTGAACTTGAGGGCAATCTAGCTGTCTTGGCTTTTCCTATAGCTCCTGCTGTTAGAAAGGGGGAGATACATGGTATTCGGTCTCGTTATGTCATTATGTTCCTGCTGGACTCAGACCACTGGGGCTCCTGTAATTACTACTAAGAGGAGCTATGTTAGCTTTTGGTCTTGCATTGACCCCATGGTCCCTGTCTGTCCCATGCTCTACCAGTAGACCCAACTTTACCAAATTCCCACTGGATTAGTTATAGTTACTCTTTAATTGCTGTGACAAAGCACCAATGCAAAATATAAAAGAAAGCATTTAATTGGGTTTGCCTTTGAGAGGGTTAGAATCCATGATGGCAAGAACAGCTGAGAGCTCTTGATCTGCAAGTAGAATGCAGAGAAATAGAGAGCCCTGGGAAACCCCAGGACCTGCCCCCAGACGATCTACCGTTTCCACCAACTGGGGGCCAAGTATTCAGACTTATGAGCCTATGGTTTATATTCTCATGTAAATCACCACATTCTACTCCCTAGTCACCATAGGCTCTTGGCCATATTACAATGCAAAATGCAATTAGCCTAACCTCAAAACTCCTCATAGTCTTTTTACTCTTGATATAATTTAAAGTCAGAGTCGCTTCTGAACTCTTAAAGACAGTCTCATAATTGTAGCCCCCTAAAGAAGCAAAAAAGCAAATTGTACATTTTTTAACATACAGTGACACAGAATATATATTACTATTCCAAAAAGTTATATTTCAGAAATAGTGAGAAAATACTGGACCAAAGCTAGACTGAAACCCAGCAGGGAAAATTATAAGTTCCATGACTCCATGTCTGGTGTCAAAAAGTTTAGAGCTACCCTTTTGCATTTGTTGACTGCAGCATACTTGTCTGATTCCATTTCTTGTATGCAGCTCTCCCTGGCTGATAGATAACACATGGATCTGACACCTCTAACACTCACAGGCTCCAGTACACTCAGGCCTCACCTTCACAGCACCCTGCACAAACTCCCCTGCAACCCACTGGGTGACATTAGTGATCCCTTAACTGTGGAGGAAGGTTCCACAGCCCTTTACTCATGTACCCTTCATGAATCTAAAGCCAGATGGCATTGCCAACTTCTGTGGGCTGGAGCCTGACCTTGAATCACTCCCAGCAGGGTTCATGTGCTATTGCCTTTTAGGAGCAGAGAGTTCTGTAGGCCTTTTCCTTTCATAAGTTGGAAGTTTAACTGGGCAGGGTTTTATCCTGGGCATCCCTCTCTTTATCTGGCCTCTCCTTAATCTCTATCTCTGTGAGCACAAGTCTTGGCTCCAACATTAACTTTCCTGCTGCTCTTTCCTTTTTTATTGTAGTTCTGCATGAAAAGAATTAGTAATTACTCTGCTTTAGAGACTGTATTATTAGGCTTTTTGGAAATCTTCCTCTATCCAATAAATTAGTCTATTACTTTTCACTTCAGGCATAGGCAAATTCTCAGGACAAGGGTAGAAGACAGCCACATTCTTTACCAAAACATAACAAGAATAAGTCTTTAGCCAGTTGCTAATAATTGTTATACCCTGCAGCCTCTTGATGTAGGCTTCCACAGATCGCACCCTCAGCACTCCTGTCTTCTAGGCTTCTGCTGGGCCCAGTAAGCTCTGCTTACAGCCTTGAACCCTTTCTTTTGGTCCAAAGTCCCAGAGTCTTCCACATTCCTCCAAAAAACCACATGGTCAGGTCTTTCACAGCAAAGGTCCACTTCCTGATACCAGCTTCTGTGTCTTGGCTACTCCTCAATTTCTGTGACAAAACACCCCGACCAAGGCAGACTATAGAAGAAAGCATTTGTTGGGTTTATAGTTTCAGAGGGTTTTAGTTCATGATTGAACAATTGAGAGCTTACATCTTGATCTGCAAGTAGGAGGCAGAGAGAGAAGCCTGGGAAAGGAATGGACTTTTGAAACTTCAAAGCCTTCACCTTGTGACACACCTCCTAACAAAGCCACATCTCCTAATCTTTTCCAAATAGTTTTCCAACTGGAGACCAAATATTGCATGAGCAGAAGGTAGCATTCTCATTCAAACCACCAGTTTGACAAGGAGCTCTTTCCTAGCCATGGCTTGTCATTGCTCCCAGTTGGTCATTTCACAGTTGTAGCAAACATAAGTAGGATTTGCCTTTCCTCAGTGGAAAGTCCTTGCTATTATGGATCTTCTGCTTGTATTGAAAATCCTGCAGCTCTTGTTGGGCTTGATTTGTATTCTCTTTGGGGGACTGATAAGAGACTGATCAACATCCACGTCTCCATGGTAGTGAGAAAAAAGTAGCTTAGAGGGATCATGGATGTCGTCAGTCACAGTCCCTACTTGAGAATAGGCTATGATATCTCTGACCCTGGACATGGGCTTCCTGGGTAGAATTGGGTCAGTAAGATGTTTAATTCCAAGCACTACATTCAAAATAGGATACATCATATAGTACGTCAGTTTCATTCTAATGCTTCTCTTAGTCCTTTGGGGCTGAGTCTTGCTGTTTTACCATGACTGGCCTGGGCTTTACCCTATATCTCAGGCTGGCCTAAGCTTTGCAGTGACCTTCCTGCTTTTGCCTCTGGAGTGGTAGAATTTTAGGCATGTACTGACTAAATTTCTTATTTTGCTTTTCATTTATGTTAGTTTTTGTTATACTATCTTGGACAAAAAGTGCAGAACAGAGATGATGGATTATTAGGAGAGTCTCCAGGGTTTCACTGTTAACGTGTTCTTCACGGGATTTCATGGTCATTAATGTGCTTCTGTTTACTACTGTGCCAGATGAAAAATTCAGAGCAAGGCTTCACACAGGTATTAACTGCCTCCCTAGCCCATTTAGGATGTAGTAGATTTATGATTTGAGGGCTGGAACTGATAGATTAGAGCAGCCAGACTTGCCTCTTACCTGCCACAAAATTGTATAATAGATCATTGTACTGCCAAGCATTTGTGACTATGTGGATATGTATTCATTGTTTATGTATATTTAGATGTATGTGATACTTTGCATGGTTTGAAAGAATTTATTCTGAAAGCCAGGATCATTTGTAACCGTTGTGTTCAATGTAATGTTGGGGCCTTTGAAAAGTTGATTGAGGAATTGGGGAGCATTCCCAGTTCTCTAATGTTACCTGTTTAGTTCTCTTTAGCAAGAAAGACACATTTGGACCAGCTGTTTAGCTGTTTTGTTTTGTTTTCTGTTCCCATGATATTCTGTGAACCTCCATGGCTTTAGATACTGTGACTGTTATTTTCCCTTTAGCCCAAATTGTTGATTCAGTCTAAAGAATACTATTTTTTGATGCCTCTTACATTCATGCATGTGCACACTGTCTAGATTGATGCTACCTTTGCTAAAAATGTCTTAAGATAAAGAACTAGCTGTTTAGAACCTGCACTTCAAAGATAAAGAAACCTGGAAGTTGTCCTCTGTGCCAAAAGTAAAGTGTACAATGTTTACAGATGGGTGGGATTCTGCACTGCCACAGGGAACGAGGTGAGCTTGTGTCACCAGATTCCTCAGACTTATGAGTAGATAGTTGCGGTTAAGCTTATGAGAGGAACTGTTGAGCCCTCTAAGGCTAAGCTGGTAATGAGTACCTGAGACAGGTGGTTGATTAAAGTGATTCCCTAGACTTATCTTGGGTCTTTCTGTTGACAGTTCTTCATGGTTTGCAGATACTGTATGCTTTCTTTAGAGGAGCTGCCAGCTCTCCCCTCTTGTAAAAGACTGTCTTGTAGACATTTTGAGATCTTTTCATGAAATGTGCAATCCCAGGTAATGCCATTATTGGTGAATGTAGCATTGTTAAACTCTTATTGTAATTTATTTCTGATCTTCTCTTGATAGCCTTAGGTTTTTTTTTTTTTTTTTTTTTTTTTTGGGGGGGGTGTTTGTTTGTTTTGTTTTTGAGACAGAGTCTCGCTATTTGGTTGACCTAGAACTTGCTTTATGACTAGGCTGTCCCCAAACTCACAGAGATCTGCCTGTCTCTGCCTTTCTGCCACCACGCCCATCCTCAGTAGCCTTTTGAATGACTGATGTTACAGAAAGTGATCTCACATCCATGGTGCTGCTTTCCCTGTTAATGTGTCTGCATTGGCGCCTCCTTCAGTCCTGTCTAGGAGCACAGCACAGCACAGCAGAACTCCTGTTTCTTAAGCTGGAGGAGTCAGAGATAAGAGGCCAAGTAGTTTCTTCAGTGGTTTTAGAGCTTGCCAGATGCTTTACTGAAGATCATCATTGTGTTGTGGCACTTGAGGGCCAATCCGAGCATTTGATTTGTTACCCAAAGATGCTTTGTATTTTTACACAGCAAGTACTTTGATGTGTAGACATTTCCCTTTGTTCTCCCTCCCTTCTCCCTCGCCATTGCTTTTATGTTCTCCTATTTCTGAGTTAGCTGCATTTGGGCATTGCTTTTATGCCAGGCTGTCACTCTGGTATAGTGCATTTATGTAGGGTCCTTCTTTGGCCTGTCCTGAGCAGTGTTGTGGTCACAGAGTGGACTGTGAGCTCTATCAGAGAGGAGGGAAGCTGCAAGGGCACAGCTGTGGTCTGGCTTCCTTTGTGGGGGTGTTGGTTTGTTTGAGCACTAAGGAATTTGAGGTCAGTCTTCCCCCTCTTCCTGCCAAAAGTTCTCACTTCCCTTTCAGTAAGAACTACCCCCTTAAGAGAAAACGGGAGGAGATGCAGTGCTCTTGGTCTTCTTAGCCAGCAGCTTGTGTCCTACTCTGGAAGTTGTAAGCTGTAGTTTTTCTCACCTGTAAAGCCAGCACACACACCTACCCATTTCTACCTCAGTTTGTTGTGGAGACTGTGGAGGAACAGCTCTTAAAAACTCTTGACTGCCTTGAAGGTGGAGGAAGCTAGTAGTCTTGGTTGACTGTGCTCTGAGGTTTATATTGAGAATCCTTTATGGTCTGGAAGTGAGTTGAGTGCAGTTCTCCTTGCTGCCTGCCTAGTAGAAGCTGTGTTGCTTGCTTTAAGTCTCTGCCCGCTGCCTGTCCTTTCCTTGACACTAGGCTCTTGATTAGGAAGAGTTGTCTCCAGATACTTTGAGAAGCACATGTAAATGTGGACAGCACATTCTATCCTGATGGAACTTCCTTGCTGTGGTCCTGCTGTATAGGGACTCGTTGAGTATACACCTGAGTAGCTGGCATAAGCTACTCTGCTGGTGTGTAGAGAGGCAGCTGCTTGACATTCCTGTCTGGAGCAGTGCAGTAGCAAATGAGAGGTGATAAACCGAGAAGAGCGGCAGCTCACTAACGAGGCCAGAGGGAAATGTCTCTGTGTGTCCTTGTGTAACTTTTTACAGTGCCATTAAGTTAATAGCCCTATACCTGGGTGTTTGCACTATGTAATGCTTCTAATGCTTTTTTATTGTGTTATTGTGTGTGTGATTAAACAGTTTTCCTCTTATTGTATGTTGTCATTATTGGAAAAAGGTAATTTTGTTTATGTACAGCTAACCCACTTTCTTTTATCTTTGGCACCATTTGGGGAGGTGATTAAAGTCAGTGGCAACTTTTCCTTAAGTTGCCTATTAGAGTAATTGTATTCATTTCTGATTCCCGTTTCTGAAAGAAACTAAACATCTGCAGAGTAATATTCAAAATGGAGCTTACTGTATTTTCAAGTCAGGATTAGTGCAAAATGTTTGTCATGAAACATACTGATCATGTATGTCCCCAGCATCTGCTGGAGTGTCCAGCAGTGACTTGTGAACCCTTGGAGAGTAGAGTTCTTGGAAAATGAATGAAATGTATGGAAGCTCTATAACAAGTGCGTGTGTTTGTTTGTTTTTAGGTAAGGTTTCACTAGATAGCCTCGATTGGCCTGGAACTTGATACGTATCGGGTCTCCAATTCAGAGATCTGCCTGCCTCTGTCTCTGTCTCTCAAGTGCTGGGATGAAAGGTATGTGCCACCCCATCTGGTGTAAATGGTTTATATTGAATCAGGGCCTTCATCCCATGGTCCTCAGATTCTGTTCTTTGGAGGGATAGCTTGGCAGTGCATATGCTTTTCAAGAGGCAGTTCACCCAAATAGCACTAAAATCAGTTCTCCAGCCTTTGGTGGGGATGGGCTGCCGTGTGATCGATACACATGGTTGTATATGGCACACCTTTAGGCACTGTTCACGGGCTGCCAGATAAATACTGTCCTCTGAGTGAGCCCTGGGATGGTGCGGCGTGCTACACCAAAGTGGGACCCAAGCCAGTGGAGCAGTAGACTGCCATCGGTTCTGTTGCTTTCATCTTGGCAACCTTTTCACACTTTGTGACATCTTCAAGGTGCTTTTGGTTTGGTTTGGTTTGGTTTTGGGATGGAGAGGTCTGCTTATTGTAGCCCAGGCTAACCTTACATACTTTTTTATTACATAATCACATAATCACATAATTCCTCAGGTCTTGGGATTCCAGGTCTGCATCGCCATCCCCAGCTCTTTAAGTTACTTTGTGATATAATTTCGGCTTGGCCTAACTAACATCTTGTTGCCTGAGGTTCATGCTGTGCTCCACCTGAGCTGACCTCGCTGAAGGTGGAAGATGGATGTGATGCTCCAGGGCAAGTAAGCCGAGCCAATCGCCAATCACCAGGCTTGCAGAACTTGTTAGATGCTAAGTCAGTGTCCTCTCCCATCTCCCTGGGGCCACGCCCACCCCCAGATCAGCAACACAACCTATGAATGCATAAAGAGAGGAAAATTGAATGGCACTGTAGTTGGAGAATATGGGGATAATTTTAACTGTTACATTCTCAGCCCCTTATTCATGATTAGTTATATTCAAAATAGATTTATCCAGTAAATAGTAAACATAGTGGGAAAGGAACCAACAATGACTGTGGAAGCTGCCTTCAAGCTAGCTGCCATTTAAGGACGTAACTAGGATGAGAGATCAACTCAGCGTTGACCATGGAGGCAGTAGTGAGAGAATCATGAAGGTGAGAACACTTGTTTGGCAACGGTGTGTGAGGGCAGAGCAAGGGGCTGGAGTGCTGAGGGGCAGAAGCTTGCAGGCCAGGCCAGGCCGTGAATCTACATCCCAAATACCCTGGTAATCCACAAAAGGGTCTTGGGCCAACATGGTGTTTGCTCTGCAGACAAGTGCTGTAGAGCAGAAGTGGAGCATAGTGAGGCCTCGAAAGGCCTGAGCTGGAAATTCTGTCATTCCCAAGCTGATGGCCTGGAGACACTGATTTGGGTCTGTTATCCATGAGGTGTTAAAGGTGTGAAGGCATCAGGTATGTGTCCAAGTCACTGAGAATCGCAGTCAGTGACTTACCTTGGTATGTTTGAGACGAATAGCAAAGAAGTGATTGAGTTTGGGAGAAGCTATGGTGGAGAACACAGACCGTTTAGTGATGGGTGTGGAGTGAGCAAAAGGGAGCCAGCTGCTGGGGCATGTGGATTCGGAGTGAAGCCAGGTGGGATGGTGTGTGCCTTAATTAGCTATTGGGAAGCAGAAGCAGGCAAACTTCTGAGTGCCAGGCCAGTGAGGGTTATGTAGTCAAACTGTCTCAAAAATAACTTTTAAAAAAAAAGGTGAATAAAAACCTGTGTCCACACCTGGTCTGCACCTTTAACTTCAACTCTTGGAAGCAGGGGTGGGAGGGCAAAGTTGAAGGCCAGTGTGGGATACTTGAGGAGACCAACGATAGAGATTGTGGTGGTATTGAGAGGGGGGAAAACGGGGACTAAAGAGATGGCTCAGTGGTTAACAGTACATACTTCCCTTCAGAGGCCCTGTGTTTGGGTCTCAGGCCCCAGATAAGGTCACTCACCTCACTGTTAATCCAGTTCCAGGGATCCAATGCCTCTGGCCTTAATAATACTTGCACATAATTAAAAGTTCTTTTTAGCTGGGTGGTGGTGGTGGTGCGAACCATTAATCCCAGCACCCAGGAGGCAGAGGCAGGCTGATCTTGGTGAGTTCAAGGCCAGTCTGGTGTAGGGACAGAATTCCAGGACACTAGGGCTTCACAGAGAAACCCTATCTCAAACAATAACAACAACAAAAACCCACAGAGAACATGTCAGCAGAGCAATTACTTGTTCTAGGTTTGTGGCACAGCTTGTAAAAAGATGTCTTTTAGGGTAACATGACCTTGTCATAACTTGATCATCTTCATCTTGCAAAGACAGGAAATAATACATGACCCATGACTTTGTCTGACCTCACCTCAATCTGGGGCTTTACCCTTCAACCTTTGGGAAAAGATCATTAGTGGGCAGTACGCAGAGCATTTGACTTGTAGAGGCTCTAAACTTCAGCTGCCCTAATTGGGAATCTTTAAGTTTTTGCAGAACCTGCATGTAGCTGTGGTATGGTGTGCTGTGGTGTACATTATATTGGTTAATTGTCATGTTAAGCTTAGGTGGGACTCTGGGAGTAAGGAGATCCTCCCTTGTTTCCTCTAAAACTCCTTGTCCTGGCAGAGCTGGCCCCTAACTTGTAACAAGGATGGGAAACAGCAAGCACCTAAGAGTAGTCTAGGAACACTTGATGCTCTTCCCCAGGGCCTGGTAGTCCACAGCTGCCTGTAGCTCTTGCTCCAGGGCATCCAACATCTCTGGCTTCCTCAGGCACCTCACTCAACATGCACATATACACAACCCCTGTATGATTAGCCTCTCCCCTCCCCTCCCCTCCCCTACTCTCCCCTCCCCTCCTTTGGTTTTTAGAGACAGGGTTTCTCTGTGTAGCCCTGACTGTCCTGGACCTCTGTAGACCAGGCTGACCTGGAACTCAGATCTACCTGCTGGGACTAAAGGCATGTGCAACTACGCTTGGCCATACTATTAGCTCTTAAGATGAACATTACCTGTGTCCTTGAGAATGGCTAGAAAGTAAATTATTCCTAGACAAGGTTATTGTTTTTAATCCCATAATGTGAAGCTGTCTACAGGAGGAAGGCAGATGCTCATCTGAGGAGATGCTCTGCTCGCCTACAACTACAGCTCCCACTAGGAAGTGCAGTATGACCGCCTCTGCTCTGTGGGTTCTGCCAGATGTTTGGAAGATCCTGATTTGCTGATACTGCCTCTCTCTCTCTCTCTCTCTCTCTCTCTCTCTCTCTCTCTCTCTGTGTGTGTGTGTGTGTGTGTGTGTGATTGAGATGGTCTCACTATGTAGCCCTGGCTGCCCAGGTACTCTGTTTATCACCCAGCCTCCTGAGTACTGGGATTAAAGATGCACACCACTGCACCTTGTTTGCTCTCTCACTTGGGTTGCTGCTGGATTTGATCATGTTTCACTATCTCTCTTTCTGTCTTCTCTTTGCTACTGGCTGCTTTGCAATGTGTGCATGTGTGGTATGTATGTGTATGTCTGCATTGCTAGTGTGCATTGCTCATAGGGGCCAGAAGAGGGAGTTGGATCTTCTGGAACTGGATTTATGGACAGTTGTGAGCTGAATATTAAACCCAGGTCCTCTAAAAGAGCAGCCAGTATGCTTAACCACTGTGCATCTCTCTAGCCCCATTACTTTGTACTTTAAACAACAACAACAAAAAAAATCTTTCTTTCTTTCTTTCTTTCTTTCTTTCTTTCTTTCTCCCTCTCTTTCTCTTTCTTTCTTCTTTCTCTCTTTTTCTCTCTTTCTTCTTTCTTTCTTTCTTTCTCCCTCTCTTTCTCTTTCTTTCTTTCTCTTTTTCTCTCTTTTTCTCTCTTTCTTTCTTTCTTTCTTTCTTTCTTTATTTCTTTCTTTCTCCCTCTCTCTTTCTTTCTTCTTTCTCTCTTTCTCTCTCTTTTCTCTCTCTTTCTCTCTCTTTCTTCTTTCTTTCTTTCTTTCTTTCTTTCTTTCTTTCTTTCTTTCTTTCTTTCTTTCTCTCCCTCTGTGAGATAGATTCTTTCTACATAGTTCTGATCACCCCAGAACTCACCATGTAGACCATGTTGGCCTTAACCTCAGAGATTTATCTGTCCCTGCCTCCTGAGTGTCTGGATTAAAGGTATTTATCACCATGCCTGGCAAAACTGTATTTTCTTTCCCCCCCCCAGACAGGGTTTCCCTGTGTAGCCCTGGCTGTCCTGGAACTCACTCTGTAGAGTGAGTCTCAAACTCAGAAATCCACCTGCCTCTGCCTCCTAAGTTCTGGGATTAAAGGCATGTGCTACCACTGCCTGGCTTAACTTTGTACTTTTGTTTGCTGGCTATGTCCTTAATAAACTTCTTCACAATCCAAAGCATGGCTGTTATCATTCTCTAGATTGTGCAAAGCAGTTTGAAATACTATCACTTGGTGAAAACTTTGACATGAAGTCTGACTTGCCAGTTGTTTACTGGGTGACCTGAAGCAAACCATTTACTGCCTCTAACCCTCAGCTCCTGGTTTATACAACAGGCATAGTGGACAAATGAGGTCCACTGGTGAGGAGCTTGGCTCTGGTCTTCACCAATGGGCATAGCCTTGGTCTCCCACTAGAGGGCACTAGTAACCTAAAACTTGAGGATGCTTCTTTTTCCCTAGTATGGTTGTAGATAGATAATCCTAGGTTCACGTCTTTACATATCCATAGTCACCGTGTTTGAGGGATCTTTGGTAAGATTTGTCTAAAGTCTACCACCATAGCCTTAAGTAAAAGAACACGTGATACTTTAACTGCACACCAGCCATGAAGAATATCATATTTTTATTTTGTCAGCGTTTGCGGTACTATCTCCATCTCAAGCCTGCCCAGAACCTAGCTACAGATGTCTTCTCTCAGCTCCCAGCTTATCCCAACACATGGTGTTGCTCCTTCCATCCTCTGGTAGACCTTGCCCCTTTGTCTCCCATTTCCCACAGCGTCAGCTTTCATCTCAGCAGGCAAAGGGGGCAGTGATCTGTATCTGAACTCTGTAGAGCTTTACAAGTTGTCTACTGAACTGCTCTGTGAGAGTCTAGTAATCCACAAATGTTCACTACAGAAAGCCTTGTCCCCCAGAGAAAATTTTCCGATGAGTTGGGAGACACCTAAAAGTTGAGACCACCAACATGTCTCCCCCAAATATCACTGACTAAAGGGGAACAATGTATCAGACGTCATAAAATCTTAGTGGGCTGGAGAGACAGCAGTTAAGAGCACTGGGTGCTCTTTCAGAGGACCCCGTTCATTCAGTTCCCGGCACCCATATGGCAGCCCACAACTATCTGTACAGAACTCCTGTTCCAGGGGACCTGACACCCTCACAAGGACACATGCAGTCAAGTCACCAACGTACATAACATAAACATTTAACATCTATCTTAGGTTAATCTGGTGGGAAGAAAGTACAGTTCCAAGTTAGCTCACCACTGTCCCAGAGACGTGCATTAAATTAGTAAGCCAGAAGGAAATGCCAAGCACATCCTAGGACCATGGGACTACAGAATACTGAGATTGTTGAGATGGCTTGTTCTCCAGAAATCACTGCCAGCCTCCTTTTCCTTAGAGAACAGAAGTGGCATCACCAGGACAAAAACTTTATTAATACCAGATTTATCTCATTTATAACGATTTATTTTTATGTGTGTGGGTGTTTTGCTTGCATGTATGACTGTGTTCCATATCCATGCAGTGACAGTAGAGGCCAAAAGAGGGCATTAGAGCCCTTATAACTGAAGTTAGTGTTAGTTACTGCTATGTGTGTGTGTGTGTGTGTGTGTGTGTGTGTGTGTGTGTGTGTGTGTGTGTGTACACATTCACGTACTCAAGAAACTGAATCTGGGAACCCTACAAGAGCAACAAGTGCTCTTAGCTGTGGGCCTTGTCTGTAGCCCACATCAATCATTTTAGCAGATCCAGGACTGTGGACAGGCACTCTGATTCTCCCTCTCACTATCCTCGGGAGTCACTGTTACTAAGGCTTGTGCATGCCAAGTATCTGCTTTGCACTTGGGGGTGTAGCACAGTGATAGAGCACTTGCTCAGCACTGTTCGTGGCCTTAGGTTCCATCCCTAACATTAGAAAGACAATATATCATAATTATCTCATGATCATAACAATTCTGAAAGAAATACAGTGTTAGAGAAATGAATTGTTATTCTCATTTTACATAGGAATGGTGCAGTTAAGTAAGTGGCATGTGATAGCCTGAGGACATACATACCATACATACTAGATAGAGTTTGCGTAGCTCTAATGAAGCATGGTTCTACTCCCCACAATCAAATATGCCAGGTTCAGTACCTCATACCTATGATCTCAGCCCTCAGGAGTAGACAGAATCATCTCAAGTTATCCTTGAAGTTTGAGCCAGTATGGGCTAAATGAGACCTTGTTTCAGAGAGGGGGAGGGGGAGGGGAGGGGGAGGAAGAGGGGCCTCACTCAGCAGCCTTTTCCCAGATGCCCTCTGGGTGGGGTAGTAGCGGCCTTTCTCTGCAGAGGGTCACTAATTTAGGTGTTTAGACATGAAGGAGACTCACATGTAGCCTTGCTTTCCTGGCTTGGGTGTTTTTATATTAACAAAGGCCACAGATGGTCACTGGGGCAAGATGAGGAAGAAGACCCCTGGGGTGGAGCATGATCCCAGAAGGGATTGACCTCTAGGACTGTCCTGGCCATGTCACTGGTAAAACCTGGAGCATAGATGGGACTGGCCTTGCAGCTGTCCAGCTGTAGAGTCCAGTGGGAACTCATAGACCAAGACATGAGCTGGGCAGGGTACAGGAGGGACTGGGCTAAGCTAGAGAGCCATGCCCATCATCAAGAATGTAACTCCAGCCATGTGTGGTACAGGTGCTGATGGAGGGCCCTCATTGCCTGCCTGTCTCATGTTTCAAGAGAATATGCAAAAACAGATTTTCCTATGAAACCTCTGTTTTATAAATACTGAATATAATAATAATAATTAATAATAATAATAATTAAAGATCTTCAGCCAAAAGGCAGACTAATAAAAAATGACTGTCCATGAATCTGTAGTCTGTCCTGTGACCTGTGGGTCAAGTGAGGGCCAGGCCTATCTGAATGTGCCCACTGTCTGGCTGGTAGAAGGGAAGCGAGGTTTTTGGTGTCTTGTATGCCCTACAATCCTGCAAGGCAAGATTTCAGTGCATACCAGAAGGAACTGGAGGACACCGTCTAAACCAGCCGCAGGACAGAGGAGCACCCCAGGACAGTGACTCTACTGAGATTGTCACTCCTGCCGTGTCCACCCCTTCTAGACGTGAGACTCTGGATTTCTGCATCAGTGATCTTTTAAGGGAGAATCAGGAACACACAAACTCTAGAGTGGGTCTCACCTTTCCTAGTGCTGTGACCCTTTAATTGAGTTCCTTGTGTTGTGATGACCCCAACCATAAAATTATTTTCATTGCTACTTCATAACTGCAATTTTTCTACAGTTACGAATCATAATGTAAATATCTGATATGTGACCCCTGTTGGGGTCGTGACCCACAAGTTGAGAACCAGTGCTCTGGAGCTGGTTTATGTTTGTAGTGCAAACTCAAGCCCCGGCAACAGACCCATAGCCAAATCCTGTCATCTTACCTGGTGTGTAGGAACAGAAAAAAGAAGACACCCAAGCCCATCTTCCCCAGGGCCCTTTGCTTTGATTTGTTCTGTCCTTCCTCCCACCAACAGGGAGAAGGCCAGCAGCACCTACACTGGTGCCCAAGCACTCTGCACTCAGGCACAGTGGGGCGCCTCATGGGTTTAGCTGGAACCTGAACCTCCAATGTGTGTGTTCTTCCAGGTCCTAGAGGGCTCCAGGGGACTTGCATTCTGGTCCAGCAGCACTGTGCCTTAACAACGTGCCCTTTCCCTGTTGTTGACCGTTGGAGCTGATCCAGCAAAACAACTTACGATTGGGTAATTTATAAACATCAGAAGTGTATTAACATTCTATAGATAGACGCCTGTGTTCAAGATGCTGGGAGGGTCTGTGCAGAGCAGCGCATGCACATAACTGCTGAGATGTCTGTCCCTTCAGCCTCACAACCTTTTCTCATTTGCATCCCACATGTGGCTTCCCCAGGCCTGAGAAGGGACTGGATCTAGGAGCCACCTGGCTAGGCTAGGTGACTCCCCTTTTTCATGTTCTGTGCTTATAACTTCAGCGTTAAGTTATGATGAGAGGCCAAATCTTTTAAATTCAGACTCCTTTTTAGAGAACCTGACCTAAGTTTGAACTTAGGTAAACTAACAGGCCAGTATGGAGCATTAGTTTCCAAGTTGCTCCCCAACAAAACCTGAGCCTAGCTCCAGTCTCTAGGCTCACCCTCAACAAGACCTGTGTCTCCAAGTTACCCCAGCAGATCTGCACCCCCAGGTTACAAGCCCACCACCTGCCTGACCACCAATGCAGAGGGAAATAAAAATTAAGTTTACGATTTGATTTCCAGCACCAGCCAATTATGCTAAAGGCCATAGTAGCTTTCCACTTAGATACTTGCCAGGCTAGCTTGTCACCCCACTCCCACCCCTCCCTGCTTAGTGCTTTCTATAAAGCCTTACCTTATAGATGTCTGGGGTTCCTTTTCACCAAAGACCATCCTGTGTGTTGGCAGTGAGCTGAGGGGCCCCAGCTAGCTCTAATTAAAGGCCCTGCTGTGACTTGCATAGGATTGGCTCCTGTCTGTTTTTTGGGGTTCATTAATACTTCCATGGCACTACAGTGAAAGACCTTAGAATGACCATCTATGTAGATCAGGCTGGCCTGGACTTTATAGAGATGCTCCTGCCTCTGCCCCAAGTGCTGGCACTAAAGGCGTGTGCCTGGTCGTTACTCCCTGTTAAATGGCAATGGTCTGGAAGGTCTGCTATACTTGCCATGAAAATAATGTTAATTATCTTGACCTTAACCTGGGTTAAGGCAAAGTCCAGAATGGCTCAAGGAGGTTAAGGGGAGCCTCACGAAGATCAGTCTTCTGTGCTTAGTGGAGAGATGGCCGGAGATGCTGGGGAAGGATCTTATAAGTCAGCGAGTGAAAGAACTTCTTGGAAACTAGGGAGAGCAGAAGAGCAGGTCTCAGGACTTCAGAACTATGAGGACATGCAATAAGTGGCTTCCTGAAGGTGAACCTGCCAAAGCTGCAGCTTCAAGCAGGGTCTGGGCCAACTGTAGCAGGACAGATGGATGCAGGGACACAGGCAGGATCAAGGTTAGGGAAGGCCAGGACAACATCTCTGCTAGTAGGAAAACCAGGAGGCCTGGGCACCTGGAAGCCAGGTGAGCAAGGTCTTCATGACAGATGAGAGTTCTTTGGCAGGCAACCTTCTGCTTTCCCCACTGGACAGACTCAGTGGCTCCAGGCCCCTGCCATCCACTGATTGCATTATGATGAATGTCCAGTCTGTCTCTGTTCCATGCCCCAAGTTCCCATGGCAGAACTTCTGCACTTAGGTAATTCACTTAGAAATTATTGTCCCTAGAATCTCTCAGCTTGCAGTGTGTGGGCGGTGACCGGTGAGACGGGCCTGTGATTTCCCTGTAGAGTCAAGGACACGCAGGTGGACCTCGGCACGGCGGCAAGTTTTAGCAGCTTCTGTGCGTAAATCAAGGCCTGGCGAGGCAGACTCTGCCAAGCCAGGGCTGCCCATCCTCCTGCACACGCCTGGGCTTGACTGGACGATAATGCGCCTCATGTGATGGCCGTTGGCTGGCGCTGTCTGTGGAATCCCAGCCTAACTCCTCACACAAGGAGTGGCCCGCCCCTGGCTTATCTGAATCCACTTGGGAGTCTCCCCTCTCTTCTCCTCTCTCCCTTCTCCTCTCTTCCCCTCCCCTTCTCTTCCTCACCCTCTTTCTTTTTGAGACAGGGTCTTACTATAAAGCCCAGGATGGCCTCACATTCACAGATATCCCCCTGCCTCCACCTCTGACTTCTTAGTGCCAGGACTAAAGGTGTGTACCATCATACCCCGCACTTCTTCACATCTGTTAGCTGGGTCTGGGTCCCCAACCAAAGGCTGCATATGGACTAGACCTGATGCTGGGTTGGCTGCATAGACTGACTTTATGAGTTTTCAAAGCAAGGGAAGCACAGCTGCATGCTATTAAGGCAGGCATTCAGGGGAGTTTTCACTAGAGACAGAGAAGATAATGGGGGCTCTACGGCAAGAACATCATGTGACTGCACTTCATTTCGCTCGCTCTTTTATGCTGTCAAACTTGCCTCATGACCCACCTCATGCACCCTTGCCTCCCTGCCTTCTGTTACAGGGCAACTGAAAATGCATTTACTTGATTTAAGGAAGCTGTGCAAGGTAAAAAATAAAACAAACAACAACAAAAACACCATGCAGGGAATACCCTAACTGTACAATAAGGCCAGGGATGCTGGGGCAGGCACAGCAGCCTGGGACTCCCCACACCTCTTCTAATAATGCATGTGACAACCTAGCACCTCTTAGTGCATCCAGCTGCATGTGTGCAGGAGGCGTGGACTTATTGGAGGTATGTCACTGGGGTGGGCTTTGAGGTTCATGAGTGCACTCCAGGCCCAGTCTCTCTCCCTCTGCTTGTTGCTTGTGGATCAGATGTAAGCGCTCGGCTGCAGCTCCAGCACCGTGCCTGCCTGCAGCCTTGCTTTCCACCACGATGATTACTGCCTAAGCCGCCGGGGTTGTGAGCAAGCTGCCAATTAAATGCTTCCTTTCATAGGTTGTTTGCCTTGCTCACGGCGTCTCTTCACAGTAATTGACCAGTCACTGTGGCAGGGTGCATGTGCAGTAGGGCAAACTGTCCACTGAGTGAGCTGGAAGAAAAAAAATATAAAAGAAAAGAAGAAAACAAGAAATCCCATTTGCTTCCTCCTCCTCTTCCTTCTTCTTCCTCTTCCTCCTCCTCCTTCTCCTTTTTCTTCTTCTTGTTCTCCTACTTCCTCCTCCTCTTCCCCTCCTCCTCCTCTTCTTCTTCTTTTTCAAGTCAAAGTTTTTTTTAAAAAGGATTTATTTATTTTATATATGTGAGCACACTGTCTTCAGAACCACCAGAAGAGGGCATCAGATCCTGTTACAGGTGGTTATGAACCACCATGTGGTTGCTGGGAATTGAACTCAGGACTTCTGGAAGAGCATTCAGTGCTCTTAATCTCTGAGCCATCTCTCCAGCCTCACCCCCCCCCCCCCCATTTACCTCTTCTAAAAATATTTTTAGATTATTTTAGTTTGTGTACACAAGTCTTTTGCCTGCATGTAAGTATGTGCACCATCTGTATGCCTGGTACCCAAGAAGGCCAGAAGAGTATTTCAGATGCCCTGAAATTCCCTAAACTGGAGTTACAGATTGTGTGTGTGTGTGTGTGTGTGTTTTTTTTTTTTTTTGTGAGGGGGGGTGTTCGAGACAGGGTTTCTCTGTGTAGCCCTGGCTGCCCTGGAACTTACTCTGTAGACCAGGCTGGCCTTGAACTCAGAAATTTGCCTGCCTCCCAAGTGCTGGGATTAAGGGCATGTGCCACCACTGCCGGACAAGTTACAGATTGTTGTGAATCATCATGTGGGTTCTGGGAACTGAGCCTGGGTCCTCTGCTCTTTACTGCAGAGCCAACTCTCTAGTCCTTTATTTAGCATATTATAGTGATATTTAATATTAGATACATACAATCAAATGCATCATGAGATGGGGCATGCACAGCCAGCAATGACTTACCTATTTCAACCCTGTCACTCAAAATAGAGAACCAACTCACTCACTTACCTTAGCAATGAGTCCCTTCATCTCTTAAGACCTCATATGAAAAGCTCTAGGCAATAGCCTAGGACCCCGGGCTCTCTCTCGGTGTCCGATGCTCTTTGGTGGCGTACCTTATCTTTACTGTTGTTTTGCTTTTGAATAAAGTCCCCTTGCTACTTTGCAACTGCTGTTCACCTTTCTTTCGTTTCTTTGAGTAAGATGCCAAGAGCCTGGACCACTAGGTCCCGATGTCAGCCACAGTACAAAGCTATGATAAGGCGAGAAATGTGAATTCCTTCAATAGCCATGCAGGGACACAGAGAGAAATTAATTGTAGTGCAGAATTAGTTAAGCTGCTTTGACTCCTGGTGGGTTGCTCACATGCTGCACCCACCCAAGAGCTCTGGGTTCACGAATGAAAGACAAACACATACATACCAGCTAATTTTGATATGCCTTGACTAGCTCAATAGCTGGGCACTTCTAAACCTCCCTGAGGCAAGCACACATTTCCCTCCAGTATTCCTGGCTTAACAACTTCTAAATCTGTATTTTTATTTTTGCTGGTCTGTTAGTTTCTGGGTAGCTTCCCCCCACCCCACATAGGGCTGTTTTCTCTTTCAACCTACATTGCTGGATGTTTTCTCTCCTGCAGCTCTTAAATTTGATCCTTCTTCCTCTGAGTTATGGTGATTCTTCTCTTCCCCTTTCCCTCTGCCCCTTGCCTGCACAACCTAAAAGTCTCACCCCATCTCCCTGCCCAGTCATTGGCTGTATGACAATTCTTTATTACCAATCAAAGCCAGCTGGGGGCAGGGACCCTTGGGTCTAGAAGCAGCCTATGGGAACCAAATTAAGACAAAGCATTAGAGCCAATCCCCAGCATCTCACCCTTTGTGTCCAAATTTTTAAAAAAATGCTCTTTTCTCAGACACAAATCGAGCATAGCCATAACAATTATGTAAATTACAAAGTATGATACATAATTAACATCCAGTCCATCATATTTGTCAATTAAAGTACTCTACGATTTATCTGACTTAAAGAGTTTACAATTTTATACCTGAATCATGTTCTGACTTTAACTTGTATTACCATCTGAAATCCCTCCTTTCTCTATCATTGTCCTCCATGTTAAACAACTGGAGTTTGATTATGAGACTATAATTAGTCTTTAACCCCATCAGAAATCCAAGAATGAATTAAATATTACCTGAAGATATAGGAAGCACAAAACATAGTTTCCAAAACTTAACCAGCTGCAGAGACAGCTGACTACCTGGACAGTTCCTCATTCCTCAAAACATTGGAGCATCGGTCTTCAGCCTTCTGGCTCAGAACCATCTGATAAATCTTGAAATGAAGCAGGAACTGTGAAGGACACGTTTACTCTGTCTTGGCAGAGCTAAACTGTCGCCTCTCTTGCATATTGTGTGTGTGTCCACGTAGTTAACAACCCACAACCCACTTTGCCCTCCCATGAAAACTCTCTCTCTCTCTCTCTCTCTCTCTCTCTCTCTCTCTCTCTCTCTCTCTCTCTCTCTCTCTCTCTCTCTCTCTCTCTCTCTGGTTTCTCTGTATAGCTCTGGCTGTCCTGGACTTTATAACTCACTCTGTAGACCAGGCTAGCCTCAAACTCAAAGAGATCCACCTGCTTCTGCCTCCCAACTGCTGGGATTAAAGGCTTGTGCCATCATCACTTGACTATGAAAGCACACTCTTAAATTAGACTCTCTTTGGTTGTGAGAGATAGAACCCACTCCAAGGATATGACAGGCAAGGTGGCAGCGATTGCAAGGCCTGGAGCCTGAAAGAGAAACAATGAGATCAGGTAGCTTCTATGCTCCCACGAATGAAAAACGAGGCAGTTACAGGAGGGACCCTCCATATGCATGGAGGCAAGGCACCTTTGCTGCAGGGGCCTGAACACAGGGTATCATCCATTGTCATTGAGGCTAGGGGTGAGGTAGGCACCCTGGAGCAGAGCCTGGCCTGGTCTTGCATCCTTTGCTTTTTCTCTTACCTTTCCATGCCCAGTGCTCTTCTCTGCTCTCATCTTTTTGGTGTGTATGTGCATGCGTGTGCGCGTGTGTGTGTGTGTGTGTGTGTGTGTGTGTGTGTATGTGCGTGCACGAAAACCATTTGTTTTTCCTACCAGCTTCCCCAGAGAGTGAGTACTGCAGGAGGCAGCTTTGATCTCCTTGGCCAATCCTAAGGGCCAGTCAATTGTCAACTTCACTAGCATTCTGGACAGACTATGTACCTGATATCAAGTCCCCACTGGGCCACAGGATTGCTTTGGAAGCCCTCTTCCTTTGGGGCTTGGATCTTTGATGTGTCATTCCCCACCTTTTTTATTCCCAACGTTTGTCTGTGCCAGTTTTGATATTTGAGTTCTCCCTGAATTCATCTAGTGAACTGGTTTAGGTAAAAAGTTCCCTCCTTTTCCGTACTGTCCACTCCACTGTCATTTTGGATGCCAGCTATTGGAGAGCAGAGAAGGCTAGCCTGGCAACCACTTCTGCCATAGACTCTGGATTCCTTGTCCTGCACCTGGGTCAGCCATTGAGCTTCTGGGCTTCTGCACCTGAACCAGGCAGGCTGGCTTGTGACTGCACTCCAATCCCCTACACAAAGAAGGGCCAAGCACAATAGAAACTGAGTCTTAGGAAGCAGAGGCCCGAGATACCCAAGCAGATGCCCCTCAGTCCCTCAGCAAACAGTTTTGGTTTACTAGGACTCTCTGGGCTCCTGCAGTTGTTGGAAGGGAGGAGAGAGGACATTGGAGGTGGTATTTTATGTAATGGTTAATCTGTTAACTTGATTGTATTGAGAAGATCCTAGGAGACTTGTAAAGCACACTTCAGGGTGGGACTGTCAGACATTCTCAGAGGGATTAACCTCTCAATCTCTCTCTCTCTCTCTCTCTCTCTCTCTCTCTCTCTCTCTCTCTCTCTCTCTCTCTCTCTCTCTGTGTGTGTGTGTGTGTGTGTGTGTGTGTAGGGGTGTGTGCATACCTATGTGAGCACAGGGGCAGAAGTAATTACCCAGCATTCTCTTCCATCACCCTCAGCTTATTCCTTTGAGTCATTATCTCTCCCTGAACCTGGAGTTCATATTTTCTTGGCTAAGGCCGACACCAGCAATCCTCTCATCTCTCTGCTCCTCCCAGTATTCTTTGGAGTTGGGGCTACAGGGATGCTCAGCTTGCTACATGCTTTCTGGAGTCTGAACTCTGGTCCTCATGATGGCACAGCAAGCAGTCTTAGCCATTGAGCTGGCTTCCCAGCTCACAGTCTGACTTCTGATCATCTTCCAGCATTGTCTTCCCCAGACCTGATGAATACCGGCATTAGCTAGAAAGGCTTTTGCACTACTCTGGATCCCGAGTGCCACCAGACTAGTGGGTGATAAGCACCACATGTGGCCGTGAACAGGATGAATTTGCTCTGGCGTCTCCTCCCAGCTTGCTGATGACCTTAGACAAATCATTTCCCCCTTTTGGATTTTGTTTCTTCAACCAGGACAAATACACCTGCCTATATGTCTCATTGGATTAAAGGCTGAAACATGACCATTTTTTTAATGGACCCACAAGTTCATTTACCTCTTCACTCAGGTACATAGTAAATATTCCGGAATGACCTATAAATCATGGGAGATCTGGGCTTCACTAATCCATGTAAGATTCTGAAGTCTAGAATTAGGGCCCATGAAATGTCTGAGTAACAGACCTGGTCAGCCCAGAGCACACCTACCCCTGGATGCACAGTCCTGGGGTTATTTTATGTGTTTTAGTACCTTGTCTAGCTGACATTTGTCTAGATAACATTTTCCTGCCTTGTGCCCATGGGGCCCAGAAGAGGGCAGCAGGTCTCCTGGAACAGTTGTTCTGGGGACAGTTGGGTCATCCGGAAGAGCACCTAATATCTTAACCTCTGAGCCCTCCCTCTCTTTAGTTCCCACAGAACTGAAATTTTATAGATCCCAGAAGTAAACAGAGTTTACATTATTGAGGGCTTTCATTTTATTAGATTTGTTTTTTTTTTATGAGCATTTTGTCTGCATGCATATATGTGTACCATGTGCATGCCTGGTGCCTGGTGCCCTCGGAGCTCAGGAGAGGAGGACCTCTGGGATTCCCCCGACACTGGAATTACAGTTAACTGTAAGCCATCACACAGGTACTGGGAGCAGAGCCCTGGTTCTTTGCAAGAGTAGTCATTGCCCTTAACTGCTTAGTCATCTCTCGAGGGCCCCAGGACCCACGTCCAGTTCTCTTCCCTTTAACTGTTACCATCTCACTGATTACTACTGTCCCTGTTCTGTACTCCGAGAAACTGAGGCTTGGGCAAAGTAAATATATCTGCTCACATAGCTGGTAGTAGAGCCTAGAATTGTCCCAGGGCTTGGTGGACTCCAGAGTGTATGGGGCTCTTGGTCCCACAGCTTCAGCTGTCCATAATCTCTGCTGGTGGGGAGGTCTAGGCAAAGGGCATGTCTTAGGGTTTTACTGCTGTGAAGAGACACCATGACCAAAGCAACTCTTATAAATAAAGGACAACATTTAATTGGGGTTGGCTTACAGGTTCAGAGATTCAGTCCATTATCAAGGTGGGAACATGGCAGCATCCAGGCAGACGTGGTACAGGATTTGCTGAGAGTTCTACATCCTCCTCTGAAGGCTGCTAGCAGAATACTGATTTCCAGGCAGCTAGGATAAGGGTCTTAAAGCCCACACCCACAGTGACACACCTACTCCAACAAGGCCACACCTCCTAGTAGTGCCACTCCCTGGGCTGAGCATCTACAAACCATCATGTGGCAGTACAGGCTAATGTGGCCCGTGAGGCCTCGGTGGCCTGGGCAGGAGGGTCTGGGACAGGGCAGAAAGTGAGCTAGAGGAAGAGGGTAGATCAAAGTGGGTAAGGCTTGAGCTGGATCCCAGATCACTTCCGTCAGGAAGACCCCTGGCCACACCATCACAACTGGGAGCCAGCCTGTTCAGGCACACATTTGTGTTAATATGTTTGTGTTACTGAGACTGCAAATTCTTCTTCTTTTCCCCTGTGAAGTCCTCAAGGGCGAGACTCCATTACATATCACCCAAGGCCCCATACAGCCTAGTGAAGATTAGTGGGTGATTAATGAGGACCCTTGGAGTAAACGATTAATAATGACCATTCCTAATACTGTAAGAAATGATTCATAGACATTCTGTTATTCACTCATTCATTAAAACCCATGCACTTTTGCTGAATTGTCAGTAACATGCCTGGCTGGGGATGTGCCCCTGTGGTACAGTGGGAGTCTAGCATGTTCGAGTCCTGGCTTCAGTTCCCAGCACTATACTAGAAAAAAAAAAAAAAAAAAAAACCAAAAAACAAAAACGTCACGACAGCCTGCCTGTGCCCAGGGGATTCGTGATGGATTAGGATAAAACAAAAGCAGAAAAGACAGAGCATTGCATATGTGAAGCACAGAGGAGCATCATGGGAGGTTCCACGAGGGATGAATCAGGGCCAGGTTTGTGAGCAAGGGGGACCAGGAAAGTGCCTGGCCAAGGCCGCCATAGACATCTGGGGAGCTGGGGAAGGATGGGTCTGTTTGCTGCCAGGAGGGGAGTGGCAAAACACTTTTGATTTGAAGACAGAATAATTTGAGTCTTACCCTATTATCTCAAACTACCCTAAACACTGCGGCAGTAGGAGCAGACATGTGCAAGAGCAGGCTATTTCTTTAAAAAATTAAAAAAAAAAAATTAAAAATTAGATTTTGTGTTCTTCCTGAAGTACTCTTATGCAGTACTGCAAGCGGCCAGGAGAGGGCAGTAGATCCTATAGAACTGATTTATTGTGAGCTGCCATGTCAGGGCTGGGAATCTAACGCAAGTCTTCTGAGCTCTTAACCTCCGAGGCATCTCTCAAGCCCTGAGCTGGCTATTCCTAAGAGATCTGTTTACCTGTGTTATTTTGACACTACCCTTCTGAACAGGGGAGGCCACAGGAGGGGGGAAGTCCCTAACTTCCTCACTTTCCAAAGGAAGTAAAAACGTGGAATCTGGGATGTGTGTGTGAAGGTTGCGTATCTGGCCCTGTGACAGGCAGTTGACCCTGGCTCTGCGTTGCCTGTTTCCCCTGGAAGTCTTCAGCCCAAGATATGCCCAGACCAAGCAAAGAAACAGAGAGTGAAGCCAGCTCAGGCTGCCCTAGGACTTCCTCCAAATAAACACATCCGTCACAGAAGGGACCAGAACGGCCCCACCCACAGCTGTTACTTTCTTTGAGTGGAGCTTTTTGGCCAGCTATTGAAAGTGCAAACCCGGGGCTGGAGAGATGGCTCAGTGGTTAAGAGCACTGACTGCTCTTCCAGAGGTCCTGAGTTCAATTCCCAGCAACCACATGGTGGCTCACAACCATCTGTAATGGGATCTGATGCCCTCTTCTGGTGTGTCTGAAGACAGCTATAGTATACTCAGATAAATAAATCTTAAAAAAAAAAAAAAAAAAAAAAAAAAAGAACCCCCAGCCCCTTTCAGGCAAAGCTACCCAGGGTCTCCCACCACAGGCATCTACTATTGAGGCTTATTCCAGTTTGCATAGTCAGTTCTCAAGCCTGTCGGCTGTATTCTGCCTTTGTACCTTTGACAGCTAGCCAGGCTTCTTGGCCATCACCAAGGCAGGGGCCTCTCTGTTTCCCACCAGGGAGGAGGCAGACTCAGGAGCCTTTTACAGTTCCTGGTTTCCTCTGTCCTCCATGTCCCCAGGACTAGGTCTGTAATGTTAACACTTATCTGTTCCCCATTCTCTACAACCTCTAACATACTGGTTCCTGGGAAGGGAAGGTTCTTCTTGTTGGCTGGAGTTGCAGCTATGGCAGCTGCATTAAACATATTTTTTTTTCCTAAAACATTTTCTCCCCCAATGGGTGTTGCTTTCTCTTCTCTTCCTTCTTTCCTGTGGGCTACTGAGAGTACATCTGTGACAGTCACTGTCCCTTTGCCCCAGCCCTGGGTCCTTTCAGCTTTCATACTACAAAGAATCCAACTGTTGGCCTTGGTACTAGATGCCCAACCTGTGGCCTAGCTGTGCCCTGCATGAACCTTTCTATCTGTGTGTCTCGACCCTAAAATCCCACTGGGTGGCTCCCGCCTCTTCACTTCACAGAAACGACCTGTCTACCAGCCCACCATGGTCACAATGTCCTTTGCTGGCAACAGAAGGAGTGGAATAGACAACCTATTGACTCTGGCAGCCCAAACATGGATCTTGATTGAGCTGAACACTGCCCTCCACTGATACTCTTGACTAGGGCTTGCCTGATCATGATACTTAACCTAATGAATTCCCAACACACACCATTACCTGCAAATTTTGCAAAGCTTTGAAAGCTTTCTAGGATAGTGAATTTGCAAGTGGCTAAAAACTTTGTATTCCTTCTTCATCACCCAAAGCCCTACGCAGGAAGGCCCCCAGATGCTCCTGTTTCCAATGGCTGGCACATGTTTACTTTTGGCTGGTTCACTACATCTAGTCCTCAAGTCTACATAAAGCTGCACTAAACATCCTTCAGGCTCCACCTTTGTGGGGGTCTCAGACTTAAGATTTTCTATCAAGGAGTATTTCTACCAAGTAATTAATTCAGAGGTAGAATGTAAAGGGCTCTGTATAAACTAATGATTTTTCAGAGCCTTGGCATCGATCTGCAGGACTCTGCTGTTGAAGGCATGAGAATTCTCCCCACCAGAACATTATCATTCAAGATAAAAGAATCCTCAGAAAAATATGGAGAACATAAGGAGGCTCTCATCTTGCTTGTCTTCGGTGCTGGGGCCATGTGCATCCTGGCAAGTCTCTCACTGTGGAGGCAAGCATAGTGTCTCAAGTTACCAGGGGCCCTGGACAGCAGCACTTGACAATTCTTGGCATCTTGGACTGGATGATTCCTATCTGTCTGGTCTGTCCTGCACCATGAGATGGCTCGGAGGCCTGACTGTCTATTAGATGGTGACACCCTTCCTTCCTGTCTTTATAACCCTACATACAAATGTCCCCTGAGAACAAAACCACAAAATTGAGATGTTAAGAACATCTCAATTATTTTATTGCCTTTGAGTAAGAGAACCAAATGTAAAGAAACATGAGGATATTGTACAAATTTTTCTCCCTTCCTTCCTTCCTTCCTTCCTTCCTTCCTTCTTCCTTCCTTCCTTCCTTCCTTCCTTCCTTCCTTCCTTCCTTCTTTCCTTCTTTCCTTCCTTCCTTCTTTTCTTCCTTCCTCCTTCCCTCCCTCCCTCCTTCCTTCCTCTTTCTTTCTTTCTTTCTTTCTTCCTTTCTTTTTTTGAAACAGGGTTTTTCTATGTAGTTCTAGCTCTTCTAGAACTCACTCTGTAGACCAGGCTGGCCTCAAACTCAGAGATCTGCCTGCCGCTGCCTCCTGAGTGTTGGGCTTAAAGGTGTGCGCCACCACCCAAGGGCATGGATGTGATGGGCCTTCTTTCTGTGGATCAGTTTCATTTTTCCTTCTTGCTGCAGACTAGCTTTCTGTGCATGCTTTAGCACATGGAGGGAAAAACACCTCTAGCATATCTGAATCTGAGGCTAAGGAGAAGTCAATAGAATCTCTTGGTTCCAAATCCACATTTGTAAGGAGGGACTCTGGCCTGGACCAGGCAGGTTGTGCATGGCTTATCTAGTCAGTGACGCTGTAAGGGAAGTGCAGTGCACAGGGACCCTGGGTGTCTTGTTGTAATTGCTATGTAGATATGCAATCTCTAGGAAGGAACCAGGTGGATCACTGGTTCTAGGAGTCCCCTAGACAGTGTACATTTGAGGGAGGCTTAGCAAGTACACACACAACTGCAAGCTGCAAGCTGCAAGCTGCAAGCTGCAAGCTGCAAGCTGCAAGCTGCAAGCTGCACACTGCCTGAGAGACGAGACAGTAGGGGTTCTCTTCAAGCCTAACAGGTGTCTCAGTCCCATGCAGCTAGACTTATGGAAACTACCGTGCCACCCAGCCATTCGTTTAGGAGTCTCTGTGGGGGCGGTGTAGCTTACTCGGGCAGGTCCACTCTAGAGAGAGAACGTTAGAATCTGGCATTTGCAGGTCTATAAAGATGTTTTATGGAAGGAAGCACTGCAGTCTTTCTTCATGAAGCTGGCTGGGGTGTGCAGACACCGAGGTGCAGGCCAACACTGTGTTCCTGTGTGTTCAGGGATTCAGCCTCAGCCTCTAAGAAGAGGGGCAATTGGTGCTTGACCAGTACTGCCTTGAGGCTCCAGCCCTGGGTAGCAGGATATTACTGGAGAGGACCCTGCCCTAGGGCTGCTGGATGGGTCACTAGCAGCTGTTCTGACACATTGCTTTGTAAAAACTGTCCATCTCCTCTGACAAGCCATAAATACCCCAAAGGCCTGTCATGAGCTCGTCATCTCTGTGCCCAAGCACAGTGCTGTTATTTTAAAGACTCATTTTTATTTATGTGCATGCCCGTTTTCCCTGCATGTATGTCTGTGCATCACATGTCTGGTGCCCATGGAGGCAGAAGAGAGCATTGGATCCCCTGGAACTGGATTTACAGACAGTTGTGAGCTACCACATGAGTGCCGGGAATTGAACCCAGGTCCTCTGGGAGAGCGGCCAGGGCTTCTAACTGCTGAGCCATCTCTCCAGATCCCCACATTGTGTTATGAAACAGCAGAGCAGTAAGTGGGCCTCACTCTGTGCCAGGATGTGTATGAATAGCTAACGAATCAGACACTTTTATTATGATCATTTCATAGAGGTTGGAGCACAGGACGTTAACACATCCAAGATCACCCAGTAACAGAGCCCCAACTCATCAAAGGGCTCCTGGCTTCCTAGGGGAAGTGCCCCTGAATTACTCTGGCTTGAGAGGGACAGATCAGAAGCCACATGTTCTTGCTCTGCTCTCTTGAGCAATGGGTAGACTCATGGACTTGAGAATTTCTCTGAAGAAGTAATGATCACAAATACCTTTATTGCAATAGGATGCCACACATTTGTTCTTCCTAGGTAGATCTCACTAGGTAGCCCAGGCTGGCCCCAAACAGGTGATCCTTCTGAGTACTGGAATTGCAGGCACATTCCACCATGGCTTGCTTGCAACATACTGTTGAAGGGGTTGGTTTTTTTGGAGGGGGGGGGGTAGTGTTGTTTGTCTTTTCTTGTTTGAGGCAGGATCTTACTATCTAGTCCTGGTGTTTGATTTACTATGTAGCCTAAGTGGCCTCAAGTTCATGGAAAGTCTTCTTCTAATCCTAGCACTCAGGAGGCAGAGGCAAGCAGGTCTCTGGAAGTTTGAGGCCAGGCTGGTCTACATAGTGAGTTTCAGGTCAGCTAGACATAGACATATCCTGTCTCAAAACAAAAATAAAAATAGCAACCAAAAAAAAAAAAAAAACCCAAGTACTTTCCTATTTAATATCATCTTAGATGCTGTGCAGCAGAGGCAGCCGTCATTTCCACCCTAAGGAAGGAATTAAATTCTAAGAGAAATGACCCACCAAGACCCCTTGCAGCCTGAGTGCTGGAATCTCATTCACTGTCTGTGGCAGCTCGTGAGAGTATTGGATTGTTGCCAGTTTACAGACACAGTATGTGATGCTCAGTTTGCCCAAGAACTAGTAAGTAGGAGAGCTGAGGTCAAAAACCTGACCTGGGGCTCCTGAGCACCAGCTTGATTCTCAAAAATCGGTCATCTTTGCCGAATGAGTGGCAGGGAAAGAGGGAGACACTGGGGAGGAAGACAGAGGGAAAGGGAGAGGAGGAGATGGGAGGAATCTGTCTATCTCTATCTATGTATCTATGTATGTATGTATGTATGTATGTATGTATGTATGTATGTATCTATCTATCTATCTATCTATCTATCTATCTATTCATCCATCCATGCATACATACAGACATAGATGCATTATCTATCATATGTATGTATGTATGTATGTGTTTGTATATATCCATCCATCCATCCAACCATCTAACCAACCAACCATACATATATACATTATCTATCTAATCTATTTATCCATCCATCCATCCATCATCCATCCATCCACCAATCTATCATACTAGGAAATGGTAGGAGGAGCAGATGGTAGAAGAGCAGAGTGGATGCAATCAGTGTTTGCCTTGAAGGGACCCTGAGTGGTTGCTGACTGACTGATCGATACACACTGGAGCTTAAGCATCTATCCTGTCTCAGCCCCTGCTTTCTTCTAGAGGAAATACTTAGGAGAACAGAGCCTGAGTCTTTTTGGGGCGGTGTGTTGGAAGTACCACTGGGCACGTTAGTTTTTGAGCTGCTTGGAGAGGAGGGAGCCTGAACTGCAGATAGTCACTCTGAGATGTCTAGGACTTCAATTAAAAACATTCAGTCAGCCATATCTAGCAGCTCAGCTCAGTTACATCATAGGTTCTGGGATGTTCAGAACAACTATGACCTGAGGTGCTCCTTTCCTGAGTCCCCTCCAGGCCTAGGCCATGTCAGTGGCTCCTGGAAGAGGACTCTTGGGGAATTCCCACAGCCATCCCAGACACCCTGTGCCAGAAAACCTTGCTACATGTTCTAATATACAAAGGTCACGTTCCTTCCTGGGTGGTGAAAATATAATTGAGCATTTGTTCTTTTCTCTGGGGGATGCTGGGATATCCTGCCCTTGATCTACAAGGCTGGTTCTCTGAGCTGGCATATTCATTTGCTGAGCCAAAGCATTGCAGGCATCCCTGCCCTTCAAAAAGCAGGGAGATTCTCTGTTGATGTCTGCCCCCTAAGCATATTTATAGCCATTTTGTTCCATGCCCGCAAACTATTTCATATTGTTGCTGTAATATGCCCACCAGTCGTTGATGCAGAAAGATAACTTGACTCAGAGCAGAGTCATGCTGACCATGTATGCTGTTATGTTTTGTATGTTATGAGGTTTGTTAATCTTAAGAAATTCCGCGACCATAAGCTTCACTTAGGACTCATCAAAGTAAAGGTCAATATGAACTGTTATGTCTAAAGTAGCTCGAGTCAGGGCTGACGACCCGGCAGCGCTTCCAGCACCCGTGTTATGAGCTCATTGTGGTCTGTGCAGTTTTAGCCTTTATTAAGCTGGCCTTGTGAAATGTTCGGGGTTGTAGCTTTAGCTCCCAAAGTCTGAGCTATGTCCCTGATTGATTAGTCTTGGGGTGTGCATTCAATTAACTATCCCTGTCTGACTGGGATCAGTGTTCTTGTAGTTTGTGGGGTGACTCCTGAAACCCAACAACTCCATGTAGGAAATGGGGCCGTGAGAATGATGGTTTTGACAGAGACAAGGGTCTGATTGACACAGAAGCTGAGGTGAAGCCAGAGACCCTGTACCCACTTTAGAGACTTCCAAGCTAGAGAAAGCCAGAACCAAGATGGCACCCAGGACTCTGAGGAAGAGGGTGGGCCTCCCTGGGCTGGTTTGGAATCCTTTCCATGGAGACACAAGGCAGTCATGGTAAGACAAGCACAGAATAACCAGGAGGATGGGAGGAATCCTGAGGCCAAGGGGAATGGGGGCCTCTCTTGCTTGGCCCAGCACAGCAAGTGAGCAGGTGGCCAGCACAGGCTGAGGATGTCCTTTTCAGGAAGTTTGGAAGTCTTATAGACCTGGGGGTTGGGGGTCTCTGAGCATCTTTGGGTAATAGAGCTGAGGTCAGCAAGGAGGTGCTTGGTGCCTGTAGTCAGCAGTAAGCCAGAATTTGGTAGTCTGTCACCTCTCTGTGTTTAGAGATTTCTCAGAGACTGCCCTCTATGAAACCTGCTCTTAAAAGACAGAAAGCATGTATGCATTGAGTTCATTTGTGTAAAGTTCTAGAACCATCAATGTGGATCCACAGCGACAGAAATGAGAACACAGTAGATCCAGTGGGAATTTTCTGAGGTAATGGGGACTTTTAGTCCGTATCTTGGTTTATGTGCTGGTTATTTGCCTAAGCATATTAAACTGCCCACTTAAAGTTCATTTTACTGAACATAAGTCATATATCAAATAGATAAGCAAAATCATCTTGTCAGACTGTCCTTAGAAGGGAGAAGATTTCTTCTTTACTGTGGGGAGGTAGATGGCTGCCTGCCCCAAGACAAGAAGCAGTTGAGTGAATCTGAAAGCCTTTGGCTTTGACTCAGTCTCTAGCTTTAGTCTTGTGCCGTTGTGATCTTAGATGATTGTATTCCCAGTGTTCTAGCTCCTAAAATGGGCCACACACCTTGCCAGGATTCTTCATTCTTCCTGCAGGAAGCTTTCCCGATGCCTCATGGCCTCTGCAAATGCCTTCCTCGTCCCCACACACCAGCTTTGGAACCTGTGTGATCCCCGTCTCTGTGCGGACAACAGTGTACTCTGACAGTTACAGAACCTTGCAGTGTTTGGTGAGGAGCCAAGCTATAAATAAGGAATCTGCAAACATCCAGCGCCTCCTGTATTATATTTTATCCTGTGGTCCTTGTGACAGCTGAGCTCGGTTGTCAACTTGAGTATATCTGAAATCAACTAAAAAACCAGAGCTGCTGGGAACTCCTGTGAAGGATTTTCTTAATCAGGTTATTTGCAGCAGGAAGATCCACCCTAAATCTGGGCCATGCCTTCTGGTGACCACAAAGATAAAAGGGCATGGAAGACTTTGCCTTCTCCCATTCGCTTTCACTCTTGCTAGCAAAGTCGGTTATCCTGTTGCTGCAGCTTGTATTAAGCCCTTGTATTAAGCCCTAACGTCTTCAGGATTCTGATATAGACTGAAGGCAAGTACCTCTCCAGGAACCCTGCAGGACTGCAGCACCGGGTTGGGGCTGCTGAGATATCCATCAAGTGTGGGATTCTTGGCCTTTCTGCTTTGAGGCAGCCACTGCAAACCCAGCTAGACCACAGCCTATAAACCACTGTAATAAATCTCCTTTAAATATATAATAGTTAATATAATTAATTAATATGTTACATTTTCAGTTCTCTTTCAGTCTTTCTTTCTCTTTCTCTCTTTCTCTCTTTCTCTCTTTCTCTCTCTCTCTTTCCTTCCTTTCTTTCTTTCTTTCTTTCTTTCTTTCTTTCTTTCTTTCTTTCTTTCTTTCTTTCTTTCTTTCCTTCTTTTGAGACAAGTTTCTCTAGACCAGGCTGTCCTTGAATTTAGAGATTCACCGGCCTCTGCTTCCCAATGCTATGATTAAAGATGCATGCCACCACCACCCTGAAGTTCTGTTTCTTCAGAGAACCCAACAGCCTGTCTCCTTCTGTCCTCTAAGACCTGTATGTTGACTCTCTTCTCAACTTCCATATCTTGGGGGGGAGGCCAAGGCCTTGCTCAGCTCTGCATTTCTCTTATTATTTATTTATTTATTGCTGTTGTTTGTTTATTTTTCAAGATGGGGTTTCTCTGTGTCACCTTGACTGTCCTGGAACTCGCTCTGTAGACCAGGCCTTGAACCCAAGAGATTTGCCTGCCTCTGCCTCCCACGTGCTGGATTAAAGGTGTGGGTCGTCATCGCCTGGCTAAATTCCTCCTATTTATTATGAGATGTGTTCAGTAGGTGCCAGGCCAGTGAGTCACTGGTGGGTAGATCAGAGCACAGGTGACAAAGACAAAGTGCTTGGCAGGATTCAGAGCCTAGTGACAGCATGAATGAGTAAGTCAGTAAGTATGTGAGTGGGGAAAGGTGACTCAGTGAACACAAATTGAAGATGTTAATGGAGGGAAACTGGTTTCCTGCCAAAGACTGTATGATGGCGGTGAACAAATAGTCCAGTTCCAGTGTCCATCAAGGAGTCTAGAATGGGCCAGTCTGATGGACAGCTCCATATGTACTCCTGCTGAGGTGTCCCTCGGTCCTTCCATCGTCTTTCCTTTCTTCCTTCTCTCTGCCCACTGTCTGCTGCACTTCCAAGGGGACAGCAGTGTAAGGAGACTGAGGCAGGAAATGCCTCAGAGCCAGGAAACCAAGCCGGTGACTGTCCCTTCTCCAGACTCCTTGCCTCCTTGACACCTCATGACACCTCACCCCGAACAGATGCCTCCCCCATCTTTCAGCCACAGAGCGGGATGTGTGTCAGGAGTTTGCATATTTATCTGCTTTGTAACGTTTACAGGGATTTAGTGTTTAATAACTGTCACTCCAATATATCTTTTCTTAATCCCTTCAGATCTGCCGCTGTAGCAATTTTAAATATTTATCAACACTGTTTGTGTGTTTGCTGGTTGGGCTGCAATCTTCGTGTAATTAAAGATTTACAAGACTCTGTTTGAGATTTATGCAGGCTTGGTGGGATTACAGGGGAAGAGAGGAGAGCTCTGGTCTTGGAGTCTTCTGTTTGGAATCTGAAGCTAGAGTTGGCTTTCCTGGGAAAGGTTCCACAGGCCCTCTCCTTCACCCATCTTCCACACAGGTATTCAGTGCGAATGGCATGTGTGGTAAGATGCAGGCAATGTGTCTGAGTTCTGCCTCCCTTCAGCAGGTGGCAGAGGTCAGAGCAGAAAAAGGCCACTGCTGATTCGCAGTTTCCGTTTTAGTGGCAGAGACAGACAAGAAATATAGAAACGACTTGTTTGTTTGCTTTGTTGTTTTGAGATGAGACAGGGTTTCTCTGTGTAGCCCTGGCTGTCCTGGAACTCACTCTGTAGACCAGGCTGGCCTTGAACTCAGAAATCCACCTGCCTCTGCCTCTCTAGTGCTGGGATTAAAGGCGTGTGCCACCACCACCACCCAGAGGGAAAGATTTTTTTAAAAAAATCATTTTAGATCTTGAAAGATAAAGGAATGAGTTTCTGGTTTTGCTTCTGTTTCTGTGGGTTTTTTGTTTGTTTTGTTTTTTAAATTTTGTTTTTTTTTTTTGTTTGTTTTTGTAGTGCTAGGAATGAAACCCAGAGTCTTGTTCACTCTAGGCCAGTCCTCTACCACTGCACACATACCTAGCCCCAGAGTTATTTATTGCAAACAGTAGAAACTGGCTATGGAAAACCTGGAAATTTCTGGAAGAATAAGGAGAGGTCATAAGATCAAAGGAAAGACAAAAAGACAAAAGAAAACATGGGTGAGCACTGGGTTGTGTTAGGGTCTTTGTGACAGGACACATCTGACAATGTCTCTGTCACTCTTTGCAGGGGAGGCCAGTGGGTCTTGACTGAAAGTTCCATCAAGATTACATCTGGGTATGGTGGCATGCTTTTAATCTCAGCACTTGGGAGGCAGAGGCAGGTGGATCTCTGTGAGTTCAAGACCAGCCTGGACTACATAAAGAGCTCCAGGCTAGCCAGGGCTACACAGTGAGACCCTGACTCAAGACAAAACCAAAAAAGATTGTACTGACTGAGGAGGGGTGGTCACCTGGTGATGGTGATGCCTATCTAGGTGGTGGTGATGCCAAAGCAGAAGCCATGAGCAGAGGCTGCTGAACATGGTTGGAAGTAGGTCTTTGTCATCGTGGCTGTGCTGGAACCAAGCTGAGCGAGGAGCCACACACACGCAAAGCTAGGAGAAGAGGAAGGTCAGTACAAAGTCCTGTGGTGGCAAAGGGGTCACCAAGCTTTCTGGGGCCAGGGTGACTGCCTCCTCTCACAGACTGGGTTTGAGAAATGGATTCCTCTTTAGCCCTCACTCTCCCACTACCTCATGAATAGCCAGGGCATCGCTTCTTGCAAATAGAATAGAGGGCTCTGATCCAGAGGGCAACCTCCCCACTCTCAGCTTCAGTTACACTAACTTCAGGAGGCCAGCAGTGGATGGATGAGAAGCTATGTTAGTTCTGTAGATTCAGGATTGTTGGGGTATGAATTCTTCAGAACATCCTGTGTTGAGTGAAGACACAGAAATAGATCCTTACTGTAGGCCAGTGACTTATAGTAGGTTGGACTGGGTTGAAAGTATCTTTTCTAAAACAGGTATTTACTGATGGAAATTCCCCTACTTATGTTAATGCTGTTCAACATTTTGATATGCTTTGTTTTTAGTATTTCTCAGTTTTCCTTTACTTTGGACCATGGATAGAATAAACCCCTGGTCACTGGGCAGATCATGATTATGTAATTCAAGCTGCCCATCATGGCTGACCTAGCTGTAAGTTCAGCCCTTGAAGCAGCACTCTGTAGATAAGAGCAAGTGTTAAAGGAGGTGGTGGGCTGTGAATGCGAGGAGCAGGTCACCAAAGCAGTGAGCGCACCCCCTCCAGTGCTGCTGTGTTTCCCTCCATCTATATCTGTGGCTGCATGGAGAATGACCAAGGGGGATGGAGATGGCTTCGCAAAGTTCTTTATGATATGTTGATATTCACTCAAAGTAAACAACTCTAGTGTTGTTTCTCCTCAGGAGAAGCCACAGGGTAGAAAAACAGAATCAGCCAGTTGACCTGTATGAGTTGTTGATTCATTTACTTAGAAAAACATAGCCTGAGAAAAGAACTCACTGATTCCTGTGCGTTGTTGATGTTTCAGCCAGGTAGCCAGACACTCAGGAGTAAGATTCAAAGCTTGCTGACAAGGAAGTTTAGGAAACAGGTTTTCTGTATGGGGCCTCTTGGAGTGGGCACAGGATTTGAGAATATTTGTATTCATGGTCGATATCTACTGAATTCCTATTGGCAATGGGGTAGACCAGATGACCCACTCCACAAATCTCATTAATCTTCATCCCCAAGGACACAGAGTTTGTTTAGTCTGTTGAAGAACAGTGGCCCTGTTGACACAGCTGAGGGGGTTTGGGACTTGGGCTTAAGCACAAGGACTCACCAAGACTCAACTAGATAATGCCATTTTAAAATGTTCTGAAGCAGAGCCTAACCTGAGCTCATGATTTGGTATCACTGGCCAATGATGATTTGAGATCCCAGCCATGGGAGAGTTTCAATTTAATCTTTTGGAACAGACATTTCTAGTGGAATGAGGCCCACTATCAACCAATGACTTTTATAGTGATGGGGGTTTACAGGCTTTTTTTTTTTTTTTTTTTTAATTTGCTTGATTCTTTGCCAAACGTTAGATTCCTGATGAACTAGGAAGAGAGACCTTACTAAAGCAGAGTCAAGATGTGTTGTAGTCAAGACTACTGACTAACATAGATCAAGAGTCCAAAGACAGGTCTGGAGAGATGGCTCAGCAATTAAGAGCACTGTTTGCTCTCCCAGAGGGCCTGAGTTCTATTCTGAGCCCTCACATGGTCACTTGCAATCAGCTATAAGTATTACCTCCATCTCTAGGGGATTCAACACCCTCTTCTGGCTTTCATGGACACCAGGCACATATATGGTGCACAGATATACTTGCAGGCAAAAAGCCCCTACACATAAGATATTATTTAAAAACACAAAAGAGCCCAGAGACAACCTGTGAGATTGTAAATCAGTCAGGAGTAGTGCCCAGAGTGAGTGGAGAGCCATTCACTGCATTCATGGTTGGCACCAGGGCTCAAGTGTTGCATTGTGATGAGGTACTGGGGAGGAAGAGAGTGGAGGGCAGGGATGTTCTCTCATCTAGTTAGGATCTAGCATGTTTTCCACCACAGTGGTTCATACATTGAGTGGTAAATAAATAAATAAATAAATAAATAAAAGAAGCAATCAATCTGAATGTCCTTTGACCTGGAAAGGACTTCAGAGATTGCCTAGCCCATCCCCAGCCAGGGCAGGCTCTCTTTGTTAGCTTTCCCCAGCTAGAAGCCACCTTAGCTGGAATCTGTCAAGGCTCACCGTTACAAGGCATCTCGTTTTCTGTGCACTAAGCTCAGGTGAGCTCAGACCTGTGGTCGTCACACATGTGGACCAGTGGTGAAGATGAGCTTTAAGGACTTCCTTAAGGTCACAGGATTAGTAAACAACAGAGCCAGGAACCAAGGCCAGAAGATGTGGGCTCTGCAGCTTAAGTGCAACCTAGACTGCTTGAGTCCATATTCCAACAGCACCTGTTAAGATCCCCGTGTTAGCAGCTTTGTTATGTAGTGTCCACACTGGGCCGAATGAAGGCTCAGTGGGTAAAGGCACCAATGACCCCGAGTTCAGTTCTAGCACCTGGATGATGGAAAGAAAGAATTGACTCCCTAAGTTGTCCTCGGACCTCCACACGTCCATGACAGGCTTGTGCACATGCACACATGCAATAAATGTAATAAAAACTTTTAGAGTGAAACCCGCCTCCTTAAAACTCACCCACGGGGTTATGAGTGTCATCTGAGAACCCTTCACCTCTCTCATTCACAGCTTTCTGGGTCTCATGGGCTACCATATATCCTGGTCCTACCTAGCCTTACCCCATACTGATGGAGCTCAAATTCCGCAGACTGTGGCTCTCAGACCAAGCAAGGTGAAGTCTAGCCAGTGTGGTCTCAGGGTCATTATTTGCTGTCTAGACACTGCAGTCATTAATGTCTTTCACCTCACATTAGCTTTTTTTTTTTTTTTTTTTTTTTTTTTTTTTTTGGCAAGAGAAATTCTTTCATTGGTCTGGCCTTCTTGGCTGAGTCATGGCAGAGCGTGGCTCAAACAGGAAGTCCTGTGAGAGAGCAAGACCTGCAAGCTTCCCCAGGTTATGTGTGATTCTGGAACCAGTATCTAAGTATGGGGGTGGGGCCTCAGGGCAGGAGGAAGTGGAAGTGGACTGCACACACCTGAGTGCTACCCTGGTGTGGGGGTACTTGGCAATTGTCTTTTCTGAGGAGTCCACAGGTGCTTATATGCACGTGTCGTGTGCATATGGTGGAGCCGGGAAGGCAGAACAGCATCTGAGTCTCATCTGTCTGTGTGTCTTTCTATTCTCCCTCTGGTCATCACTTGAAAGCCAACGTCCAGTCTGAATTGAGCTTCGGACCTGTATGTTTTTTTCCCCATGCTCATCTTATCCCACGGGGAGATGAAGAGGGCTGTTCACACCTGCTCACACCTGTTCACACCAGGGCACCACTGAACGGGTTCCATCCGGCCTCTGACTGCAGGCTGAAGGCTTCAGTTCTGTAACACGCTTCTCCCATGGACTCTGTATACTCACTGATTTTGATTTTCTCCTGATTGAGATTTAGTGGTGGCTCCTGATGGACAGACAGCTCAGGAAGGTCTGGTTACTCTGTTCCTTTGGAGCCCTGGTGTGTGCAGCAGGCAGAGGAAGGCCAGGTAGAGTTCAGCTCTCCTTCTCCCTGGCATTTGCTCATCCTTTCTGTCTGGTCTCCAGAGTGGCTGATGAGAGAGAGAGAGAGAGTTTGAGAAGCTTGACCCCCTCAGAGAGCTTTAAAGCCCTGCCCCCGAGGCTCCTCTTCCTGGAGGGAGAGGAAGGATGACCTGTGCTGTTTCTCTTATCATACGTGTTTGTGTTTCCCTCAGCAGCTTGGAGCTTTGCCAGGACTTGGAGAAAAGCTTCGTCAGCAGCAGAGAAATCTTGTGTATGGTAGTAGAAATGAGGTCTCAATTTGGGTCTCATCTGTGTGACCTTGAGTAAATTATCAAATGTCTCTGAGACCCATGATTCCTACCTGTTTGCTGTCTGGGGAGACATGCTGCCTTGCCTTCCTGACCTATGGATGGGCAAAGGATGGGAGGTGCTGAGCAGATGAGGAGGGTGGCTGGGGTAGCACCAATGTCCTGGCTCTGCCAACCGGTGTGGGCTGCTGACTTCCCTTCCTCATTCTAGCTTGTTGTGAGTTTTAAGGATTATGGTGGGAGTCAGTGATGCTTACAGACCATGATGGTGTGGCTGGTACCTGGAAGGAGGAATCATGAGCCTGAGCTTAGTACCCAGAATTCCCTAGTGCCAGGAACACCAGCTTTAGGGATTCAGATGGAATTGGGGCCAGAATTCAGCCCTGGCCAGGCCAGGTGGGCAGAGGTGTGTGTGAGACAGTGTGGGCTGAGCCCTGTGCCATTGTCCACACAGCTGCTCCAAGACTTGCAGCATCTCACTCCCAGCTTGGTGATGCCTGCTCTGCTCTGCTGAGTTTGGACTTGGGGCCCTGCAGCCAGGAGTAGAGAAGACTTGGACTCTCCAACCTGGCCCAGCTGAAAGGGGTTCTGAGTGACAAGGTTTTCCCCGCTAAACTGAGGAAGAATTATGTTCTGACATTTCTGCCTGAATGATCCCAGGTTTTCTCCACTGGCATCAAGAGAATGGTGAAGTTCGTGAGAGCCTGGGGTTTCCACCAGGGCAGGGAAATATCTTAGCCCACCTTCCACACTGTCCCTGTGGGCTGTGACTTGGGGAGAGGTTTCGCCACACACCACAGGAAAGGAGGCATCTGAGGTCACAGCGGCCACAGCTCTAGAACCATTAGACTCTGGTTCACATTCTGGGCTTGAGACAGCATAAGTCATGTGCCCTTTCTGAGTCTCAGTTTCTTTGTGTATAAAATGAGGTTAGTGCTTCCCACCCCAGCACAGTGGGTATTTCAGGGTGTGAAACTGCTCGGGGCAACACTATCATGGTACACGTCATCACACATTTGCTGAAACCCAATGAACATACAGAAGCATTGAGAGTGAGCCCAAGTGGGAGCCGTGCGTGAGCACTGGGTGGCAATGATGTGCCCCGGGTTGTATAGTTGGATCACCCAGAAGCTGGATACTGAGGAGGACACCACATGGAGGAGATGCTATGTGGGAATTCTGGACTTTCTGCTTTGTTTTTCTTCCAGCCTAAAAGTTGAAGGAAAAAAAAAAAAAAAGAAAAAGAAAGAAAAAAAGAAAAATTAAGAGCTATGGCTCAGTGGTCATGAGTAATTGTTTCTCTTGCAGAGGACCAGGGTTTGGTTCCTAGAACAGGTGTGGAGGCTCACAACTCTACCTCCAGTTCTAGGGACCAATGCTCTCTTCTGGTCTCTTCAGCACTGGGCATGCAAATGGGGCACAAACATACACGGAGGCAAAATGCTTATATACATAAAAAAATGAATGAATGAATAAATAGTCAAGGAATCAGCAAAAACCAAAGCAAAAAAGCCATCAACAATGATGTCCAATAATTACTGAACTTAGGCTTGAACACCACTTTATTACATGTTATTTATTTATTATGTATTATGTGTTAGCATTCTGTCTAAACTCCACCCCCACAGTTACCTGGCAACAGCCAGGTATGCTCCTCCCCACAGTATAGCCAGGTAGGCCTGGCCCACTAGAAAAGGGGCTGCTTGCCCCCTCCTCTTCATCTCTTGCTCTCTTGCCTCTTGCTTCTCTCCCCCCACCCCCCACGTGCTCATGGCTGGCCTCTACTTCTCTACTCTCTGTCACTGTCTCTGTTTCTGTCTCTCTCTCTACCTATCTCTGCCTCTACTACTCTCTTAACTTCCCTCCCCACACCCTGAATAAACTATACTATAACATTTTGTCTCCTGTGGCTGGTCCCTCAGGGGGAAGGGATGCCTCAGCATGGTCCCGCTGAGACATCACCTTTCCCCATACCTTACCACACTCACAGAACGTATTCTCTTTCTCTTTTTATAAACACATCAGTCTGTCTGTCTGTCTGTCTGTCTGTCTGAGTGGACATGTGGAGGTAAGAAGATAACCTGTAGGAATTAGATCTCACCTTTTACTGTGTGGGTCCTGGGAATCGAACTTAGGTCTTCAGGCTTGGAGGCAAGCACCTTTGCCAGCTGAGAGATTAGCAGGCCTGTCTTTCCTCTTTCATCTCCTTATCTTACACCTTGGGCTGTGCACTCCTGTGGGAAGTTCAGGAGGGAGGGAATCCCACCTGTTTCCTGAATCTGCTTGCCTACTGAACACAGGAGGTGGCTGGGGTAGGGAAGTGGGGTGGGTGTGGGGAAGGGTTTGTGTGTGGGGGACCAGGCTCTTGGGGATATATTTTATTCATTGCCTTCAAGGCTGTTATTTTCTTCACTTCTCCCAGGCCTGCTAGAAGGCATGACACTTCAGGGGCTGAATAATGCTAGGAGATTCCTCCAGAAGTGTGTGTGAGTTGGTGTGGGGGAGGTGAGGGTGTTTGTGTGGGGGAGTGGGCTCCCAAGGGAAGGCAGAGAAGGGCTGGAACAGTAGTTGAGGTCCTGTGTTCTCATTGCAAGTCCAGAGGTCTGGGGAGTCCTTGGCTCTCAGCCATTTTCTCAGATGTAACGCAGGCTAGAGCAACGGGAACCCTGCGCACTACCAATGGGAGGTAACAATGGTGCAGCTACTGTGGAAAGCAGACTGGCCACTCTTTACATGATTAAACACAATTGTTGAGTGATCTAGCAACCCTGGCCCCGAGTGCTCACCCTCGGAAACTGAAAATGGAGTCTTGAAGAGAAAGGAAGGCAGAGCCAAGAGGAGAAAGCAGTCTGGCCCACTGACAGCGGATAAATGAGACCCCAAGAAACTGCACAGAGGAATTGCTACCAGCCTTAAAAAGGAGGACAATTCCGAGACATGCTGCAGCACACATGAACCCCGAGGACATTGTGCCAGCCACAAAAGGAGACGTAGTATTTGACATCCACAAGGGAGGAACCTGGAATGGCTAAATCTATAGTGACAGAAGGTAGAATGGCCATTGCTCTGGCCACAGGAGACAGCAGGGACATTCTTTGAGGTCTTAGGATAAAAGGCATTCTGGAAATTGGTTTATAGCATGCACGTGGCACTGGCAAAGACCTTTGACAGCATAGACTGGGTCAGGCAGAGGTTGGGTTAGAAGTGTGTATCTGTGTCGGGGTATATGTGTGAGTGCAGGTGCCTGTGGAGGTCAGAGGTGAAGATTACCTGAGATTGGAGTTATTAGGGGGTTGTGAGTTACACTGTGATGCTGGGGACTGATCTTCTGCAAGGAGCAGTCTGTACTCTTAACCGCTGAGCAGGATCGGAAAGAAAGTCTTCCAGTTATTAAAATATTGTGCTGCTGCATGCATTTCCCAAACATGTCTCTTGACTTTTGATCATCACGTTGTTTACTTTCAAGGTTACTCTTTCATCGTGATCCTTGTTTACTTTTTTCTTCTTCCTTATTATATAATTAGCCTCCTCAGATCCTTACATTTTTAGTAGCTTCTCAGGCAATTAAAATACATGCCCAACACTGATTTCATCAACTTCATTAAAATCTCCATGTTGACAAGCTGTACAGTTGTTCTTTGCGGTTGTCTCATAGGGGTTTTGTGTCTCTAAGGCATTCACAATCCTCAGATGCTGGCAAAGACTTTGAAAGCATGGGCAGGGGCGGGCAGAGGCTGTGTTAACTGAGAAGGATAGGCACCAGGGTTCAGGTCACAGGGCAGCTGGTTCATTGGTAAGTACATCTGTGCTGTGCTGAGTTGGAAGCGCCACTGATAAGCTCATTCACAGGAAGAACGACTGTGCTACTCTGCCACGCTGATGGTAGTAAGGAATGGTGTCCCTGCCAAAGAAGAGAGCAAAGGACATCAGTCTAGAAGTGGGAAATGAAGCCCGGGCTGAGGACTGGGATCATAAAGCAATGGGTTGTTCTAACTTGTGGGATTGTTAAGCTGACGGCTGGGGCAGCTTTGTGAAGTCAGGCATGTTATGATACTAGTTAGGTGGGAATGGGCTGACAGGGAGATAGGATTGGACCTTTCCAAGTTCTGGACTCCTGCCGACCGGACTGGGTTTTATCCATCCCTGCATCCTCCTAGTACCCTGTGGTTATGGGCACGGCAGCTTGGTTGATGATGGATGAGTAAAGGACCATCTGATTGAGTGGTTAAACCACTGAATTGATGAACCAGCTCTCTCTCTCTCTGTCTATCTCTCTGTCTCTTTATCTGTCTCTCTCTCTGTCTCTGTCTGTCTGTCTCTCTGTCTCTGTCTGTCTGTCTGTCTGTCTGTCTCTCTCTCTCTCTCTCTCTCTCTCACACACACACACACACACACACACACACACAGAGTCTGACTGACTAAGTAGCCCAGGCTGGCCCTGGACTGGCAATCCTCCTGCCTCAGTCTCCCTAGTACTAGTATTATGGGTTTGTAATCTGGGCATCTGTGAACTAGCTCTTCTCTTCCATGTAATCCTTAGTATCCTCTCTAGCTACCAAAGCCAAGAAAAGCTTCTTTGGAAGCTGCAGTGGCAGGTTCTCCCTATAGGAGCTACAGTGGATCATAGAGTCCTGGAGAAAGAAATGGGGTCAAAGACCCTGAGAGGAGGAGTTGGGCATCTCAGACAGGGCATTTAAAATTCATTGAGCTCTACAAAGCAGGCGTTGTGGCTCCCACCTGTAATTCTAGCACTTGGGAAGCCAAGGCAGGAGGGATCCCAAGTACTAAGATAGGCTGGGCTATACAATGGGAACTTGTCTAAAAGAATGAAACAAAATAGCACACTCTCACACAAAAGATATTAAGTAACTTATTTGGGGGTTTTTGAACAAAAAGTAACATTTAGGAACGTGGAAATGGCCCTGTCGAAAATACTTTGCCACCCAAGCATAAGGACCTGAGTCTGACCATAGGTTAAAAAAAAAAAAAAAGTGGATAGCTCTGATCTTTGGCCTCCATATGCTTACGTACATGTGATTATGTGCACAAGTGCTGCTCACAAGTGCGCACATTTCACACACACACACACACACACACACACACACACACACACACACACAGAGAGAGAGAGAGAGAGAAAGAGAGAGAGAGAGAGAGAGAGCGACAGCCACAGACAGAGCGAGCGAGAGCGAAGCAATGTCTCTATCTCTAGAGACTTTGGTCTGTGGTGCTTGGTGTCAGGAACTTTAAATCTCCTCAGGTGATTCCGTGCAGAGCCAAGGTTTACTGTGTACCAAAGCTTTACCTGTGTCTCATTGCAAGCTGACAGAGTGTGGTCCCCCAGAATCAGCCATGTATTAGAAATGTAAATTTCCAAGCTTTGCCATACACTTAGGGAATAAGAACCTTGGGCTTTGTGTTATAACATCTTCCAGGACCTTTTGGTGACTGCTTGCTCAAGCCCCCAACCTCCAGCCTGAGGCATGACCCACTCCCTCGTCTATGAAGTGGAAAGACTCAGCTATTAGTTCAAGGGAACCTGGGCAGTACGGATCAGCACAGCGACCTGAATGCTGTGCCAGGACTGGTCTGTCCTTCCTCTTTACCTACAATCCTCACAGAACATAAACACTTCTCACGGTGGGTCACTGAGGTCTCTTTCTCCTGTCTTGGCTTTACAGCGGAAGTTTAGCTCCATTTGGCGCATAATTGCTCTTGCCCCCGGGGAAAGCAAAGGGCAGATCACCCCAGGAATCTTTCTAAAAATGGTTTTATTAGGTGCTTAAAATAGCTTCTGGCAGATGGCGTGTAGAGAGGGAGACCGGCTCACAGTCGCCTGTGACATTTACGAGGTGTATGTGTTCACGGGAGCACATGGATGTGCACACAGCTCACCCACCTGCATAGGAGTGAGTCAGAAAGCTGAGGAGTTGAGAGAGGGCATAAGGAGGATGGGAACGATGGCTTCTGATCTCCTTGACTGAGAAGGAGAGCCTTGCACTAGGTTATGTATGGCGATATTACGTAACATATGGCGTTAGGACGATTCCTCTGCCTTTCCTGATGCATGCTGGTCAGACAGCTGTTGGGGACTGGAGAAGGTTGCCTCAGTGTGGGTTTCGGGAGCTGGTGTTGGCGAGTACAGCAGAGCTCCAGGAGGCTTGAGGGTTTCTATGGATTAAAAGCTTGAACTTTGGTTTGCTAAAATGCTGAGGTTTCATTTCGTTTTCCTTATTTTTAAGGAAATAGCTATCTACGTAAGTGTTAAGTTCCATTTTGGTGCAGAGATGGATGGTACAGAGACACTCGTCAATCTAATCATTCCTGACAGGCTCTCAAGTCGTTGTGGGTGGCTTTGTTTCCCATGGCAGCTCACAACTGTTCTCTTGAATCCTGCAGCACCAAGTGAGATTCTCAGACCTCTAAGGCAGGCCTCCTTGACAGTTCAGAATCCTACTAAATCCGAGATGCTCTCTACAGAACATTTCACACATCCGTGTACACAGAAAGGTCTGTCAGTACTTCAGAGACTCGTGGTTCAGCTGTGAAATCACTCAGTGTCGTGGAGGGACTGAGGAATGGCCTTCCAGCTTCCCCTGCCTCCAACCCTGCCCTGCCTCAAGTCTCATCACTATTAGGTGAGGAGAGACAGTGGTGTCCAGGCTTATACAGCATAGACCTGCCCTAGAAGGCTCTTTGAGGAGGCAGCTTCAGCTGTGGCCATTCATTCTGGGAGGTCGCCTCTCAGATCCCTCCCCCATCCTGTCCTTGCTCTGGCCAGCCCCATGCCTGTGTCCTGTGATCACACCGAACACTTTCTCCTTGCACTCAGCTGAGAACAAGCCTCTTTCACCTCCATAGCCACCTGACTCTTTTTTTTCCCTGGTGCTGCAGTGCCCCACTCCCCAGCCTGCTTCCTGGATCTCCATGGAGAAGGAGCAAGAGTAGGAGAGTGTGAACTCAGAAGACTTGGGCTTGATTCCAGTTCGACTCTTTTTGGTAGTGTGACCTTGGGTTAAGTTGCTTAAATGCTCTTAGGCTTCACCCTTCCTCACCTGTAAAGGGGAGTTAATAATATCTGTTCTGCTGACTCACTGACATTTCCTCAGCAAATGAGAATCGATGTGAAGACGAACCTACATGTCTGAGTCATAACTGACATGGCCCCGCATTACACTTGGACACGAGAACAGGTTGAGCCCGATTTCATTCTCAGCTTCTTACAGGTTGACATCCTGGTCCTTCTGGATCCCTTAGGGTGGCAACTAGATAAATAATAGCCCCTTAGTAATCCTTCAACCTACCAGTGTTCTGTGATCAAGGAAGCTATCATCATTAAAGTCTAAGGTATCCAGAAGAAGGGCACACTGTGGTCCACAAAACATGCTCTCTCTGTGTGCACTGGTGCTGAAGGGTGTGTGTGTGTGTGTGTGTGTGTGTGTGTGCTTTGATGCTTGGAAGCTTCTACTAACAAGGTAGAGGGGTTCTCCCATGGAAGATGCAGAAAGGGGAACCTGGAGGAACATAAAGACTTACAGCGTGGTGCAGGTGGTAGGCAGGGATGGGGTCCTTACTCGTGACTAACGGGACAATGAAAGACTTAAGTCCAAGCAGCAGCCTTTGGATGGGTATGAAAGGGGACTGGCTCTGGGGACTTTGGAATGGTTGGCTGCTTGAAAAACTGTTTTCTAACACATACTTTCAGAGTCCCAGAGGCAGAGGAAACAGTGAGAAGGACCCTCTGCCATCTGGACACACACTTGATATATAGTTTTTGCTTAGTCTCCAGCCTAATAAAATCAGAACCTACCTAGCTGAGCCCTGCGCTCAGATGTAAGAATGACCCCCACACATGTGAGCACACACAACGGAGCTCATCTAAACTGACCAATGGGAAAGCGAGAGCCCCTGGGGGAGCCACCACAGAGCCTTAGAGATTGATCAGAGCCAGGGATGAGAAGGTGAGGGGGTATGGCTAAGATCTGTCAAAAGCACAGTTCTGAACTCCAGGGGAAGGAGTTATCAGCTCTGGTTCTCAAGACACCACCATTCAAGGGGTTGAGAAACTAAAGTCCTGACAATAAAATTGCAAGTTATCCTGAGGTTTTTTTTTTTTTTTTCCTAATGAGGGCAGTAGCTAAAAATAAAATGGCCGCACGGGGAACTCTCTAATGCACAGAGCGTTGAGAAGGGCTCATGTTCTCAAAAAACTTTTGACATACTTCTAAAATCATGAATTTGAAGCCGGGCAAGGTGATACATACCTGTAATTCCAGCAATGGGCAGGTGGGGTTGGAGGACCCAAGATCATCCTTGGCTACAGAGTGAATTTGAGGCCAGCTTAGGCTTCATGAGATCTTGTCTCAAAAATAAACATTAGAATTAAGGTGTATGGGTTTGTTTTTGTGTCTTGAGATGGGGCTCTCACTGTGTAGACCAGGCTGGCCTTGAATTTAGAAATCCGCTTGCCTCTGCCTTGGGAAGTTCTGAGATTACAGCTTTGCATCATGAAGCACAGCCAGAAGTATATGGATTTGAATACAGTAGAGCAGAGTCAGACAGCATTTAAATCTGCCCCAGCTGCTTGGTAGCTGTGTGACCATGGAGATCTCATTTAACACTTCCTCAGCTCTCAGCTCTAAATCTGTAAAACAAGGGTGATACATCTACTTCATGGGGCAGTGGAGAATAAAATGGCCCCGTACATGGGAGATTCTTGCTACTGGGACTAGCACTCAGGAAGTGCTCAATGCCAGCCATCGCGGCCTTCCTACAAACATACGAGATACTTTCCACAAAGGGAGACTGCAAAAGAGTAGCCCAAATGGGTGAGAGCCATGCAAGGTAGACTGAGGCAGGTGGCCTGACCCTTGTGACTCCCCTGAGGAGCATCCACTGGTAAAGCCACCAGGAAGGCAGGCAGGTGTCGCACTAGACCAGACAAGGCATCCATAGCATTTGGTGGGAGAGAAGGTGTGACTCGCTCACGGCGTTGCCAACTCCCTGGTGACACACTTTCACAGAGGACACAAGTGATGTCGAATTGAAGGCTGGTAAAGATTGTTCCCACCACCTTAAATGAACTTCTACCTATTTTATGAGATTGGCAAAGCGCAGCCTACAAATGCCATGGTGAAGGCTTGGTTAACAAGAACTATTTTTGAAGAGTTGTGGGGAAGTGGACAGGGGTCAGAAGACAGTAAAAGAACATGTGGGTTTAATCTCCAAATATAGGGAAAGGGTACGTTTAGAAAACACAGAGGTTAAATATATAGCCCATGCCAAGTTCCAGAAGGATGACTAGATAGGTCATTATTGGGTCATCCACTTCTGACATGTAACCCTTGCTGTCAGTCTGGAAATCCAAGGAGTCTCCTGATGTCAAATCATGCCGTGTCTGTACAACACCCTCCAATGGCTCCCGTCTCACAGGAAAGTCATGCTTTATGGTAGCCTACAAGGCCAACACTACTGCGGCTGCTCAGACCTTAGGCTGAATGGTTATCCTCTCCTTTCCCCTCCATCTGCTGCACCCCCCCCCCCCCCCCCCGCTGGCTACCTTATTCTTGTCTTCATTCTTGATGTTCTATTGGCCTGAAACACTCATCCAAAGGAAAGGGAGTAGCTTTCTCCACCAAATCTTTGCTCAAATATCACAACCTTATAACTAACCAAAAGCCCTCAGTTTCTATTCATTCCTGACATATTTTTCCTCCAGTGTCCTCATTTTCATCAACATATTGCACATTTTTATTTCTTCGTCTGTATCTCCAGTTCTGAGGACAGTACCCACAGAGTCATTGTTTGGAGGGAGTAGATGGAGAGAGAGCTCACTGGTCTGTACTGGCCAACCATGCCAGTTCAGAGCTGAGAGAGTCCCTGAAACATGGAACTTTTGGTGCAAAGACCAGCAAAGTGCCAATAGCCCTCTGTGCTAGACCTACAATCTCATGTGCTGTGATTCAGTGACCAGACTGAGTCGGGGGTGGATACCACAAACTCACTTCATCCTGCTTTGGCATGGGCCCTTACCGAGTCTGCCCTGATAGGCCTACAAGTGACATGCACACGTGTGGGCTTCAAGATATGTATGCTTAATGGACCAGTGGGGGAGTTGGGAAGGCTGTAGCACCATGAAGAAGGCAAAGCTCTCACTGCCTGCCTTCCTGGTGGCAACACACCTGACTGTGGCTCATGTCTAGCTTGGTACCATCTTAGGCAGAGGCAGTTCATTCCCATCTTCTTGCTGACACGGTGACCCACGTGTTTTCCCTCCATGTTCCTAACTAGCTATCCCTGAAAAATGGGATTTCTCATCCCATGAAAGTGGTCCCTAGCTACCTTTTGCTCTCCACCTCACCCTGCTTAGTTTTTTGGAGGCAGACAACCAGTAAATCTACAGAAAGGCAGGGCTTCATTCCTAAGGATCTGAGAAGCTGGGTAGCAGCAGTGCAGGGTTAGGGATCTTTGTGGCTGGGTAATATCTCCCCAGGAGATGACAAGTTCCCCTGTTCTTGAGACAGGGGCTCATCTCTCTCTGGAATATTGAACCCATGACACACACTTCTCCACCGTCCAACCTGGGACACCATCTAATGTGACATTTTCATCTACAGATCTAAACTTAGCCCCATGGGGGTCAGGTTTTAGGGTCTTCCCACCCAGTCCAGGGCTACCAAACAAGCCAGGAAGATTGCCAGTTTGAGAACAGCCTGACTATATAGGCCCTGCCTCAAAAACCAAACATAAAACAGAAGGTGGAGGATGGCAGAGGCATGGAATGGGTATGAAAAACTCTAGCTATCCCAGACTGGGATCCAGTGATTCCCAGTGTAGTGCTCAGACTGGCAGCATCTGCTTTAGAACTGCACATGGGAAACACAGGGGTGGAACCAGACATCTGTATATAACCTCGTCTGCAGGTAGACTGCAGACTGGTGTAAGAGTTCCTGCCACAGAGATGGCAGCTTCTGAGTGTCCTGCTGTGGGAGATTCTGCTCTCTGATTTTGGGGACTCACCTCAGTTTACATTCCTGGGACTCAGTGTGCAGATCCTGATCTGGTGTCCACCTAGGTCTACATTCACAATCTTTGTGATGGCTTGGGTGTGTCCACCAAGTCTACCTTCTATAACAGAGGGTGACTTTCACACTCCTGGGTGGGTTTGATGAATCTCAGGAACCTCGGTCTTTTCGTCAGCCCAATTTCCCAGGGGCCTCTGGCATCACGCGGTGCCTGGCCGCTCAGCAACCCCTTTCGGCCTCATCCCTGTTGGATTTCCAACAGATGTTCCTCTTCACTCTCAGTTAGCAGAGTTAATCAGTTAAGAACAAAACAACCAAACCACACCAGGCTCATTGTGAACTGTAGCAGAATGGAATTCAGAGAGAAACAGCGATTTCCTTGCACATCACCACCCCCTCCTCAGAGCCTTAATCACCCATGCTCCATCCTGCCTGCGAGCCAGAGTTCTTGCTATCTTCATGATCTGCGATGAGGGATTCTCTGCATGATTCTGCCTCTTGGGTTTGTTTAATTAGAAACAGGCTGGGAAGTGCATCCTGTGCACTGCCGGTGTTAACTGCTTATCAGAGGAGAAAGGGGGACCAGGTTTGGGGATGAAAATTTTTACTCTCCCCCCACGCCTGCCTTTGTCTCCATCTTTCTCTCCCACTCTGCTTCTCCTTGCCTGTGTCACGATCTTCCTGGCTGGTGCTTTCTCCTCAATTTGTTTCTTTTCCTCTAGCTCTTGTGCTTCCTGGTATGGGGAGACTTGGGGTTTGGAGCGGACCTAGGGGCTAGAAATTAACACGAAAAGGGAAAACCCGCAAGTCTCTCTCTTCTCCAAGCTCTTATGACGCCTAGCCCCCACCCCTGTCATTTTCAGGGTCTTGAAGAGACCCAAGAGATTTTCTTATACCCAGCACGCAAAGGATCACCTTCTCCCCATTGTTATTGGTATTGTTTATTTTTATTTTTTACAAAACAGGAGAAAAGAGTGAATTGGGTTGGGGACAGGTGACACATTTCTCCACAAAGATACAAAACTGCCTATAGAAAGTCAACTTCAGAGCCCAGGCTATGAGATGAGGCATCCCTGGATACCTCTCTCCCCAAATATCCTTCAGATCCAGCTGGGGACACTCCCACTTTTGAGGCGGGCTCCCAAGACAGTAGGAGAAGCCTCTTTCAGCCCTTGCCCAGGAGGGGGATGAGCAAGCAACTGAGACTGTACAAAGAAAGAGAAGAGAAGGGGACATTTCCTGTGGGCCAAGGGCCTAGGGACACAGGCAGGGGACAGCCAAGCTGAGGCCCAGAAGCCTCTGGGGCGGTAGGAGGCTCTAGGCAGAGTCCTTCCTGTTCCTTGGACACACTCCTCAGAATCGCAGCTGAGGACCCCCAGAAGGCAACAGCAACTGTTTAGGGGCTGAGAGAGCATCCCCAGGAGCTGCAGAACCCCATCTTTCTTGGTCAAGCTGCCAGGCCTCAAGCACGTGGATCAATCAATGCCACGTTCCTGGCAGGCATCTGGCCCAGATCACGTCCCGTTTAGTGTAGCGTTGTCCTAGTTATTTCTCTACTGCTGAGACCTGGCGGAGCTTCAGCAATGTTGAGACAATGGTGGTGGCACTGTCTCCCCAGCTGACATCTGGGCTGCTTCCTCCCTGGATTCCAGGGCAGGACAAGGGGTGCAGACACTACTCGGACAGAGGGGGCGCTCCAGCCCCAGAAAGCCCAGACCGGAAGGAGAGGCTTTTCACTCACCCCCTGCTTGGACTGGCCTCTGCCAAGGTGGGCTGCAAGCCCAGCTGCCAGCAGGAGGACGGCAAAAGCCAGGACGGCTATGAGCCCGGGCCGGTCCCCCAGGGCTCTGTGGCAAGGAGAGGCCTCTTTAGTCCTGGCCCAAACACATGCCAACTGGGTGTGGGCATCAGCAAAGGCCACTTGCAGGCAGGCCCAGTACTGTGTGGCCGGAAGGAGGCGGGTAATGTTGTAGCGGTGGGTGCCCCGCGGCAGTCGAGCCAAAGCAGTAGTTTCATGGTCCCGGAGGGAGGAGGCGCTAGACCAGGTGAGGTTGGTGGAGACTATATTGGGAGGGGGCGCCCAAAACAGCAGGATGTGATATGGGTGTGTCTCCTGCACATGGAGCTTCAGGCCTGGTCCTTTGTCCTTGCCTGGCTGGAAGGGAGCGTGGCCAACCACAACACTCACTGTCTTAGTGTCAGCCCCTACCAGGTTCTGGGCCACACAGGTGTATAAGCCTGCCTCTTCCGCTGTCACCCTCCGCAACTCTAGGGTCCCCTCAGGGAACACCCGGTACCTCCTGCCTGAGCGAGCAGGTGTCAGTCGAACTCCAGCTGGTGTGACCCAGTAGATCTCAGGCTCTGGTTCAGCCAGTGCCCGACAGTGAAGTACCATGTTCTCTCCACTAGCTACCTGCAGGCTGGAGGGGAAGCTTCGGGGAGAGATGAGGGGCAGGCAGTGGTCTGTCATCTCCCGGAAGGGCACCTCCCGGACTGGGCGGCGCTGGAGGTCTGGAGGCTCAGCACACAGGGTGGACTGTGGTTCGATGAAACGGACGTGGGTGCCTGTGGCGTTGGCCCAACGGATGACACAGTCACAACGGATGGGGTTGCCGTGGAGCCCCACCTCCTGTAGGTTGGGCAGAGACTCCACTGTCTGCTGGTGCAAGGCACTGAGAGCGTTGTTGTTGAGCATGAGAGTCTCCATCTGGGGCAGGTGATGAAAGGCGCGGGGGTGGATGAAAGAAAGCCGTGGGTTATTGGTGATGTCTAGCTTGGTCAGCTCAGGGAGATTTACCAGAGCAAACTTGTCAATGGAGACCAGCTCCTCCATGTTATTCAGTCCTAGTTCCTTGAGGTGCAGCATGTTGGCAAAGTCTCCTGGCCCTACCCGCTGCAGTGGGTTTTTGTTCAGGTCTAGGAACTTGAGCCCAGGCACCTGCTCCAATGCCCGCTTGGGCACCTGGGCTAGCCGATTGTCATAGAAAGAGAGGCTCTCCAGGCTTTGCAGTCCCTCCAGAGCATAGTCTGAGATCTCCCGCAAGCTCATGCCTGCCAGCACCAGGCTGCGCAAGTTAGCCAGGGGCCTGAAGTTCATGTCCAAGATGGCATCCACCTTGTTGCCACCAATCATGAGGATTTCCAAGTTGGGCAGCATCTCGAACCAGCGGCTGTCAATGGTCCTAAGCAGGTTGGAATTGAGATGCAGTCGCAGCAAGTTGCTGAGCCCTGCAAAGGCCCTGGGGGAGATGCGGCACAGCTGGTTATGGTTGAGATAGAGTTCCTGTAGGCTGGTCAGCCCAGCAAAGCTGTGATCCTCCAACCGGCTCAGCTGGTTCTCTTCTAGATGTAGGCTTAGCAGCTGAGGCAAGGCTTGGAAATCACAGTCTCGGGCATCTGAGAAGCTGTTCTGGGACAGGTCCAGCTCCGTGAGATTGACCAAGTAGGCAAGCTCGGTCTGGTCTATCCGGCTGATGCTGTTACTCTGCAGCAGCAGGGTCTGTGTCCCTGCAGGGAGCCTTGGGGGCACTGCCGTCAGGAAGAGGTCATTGCAGTCTACAGTGGTTGCTTCACGGTAGGATGAGCGGGGTGTGTACCAGGGCCGGATCTGGCAGGCACACTGAAGAGGGCAGGGCACGCGCCAGGGTACCACCGGCACTGCTGCAGTGGTACCAGCCGCCCAAGATAGCAAGAGGACAGCCACGAGGAGCCTCATGGTGGAACTGGAAGGCAGGGGAGAGTCCTGCTCTCCACGACTTGCAGACTGAGGTTCAGCAGCCCTGCCAGAGTCTGGGGAACCACCCTCTCAGGGCAGTCATTCTACACAGGGTGGGTGGGCATCACTTCATGCTGTCTGGGTGTGGGTCCTCATCTTTGTGCACTGGACTGGGACATCCCACTCATCTCCTCGTCGGGTAGCCCTGGAAGGAGACAATAAAGTTACAGATGTGCAGGGCTGAGGGGTGGAATCGTCCCTCCAGCCTCCCCTGGTGGGCTCCAGAAACCAGAGGAGCCCAGGAGCTGGATGTGAACCAGGCCTCCCAGACCCTGTCCTGCAGTCCTCAAGGTTTCAGAGTCCTCTCAGGGAAGGAGTGACTCTGAGTCTTTGAAGGAAGTCTTGGGATAACTTAGGGGTGTGTGTGTGTGATGGGGGGAGGGTGGTATGGTAGTGACAGGTGATGCTGGGGTTATAGTAGGTTATGTGTGAGTGTTTGGGAGGGAAGGAGAATGGGTGGGCTGAAATTGTCATCAATGAAATCCAGATAAATGTGGAATAGATTTTTTTTGACCTTTCCTACTCTTCCCTCCTTCCCTCCTTGGCTCACTGGTTAAGTGAGATAAACGATCATTTCTAGACATTTCTTTGATGATGCAGGAGGAAGGAGGTACTGGAAACAGACCCAGCTCTAAAATAGAGATGGGTTTCTTGGAACTCTGGAACTGGACAGAGGATCTTAGCCTACAATTGCATGGGCTGGGACACTCCTACCCGGGGAGCTCTCTGGGTAGTCCTACCCAGGGTCTGCCTAGGCTCCCTGGGTGCTGGAGTGGTCCTACCTGGGCTCTGCCTAGGCTTTCCTGGGTGAGCTTTGGATTATGGCCACTTTTCACTCTGAAGGCATGGGCCTTCCTTTTTCAACAGGCTGTTAGAGTTGTCCAGCAGATGTTCAGGAACTGGACTCTAATTACCTCAGCCCTGTATGGTCTTCTGTAATCTGGCCTGGCCCTTCCTGGTTTCTCTCTCAGGCTCTGTGCACAAACCTTTTGGGGGCGAGGTCACGCTGACATACCACCCCCCTTTGTCTCATTTCTCTCAGACAACTTCTACTTGTTCTTCAAGGCTCAAGCTCAGTCACGTCTTAGAGTTTCTTTGGGGCTGCAGGATGTCTGGGGACAACAGGCTGGTAGCCAACAGGCACAAAAAGCTTCCACCTCTGGGGCTAAGGGGCAAGCACTGTGACTGGTGCAGTGTTGTGCTTGCTGTTGTCCCAGCTCTGACCAAGCCATCCAGAAAGCTTCCTCTGGCCAGAGCCCTGCCCTCTCAACACACCTGTAACACAGGGTATGGCTTACTGTAGGGTTCAAGTTCTGTGTCCTTAGGACTCCTTCCCCAAGGAGGTCTCTTCTACCCAGAACCCAATCCAGAATGTTTCCTCCCTTCTGGTTGTAGAAAATCAACTTGTCTTCTCTCTCAGACCAGAGTGTAACTGCCCTGAAGGTATATCAAACCTTGGCTTAGAACAGAAGACTTTCACAAATCTGGGCCAGATTCTGAGTTCTGCTCTTTGGCCTTGTCTGCCTCCTAAGCAGAGGTCAGCGGCAGGTATACAGAATGTGCTTACTAAGACTCTGACCAGCTTCTTTGATACATAACCATACTAACGGGCCTGCGAGTGAAGCACTCACACCTCTGGTTTTCATAGGCCCAGAAGAACTCAAAAGAACTAGGCTTCACTCTCCATGCTGGGAAGCAGCCATGGATAGGAAGTAAGCCCAGCCTTGGGATAGGGCTGCTTATACATCACTGTTCCCACCTCAGGTCTGGCCCGGTTTGCTTTAGCCTAGAGCTAGGGTGCACTGGCTGCCTTGAAGCAGATTGGTGCCATTCCTGTCCTCTGGGTGAGATCTCCTTGCCAGGAAGCTGCAGGAAGCTCTTGGCGTTTACCAGCTTCCGGGCAACACCTCCAGGTGGCCACTTGGGGCTCTTTGCCTCATCATCCTGCTCCAGGATGCTGGGCGGGGAGCAGTGGGGGCAGGGCAGCCTCCACCGAGGAGGAGAGCAGCAAGCCTGTGTGCATCTGACTGCGGCCCACTGTTCTCAGCAGCTATTTCTGAAGGTGGGAAAAACAACGGTGACTTGAAAGGCACAGAGGTTTGCGTAGGGGTTTGTGTGCGCTGTCACATCGATCTCAGGGCAAACAAACACACGTGCACACATGCATGCCTGCCTGCATACATGTTCAGCAGAAGCCCTGGGAAGTCAGCTGCCCAGCTGGTACCTGGGGCTCACGGAGGAGGCTGGGGGCTCGGGGTGTACTTTGTGGGTGGGGAAGATGCAGGAAACAAGCCGAGAAGCACCTGTCATTCAGATGGTTCTAAGCGCCACACTTCCATACCAGATGCCAGGACACCAAACTTGGCTCTACCTCTGCCCTGGGAAAACTGTGCAACCTCTCCAAGCATCTGTTGCTTTATGTTTCCTTTATTTCCTTACAGAAGACCATCATGAGACTAAAATGGGCATGTTGCTCATATTGTGAGTCGTAGAAATGTCAGTGCCTCCTTTTCCAGGGTTGGGAGGTGCTCCTGCCACACAAGACCTTTTTCACTCCCTCCTTCTCTGATTCCTCCCTTCCTTCCTCCCTCCCTCCCTCCCTCCTTCCCTCCCTTCCTTCCTTCCTTTCTTCCTCTTATGCAGTTGAGGCTGCCCTTGAACTCAGGACCTCCTCCTTCCATCTCCCAAGTGCTCAGAGTGTAGGCACAGCACACTGTGCTCAGCGACCATAGGACATTTAAAGGAAGCATAGTCTTCTAGACAGCAGACAATAGGGTGCAGTCAGCTCCCTTTCCACTGAGCTTACCCCTGGGAACCCAATACCACCCCCAAGGTGGGGTGGAGAGCTGTGAGCTGGTAACATAGCCATCCAGAAACGAAGACCAATGGATGAGAGTTCCCAACTAGCAAAGAAGGTGGTCTTCGTAGGTAGCAAGGGCTCTTTGGAGAAAACCCCAGTGTGTCACTGACCTTCAGATAAGACCTGAGCCCCTGGCTTTTCTCTCTTCCAACAATACCTTTGTGCTGAATGCCAAGCCAGGATCCAGTTGTCCTCAGGGCATTAAGAAGCTACCAAAACCTACAAAGTTCCATGGCAAACATCTCCACCGCTGGCCTTATCTGTCTATCTGTGCAGGAGCAGCAGGGTATATTATTTCTGGGCTAGGAGCAGGGCTGGCTTTAAGAGGTAGCTGAATCTGGGACCCCAAAGTATGGTAAAGTCTCAAACCAGTCTTTCCCTTGAGGCTTAGCACATACCTTCTCACCATCACACCTTCAACCCCCACTCATAGCTTCTTCCCCCACACAGCTTCTTACCACTACAGTTTCTCCCACACACACAGCTACTCCTCCCAACACAGCTTCTCCACCCCCCCAGCTTTTCACACCACAACTTCTCCCCGCACATACAGCTTCTCCTCCCCCTCACAGCTTCCCCCCCCCCACAGCTTCTCACCAGCACAGCTTCTCCCGAAACACACAGCTTCTCTCCACACACAGCTTCTCCCCTGCCACACACAGTTCCACTCCCCCAATGGAGCCCAGAGCTGCCATTCACTTGCCACCATCATTAAAGGCTGACAGGGCCCTATTCATTCAAGATGATCAGTGAGCTCTACAGGAGCTGCAGAGAAAGCGAATTGACTTTTCTCTATAATGTCCCAGGTGACCACGCACATCACCCAGAAGCGCTCTGCAAGCTCTTTGTGTCTACAGAGAACCAAGCTATTCGGAGTACTTGTGAGTGAATATGAATAATATAACATGCAGAACACGGAACATTAAGTTTCATACTTCCACCAGCTCCATGTGTGGGCAACAAAGGGATTCTTTACTTTCATTTTATCAGGAGCACAGCTGAGGCTCAGAAGAGGTCACACAGATTTTTTTTTTTTTTCCACTACAACCTGCCCTGCCAACCTGGTCAACAGGGATCAATATTTGCTTGAGAGAAGCTGGGTATTGGGCTGACTTAGAACACTTGCCTCTGTGGCAAGTTCTTTCAAAGATGGACTTGGGTCCTTAGTAAATTTATCTTGTTTCCTGATGTGTCCAGTAGACCCCTTCCTTGGCTCCTGGTAAGACCGACCCTCTTTAAGAACATGCAGGACAGACTTTTAATGTTTGAGCCGGGATGGGCCTAGAACCACAGGGTCAAACAAAGCCAGCTGCTGCACCCAGACCTGACCCTGCCCTCTGACTATGCAGTGGATGCCTGGAGTCATTCTAGGCCCCATGGTTGGTGGCTCCCTCCAAGGCACACCATTGGCTTGTTCTACAAATCCAAGTGGACCCATTTCCAGTTGGATTCCCTCCAGGAATCATCTCTGGTCTTAGCAGAATGGGTAGAATTGATCCTTCAATCACTCTGCTAAGAAGGCCCTTGACAAAACCCTAAAGGAAGAGTTTTGGGGACAGTGTCATCCCATCCTTCTGTGTCCCTATCTCCTACAGCACAGAGGCAGAATCTACTGGTGCATGCAAACTCCCTCCTCCCTCCTTATCACTGTCCTCTGCTTCCTTCCCTAGTCCCTGCCTAGCCCCTGGGAGTAGACGCCTTCAGCAGGAGGCCAGAAGGCAGGCAGCTACCAGTGGCCTGGCCTTGGCTGCTTTGGTACCAGGTCCCCCTGAGCTGTGGAGACAGAGGGGCAGTGTAATTGAGTCTAGCATTGTTATACTCTGGCCTCCTCAGCAGCAGATAAGCGCTGGGCAGGGGCAGCAGAGGGTGGGAGGCAGGCCTCCATCTGTAAGCGTGGCCTCCAGTTTCCTTGGGAGGTGAAATAGTCCATCACTCTTCTCTCTCAATCACACACAAGCAGAGCTTCTGGGTAGGAGACTACCACGTTTATCTAGTCTTCCAGAGTCTGAATTCCATAAGTGTCTACGGGAAGGAGGGCGGGTAGTACAGAAGGGACGAGGCTTTGCCAGGGCATTTGAGCCTGGCACTGCACTCTCCATGTGACCCTGGGCAAGGTACCCAGCTTTCTGAGCCTTACATGCAGCAGCGGTGGAGACGGATGCAATGCCTCTGTTTGTTTTCTTCTCTCATTACTGTGGTTTCTTGTCCCATCTCTGTCACCATCCTTTGTAATGCTTTTGAGTGGTTGAGGTGTAAGATACTGCACAGGCCTGTGTATAGCCCCAGGCACCATGAACTTGGGCAGATCTAGATCTAGATGCGACTACCCCAGCACTCTAGAAGGTTCCCATGTGCCCTTGCACCACGCCCAGTTACATACTGTCCTTACCTCTAGGCTCACTAGTCAGTTTAAATTTTTTTTTTGTTAATTAGCCTATTTATTTACTTATTTATTTATTTATTTATTTTAAATTAAAGGCACCTTACTGGCCCAGCTTTTATGATTGGCCAAGATCAAGGGAAAGGAGAGGGCACCCAGCTGGTGCAGGGAGGGTCAATTCCACATTTCATTTACACACAGAACTAAACAGACAAGCACAGAGTCACTATTGTGGTTAGAAGTTGGCAGCATGGGATGGGGAAGGATGAGGAGTAGGGGTGTTGTTAAAAAAAATACAGCCCCCCCCCCCCAACTGGGTGCTAGGACGGGACTTGGTCTGCTTCAACCCAAGAGGAATCAGAAGATCAAAAGCAGTTTGGGAAGGCCAGAACCGTCAGGGATGGGGGGAGAAGGACAACGGTTCAGGGTGTGGGAGGGCTGTTTGGCAACTAGGGTGAAGGGATAGCCTTCTCCTTGCTGGGATCCCCCCAGCCCCTCTGGTCTGGCAGATAAAAGGCAGCCTGCAACACCCAAGAGCAGGTCTGGGGCTGCTAGATGCTCCAGGCAGGGGGGCTGGAGGTGGCCCACAAAGGCTTGCCCTCCAGGGAAATAATGGCGCTGCCACCTAGTTTCTCTGCCAGGGTGCAGTGGTCCTTGACCTCCTCGTATCAGTTAGTTTGTAATTCATACTTGATTCCTGTCAGCTTCTTCTTGATGACATCCTTGGAGCTGGCATAAATCATTTTGCTCTTAAGGGGTGCATTCTCGGGGGCCCAGAAGATGAACACCAGGTCCTCCTTCTTGTTCTCTTTGGTCTCACAGGCTGCATCATAGAGAGCGCAGCGGCACTCCTTATCTGGCAGCATCCTGACAAACATGGTGTAGGGGTCATCCACGGTCTGCCCCACATCTCCTACTAGGATCTCGTTGCCCTCCTCCAGGATGATGTTCTTGTCCTCACACAGGCAAAAAACCACTGCCTTCTTGTGTTTCTTTACTTCTTCTGGTATTGAAGATTTGTGAACTTTCATATCATTGAACACCTTGATGACACCATCAGAGACAGCCACACCAGAGACCATGTTTCCGGAAACGAAAGGGAGACAGAAAGAGCTACTGAAGACCTGAGCCGCTGCAGCTGCTGCCGGAATCCGACTGAATCATCAGTTTAATTTTTAAGCCCAGTTTCCTATTTCTTTTTCATCCTAAGTTGAGAACCAAGTCTTTGGACCTGGGCAATTCACAGAATGCCTACTATTACTTCCAAGTGGTCCAGAGCCTCTCAGCATCCTTCACAGGAGGTAAAATGGAGCTTCTTTCTTGTTTTTTTTTTTTTTTTTTTCTGTTGTTGTTTGTTTGATTTTTTTGTTTGTTTTTTTCGAGACAGGGTTTCTCTGTGTAGCCCTGGCTGTCCTGGAACTCACTCTGTAGACCAGGCTGGCCTCGAACTCAGAAATCTGCCTGCCTCTGCCTCCCAAGTGCTGGGACTAAAGGCGTGCATCACCACTGCCCAGCTTCTTTCTTGTTCTTACACCTAGAAATAGTTCTATGCCTCAGGGTCCCAGCTCTGGCTAGAATCCTCATGGCCTGGGTCTGGCTGTTCCATGTCCCTTTGAGGCAGGAAGACAGTTGGGTGACCTCCTGGTACCCATGTTTCTAGGGCTTCTTATCATGGAGTCCTGGGACAGTAGACAAGAGGATACATGGGAGTTACCCTGAGCTCTTCCCCCCCCCCCCCGTTCTTCTCTACCTGATAGTCTCAGAGCCCCTCACATTCTTCATCTTGTTCCAAAGCCAACATCTCTCACCAACCTGCTGTTGTTCCTCTGGTCACATCTTTGTCAGCTTCAGCACCCTGCCGTGCCTAAGATTAGAAATCACCATTTTGAACTGCTCCTTCTTCCCTGGCAAATGCACCTACCTTTTGTCTTTATCCCTTATGGTGGTCTCTTTGATGCTCTTTGGTTAACATCAGAAGGGTCCTCCATTCTCAGATCTGCCACACCTAACCTGCCACTGTCCCCAGCACTGCAGGTTCTCACCCTGACTGTGATGCCCTGCTCCCTTAGACTCTCAAACTCTCCTTCAACCATAAACCTATCCCAAACACCACTTCAACTGCAGGAAGACATGTGCCATTCCTGAGGGCTCTCATGGGCCAGACTTCCTATTATGCTAGCTGTAAAGGAATTCTTTACAGGATTCTTAGACAAGAAAGGTAGCTCAAAGAAACTAAGGTACAAGCCAGTCAGTGGTGGCACACGCCTTTAATCCCAATACTTGGGAGGCAGAGGCAGGCGGATTTCTGAGTTCGAGGCCAGCCTGGTCTACAGAGTGAGTTCCAGGACAGCTAGGACTACACAGAGAAACTCTGTCTCCAAAAAATAAAATAAAATAAAATAAAATAAAATAAGAAACTAAGGTACAAGATTGAGGTTTCACAGCTGGCTCATGAATGGCCAGGAGGGACCCAGGAGACTTCATTCACAGCTCTGGTTATTTCTGGGGTTTTGGTGCCAGAGCTCAGCTGGCCTGTAGGGTGACAAGGCGGGGATAGTGAGACTCCTTTCTTCAGCCTTGCTCCCTCCTTCTCCCAGGAATTTTAGAGGTCAAGGTTCTGGTAAAACTCCTTTATGGATGGGGAGAGAAGGGTATTGTTGCCAGGCAGGAATCTCTACGTTGTCAGCTCTCCTGACTTGTCCAGGCAGAGGGTATGGGAACTCCAAGCTAGAAAGGGAGCCTGCCTCATTATTTCTTAATTGGAATGGAGGGTGCTAGTAGGTAGCATGTAAAGTCATCTCTGTCTGATTGCACTGTACCAAAACAAGCTGCAGGGGAGCAGGGCCAGCAAGCCCAGGCAGAGAGTGGCTCAGGCTGGGCCCACCTCTTCTTGCTACTTGGGTTTCTGAAAAACCTCCAGGGACTGCTTCTCTGACCAAAGCTTCTCTCCTGAGCTTCTGGGGTGCTCTGCATCCCTGCATCAGAGCCTGAGTATTCTCCCTGCAGACTGAGAAGTCCACAGTGGCAGGAGCCTTGCTCAGCTGCCAGCTTGACCAGGCTGGCACAGTAGAAACTCAGAATATAACTGGACAAGGGACAGGCAGGGAATGTCTGTCTGTCTGTCTTAGAGATCAGAAGCCACAGGGACCAGAGAAGAGAGGCCTTTGTGTGGGCGATTCTTTCTGCCTCTCTTCCCTTAAAAGAGACCAACACCATCCCATAGTTTATTCCTTCCCCCACTTCAAGACTTTCTGTGGTTCTTTTGCCTTCTTGGTCACTGCTTCTGGGTAAAAGTTACCTTGTTCTCATTCAAGTTTCTGCCTGGTTTAACAGGATCTTACACTGGCCTTCACCTTTCTAGAGCTTTCTCCAGATCCCTCTAGAAATTCTACAGACTCTACTGGCTTCTGCTCCGAGCCAATAGTTCAGACACTGGTTTGGAGGAGGCTCTGCAGTTGAGTCCTGTTTCTGGCTATTCCTGGGCTCTTGGGCCTTCTCATCTGTCAGATGGGGAGGAATGTGCCCTGGTGGAGTTAGAAATCCGTGTCCCGATCTGGGGCTTAGCGTCATCACATTTCTTTGGCTGGGCTGTACCTTGACTTCTAGATCTCCTCTGTGTTAGGAGCTAGGGCTCTTTCCTCTGCGGCTGGCACCCTTTCCAAGAGAACTGGCCCTCTTCTAAGTCACTAAAAATACTCCCTGGGGCCTTTAATGGAGGGTCTTTGGCTCTATGTTTCAGGACAGCTCCAGGACACCATCCACCAGATCACAGATTTCTAACAAAATAGCTGCCCAATAAACAGGTCAGATGCAGGTGGTGAGCAGCGACTCTCTCCCCAGGTGCTCCCTGCTAGGCTTCAGAGGTGCTCCTAGGACAGGTCTGACTGCCCCAGACACATGCCAGATGGGCAGACTAGACAAGCTGCTGGCCAGGTGGAGGTGCCAGGCTGATTAGGCAGCCTCTCCCAGCTACCTTGTGAGCCAGGGCCCCAAGATGGCCTTTAGCCACAGGGCACTAGAATCAGTGACAAGGAAGACACTAGAGAGGGACGCAAGCAGTGCTGCTCCCTATTCCCATCCCTCACTGCACGTCTAGGAAGTGCCTTCCTGTCTAAAGCCTCAGTAATCTGGTGCCTCTGTGGAGCACTTCCTTCTGGATGGGCACCCATTGCTCCCTCAAACGTGATGAAGCCACAGCCTTCAGTCCTGTGGGGATCTTGTCTCCTCTCTGTGCACTGTTAGAGAAGGCCCCAAGTTTCCAGCTGAGAGGAAGGCACGGAGAGGAAGGAATCTGCCTTGCTTGTGAGGAACTGTGGGTCTCCCATGCACCCGGCTACATGCAGCCGGAGGTGGGGTGGCAGGTTAGAAGGCAGAGCGGATGTGGAGCAGGCTGGTTAAGCAAGGAGAAAGGCTAAACCCTTCTAACAGAAAAGGAAAATGAAATCAGAATGAAAATTGATGAGGCGGGGAGAAAAGAAGACTCTCGTTTCATCAGCAGGTTTACCAGATGAAGCCCGGAGATAAATCATGCTGCAAAGAAGGCTTGGGCTTTCGGGCGCAAGCCTTCCCCCCTGTCAGCTGTGGCAGGCAGGCTGGGAGATAAATGGCTACAGCTGAGGCCCTTGGTGAGGCCCTTTTTCTTTCTCTTTTCCCCTTTCACTTCAGTGAGATAGCCTGTTAGCCCTCCACCACTCTTCCAGGTCTGCCTTGGCCTGGCTCAGTCCTTTGGTCCTCCCTACCCCACAGGTGACCTCCACAGCTCAGCTCTTATTCTTTCTGTAATCATCTGGACTGCCTGCCCTACAGCCAAAGGGGAGACGGCCCAGCACAGGGCGTGGGAATTGGTGGTAGGCAGTGCAGTCCAGGCTGCGGCTGGGAATAGGTTTTGATCATGGCCTCATTCGTCTTCGGGCCTAATAGGCCCTGAGCCATCAGTACCAACAACTCCAAGAAAGTCCTCAGAAATGTAGATTCTCGAGTCCACCCAGCCCTCCAGGATCAGAGATTGAGGACATATAGGGCCTTGAGACCCATGTTTGAGCTGGATGACTTCTGAAATCTCCACTCTATCAACCAAGGAATGATACTTTGAAACCACCAAAGCATTTACTCATGATATGCTTGATGTCACTCTCCTGACAGGTAAGAATGGAGTCTTCCAGAATCCCCTCACTTCCTCTGTCCAAAGCACAGAGAAACTTCCAAGGAGCATCAGTAAACGCCTGATGGTATGCTGGGCACTTCTCTCAATGGAAAGGCAAGGGGCACAGTGTACCGGGAGGGCAGGTGGGTTTTCACAGATTGAGAACGAAAACAAAGGAAAACTCCCTATGGAATATAAAGGTGTTATAGAGGGGCAGCAGGGTTCAACCGTGGGAACCGCCATACATAGTTCCCCCACATGTAGGAAGTTAGGCAAGTATTTAGAGGAAATATACTGGAAATTAATTTGTGGGCTAGTTTTATATCAAATTAACACAAATTATAGTCATTTGGGAAAGAAGGCGTTACAGTCGAGAAAACATCCACACCAGATTGGCCATCTTGATTGATGATTGATGGGAGATGACCTAGCTCACTCTGGGCAGTGTCACCCCTGGGCTGGTGGTCCTGAGTTCTGTAAGAGAGCAGGCTGAGCCATGAGGCACAAGCCAGTAATCGAGGCTCTTCCATGGCCTCTGCTGGCTCCTGCCTCCAGGTTGCCGCCTTGACTTCTGCCTTGGCTTCTTTGTGATGGACAGCATGCGCAAGTGTAAGAGGAGATTAACCTTTGCCTCCCCGAGTTGCTTATGGTTATAGTGTTTTATCCCAGCCGGTATCTAAAAGAATGAGTGATGTTGATAGGCACTTTGATAAGATTGTCTTTAAAAATCTCCCTAGGGTGGGAGGACCAAGCTCCTGGAGGGAGTCTGGACCAAGAAGGGTCATGGGAAATACAGATAATGGGAAGACATTCAACACAGGAGGCACCAGAAGCACAGCCCTGGGAGAAAACTATAGGAAGTGAATGGCAAGGAGTGCTTCCCTGTGGCCTGTGAGGAGAGTGGTAAAGAGCATTGGAAGCCAGGGCCAGCATGGTCTGGTCATGATCCTGTGTGTAGTGTAGGCCTAGTGTAGTCACAGGACCCATGGAGGCCATTGAGATGTCAGCCATTATTGATAATCCACTGAGCCAGGCACCTTGCGATTAAAATTCTACCATCCCTACTATCCTATGAAGCTATGGTCTGAATGCAAGCTCCGGATTCTTGGGTTAGAAACCCAATCCCCCCTGTGGAGTGTGGTGATTCAAGACCCTAATCCAAGCACTAGGGAGGCAGAGGCAGGTGGATCTCTGAGTTCAAGTCCAGTCTGGTCTATAGAGTGTGGGGCAGCTAGGACTACACAGAGAAACTGTATCTAGAAAACCCACAATAAAAAGAAACGCAATCCTCAATGGCTCAGCATTGGGAGGTGTTTTGGTCCTAAGGGCTATACCTTCCTGAATGCACACACGATATTTTAAAAGGCACAAGAGAGGGAGTTTTGTCTTTTTCTGTTAGTCTGCTTTATTTCCTTCCATGTGGGGATGCTGTATTCCTCAGGGAACCCAGAATTCAAAAAAACAAAACAAATCAAACAAAAAAACCCAAAAACCTATCTTGGAAGCAGACAGCAGGCCTCCCTGCATGATGACACCTCGATCTTGGACTTCTTAGCTTCCAAAACTGTGAGAAACAAAATTTCTAGTCTTTTTAAATGCCCAGTCCTTGGTGCTGTCCTCAAGCCGCACAAAGAAGACATGTTTGACGGCCACAGATGCCACTGCCCCTGTTTTCGTGGAAAGAGTCTCAAGTGACTTGCTCAAGTTCACCCAGCACACAGTAATAGGTCAAGGCCAGAGGCACAATGTGCCCTGAGTCCAGTCCTGATTTCCCTGGTAGGCACTGAAACAGCCTGACAGTGATCCAGGTCTCAGATGTCTGACAGGAGTGGTTGCCTGTGTGCTCATAATGCCACGGTGACGAGGGAACGAGGAGCTGTACTGCAATGTGAGAGGGTGCTCTGCCTTGCCTGAGAGGGTTCATTGGTAAATCCAGGTCATAGCTGGATGGTGCCAGAGCCTATGATCTGGGACCTGATCCTTCGACATCCTCCTGCCCCACTTCCCAGTTCTCCTCCATCCCATAATGGAATGGAGGAGATTTCCAGTTGACCTTTTCTTGATCAGTCTCCTTTGGGTCTGGGCCAATGCAAGAAAAAGAAGCTGGCCTCTGGCCTAAGTTTACAGGCCTTCCTCAAGGACGAGCCTTTCCCTGCCCTGGTCCAGCTTCTCCTTCATACCTGTGCAGCATCACAGCCTGGCACAGACAGGCTGACGGCTCTCAAGCTCGGAGGGAAATGCTTCTGTCTGTGATCAATACCAGGCATAATTCAGTGACTGCGGCAAGTACAAAGGAGTGGAGGTTAAATCAATATTTAGAGGCTTCAAAATTAAACTAATTAAGAGCAAGCCTTAATGATTTTTTACTGTCTGTGAATAAAAAAGATGAAAAGCCCGCCTATATTTCATGATTCCGCTTTAGTAGCTGGTAATAATTTGGTAGAGCAGAAGTGAACGGCGCTCTGGCGGCCCTGGGCTGTGCTGGAGAAGAAGGGCACCTTGTCTATGGAGATGGAAGATGGGAGAAACTGGAGCATGGAGGAAAGCAAGGGGAACATAGTGCAAGGCCATTAGCCTGATGTCAGACACACCATGCACTGCAGTGTCCCTCCAAAAGATATACTGAATTCCCACTCTGGGTACTTGTGAATGTACCCTTCTTAGAAAATAGGATCTTCATAGATAATTAGACAGATGATGTCAGGAAAGACCCCAATCCAATCTGACCAACGTCCCGTAAGAGTAAGAAAACGCCACATGAGGCAGATACTCAGGGAGAAGGGACAAGATTCAGCTTCAAGCAAAAGAATATGCCCTACCCCGCCACTGGTGATTGTCAGCAGAAGCCAGCAGAGGCAAGAATGAGCTCTTTTGGTCTTTTTGAAGGAGGCTAGTTCTGCTGACACCTTGGATTTGAACTTCTAACCTCCAGATCTCAGACAATGCGTTTTTGTTGTTATGAGTTTGTAGGGCTTTATTATGATGGTCTTAGGAAGTTAATCAGGGATTCTGGGTTCACGTTCTAACTCTGCCTCTTACTAACCCATGCCAACTAGGGTGAGATGCTCACCCTCTATTACCTCCTCTGAAAAATGGAGATAAGACCTCACCATGCTCTTTTAAAGATCTAAAACACGAGGGCAAACATGTACGACAAGCTGCAGTGCTAGCTCAGCCCCTCCCGGTGCAGGGCTGAAGCCAGGGAAAGACTCAGTAGCCAGCTGTCAGATGAGCCTGGTCCTAGGCCCATTCTACAGATGCAATCAGATCACAGGAGTGCCCATAGTGTCACTAGAGAGGCTATGAACATAAAAGGTGTTTTTATTGTCATTTTAGTTCGGTTTTACTTTCTGCAAGCTGATCTTAATCTGTAAGAGGAAAATTACATAATATCATCTAAAAGATATTTTTGCTATCACATGCATATATACATACATACATACATATATATATATACATATATACATACATACATATATATATACATATATACATACATACATACATATATACATATATACATATATACATATATACATATATACATATATACATATATACATATATACATATATACATATATACATATATACATATATACATATATACATATATACATACATAGACATACACATACATATATGTATATATGACTTATACCTGTAATCTCAGCATTTTATTGGAGGTTAAAGCAGGAGAATTGCTGTGACTTTGAGATCAAGGTCCGCTAGGGCTACTTAGATCTCCACTTTAAAAAGTGGTGTGTCACTGTTTGTGTCAGGGCACACCTGTAATCACAGCACCTGGAAAGCAGAGACATTAGAATCAGTTTAATGCTGGACACTACTACTTAATGAATTTGAGGCTAGCCTGGACTACGTAAGACCCTATCTCAAACAAAACCAAAGCCTAAACCGAAAACCCAGCATGTCTGAACAGTCTGGTTTTGTTCTTGTCATTACATCTCCCCCAGAAGCCCATCCAGTAAGATCAATTCTAGAGGGTGGCAGTATTGATTAGCAAGGTTTCTGGAATGTTCTGAGGCTTTGCTGGCTCTGCCCCTGGTGGCTGGGTTAAGGGAGGGGCCCAGAGCAGTTTTCCTTTGTCTTCCTTACAGCATAGAACGTATGAATGGACTGGGGATGACATGAGCCAGAAATAAAATTCTATCCTCAAGGGCCGCTCGAAGCAAATGTTCCTAATGGCTCCCCTCACTCAGCACTGGTGTTCTGTCCCCAAATGCAGCACAACAGGGCAGCTGCTCTGTGGGCGCTTCCTCTGGGGAGCGGGTTCTCAGGTACTCTCAGAATTTCAGAAGAAGCTGCAGCTTATAGCAATGGCGGGGGCTGGGGGTGTCTCAAATATGGTCCCAGGGAACTAACCTTCCTGCCACCATGACAGCTAAGATTCTTCTCAGCTGGGTATCACTAGAGAAAGCATGTGTTGGCACCTTACTCTCACAGGGGCAAGCGACAGCATCACACCATGACAGCCATCAGCGTCTCATCACATGCCAGCATCTGAGACTTCCTCCCGTGCTATAACTGCAACGCCAGCCCTTCCCCCTCCTCTGTCAATGCCACTAGCCCCAGCCTGCCAGGATGTCCATTCTCAGCTTTGGTGGTCTCTGTCTGTCATCACCACCTATTCGAGTGACCTCAGCTGGCACGCTCATCTTCATCTGCTGTCAGCATCCTGTGACTCACAAGACCCTGGTCACCATAAAAGAACATGGGAATGCCTCACATCTGTGATGTGTACACACTTAGACCCAGATTCTGCCACTGGCAGAGACACATAAGACATTGAGATTCCAATAATGAGACGAGGTGGAGCACAGGGGTACATAGAAGTGTGCACATGGCCATGTGGAGCTTGCAGGCACAGAGCCGAGGAACAGGCATGGTATGGGAAGGGAAAGCAGGGGCAGGCCTAGATGCCAGGCGTGCTCTGCTTTCTATCTACCAATGGGAAAAGAACAACCATTTGTTCCCTGTTATGTTTGTTTCAGCTCTTGCTATATCAGAGATTTGTGAAGGAATCGGCATGGTGTGGCCTTGGGTAGTCACAATCCTCATGTTAGGGAGGCTGAGAGGGGTCTCTGTCTCTCTCTCTGTCTCTCTTTGTCTCTCTTTCTCTCTGTGTATGTATGTGTGTGTCTGTGTCTAAGAAAGCATCTCACTATATCTCTCTGACTGGCCTGAAATACTCTTATGTAGACAAGGCTGGCCTTGAACTCACAGAGAGCCATCTGCTTTTGCCTCCCTAGTACTGGGATTAAAGGCATGCACTACCACACCCAGCCAGGACCTCTTAAATTACACTGATACCCATAGTCTATCTACTCTAGCCCAATTATGTCAATCTTTGAGGGGGAGGATCCAAGCATGGCATCCAAACAGAACGTTCGGATTTCTTTGTAAATTTTATAATAGAAAAACAATCAAAAAAAGCAACACGTAAGCTTCAGGGTTCTAGGAAGGAGTGTACCAATGTCTACGACTTAGTCTGAAATGCATCAAAAAAAGTAGATGGGCAGTGGACAGAGCTGGTGGGGTTAATGGTGAAACCAGGCATCGAGACAGGAGCACCGCCAAGATTGCTGTCCGCTGTAAAGTGTTCAGAGTAAATTTTTGGTCTAGGGGAAACCCTAGTTGTTTGTCTGCAAAGCTAGGGCTGGGAACCATGCCTTTAAAAGAAAACAGATGTTTGTTACATCTCTCCACATGAGTGAAAGAGCCAACCTGGTTTCTTACCCAGCCAGGTACCCTCTGAGCAAAGGTTTGAGGCACTGCTGAGTGGGCACAGATGTGTCTGCACAGGGTGTCAGGGAAGTGGAGGGGGCTGAGTAGGAGATGCAGCTACCACCTCACAGGGCTGCTCTGTGGGCCAGGGCTGGGCTGGGACTCAGAACAGGGAGCAGTTCTGCCCTATGCAACCAGTCCCCAACCTCCCAGCTTTAAAGCCCAACTCATCACTCACCAGGAAAGACAGATTCCTAGGTGACACAACACAGTGTGTGGTGTGAGGAGTGGACCGAGGGGCTGGAGTAGTGCTGTGGGCATCGTGGTGAGGGGCTGGAAGGATGTCATTGGCGCCACGGAGGCGGGAAGAGCGCCTCATCTGTATGCTCTTCCACAGCCTGCCCTGAGCCTGCCCTGGCGCGAATACCATAGCAACACCCTGCTCTTTAAATGCTGGAGTTCGTGCTGCCATTGCAGAGAGAGTTAGGCAATTTAATTAAGGAGCTGGCAGCAGACAAACTTTGTGAGTTAAAGGCATTTTATTAAATCCCATTGTATTATGCAGCTTGGTTCCCCGCAGGGGCTGTGGAACTGGGAGAAGTCAGGAGAATTCGCTGGGGGTTTCTTTGCCCTCCCTTGCTGCTTCTGGTCTAGCCTCGAGAAAGCATGGTTGGAGGGGATCCCTACTGTGACTGCTTGCTCTCACAGCCTTGGGCCCAAGGCAGCAGTGTGGGAATGCAGTCCAAGTGCCACTATTCAAGCGGTGGCCTCTTTTTCAGGGACAGGGTCCAACCCTGGCTTCAGTGTTACCAGTGCAGCTCTGGGCTAGATGGATCTTGGGAACTCTAAGGCCTCACTTTATTGAGCACCCCTCTTCCTCTGCAGCAGGAATTACCAGCATTCCCATTTTACAGCTGAGAAAATGGAGGTACACAGAGGTGAAGTAAACAAGCCTTGACAACTATATGTCACAGAGAAGCCAACTCAGATTTGCCCGGTGGCACCATGGACACTGTGGTCTTTGTGACCCCTCATCTGCATTAAGTGGAGCAGGGCCCCTGGCTGGGACCTGTCCTGGCCAGTTCTGGAGGCCATTGGCTTTTAGGGCACCAGTAGGCTCCTGGCCATAGGGCTTCCTTGGGCTTCCTAGGTGGTTAGATTTTTCTGGCCTCAAGAGAACTCTTCTTCCCAGTGCCAGGGCCCTACTGCAAAGGGAAAGAACTACCCTTCTCTGAGCCTCCTGGACACGGCATCATGGATTTAGTCCACCCAGCCAGCTGGCTCTACTCTTGCATATCCACGATGGCAATCTTGTGGACTCCATGTCCTCAGTTCTAATGGGAGAAGGGATAACGGAGGCAGCAAAGTTAGCAAAGTTTTCTGCCAGGTACTTGCCAATAACCATCCTTGTAAGTTCTCACAGCATGTTATAATCATCTTCGTCATGCAGGTAAGGAAACAGGACATAGAAGAAGGTAAGCCACTGCCCAGCTAGAAAGGGCATGAACCAGGGCTGCCAATAATAGGCCATTACGTATAGACACACCTGCAGCTGCACACCTTACAGACACATGTGTGGGACAGTTATGCTAGTGACTTCTTTAGAGAGAATTTGTGTACAGTGAGCTCACACTCACCTATTTTATTGCTTAGCTGGATTGGCCCCTGTCTTAGCCTATTTGGACACAGTCACCAAATACCAGAAACCGAGTAGTTTATAAAGAACAGAATTGATTTCTTGGAGCTGGGTAGTCTAAAATGAAGGCATCAGCGGATGAGGCTGAGGAGGTTGAAGGCTACCCTCTCACCGTGCTTGCTTGTGGTAGAGCGGGTTACACAGTTCTGGGGCTTTTACACAAGTACTGCCCCCCACCTATGACCTAATTGTGTCCAAATGCCAACACCTTGTAAATTATGTTTCGTCACTTGGGTTAGTGGCACAACTACCCAATTACAGCAGCGCAGGAAGCCTCGGCAAAGCACTTCCTAGACATGCCTTTTCCTCTCCCCAGCATGCTCGAGAGCTGCAGCCCTGGGGCCTGGCTACAAGGCCTCCTGTTGTTACGAGATGCTTCTCTTTTCCCCTTCCCTGCCTTTGAGACCCTGGGGTGTCCAGGGTTGCTTTTTTGTGCTACAGCTTTGGGCACCAAGTGACACCCTGAGCAGTCTCCAAGTGAATTATGAGATAGGACAAAGGAAAGCCAATTGGCTCAGTGGGAGGGAGCCAGTTCACAGCACCACATAGGTCTTCCCAGAAAATATGGGTATTTGACAGTTTGGTTTGTGTGGAAATCCAGACCACAGTCAATCTTATCAAGCTGCAGTTCCCTTGTCTATAAAATGAGGATGCGAGTTATCTACCTTGAATGCTAATAGGTGCCATGTATTAAAAGCGTATAGTATATTGGGCCTTTATAAAATCTGAAAAAAAAAATTTACTCTGTGTGTGTGTGTCCATCCTCTGAGCCAGGAGAGGGCACTGGGTCCCCTAGAGTTACAGCCATCTGATGTGGGTGTTGATGTGAGCAGTGCCAGCATGTGTTCTCAGGGAATGAACCAGGGGACTGATCTCCCAGTAATAATGATTAAAATCCTAATAATGAACACCCTACAGCTTCTATATCTTCAGTGCCTCTCCTCCAGACCTCAAAACTCTGGGCAACCAACCAACCAACTGGCTTACAGCCACAGCAGGGCCCAGAATGGCTTAGGTATGGCCAGACTTTGTCTCTAGTTGAGAGAGAAGCACAGGTGCCCAGGGACCAGCCTTGCAAGTTGCCTTTGAGTGCCACGTCACAGCTGAAAAAGGATTCTGGGTGCCCACTTCTTGTGGGTCTGCTTGTATCCATGCCCAGGAGGATCTGGGTGGCTGGGAGGAAAAAGTGTTAGCCCAACCTTCAAACGCCCCTTCCCAGAGCTTCCCAGCTGCCTTTGCTCAAGCAGGTCTGTCAGTGTCTCTCAGCCAGTGGGGATCACATCCTGCAGGCATTGGCCCTGCAGGGGACAGCTGATGGCTTTCTCTGGTCTCAGCCAGGAGTCATTACACATGGAATGCCTGGTTTAAACAAGTAATTAGGTGACTGTATCAGAAATGTACGTCCTTCCCACCAGAGAAGGATGGAAACGTCCCAGACTGCAGTAACAGCTGCTCTCCTGCAGAGCCTTTTCTGGGGGAGCCCTGCATCCTTCCTTTGAGTCAGGATCCAGAAGGGCTCTAAACTGGACAGGTTGTCGGCCACAGAGGCCATTTCTGACTGCCTGGTGCCTTCCCACACCGTTACAAACACAAGGACCCCAAGAAGTTAAAACAATTGTAAAGCTCTCAGGGAGGTTGTGCCCTCCCTTCCCTGCTCCACACTGGAAGCTGGGCTTCCTGGGGCGCCACTTCTCCTTCACTTCCAGGAACTTTAGGGCAGGAAGGAGTCAGAGGAAGATGGACTTCATGATAAATTTGCCCCACCTTCAGAGCTCCCGGTATTCAAAAGCTTTCTGAGTTTGGGAGCCCATGGTGGGAGATTCCAGGTCAGGGCAGGGCTAGGTAAAAATTAGGTAGCCTCAGGGTTCAGTTTTGGTGAGGTTCTCAGCAGCTGCTCTGTCCCCTATTTTGCTCTCTGCTTGATTCCGGATGCTGGCAAGCCTCTTGCTATGGACACAGCTTTTTTTCTACCTGCTGGAAGCAAGTAGGGCCTGAATGAAGATGACACTGTGGCAGTTTGCAGACCCTGTGTGGAGCAAGCGCTGGACTCCTCTACCACACAGGCAGTGATGGAGTGCCTTCCTTGGTGCCTCATTTTTCCCCCAGCTGTGACAGCTCCATATCTACTGTTCCCTGTCACCATGCTGACAGCCTTTAATGATGAAAACAGCCCCAGTGTCATATAAATTCTTCCAGAATCCTAGAGGCTAGAAGGAGATCAGGTTTGGGAAGCTGGGAACCAAATGCATTTCACTGCATGGCGAAAGAGAACACAGCCTCCAAAACATCAAAGACTTGTGTCCAAATCCTGCCCTGACATCTTTCTAGGTCTATAACCTTGAACAAATGACATAACCGTTCCAAGCGTCAGTTTCTAGATCATGAAATGAGAACGGTACTTCACACTGTCTTAAGTGTTAAGTAGACTCATCATGACAGAGAGTCTGGCATAAGGCAAGGCAGGTATTCAACAAGTGAGGTCTCTTTTCCAGTCGGCATGGGTAGGGACCTGGAATTACTATGTTAGGTCTCAAATCTGGGACAAGCAGCTAACTGAGGTGCCTATTAACATATCAAAGCGGGCGCTGTCAGCCAGCTTTCCTCAGCCTCACCAGTACTTGTTCTGGAGATATCCTAGCTGGCATACCCCACTGCCTACCCTAAACTTTTCAGCCCAGAGACTGGGCTGGCCCTTTCCCCAACGTTCTCTTCCTTATATAAGGGAAGGTGTGTGTGTGTGTGCGTGTGTGTGTGAGTGCATGCTGGATCTCTTGGCCTCTTTGCCTCTTGGCTGCTGTTCCTGGTTCCTATTCTCTAGGCCCCTGAGCTTCTGGCTCCCCTTTGTCCCCCAGTTCCTTACAATGACCCATTCAGTTTGCTGGTCATGTTCACTCTAGACTCTCCCAGATGCTTCTAGCTATGTTGTCCCTCATACCTAACAATAAAGTTTCTCCTCCACTCATCCCTAGGAGTGTCATGCTCTCTCTCTCTCTCTCTCTCTCTCTCTCTCTCTCTCTCTCTCTTTTCCATTCATGATCACATGATCATTCTGGTAGCTCCAATGAAGTATAAGGGAAAGGGGGCCCTAGTGGGGTGACCACTTGGTTGTGTGGAAGTGGTAGGCAGAGGTACTCGCCCTGTGCTTCTGGCTGGAGCCCACCAGTCCTCTTGGCTTCCCCACGAAGCTGTCCCTGGAGCCACTCCCCGACATCCCACAGCAGCCATCTGGGCTCCCTTCTGTCTCTCTTTCTGTCTGGGCTCTCTTCTCTCTCTTCCCTCTGTCCTCATGAGAGGTGCTAATCTCTTTGGTGACTAGGGCAGATCCTCCTCCAGTCCTGCCACCACCTCCATCCGTCTCTGTACTCACAGGATCTGGAGCTCTCCTTTGTGCTTCCAAGTCTTTAAATCTGTCCTTCTGGAATTTTCTTGTCTGCTCAGGGAAGTCTTAGTTGTTTGGCTCTTACCATCTATCTCCCTTGTCATCTTCCCTGCTGCCATAGTGCCGGCCCAACCTAGCAGGAGCTGGTTCCCTAGCAACCTTAGCTGCCTCCCCTAGGCTGAGCTCCTTGGAGCAGGGGCTGGGCACTGTTCATTGGTTTGTGTTAGGTGGAACAGATTATGGGGGTACACTTTGATGGAAGCTTTTGTTAAGGGAACAGTTCCTCTCTCACTTGGTTCTTACCAGAGCAAACCTGGCCCTGTGTGTAGACAAGGTATGGGGGCCAGGTCTGCTCAACTGGAGGTGTAGCCACTTGGAGTCTGCAATTCTCTACTCCATGCCAAGGCAGAGAGCCACCATAGCTCAGGTATCAGCCCTTGCACCTATGCAGCAAAAAGGCAGGATGGGGACGAGGAAGGGCTGCACATGCATGAGAACTCACTCGTGGGCTCATCTCCCTCTGAGACTGACATCCTGCAGTTACAGATTGATGAAGGAACCAAGGTGACTTACTGCTCAAGAGCCATCTGAGAAGCCACACAGCTAAAACTAGAGCCAGAAATTGCAGCACAGTCTCCATAGGAGTGTGGGGGGTGGGGGAGGCTCACACTGAAACACTGTATCTGTGTGGTTTGTGTTCCTGCTATTTCTCTTTCATAGACCACAGATGATAGGTATAAGAATGCACAAATTGATGGGTTGGTAGGTGGATGGATAGATGGGTTTGAGGGTGGGTGGATGGATAGATGGGTTTGAAGGTGGGTGGATGGATAGATGGGTTTGAGGGTGGGTGGATGGATAGATGGGTTTGATGGTGTGGGGATGGATAGATGGGTTTGAGGGTGGGTAGATGGATAGATGGGTTTGATGGTGTGGGGATGGATAGATGGGTTTGAGGGTGGGTGGATGGATAGATGGGTTTGATGGTGTGGGGATGGATAGATGGGTTTGAGGGTGGGTGGATGGATAGGTGGGTTTGATGGTGTGGGGATGGATAGATGGGTTTGAGGGTGGGTGGATGGATAGATGGGTTTGATGGTGTGGGGATGGATAGATGGGTTTGAGGGTGGGTGGATGGATAGATGGGTTTGATGGTGTGGGGATGGATAGATGGGTTTGAGGGTGGGTAGATGGATAGATGGGTTTGATGGTGTGGGGATGGATAGATGGGTTTGAGGGTGGGTGGATGGATAGATGGGTTTGATGGTGTGGGGATGGATAGATGGGTTTGAGGGTGGGTGGATGGATAGGTGGGTTTGAGGGTGTGGGGATGGATAGGTGGGTTTGAGGGTGGGTGGATGGATAGATGGGTTTGAGGGTGGGTGGATGGATAGATGGGTTTGAGGGTGGGTGGATGGATAGGTGGGTTTGAGGATGGGTGGATGGATAGGTGGGTTTGAGGGTGGGTGGATAGATTGGTTTGAGGGTGGGTGGATGGATAGGTGAGTTTGAGGGTGGGTGGATGGATAGGTGAGTTTGAGGGTGGGTGGATGGATAGATGGGTTTGAGGGTGGGTGGATGGATAGATGGGTTTGAGGGTGGGTGGATGGATAGATGGGTTTGAGGGTGGGTGGATGAAAGGGTAGATGATATGATTGTTAACAGTGATTGTCAACTTGACAGGATCTAGGGTCACTGAAGAGACAGCCCCTGGACATTTCTATGAAGGATTATCTAGATTAATTGATGTGGGAAGACTCATCCTAAACATGGGTAACACCATTTCAAGGACTGGGGTGCCAGACTTCATAAAAAGGAGAAATCTAATTGAACCTCAGCATTCATTTCTCTTTGCTTCCTGACTCACAGTGTAACTTCCAGACACAGTGTAACCAGCTGCCTGAAGCTCTTGTTGCTGTGACTGTCCCACTATAATGGACTGTAGTTTGAACTGTGAGCCAAAATAAACCCTTCCTCCCTTAAACTGTTCTGTCGGGTGCTTTTGTCACAGTAACAAGAAAAGCTACTTATACAAGTGTATGGATGGATGAGTAGATGTGTGTATGGATTGGTGGGAGGCGTGATAGGTGTATGGGTGGATGGATGGATGGATGGATGGATGGATACATGGGAGGGTAAATAGGTGGATGTGTGGTGGATGGATGAGTGGGCAAATGCATGGGTATAGATGGGTAAATGTGTGCATGTATATTTAGATATGTAAGCATGCATGCTGGATGTATGTGTGCTGGATAGTTTTATGTCAACTTGATACAAGTTAAAATCATCTGAGAGAAGGGAACCTCAATTAAGAAAACGCTTCTATAAGATCAGGTTGTAGACAGGTTTGTAGGGCATTTTCTTAATTAGTGATTGATGAGAGAGGACCCAGCACATTGTGGGTGGTGCTATCTCTGGGCTGGTCGTTCTGGGTTCAACAGGAAAACAGGCTGAGTGAGCCATGGGGAGCAAGCCAGTAAGCAGCATCCCTCCATGGCATCTATATCAGCTCCTGCCTCCAGGTTCCTACCCTGTTTGAGTTTGTGTCCTGACTTCTTTCAGTGATGAACAATGCTGTGGAAGTGTGGGCCAGATAAATCCCTTTGTCCCCAAGTTGCTTTGGTCATGGTGGTTCATCACAGCAATGGGAACCCTAACTAAGACAAGAATGGATAAGATAGGATGGGTATAGATATGCGGATGGGTAGGTGGGTGACTAGATGGATAGATGGGTAGATGAATAGATGGATGGATAGGTAAATGTATACATAAATGTACGTATATATGTACACACATATATAATGTGTGTGGGGTGTGTGTATGGGAAATTGGTTGATTTAATTGCAGAGGAACTGAATAGCATGGCAGCATGTATGTTCCAACATCTGCTTCTAAGGTGTCCTCTACAAGTGACACCACCTGAAGCAGGGGTTGTCCTCTCTTCTTAACTGACAAGAAGCTCCAGAATGGCTCCTTCTCCGACTCGGTGACATCCCTGACAAGTTATTGACTTGCCGCTCCACTGTATGGAAGGAGGACCAGAGAAAGAAATAGGGAAGACGTCCTCTGTGTGAGAGAAGAGGAGCACCTCAGACATGGGAGAGAGAGGAAGGGCTGGGACCAATCTGCTGGGATCCAACGAGCCTATCTCCCCAGGGACTTGGTGCCTTTTATTTTTGGTAAGAAATATGTGATCTGAAGCTTTCAGAACTTACTTCAGTTTTTGGCTTTTCCCCTTTTTATATGTATGTTGCTGTTTTTCTTTAGTTCTTAACTGAATATTCCTTAAAACAAACAGACAGACAAACAAATGAACAAACAAACGCTGTTGTTTCCATTGAAGTTAAGAGGAATAGGGATGGAGAGCCACAGCCAGGGAGCTGTACATGGGGAGTGTACTGGAAAGCAGGAGGAAAGGAGGGAAAGGGAGAGCAGCTAGAAACATGGTGGATGTCCTTCCTGTATGAGTGAGCTGTGGTCTAGCCAGGATCCAGGCAGGCCACTCTTAGATCCCCAGCAGGGTCCCAGAAACACTCATATACTCCCTGTGTGGGTGTCAGGGCTGCCCAGGGAGTGGCTGGCTGTCAGCGAGACTGGAGGCGCTGTGGAGGTGCTTTGAACTGGCCTATATTGACCAGAAGACAGCAAAGGGATGAGGAAGTGGCAAAGGCTAGAAGCAAAGGCCTGCAGAAGGCCCTTGGGGGCTGGGCCTGTGGGGTTAATCACTCATTTCCTTCAGGAGATTTCACGGCGCATTGAATAAATAAAATACTATGCAATTGTAAAAGATGCGTTCCACAGTGCATTAGATACACCACCCTGTCATTGCGTCTGTCAGCCACCCTCAGAGTGACGGATGGCTTTTCAAAAAGCCGCTCTGACATTTCTAAATGTGATGTTTTGATAGAGGTGCCATTCAACAGGCCGGAACCTCAGGTCCATCCTGAATGCAAATGAGGATCATGTGCCTCGTATGTTTCATGACATAAAGGGGAAAAAAATCGGACAAGTCTTTCTTCAGGAGAGCTAAGGATGGGAAGAGGGAGGGGTCTGGAGTGAGCAGCTGAGCAGGTGAGTGGAAAGGAAGTCAATGCCCAGAGAGTCCAAAGAAGAACAGCAGAGGCAGGGCAGTCTGGAGTCCAGAGGAACCCAGGCCAGGCGAAGTGGCTTTGGTTTTTGAAGTGAGTCACCTCGTGACTAAGAAGAAAGGAACAGCACTAAGAACAGTGGCCTGAATTGTCTGATGTGACAGCCTCACCTCCCAGGTGGCCTCTGAGTAGCTGTGACTGTGGGGCTCCAAATGGAGCTGGGTGTACATGCAACTACATACCCAACATGGGTACTGTGAACAGAACCCAGATCTTCTTCAAGAGTAGCCTCCTCCCTCGTGTGTGTGTGTGTTTAACTGATGAGCCACTGCTCTAGCCCCTGAAATAATATTTTTATATATAGGCTTAGTGATAATAATTTCTCCTGTTCCCATTTACTTATTTAATGTGTTCATTCGAGTACTGTCAGTACACTGTATTACACTCTAGGCTGTATTCTATTTCTAGAGGACATAGACTGTGGATTAGAGACTTAGGTTCGAATCCTACCTCCACTAATTACTTGGGGACTCAGCTAAAGCTGGGCCATCAGGAAGAGCACAGGACTAAGGCTGGCTGGGTCAGGGGTTGGCAGTGGGGACACAGAGAGAGAGGTACCTGGGCAGGCCACAGGTGAAGAAGGCCAGCTATAGGCTTCCCTCACTGTCATGGGTCTTACTGCAGACTCCAACATAGTAGAGCTGGAAGAAGCCTGACACATCCTCTGTCCTAGGCTTCCCAGGAAGGCAAACAGGACATTCTTTCCTTTCCCTATGTCCAGATCAATGCAAGTTCTAGCCCTGCAGAACCTCTGGTTAGAGCATCCACCCTTAACCAGTTACATGGCCCTGTCTGCCCTGCAGGATAGACTCATGGGGTCCAGGCCTACTTGTTACCACGCAGTTGGGCCCTACCATCCTCACTTTTCAGACGAGGAACTGAAGTTCAGGCATTCAGTGTTATTCATGGTGGTCTCAGGCCTAGATCTCCACCTCTCTGAGCAAAGTAGGACCCTGGCCTATCTCTGCTGGCTCCACTAGCATGTGAAAGGCAGCTGGCTGGGTAGGGTGAGCTTCTTCCAGGATCATTCACAGCCTGGTGCAAGCTTCAGAGCCAAGGCCCTGCCTTCAAGTTGGAAGAGATCAGAGGACAGGATTTGTTGATGGTCACAGAGCAGATGAACGTCAGCCCTCAGGATTCCTATTCCAAACATGTCCTCAAGCTACAGGGATTGGGAGGGGTCGGCAAGTGGTTCCCTCTGCTGTAAGGAGCAGAAGCTGGGGGACAGTGCAATCCTCTCCCTGCTGCTGTTAAGAATCCAGGGGGACAATCATGCCAGTGACTACCTCCCAAGAGCTGGGGCTCTGGGCTGGATGGCTCCATAACTAGAGGATATCAGGGAGGTTGAAGGGCAGATGAGGGAATTAATCTTTTCATCCCCAGAATGTGACATGTTTCTCTCAGCACACAGCTGCAGTATAGAACGACTGCACGACTAGACTGATGGGTAGATGGATAAATAAATCAAGCCAACCTAGTCAGACGAGAGGCTGAGTGCAGGTGAGGGATGGGTCAAGGCAGAAGAATGTGTGGACCAGGAAGATGGTTCTCCCTTCCTTCCTTGCAGCCTTGGATGCAGCAGGCATTGTGGGTGTGGATCATAAGCAAGCATTTTAAGAAGTCACAGGGGAGAGGAGGTTCTGTAAGCATTGACAAACAGCAGGGAGAGCTCCGGGGTCCTACAGAGTTCTGATCTTGACCAAGTCCCTCTCTCTTTCTGGACCTTGATTTGTTTATCAGGAATTAGGGTTAAGCTCATCAGACCTGGACAGGAGAGATGGCTCAGTGGTTAAGAGCACTGACTGCTCTTCCAGAGGTCCTGAGTTCAGTTCCCAGCAACCACATGTAATGTGGTTTACAACTATCTGTAATGGGATCCAATGCACTCTTCTAGTGTGTGTCTGAAGACAGCTGCGGTGTACTTATATAAATAAAAAATAAACAAATCTTTAAAAAAAAAAAAAACAACTTATCAGACCAAGGTCACTTCCTAACTGACCCCAATAGCTGGCAGATGTGAACACTTATGTATTTCCTCAGCTGCTGTGTCAAGGCGGGGTGGTGGTGGGGGCAAGACCAAGTAGAGAGACACTCTGGCAAGAGGGAATCTGACAGATGTTCTGGAAGCAGGCCCCCAGAGACTGCAGGGCTAGAGGTAACTGGCTGTGACAAGGCTCAAGCCCGTAGTCAATTCCATTCAATAAAACCTTGATTACCTATGAGCCTTGTAAACAGGCAGCTTCCCTGTGGGCCAGAGACTCTCTTCCTTTTCCTCTTCCCGCTGTACCCACCCTGGGCACCGTGCCAGCTCTAAAAGGTCCCTCAGCCCCAGCAGCAGGGTGGGCAACTGAGGGTTAAATAACCACTGACAGGTAAGGGCCTAGGCCTGGGGACAGTGGAAGTCAGAGGCAGCCTGAATCACTTAGCCCTCATTAGTCGAAATTAAAATCAGGAGCGAGATGACAATTACAATTTGCAGCGGGCTAATTGTTTTTCCTCAGAAGCTGATCGTTTTGCAGATTGGGGAAATTAATTGTTTGAAATCCCAGGTGGACTGTCTTTGAACCCAGTGGAGGGAGGCAGACCCTGCCTCCACCTGGACAGCACTCCCTAATGTAGTCACTAGCAGTGATTTTCTGTCCTTAGAGGACCTCACGCAGTGCCAGGGCTGGAGGGAGCTTTGGTCTGTATGACACCACCTGCCATCAGACTAGACGAACGACTCTGGGCCCTAGGAACCCTCCTTGGGTTTGCCAGCTATTTCTGTTTCCTTTGGGGATTTAATGGCCACCAGAATGTTCCTTCACTTACTACACCTAACAGCCCACTATGCTCCAAGCACTAAGGGGACATTGCTATGCACACTACAAATACTGGGCTCATGGGAGTGACATGGGATGAGGGCGTTGTGTGTGACAAAGGTGATAAGAGCTCAGAAGCCACTTTGTAGGCAGACGAGTCCTCCAAAGACCTCCATTATGAAACCTGGTGACCCTGCTTCCTTACATGGCAAAAGACTTTAAGGTTAGAGAGTGGGACAGCTCCAAGCTGTGTCTGAGGCCACACCTACTCTACCAAGGCCACACCTCTGAATAACGCCCGATCCCTGGGCCAGGCAGATGAGTCCTCTAGAGGAGGGTCTTTCTTCAGCTAGAAGCAGAAGAGTGCTAGCACTTTGAGATTTGATGTATGTATCACTGCTTCTGAGGTACAGGAAGCTGTTCAAAAGGCAGCAGAGAGCCTCTGGGGGCTGAGGGTGCTCTGGGCTGATGGCCAGCATAGAAACAATGTTGGTCCTTGACTTCGTTAGGGTTTTACTGATGTGAGGAGACACCATGATCAAGGCAACTCTTATAAAAGACAACATTTATTTGGGGCTGGCTTACAGGCTCAGAGGTTTAGTCCATTATCAACAGGGCAGCGTCCAGGGAGGTATAGTGTTGGAGGAGCTGAGAGGTCTACATCTTCATCTGAAGGTCGCTAGGGGAAGATTGGCTCCCAACATGGCTAGGATGAGGGTCTTAAAGGTCATGCCCACAGTGACACACTTCCAACAAGGCCACACCTACTCCCACAAGGCCACACCTCCAAATAGTGCCACTCCCTGGGGCAGGCAGATTCAAACCACCACAGCCCTACAATAGGACCTGATGTTATCAACCACACAGGTAGAGGGTAGAGCAGATCTCCATGGTTTGCCTGACACCGTGGTTTGGCCTTTTGTAGCCTAAACCTGAGGAAACAGGGGGTCACACAGCTGGACCTGTGAGGGGCAGGACCATGAGACAATACTCATGTGTGAGGCTTGAAGCCATTACCACTGGTGACATATCATGGCGGCAATAGAAACCTGAGCTAGGCTAACAGGGATGTGGTACCCGGTACTTCGGCCGCCTCTTGGAAGAAGAGACTTATGAGACTGTAATGATGAAGGATCAGAGAGGAGGTGACCACCTTGTTTCTACCTTCCAGTGTTAGCACTGAAGTCCTGCACCCCCAAACCTTTCCAGCCTGGGAACTAATGAGGAAAGGTTTGGGATGCAAACTGAGTAACTGAGGAGAGAGCCCCTCCCCCCAGCTGTGTGGCTGGACAGGCACCACTGCCAGCCTACCCTACCCTGTCCTGCCCTGTGCCACCTCCCTCTTTCTGTTCCCCCTCTCCAGCTGGCCCCCTACTAGTGCTCAGGTGTCTCCATGTGCCCTGGTACCAGGTGCCTGCTGCTGCCTTCCCCAGCAGGGGGTTGGCATACTGCCAAGCAGCACATCTCACAGGGGGGATTTCTCAAGTCGTCCTTAATTAGGGAGACAATAGGAGGCTGCAAAGAAGGAAAGGAAAAGGTGGTGGACTGCTTCAAGGTCTGTCAAAACAGTGACTGCACACCTGAAGAACCTCACAGAAGCGGAAAGAGAGGGAGGGAAAGGCAGGCAGGCACTGGGACCCTCTCTGATGTCCTGTCACTCACCCTCTTCTCCCGTCTATGAGTGGGTGTGTGGGCACTGTGGGAGAGCAAAGGGCTGGTTCAGCTTTGTCTCATTGTGTTCCATGTCTGGCAAGTTAATTGCCCCGATCTCAGTTTCCTCTTCTGTACAATTAGAGTAGAAATTCCTTAGAGATGTCAAAAAGTGATCTATGTGAGTAGGGACTGGATAAATGGTGGCTGTTTCCTGCTGGAGAGCCACACCTCCCAGGGCTAGATGGCAGCCCCCTTGCTGAACAAAAAAGCCTATAATTAAGCATTCACAAACCCAAGGCAGGAAGATTAGCAATTCTAGGCTATCCTTGGCTACAAAGGTTAGCCTGGGCTACATGAGACCTTGTCTCAAAAAGAAAACAAACAGCAAAACAAAGGCAGAGTATGCCCAAGAACCACAGAGCCCTGCTAGGGTGCAAACCCCATGCTCCTTCATGGGGCTTCCTGCTGCTTGGAGGGTGGGATCCAGAGACCTACGAGGGAACTAGCTCCAAGTAGGTGATTCAGATGTGAAGCTGTCTCAGGGCAGTGTCTGACCAGAGCCACTATCCCCTTTTCTGGAGTCAGCTGGCTTGGAGGCGAATCTCCGAATTCTACTCCCTCCTTAGGGCTTGTTCCTTGGGCAGCTCTGACCCCTAGGCAAGGTAAGCTGAGCCTCAGTGCTTTTACTTTTAAAAGATTTATTTGTTTTTATGTATATGAGTACACTGTCGCTGTCTTCAGACACACCAGAAGAGGGCATTGGATCCCATTACAGATGGTTGTGAGCCACCACGTGGTTGCTGGGAATTGAACTCAGGACCTCTGGAAGAATAGTCAGTGCTCTTAACCACTGACTGAGCCATCTCTCCAGCCCCTGGTCGGTGCATTTGAAGCAAAGACCTGCATCTGCCTCATTCTACTTGCCAATGGAAGAAATGGCGGGGCCAGGTTTGCGCCCTGCCGCCCCCGGAAGCACATGCCCGGAAGTCAGCGTCTGCGACTCATGGACAGGATGAAAGCACAATGCCTCTCAACTGAATTCTATATGTCAGGGATGCTTACACCTCTCTGGGCTCCACTCCTCCGCCATGAAGTAATGATAAACTGGCCCCTATACTGGGGCCCCACCAGGAGCTGTTCTAAGTACTTAGCATAGACTCTTGCATCCCGTCCGTGGTGCATTTACCCCCATTTGTAGGCAAGAATGTAAAGAGACAGGGTCGTGCAGCTAAAGCTGGGATTTGAATCTTCACAGCCTAGTCTCAGAGTCTGTGTCCTTAACCCCTCATACCTTACATGGACACTCTCCTCTTTCTCACTGTGCATCCATTTCACGACCTGCTACCTTCTGTCTGCAAGACAGAGACAGTATATAAGCTAAACAGGATCCAGTGTCTGTCCTGAGGAAGCCTTTTATCCAGCAGGGCAGATGGGCAGAGGTGGCTTATGGCTGTGACATGTTGCTCAGGCACCTGCAATCTAGGATGCTGGCTTTGGGTACAATGGCTTTAGAGCTACCCATCTCCTCTTAGCTTCTGATATTTCTGTTTCTTCTCCTGCCCTCTGGCTCTCTGTATCTGCATGTGACAAATCACACCCATTGGTAGGTACGCTATAACATTATTATTGAAAAATGAGAAAACACAAAAAAACATGGAGGACATTTAAACTATGCTCCGCATCCCCTTCTGGGGCTAACTGTTCTTATACTCCAACACTGTCTTGACAGCTTTTTCCTGTGGTGATAAACATTTTTTGTCTCTCCTCATCTCACGCCATCTTTTTTTTTTTTAACCTTGTTTTTTGATATAGTACATCTTCCAGTTGCTTTTGAAAATTATTCATTTTAATTTCCTGTGTATGAGTGTTTTGGCTTGCAGGCACGTATGTGCACCACATGCTCTAAGAGGCCTGAAGAGGGAGTCAAGACTCCCGGAATTGGAGTTAGAGATGACTGACTATAAGCTGCCATGTAGGTGCTGTGAAGCAAACCCAGATCCTGAGCTGTGGGAAACAGAGACAGGCCAGCAGAGATGAAGTTCTGAGTGACATGGTATATTGTTGTATTGTTGACATGGGCATAGCCATGTCAAGGAATCCAATGCCTCAGTTTCTTGAGACCCTCCCCGGGGAAGCTCTGAGGCTTGACAAAGCTTTCCCTTGGGATCCATGTACAAATGCTGGCAATGTGCAAAAAAATGTCCAACCATAGATAGCTTTCTCTGCCCCACACCAAGACACACAGTTCCCCTAAAGAGACGGCTCCTATTGAGATTAGCTAAATCTGCTTCCTTGATTTAGCTCATCAATAAATAAACCCTGCCCCCTTGATTCAGTTTTATGCAATAACCCTGCCTCTCCACATAATACACAGGCAGAGTTTCCAGGGTGCTGAGGCTTCTCCGTCAGAGAGTCCAGACCACCCAGTCCCAGCTTTTGTGTGGAGTTGTCTTTTCTTCACTCCTTCCTGCCTGTCAGGTCAATCCCTACAGCCATGCAAAAACTTGGCATAATACAAAAGCAGTAAGTGTCCTTAATTGTTGAGCCATCTTCCCAGCCCCTTCCTGTTGCTTTGAAAAAAAAAAAAAAAAAAGTTTCTTGAAACTTTGCATGCTTACACATCTTTCAATCTGCATGGCTGACATTTTGGTAGAATTCAACATCGAAACGACCTGCTCCCAGTATTTCTAAATGTACTGTTCCATCGTCTGCTTGCTGCCAGGGTAGCTGCTGAGCAGTCTGCTGTACCCCAAAGCCTGTCTTTGTCTTACTAGAGATTTACAGAATCTTAAATTTATCCTCGAGATTGTGAAATTCGAGGCAGGGTTTTGACATGTTACTCAGGCTGGTTCTCAAACTCCTGGATTCAAGCAAGCCTCCTGCCTTAGCTTCCCAAATTCTGGACTTACAGAATGCAACAATGACCGTGGTGTATTAGGAAAGAGTCTTGATATGTAGCCCAGGCTGGCCTGGAACATTTGACCCTCCTGTTTTGCCCCATATGTGGGGATCCAGGTATGAGCCACCACACCCAGACAGAAAATAAATTTTAAATTTCCAAGAACTCATTCTTCTTCCTCTTCTTCTTTTTCATCCAACCTTAAATACCTACCAGCATGGATTAAAATGTAATGTATAACAAATAGAATAAGATATATCCATGCATTGCAGTATTGCTATCCAATCACATCAGGGACGAAGTAACAATGTGTGCAGCAAGATGGAACCTTGAACGCTGTACATCAGTGCAAGAAGCCAGACATGAAAAGCTATACACTAAATGATTCTACTTATATAAGACGTCAGGGCGGGCTGCTCTATAGATACAGAAAGGAGTTAGTAGTTGCCAGGGATGGGGGAGTAAGTGCCTATTAATAGGTACAGGGTTTCCTGGGGAGGGTCATGAAAATATCCTAGAATTAGGGGTGATGGGTGCACAGCTTTGTGAATCCACAAGAACCCACTAAATTGTGTGTAATAGTAAGATGAATTTTATGGAGTCTGAGCTAGTCCTTAACTTTAAAAAGCATCCCGTGCTCTTATTATATCTCCTTATTATAATATCTTATATCTTATATCTTATTATAATATCTCCTTGGAGGATATCACCTATGGTGGCTTGGCAGCCTGTTGGCCCCTACACCTTTCACCATCTTTGATTTCTTCATATTACTTTTTATTTGTCTTACCTTTTCCCCCAATATTAGAAATTTTCTTTTAGAATCTTGTGGTTCAAAAACCATTGGCCAAAGCCAATGGTTTGCATTTTTTGAGAGAGGCCTTGAAAGGCAGATTTAAAACAATCCACATGCCCAAGGAGAGCTGTGAACTAGCAGATGTCACCTTGAGAGAGCTCAACACCCACATTCCCATCAGCAGCACCCCAGAGCTGCTGGAGAAGCAGGGGGAAGGGGAAGGCAAAGAACTCTTCATGTTGCCTGCAAGCTGTTGGCAACTCTCCATTTCTCAAGCTTGCCTTTTGTATTTGTGCTCAGGTCTCCAAGTAGAGTCACTTCTTGGTCAGTGTTTCAGGGTTTCATTGCTGTGAAGAGACACCATGACTAAGGCAACTCTTATGAAAGAAAACATTTCATTGGGGCTGACTTACAGGTTCAGAGGTCCATTATCATCATGGTGGGAAGCATGGCAGCGTGCAGGCAGACATGGCGCTGGAGGAGCTGGGAGTTCTACATCTTGATCCACAGGTAGCAGAAGGGAGCCACACTGGGTATAGCCTGAGCATAGGACACCTCAAAGCCCATCCCCCCACAGTGACACACCTCCTCCAACAAGGCCACACCTACTCCAACAAGGCCACACCTCCTAATAATACCATTCCCTGTAGGTCAAGCATTCAAACACAGGAGTCTATATGGGGAAATTCCTATCCAAATCACCACAACGTATCTGGGAAACAGAGTTTTCTCTAGGGTGTTTTGGGGGTAAGGGCGGGACAGTCACAGGGTAAGATGTAGTTAGGTGACCTAGGATGTCACTGTTCCATAACCATTGTTTTAGGGCCATGGAGTTCTGAGCCTTTGTGTGGCTCTGTGGCAGGAGTAGCCAGGCCATCCATCCCTCCTTTCTGCCTTCCCTGCACCCCTCTAACAGGCTTTTTGTTCTCTTCCACGGCAGTGTACTCTCCTCAGTTTCCATAACGCACGGAAGCTGCTCATTAGCTTTGCTTCCCCTCCCTGCCCCCCCTTTGCTCTCGTTTCAGTGTGGCTTGGGAGGGAGCAGGGAGACTCCTGGATGTGTTTACTCTGTTATACTTAACCAGAATGTCTTCCCAGCTCCTGCTGTGGCAGACACTGGCATTTCAGGTTTAGGATAAAGTTGTGTCTGCTGTCCTGACCATGATCTACCATGATATGCTGACCTGCAAGGGTTGAGACTGGTACTGGGAGGGCACTGGGACAGCTAGGAGTTGGGGATTGTGCCCCTGCTAGGCACTCATTACAGTTCCCAGCCATATTTTAGTGTATGTTATGGGGAAAATGATGTGGTCTCTCTAATCCATAGACTCAAGGGCTAGGCTGTATCCCTTGAGAATGTCAAGGGTCTATTGTACCTCTGTCGCTATGGAAACCAGTTCCCTTGTGGCAATCATGTTTGTAACATCCTCAGTGATGTGATGCACACAGATTGGAGCACAACAGTCCTCAGATAGAAAGCCACCTTCCCCCTAACCACTGGCTGCATCCTTTTATGATGTCTCCAGGGTCGCCTAAGCCTGAGTGCCTTACCGAAAAGTGTGTCAACTCAGAGGAAAAGGAGAGGATGAGCCTGTCGGCCTGCTAAGGTCTAGAATTACTCAAGGCCACTTGGAACCGCTTTGAAGCCCAATTCCTAGGACTTCTGCTTTCACGTTCACTTGTGTGTGGGTGTGGGAAAGGGGGCGGTTTGGAACAGAGCCCTTAGACCGTGTGTGGGTGTTGGATAGTTCAAAAGTCATTTCTGTTTGGTTTTGAAATGCATCATAGGTTTTTTTTTTTCTCCCAGCACACTTACTATGCAAATGAGTTAATATGTGTGAAGTACTTAGAACAGCCCGGCTCATGGTAAGTGCTTTCTAAGTGTTTGCTATTATTATTATTATTACTAAAATTGTATTTAGCTCGGGTCCGTATGAAAACAAATTTGCATTCTCTGCTTCTTTGCAACAGTCTTAACAAAGAAAATGGATGCCACAGAGACCCAGAGCCTGAGAAGTCCTGGGTCTTTGGAGTTTACACAACAGGGGATAAGACACCATCTATCTATCATTTGTCTGTTCTCCCAATTCACTGGAAGGAATGATACTTTACCAAGAACTAATGCTGGTGCCTGCAAAGGTGTCTGTGGCCTCTTTCCAGGGCGTCCTCCTGGCCACCTTCCCTGGGGCAGGGAGGATAGGGGCCTCTGCTCCTCCTCTCCAGTTTCCTGCCCTGCTCATTGCTCCTTTCAGCCGTTCATTCTCTCATCCGTAATTGTGTCCCATCTCTCCCTGCCCTCTCTACCAGGACCACCATCACTTTCTTTTCCACCCCTGGGCTAAGAGACTCTTAGAGACCGCTCTTGTTCCTTTTTATAATCAGAAGGCCCAGCACGGGGCCTGGCATGTAGTAGATATTAACAATGTTTGTTTTTCTTTGGAGGGGATAAATGTCACCTTATTTCTCTAGTAGCTGCCCAGTGTCCTCCACCTGTCTTGTCCTCTCTTCCTTACACACACATATACACACTCCCTCTACCTTTCCCTGGGTGGCTGCTCCTCTGCCTGCCCGGGTGCGGGAGGAGATGGTGTTTCCCATTGCCAGGAAAGCCCTTCTGACCCTGCTGGGGAAAAGGGCTGGAATTGCTTCCTCAGCTCAGCATGTCAGCACTGATACCTCCACACAGGGAGGAGGCTTGTTCTGTGCAATTTCCATCTCATTTGTCTTTTCATTTGTAGCTGAAATTGGCCAATTTCATCTGGAGTGTGCCTGGACTTTCTAGCAACCCATACCCACAAATGAACAACTTTAGTTGCTATCTAGAGAGGAACTGGCCCAGGATCTCCCCAGCTGAGCCTCCTGTGTACTGTTTTGAAGAATGATACCCCCACATGTGGTCTCCACACCTGAGTGTAGTCTCCACAAGAGCAAGTCAGGAGGATGAGGAAACTGAATGGCAGGGGTTTAGGGCTAAGGCCTGACTTCTCTTTGTGTCTCAGGAGAAGCCAAAGCACACAGGATAGGAGAGACATGGCTTGCCTCATTAACAGTAGGCAGCACAGACAGACATGCTGAGGGAAGGAAGTCAGATTCTGTTCAGGTGAAGTTTAAAACAGGTAAGATGGAATCCATGTGGTCACATTCGCTTCTCTTGTTAAGGAACATAAAGGAACAAGGGTGGTACTGGGTGTTCTAGGCCTTGATCTGGGAGTGATGACGTAGGGGATACTGCACACATCACATTCTAGTTCATCAAGCTGCACACGGAGAGTCTGCTTGTTCTTTATGAGTTCTACCACAGTAGAGCATAGGGGGCGGGAACTCCCCCAGTGTTTTTCAAACTTTATTGTGCTTATCATCTCACTGGAGTTTATTTGAAATACAAAGTTCTAGACCCCTGGTCTGAATTGCAAATGTATTATTCATTTTTTATTATATATTCACTGTATGGAGAATCTGCATTTTTAATGCACCCCACTTTAAGGATCTTTTGAAGCAGGTAGCCCACAGGCCATATAAGAGCACAGAGAACTTTGGACAGCTATCTAGACAAAGCGTCTGGATTTTGCCAGGAGCCACATAAGTGGTGAGGGGTCCCCAGTTGCCCATGGCAGGGAAAGTCAGAGGTTATTCAGGCTGTCAATAAAGGAAGGGCTGTCAGAACTGCAGATGAGACAGTTGACTAAGCTTGGATCAGATGAAAACAAGGGGAGAAAAATTCCTCCAGAGCACTCCTGTCCCTGGCACCTGCCCAAGATGGCTGGGCAACCTCATCAAGTGGCCAACTGCCCAGGGAGTGCAGTCCCCAGCAGAAGGATGGCATGAGATTGCAGGGTCTGCAGAGTGGACCTCATCAGTCTGGCATTCCTCAGCATGCAGCTGCTGTTCAGCAGGATGAAACTAGGTCCAGAAGACGTGTGACTGGAGATGTGCCCCTGGGGAGGGTACAGACTATGTGGCATTCCAATAGAGAGATGCCGGGGTAGGCTGGGTGTCTGAAAGCATGTGCAAGTGATGTCTGCTGAGCTGCCTTTGAAGACCTCAGAGGGCTCTAACAGGAGGAGTAGAGCCACACACAGGCATGGGACAGTTCCAGTATCAGCCCTTCACAAGACCATCATCCACTGAGTAATGCTCCACTGATTGCAGATGATGGCACCAAGACCGGTCACCAACCTGTCCAAAGCCACAGACACACACAGTGGGAACTAGACTCAGGTCCATATGGCTCAGGCCTGGAATCTGCTTGCCATTTTCCTCAGTCTGTGATAGGGTAGTTAAAGATTTCCCAATTGTTCTTACCTTACTGAAGTTTATTAGTGTGTTATGTGAAGCAGGTACTGAGCTCCATGCTATGGAGGAGAGATCAATCTGCAGTCAAAGAGTGACAAACCCAGGCTGATCAGTCGGTCGGTAACTGGGATCTGGAACTGAAATAGAAGGTGGATACTCCTAAGTCGGCTGCAGTCCTTTATCACTGGGAGTGGTCCTTCTCAGATACAGCCTACTTCACAAGTATTAGAAACTGTCTTTTCAGGGGCCCTTCCTTTTCTCAGAATGACTCATGGGACCAGGCTGAGAAAATGATCTCAATGGGGAAACTGAGGTCCAAAGAGCTTTGATGGGGTTAAGGTTAACATAATATTATATAGACCCCATGCGGGAAGTGAAGCACAGATCCACATTTCCTTGTGGCTTTACTTCCACAGCCTTTGAGATGTCCCTTTAGTCTGTATTTTCTGCCCCAGGTGCCCTCTGTCTTTCATTTGAACCATAGATGACAAAGGTGCAGTGAGGTCACCAACCAGCGCTCGAGTGGGGAGACAGGATAGCAGTGCATAGGCCTCGTGGACATGGGCTGTGTCAGCACAGGGAGGGGCAGAAGATGACATATGATATTTCTCACTACTAGTAAACCTGGCTAGCAGGGAGCCCACATACAACATGGGAGGCACATGAGAAGCAGCTGGTTCTGGGGTATCCTGTGGTAACCGCGCTCATTCAGTGTGCAAAGTCTTTGAACAAGGGCAGCTTGGGCATGCATGTGGTTGTCGTTCGCTTGCTCCTTCGCAGCAAACATTTTGAGGCAAATGTGATTTCTCCTGGCTGCCCACTTTACACCAGAAAACGCACCCTGCCTTCTCCAACTCGGCGTTAATTAGGCCAGTGACTGGGGGCTCTCCCGTCAACACAGCATGCTTCAGCATAGGTGGACATTCTGCTTTATCCTACAAGCTGTTTGTTATGTGTGTTTCTGTTATCCATTCTTTGCACCCTGTCTTCTATCACCTCCCTAATGGAAAGGCAGGACACAGCCCCCACAGGCTAGCATTCATCTTCCCAGCCTGACCCTTGGGAAGGCTATTAAACTGCTGTTGCCAGATATAGGAGGAGAAGGGAAAAAAAAAAAAGAAACAGTGCTCAGGGGAGAGGGACTGCAGTGGAGGGCAGAGGGACTCAGAGTCGGTGCTATCCATAAGTCAGGCCAAGGAGAAACAATGTGAGCTTTTAAGGGAGAGATATCTCCCAAACAGCAAGGCCAGGGAGGGAATGGGCTTCCAGAAGGAGGCCAGACTCTGCAGGAGGATGAGGTCACTGCTGTTCCATCTCAACTACAACATTAGAAAGTGCCCCCTCCCAAAGCATTGCAGAAGAAAATACGTAAGCCGGTAGACTGGCCCTATATAGAGTATGATTCCAGCTCATCCCTCTTCCTCTGGCTGCTGCCCCAGCACTCTGCACAGCCCTGATGGAACACGCTCTGCCGTGCACCATCTGCAACGTAGATGCTGGCAGGTGTGGTCTCTGCTGTCCTTTATGTCCTCTCTGCCAGCCTCATCCCTTCCCACCCCAGGAAACTCACTCACTTACTCCCCTTCCTCTGCCTTTAAGACAAAGTGTCCCCTTGGCTGTCACTCCTAGCCACAGACCCCTTCTTCTTAAGCCTCCATGATTTGCTTTTGGAACTCGGGGGCTTTGCTGTGTTTACCGTCATCTCCCTAGCTTCCACCTCCCGGAGCTCCTGGCAGGCTAAGAGCCCTGATTTTCAACTCCTAGCTCCATGCTTACCTTGAACTCTGTTCTTTCTGGGCCCAACCTCTGCCCACCTGCAGGCCCATTCTCCTCTTTCACGGGCTCTCCTTATAACCTCTTGTAATCTCTTATACTGCCAGAGTTGGCCCAGCGGCCATCTTTCATACAGATTTTTCCTTCCTTTTCGGTTCCCTCAAGCACCAAATTCTACTTGTGTTTTTAGATATTCTACTTACGTATCCTAAATCAGATATGCTACCCCTCTGCTCTTGTAGTGGGTGGCCCCACTTCCTAAGAGTCTGTTCTATATCCCTAGGTACCATTCTTTCTGCTTTAGTTGGCTTTCCACTACTGTAAGAAAACACATGGGATACCTTAACTTACAAAGAGGAAAGGTTTATCGAACCCACAGTTTGGGAGGTTCCAGTGGTGACTGATCGGTCGTGGTGCTTTGGGCCACTGGTAAGGAAGTCCATCATGGTGGGGAGCATGTGGTGAAGCAAACTGTTCACCTCATGGCAGGGATAGGACAAGGGGAAGAGACTGTGGTTCCTACACTCCTTCTCTTTTAAAGACATACCCCCAACATGTGGCCTAAACCTCCCAACAGCACCACTCTGGGGAATATACCTCTAATACACTGCCCTTTGGGAGCCCCTATTCAGAGCAGTATGCCATCTCTTTGGTGCCCCGATGGCAGAGTAGTCATATGTTCCAGGGCCCGAGGACACAGTTCCAAATGGACACCAGGAGGCCACAATTACTATCCAGTCTCATTTTAAACTGTTTGTAAAATAAACATCTCAGCAGACGGTGCTTGCTTCCCTCCAGTGTTTTCCCCACTGAGTTTGTGTGTCCCCGGGGCACTGCCGCTGAAAAGCAAGTTAAGAGAATGGTTCTCCAGTGCCCAGCATGAGCTCAGCAGACAGGAGACTCCTCCAAGATTCTGCTCAAAACAGACTCCTCCAGGTACAGCTACGGGCGCTGGAGCCTTCGAGATGAGGTAGGTCCAATTATTCAGAACCACTTCTAGGGGGACTCAAAGTCATTGGCTCTTCCTAGACGTAAAGCCTAGTTATAGCTATGGCTGTTGGTAAGGCCTTGGTTGGGCCAAACTATAGGTTTTCCTCAAGGCCACGTGACTATTTCCACATGCCCCCTGTATCAGTCCCATCATGGATACCCGGTGTATCCTTAGTGTGTCCCTACAGGCAGTGATTTGTTCTCGTCACCCTACCAGAGAGGGGGAGGCAGGAGAGCTCAACAAGATGTCTCCTGGGTGTTGTTTCCACAGCAGGGCTGGTCCAACTCGTGGTTGCTTTCCAGTCACTTAATGCCTCTGGCACTGCACACCTCAGGTTGAGGACTAAGAGCCCCACAAATCCTCCTTAATTAAACCTCCTGGGGCCCCTGCTGAGTGGTAATGACTTGTCACCCCTTCCAGGAGCAAAAACACCCAGGCAGATTTTGTAGCTTTCAATGGGCATGTTCAGGGCCCAACAGATTGTTTTTATAGGTAGAACCTGCACACCCTGACCCAAGACCACTCAGCCTGACCCAGGATCTGACATCTTGAGAAGGCAACGGTGACAAGGAGCAGGGGCTGCAAAGGTTGCTTGGCATTTTGATTAACTGAGCAACCTGCAAATTAGATGCCAACTACCACGCAAATATGGAAATTATAAGACAGCCAATAGTTTTAGACATTTTAGGCAATAAAATAGCACACCTGCCTGTGATCAACACATTTACAATCCCAATTGATTTTACTTTCATTCCAAGTAAAATGGAAAGTGCGGATGTCAGGCATAATATTGAGAAGATCCAGTCTTGTCCTGCAAATGGTGGTGGTACTCGGGGCAAGCCGTATGTGACTCTTACTCATGTAAACACAGGCACATCTCATGGGCAAGCATTTACTGAGGACCTACTGTGTGTAGAACAACTTTCCAGGTGCTAGAGCACACAGTACCCTCATGCAGTAGAGCTCAGTAGAATAAATATCTATGTTTTTCTCTCATTTAATATTTACTAAGTGCCATTGGCTAGTCATGCGACCCTGAGCACGTTGGTGTCCTTACTTGTAAAACGGAGTGAGACAATTATCTCCTGGTGGCTGAATGTTCAACAAATGGTAGCACATCCAGCCATTCCCTCTCTTGGAATACTACTCAGCAACAAAGATGGATCGCTGATCGATGTTGATCATGACTTGACGGATCTGAAGGAGAGTATGCTTAGTGCAGGGGGGAAAACTAATGGTAAAAGATTACAGCCTGTATGATTCATCTTACAGAACATCTGGACATCCTATAAACTGTCGTGACAGAACAGAACATCTGGACATCATATAACTAGTGGCAACAGATTGGTGGGGGTGCACTGTTATAAAGGGACAGCAGAGCGGAGTCCAGTGCCCCTAGTTAACTATCTTACATTATTTAGTAATGTGAGATAGTGTCTCATTGTGTAGCTTAGGCTAGCCTGGAACTCTCTACGTAACATAGGCTAGCTGTGAGTGCTGGGATGACAGACATGTTCACCATGCCTACCTGTTCAGTATCTTGATTTCAGTTGTAGTAACACAAAGACACACACACACACACACACACACACACACACACACACACACACACACTATGGGTCACGCCAAGTCAGTTTCCTGTTTTTCTTCTTTCCCGCCTGCCTGCCTGCCTGCCTGCCTGCCTGCCTGCCTTCCTTCCTTCCTTCCTTCCTTCCTTCCTTCCTTCCTTCCTCCCTCCCTCCCTCCCTCCCTCCCTCCCTCCCTTCTGCCCTCTCCTGCCCTCCTCCCTCTCCTGCACCCAGCCATGGCTTCTCCGTTAAGTTCTGGCTGTCCTGGAACTTGCTCTGTATACCAGGCTTGCCTCGAACTCAGAGATCTGGCTTCCTCTATCATCAGAGGTGTGTACCATCATGCCCGGCTTAGTTTCCTGGCTTTAATATTGCAGTGTAATTAAGCAGGATCTTAAATGCAGGAAAGGCTGGATGAATCGTCTTTAGGACTTCCCTGTACATTTCTTTGTACCTCCAGCGAATCTATACTTGGTTTAAAATAAAAAGCTGCTTTAAAATTCAGCGCGTCTAGTCCACAGCAAGTGTTCAATACGTGTTATTTTATTGCTACCGTGGAACGCCAGCATGGGAGTACCCCTGTGAATAAAACCCAGGCTTTGTCATTGAGGAGCTTCCAACCCAACAGAAGCAAAGGACCAGCAAATAAGGGCATTTTGTAGACTGTGCAGAGTGTGCTCAGTATGTGGGAGGAATTTCCTGGAAGGCATGTCAGTAGATGTGCATGCTGAGGTGTGGGGAAGAGCCAGCCAGGAGGGGAGATTGGGAAGGTCCCCAGGGTGAGAGGTGTGGAGCAGCAAAGGGTGGCTGGGGGAACAGGGCAGCTGGCTCAAGGCAGTGAAGGCTGAGGAGAGGCATGGGAGAGCATGGCTCCTGGTCTTTAGGAGAGGATTCAAGGAGCACCGTCCTCCGTTAGCTCCCAGGTCTTCGTTCTTCACTATGGACTCTCTGGGGACTTCTGCTTCTGGATGGGACACTGTCCCTAGTCTGGAGTGAAGGTTCTGAGGATCTCTGAGAAAAGTACAAGGCTGGCTCCCCTAAACTGCAGGTTGGACCTCAGATCCTATCTTCTACCCCATGGGGGTTTGGGTTTTGGTGTAACTCCTCCATCTTTTGCTATGGATCGTCTTGAGTGGACAACAGCCTTTTCCCACAAGCATAGCTAGGTAGCAGCGGGGGTAGGATTGGAGTCAGGCCCCAAACACGAGGCCCAGGCTCAACTCTGCTTGATCAGACACGGGACTGCACGGGAGCCACCAAACCCTCAAATGTCACATGTGAAAGAGTTCTCGAGAGAGCTACTGGTGGGGAGAGGCCTTCACAAGAGCCCCTGGCTTCCCTTTAAACCTGGGCTGGCTCTGCAGCTGGTGGAAGGGAGGGGTGAGAAGTGCTGAGGAACACCCAGAAGCCACTGGCGAGATCCAGCCTTTGGGCCTACCAATGCCATACTCAAGAGCCAGAGTTTCCTCTAGCTTAGGAATATTTTTAAAAAATATTTATTTTTAAATGATCTTTTATGTGTATGTGTAGCTTGCATTTATGTATGTACACCACATGTGAGCCTGGTGCCTGTGGAGGTCAGAAGAGGGAATTGGGTCCCTTTGGACTAGAGTTACAGACAGTTATGACCTGCCATGTGGGTGTGAGGACTTGGACCTCAGTCCTCTGCAAGAACAGCCAATGCTCTTAACTTCAGAGCTAATTCTCTATTCCTACCTGCTTTTTGCTATAAGATTCTTTTAGTGTTTAAAGTTATTTTCTTAATGAATTCACTCCTTAATATTTTTAATTCATTTTTTTTTTTTTGTTCTCTCTGCCCTTTTATTTTGTTTGAAGCAGAATCTCACTATGTAGCCCAGGCTGGCCCCAAACTCATGATTCTTCCGTTACTACCCACAGAGTACTAGTGTTACAAGTATGTGATTACCACACCCAGTCCTCATTTGAGATTTTGAGCGATCTCCCTATATGGTCTGGGTTGGCCTTGGATTTGACATCCTTCTGCTAATAGCTCTCTAGTGTTGGGGTTACAGATATGAGCCACCATACTTGCTCTGAATATTCGTAAATACCTAATCTGTGCCAGGTGCCAGTGATGCAAGGTGACTAAACTGAAAAGCCTCTACCCTCAGGGGGTCGCAGCCTAGTGAAGGAGAAAAGCATTTCTCTGCAAAGTTCTCATCAATGTGATTAGCTATTGAGATGCATGTTGTGGGACCTGAGAGATGGCTCAGAGGTTAAGGGTACTTGCTGCTCTCCCAGAGGAGCCAAGTTTGGTTCCTAGCACTCTTGTCAAACAGCTCACAAAGTCCTGGAACTCCAAGGGGTCCAACCCCTCTTCTGGCCTCTACTGGTACCTGCACACATGTGGCACACACACACACATACAGACAAGCACATCAAAAATAAGAATAAACCTTTTGTAAGAAGGATGTACTAGGTGTGGTGGTGCACACTTTTGATCCCAGGACTCAGAAGGCAGAGGCAGGTGGATCTCTGTGAATCCCAGGTCAGCTTAGATTGCACAATGGGACTGTTTACAAACAAACAAACAAACACACAAACAAACAAACAATTGTAAAAAGGATTAAAAGAAACACATGGGATACTGTGAGTGTTCACCAGGGGTTGAGGAGGTAGATGGTCGATTTTCTAAAGAAAGGCAATTGAAGTTTGTCCCTGAATTTCAAGAGAAGTATAGGATCGGAGTAGCAAACAGACAGGGGACAGAGGACATGAAGGCCATGAGGACATAAGAGAAGCACAGGTGTAGAACCGGGGCTGTGGCTGTCAGTAAAGGCCCTGCCTCACCAGAATCAGGACTTGAATGGCTCCCAGCACCTGTGTTTTACCAAAACAAATAAATCCAGGTGTGGTAGTATGCACATGTAGTTCTGAGGCTGGGGAGGCAGAGAACCCTGGGGTTCCCTGGTCAGCCAGCCTAGCCTACTTCATGAGTTCTAGGTCGGTGAGAGATCCTTTCTCTAAAATAAGGCAGTTCTTGAGGAACATAATGACTTCTGAGGTTGTCCTCTGGCCTCCACATGTGCCCCTGCACACCTGCACACACTTGAACCTGCATGCGCACGTACACACACACACACACACACACACACACACGCACACACACACACACACACAGAGAGAGAGAGAGAGAGAGAGAGAGAGAGAGAGAGAGAGAGAGAGAGAGAGAGAAAGCATATTCCAAGAGCTCAGAGATCAAGAGTGGGCTTTGGGGCAGGCCTGGGCCAAGTCTCACATGAGGCTATTCCTGGCCATCCCAAAGAACACCGGGATGCCCTTAAGAGTGCTGAGGCTATGACAGACAGAATGTGCCCACACACGTCACTAGAGCAGTGACTGAGAGGCAAGACTAGAGATGTAAGGTGGTCACAGCCAGGGAGAAGGTAATCTCAAAGGCTGGCGTCAAAGGAGAGGCAGCCTGAAGTGCAGCTGTGGAGGAAGGGCAGTGAAGCGGCTGCACAAGGGGAGATGGGACCTGGCCACATACTGGACCTCAGGTAGGAAAGGAAGAATGGTGGATGAGTCCTAGCCCATGGCTTTCAGAAGCAGCAAGGAAGTGGCACCGTTTACAAAGTCAAGTCATGGCAGGCAGAGGTGGAAAGGGCGTGGGGAGTTAGGAAAAGCAGGACTCTGGCTGAGATAGCCCAAATTCAAAGTTTACCGGTGTAGCCTTAATCATCCCAGCATATGGCTATGAGGATACAGAGCTTGGGGGTCCCCTGCATGCGGATAAGGGGAGCTCTTCTTGTGGAGTCATGACCTGGAGGCAGGATCTTCAGTGTGAAAACAGTACCACCAACTGGGGCAACGACAAGGAAGGCTAACATTTAAAGACAGAGAGGAGACACATGAGTCAGCAAAGATGACCTGGGAGTAGCCAGAAAAGCCGGGAATACGGGAATACGGGGTCAGAGAACGCCAGAGAGAGGGAAGTGCCAAGAGTGAGGGGAAGCGCCTCCACAAAGGGAGCCTGTTACCCTCCAGCTTGAGCAGAATGGAGAGCTGCTTCCCAGGCTGGGGGAGGAAGCCATACCCGAGTGGGGCTGAGGAAGGTGTGGGCGGTGTGAAGTAGAGCACACTGGTGGAGCCAAGTCTCTCAAGACACTTGGCTGGAGAGGATGAAGATGGGGGCGGGGGCCAGCAACTGGGCTTGAGGAAGGACTTCGTTGTTGGTTTGCTTTCCTGAAGCCAGGAGAAACTACTGGAGGGCTGAAGGAAGGTGTTGGAACCCATCCACAGCAAGCGCTGACTGAGGTGGCACCTGTGACCTTGGCTGAAACAGAGGGAGTCGAGGAGGATAGTGAGAGGCAGTGTGCCTGACGGTTGGGAGGGACAAACTGGGAAGTTCTGCCTGTAGACAGCTATTTCTCTGCAAAGTGGGAGGTGAGGTCCTCGGCTGAGATCACCAGTGGAGGCGGAGGTTTGGGGAGGAGGGTGTGAAACAGTCATCGGGAGACTCAGCGGGGAGGACCAGGGAATGTGATAGGAATACCAGGCACTTTTGAAGAACAAGTTGCGTTGGTGATGGTGAGCTTGGTGATGTCCCCATCTGCCTCCGTGTGTGTTTGTGCACGCGTATGCGCACATGTGCGTGTATGTCCTCAGGAGTTTTGATCTCAGGTAAAGGCAGCAGAAAGAGCAATTGATCCAGAAGTGGGACCTGGGGGGAGGGGGGTAGCAATAAAAAAGAGAGCGGGTCAAGACAGCTTAGGATACTGGTGGGAGGATCCTTAACATGGACCTCAGAATCTGTATGGAATCAGCCGAGCGAATGAAAGGGGTCCAATGGACCCAAGGTCCCAATGTTTCAGGAATGGTGCTGTGAGGGTCCTTAGCCGACTAAGCTGGGAGAGCAGGAGGAGATGGTCATCAGAAAACAGGGTGCTCCTCTAGGTGACTTTGCAGGTGTTGGCCCTGATGGAGGGACCCACTGAAGGGCTGCTGGGCCTGAGGTAGGATATGCTGTCCACAGAGTCATTGATCTTACCAGGTGGCAGATCGGCTTGGAAAGAGGTGGGCAAGAAGGTGGAGTCATTATGGGAGGATGGGAGAGAGGGTAGGTATGGGGGAGGGGAGAGGGGAAATATGGGCAGGCACCAAAGGCCTTACTTAATAAGGAGAGTGGCTGGCAAAGAGGCAGGGAGGGGCAGTGTGACTCCGAGGCGTAGAGAAATGGCCTCCCCTTGCATCTGACATGCCCTGGGAACTAGCTCAGGAAAACGGAGAAAATCAGGAAGAGCAGGCAACAGACGCAGCACAAGGCCCAAGTCAGAAGCTCTATGTCTAGTTCCCACAGCGCTAAACACATGGCGTGACCTCAGGCAAGTCATTTCCCTTCCGAGCAGCTGAACTTTCTCATAAATAAAAGTAGGACTCAGGAAGTGGCTGAGGTCTGGCTTCCAACCCAGATTAAACATGACAGTATGGCATGTTTGGATAGTAATCCCTGGGTCAGCAGGAACCCCTAGACGTTGTCACCTGGATATGAGCTACAGTGTGAACCCAACTGGTGAGCCAGCATCCCTGGGCCCCAGCATCCCTGGGCCCCAGCATCCCTGCCATTACACCAGCATCTCCAGTGTGCCTTCTCAGAGGAGGCTGTAGGCGGGCTCATGAAAGAACAGACACTTGCTACAGGCAGAAGCCCATCTGCTGCCACAGAGGAAGCCAAGTGTCCTAGCTCCCCCTGTTCTCCTATCGTCCGTTCTTGCCACAGCCAAAGGAGCTATGGCATGCTCATCTGACCCGGAGAGAGCAGATGCTCCCTGCTCCTCTTTTAGCTGGTGGCTAGGTGGTCCTCGGTGGCCCCTCAATTTGTCAGAAGTTCTTCAAGGTAGAGGAGTGATCACCTGTCAGCTCCTTAACTCTAAGCCTTACTCCTCCTCAAGTCAGCCCTGAAGATGCTCAACCTTTCTAGTTGGGCAGCACCATCTCCCTGCATTGCTTGGAGCCTTCACAAGGCAGGTCTTTGTCTAGGGGTCAGCCACTTCTCAGGGCATCACATCAGGACCACTTCCAGGGTGCCCGAATTCTGAGAAGTGTTACATGCACACACCAGGAAAAACCCTCTATCTGGCTGGATGCTTGTACTCAGTAGTCAATGTTCAATAAACATTTGCGGAATAAATGAAGGCATTTCAAATATTTAAAGAGGAAAACCTTACCAAGTCCACCAGAATTCTACATTATCGATCGAATTACTTCTGTTTATTTGGGTAGATAATTAAAAGTCTAAAAAGAAACATTCTCTAATATTTATCAGGGCCAACCACACATCACAAATTTTTACAAATGTGAGCTGATCTTATTTTATGATCCCGTGAGCTGGAGATGTTAATCCCACTTTAGAAATAAGTGAACTGAGACCTAAAGAAAAGTTTAGAGCCTGTCTTGAGGCCACAGAGTAAGTAAGCAGTGGCCCCCGGCTTCTAACCTAGATTAGGAGCTAATTTTAAAGGTGAACTGTTCAGCACAGCAACTGCCCCCACAACTTCACAACACAGTGACATCAGGCGTGACAGGAGTGGAGGGGAAGACTGAGAAGTTGTGTGAAGGAAGAAGGCAGCGGAGGCTCCCCACTGCCTCTCCCCATGGCCTTATCCTGGGGAAGCTGTGCACACTTCCGAGCTCAGGGACCTTTGCCCAAGCAGAGTAGAAAAGGGTCTGGCTCCCTGCACGTCTCTTTCTCTTTGATGGCTGGGCTAGTTCTCCCTTCCCACTACCCTCTTACATTTCATTCAGAACTGTACTTCTTAGTTCTCTGAATGGTCCAGAGGCCTAGAAACAAGCCGAGACTCAGGGCCTGTGGACACTGTCCTTACCCATGTCCCATGAGGCCTATGATTCCTCGCCCCAGAAGAGACCCCTTGTTCCAGAGCTTAGGAGAGCAGGCGGCAGAGTTCTAGAAGGCATGCGTGGTCTGATCTGCTACAGCTAAACACAGCTGTAAGCTCCCCCACACCTGTTCAAGCCTGTCTGGCAGGTGAGCAGCTGTGTTCCACATCTGCCTGTCCATCTGTCTCCTTTGCAGGTCTGAAGGGACAGCTGATCCTCTTTAGAGGGGAGGCCCTAGGCCTGAGGTAACACCCTTACTTGAACTACTACTCCAAAGAGACTGAAAGAGGTGAGGAAGGAAGGCTTGTGCCTCAGTCTCCATTGGACACTCTGAACCCCTCCCCATGGCCAAGCCTCTCACTGCCTCCAGCTCCTCCTCCCAGCTTCCCAAGCTTCTGCCTGCCAAGCTCTGCAAATTACCACACATGCCAATAAGTCATTAGAAACCAGAACGGGTAAATGTGGGGTTGCCATGGAGACCAACACCAGAAACTGGCAGCCCTGGGGGCTGGCCAATGGCTCAGGTATATTAGGGGGAGAGCTGGGAAGGCTGAACTGCCTGACAGAGGCCGATCATAAGGTGCTACTGTGAGGTACTGCTGGCTCCGCCTCCTTTCTTACTTCCCACTCCCAGGACCTGTGTGCTGTTGTTCACCTGCTGCTTGGTAGGATGATGAATCCTGCATAGGCTGCGGTAGGTGGGGGCAGGTGCAGAGGAAGTGGCTGTGATAGAGTCCAGTTGGCAACCCCAGGGCAAGGAGTACTGCAGCCCTAAGAAGCCTGGGCTTGGTTACATATGTTTTGGAAAAACTAAGGGCCCAATGAGGGTCTGAAGGCAGGGCAGAATCCAAGCAATGCTGTTCTGGGTCTTACTTTACTTTGGCCAGGTACTTAGCACAGCACTCTTTGTAGGTAAGTACACACACACACACACACACACTACACACTGGTGAGTGGAAGAGAGACTTTACAGAAGCAGGCAGGATTTGACAAGATAAAAGTAAGTCCTAGGTTGGAAGCCTAACTCGTTTGACAACTCAGTGTGACCTCTAACAAAGTCCCTTCTCTCTGTGCCTTGGCTTCACTGTCTGGAAGACATGGAGGAGGCACTTTAAGTCTAATGTTTTAAACTAGCTTTCAGGCCTCAGGATATAAAGCAATTCCCCCAGGGTCACTGGTAGGTCAGCAGGATCTTGAGTGGAGTTCTGGTCTACCTCCCTACATCATCATCATCATCATCATCATCATCATCATCATCATCATCGCCTTATACTCACTTTCCTATGGCTACTGTAACAAATTAACATGAATTCTGTGTCTTACTTGAGTTTATTTATTATAGACATAGAAGTCTGACTGGAATGGGCCTCTCCCAGTTAAAGTCAAGGTATCTATAGGTTCATTCCTTTCTGGAGGCCCCAGGGAACACCGCTTCATGCTTTTCCCTTTTCTTCCAGAAGCTGCCTTCATTTCTTGGCCTAAGGCTAACAATGACTGGTCAAGTCTTTCTGAATTGCATCTCTCCAGCTCCGACTTCTGTCCCCTCTTCACAGGACCCTGTGGTTACACTGTACTCACCAGGTTAGTCCAGGACATCTCTTGATTTGAGTGTTGATCCGCACCTTTCATTGCTATTCACAAACTTACCATCTCTTTCCTATGTGACAACATAGTCACAGGCTCGGGGGACTAGTGTCATACAAAAGGGCTTTTACTCTGCCTACCATACACTGCAGTTTTGTTTCGAGACAAAGCAAAACATCCAATTCTAAAAGCACTGGAAAGCACAAGGCCAGATGACTCTCAGTTATAAAGTAACTGAGACCCGGGTTCCTCCTCTCATCTCTTGAGATTTCCTTCCGAGGAAACAACAGGAACTCTGGAACCTGCATGTCCCGTGGCACTGTTAACAGGAAGTTGCAGGCTGCACAGAGATGACTGTAGGACCACCAGAAAAGGGGGCCTAGGGAGGAACGAATGAGAACCATTCTAAAGAGCCTCCTTAGCTCCACCCACATTCACCTTGACATTCAGATTACCCTGCAGTGTCTGTTCTTGGTTTTCTTTCCTGATAAGCTCAGATCGAGCTATGTGTGTCAGTCAGGTGCAGGAGACGCACTGATTCAGCTGTCATCAAGCTGAGATACTAACCTCTCTTCTACACCCTTCAAAAAAACGATACCCAAGACTGGAAAGCTCGGTCTTGGAACCTTCTTGTGAGGAGCTCACCAGTCCTAGGGGCCATTTCCAGCACTGCAGGTGAAACAGCTTCCTCCTTGCTCTGGGGGAGAGATGGTAGCTTCCTCTCTCTTTCCACCTGACCTCTGTCCTCTGTCTTGGCAGATACAGTCTGCCAGGGCCTGAGACCCCGTAAGGCTGAATAACACTACACAGAAAGGTGGGAAGTAACCGTGGCCTGGGCCAGGTCTGTAGATTTTATTCAAATGGATCAGTCTCTTCTCAGCAGTTTCTTCCTTGGTATGAACCAGCAGCTCATTCTCATTGCTACCTCTCATGTTCCAGGGGACTCTGGAAAGGGGACGCAGAAGGGAAAAGCTGTTCTCTGGGGAAAAGGAAGAGAAACTAATATTTATTGAGTGTCTACTTTGTAGTAGGCACTTCACACAGATTAGTTCATTTAATGTGGTGGCTGAGAACCAGAGCTCTGGAGTCACAGTGATGTGGGGCTGCATTCTGGCTCTGCCACTTGCCGACTATGTGTGGCCTCCGGCAAGTGACTTAAAGCTTCTCGGCTTTAGTTTCCTCAGCTGCAAAATGGGGGAAAATAATGTCTGCTTCCTAGCGTTCTGTGGATTAAATGAGATGAATGCAGTAAAGCCTTGGGCACCGCAGAAGCACGCACAAGTGTTAGCTATTATTACTAACAACCCTGGGAAGTAGCTGTTATTAACCCAGACTTAACACGAGCCCAAGTTGAGACTCAGAGAGGTTAAGCTAAAATGCCCAAGGGCAAGTAGCTAGAAAATGGGGCTCTTACCCAGCTCCAGCTGACTCCACTTGCTGGATACTGTGAGCCACAAAGACAACAGCCTTAGACTCTGCCCTGTAGCTTCAAGGAGCTGGACCTGCGGCATAGTTTGAATGTTCCTTTCTCAACTCTTGAGGGTCCAGAACAGGAGAAGGGACTGGTAGTGAATAGTGGCGATTTTATCGGTGTGACTCCTGGCTTCTACTTGTTGGCTGAGGTCCAAGGAGTGGTGCATTTTTTTGCTTATACTTTGAGGAGGTGAGGGCACCCCAGTGGATTCTCTTACCCTCTGCTGCAGGGGTGAGCTACTCCCTGCTCCCATGGAGCACTCCCTACAGGGGGCGGGGGGGGGGGGGGGGGAGCAGCCACTTCACTCACAGGACTGTCAGGGAGTAACCTGCCAGACAGGAGCTCAGGGCCACTAAGATGCAATAGAAGAGGCTGGCTGCTGACTAGAAAGGAAAATGAAGCCCAGGGGCGTTCCAGAGCAACAGGCCACAGATACCAGATGGGCTAAGGACATTTGTGGACTGCTCAGATTCTGAGAACAGAACAGAAAGCAGCTGGACCTGGAAAAGAGGCAAAAAACCCTGGAGGACACCATGAGAAACAGAAGCTACAGGGAAGGGACTCATCCCCTACTTCCCTGCCCCCCCCCCCACAGAGCTTGCTGACTTGCTCCCTCCCCTAAGGTGACCCCTAATCCTCCCCTCCTGCTTGATCACCCTCTCACCCCTCCAGGTATAGATTCTTGATCTCTCCCCTATGCAGAGTGGAACCCCACTTTGTTCTCCAGGCCCCCCCGATCTGCTGCACCTCCCGGGGAAGCGTTCCCTCCGTACTCCCACACAAAGCGCACAGTTCTGATAACATTTATAGTCTAAATCGCACAGTTTAGCACTTGGTTTTAAATACTGTCTGGTATTATTCCCTCGTTTTATTTCAAAGTATGAATTCTGCCTCCCTAACTCCTCTGAGCATCTCCCTACCAGCAGCGACTAGGTCTTACACTTTTCCACACCCATACCCCAACCCCCACCCCCCACACACACACTAAGTGCCACAAACAAGTGGGCACATACTGATTGACCAAAATACTCTTGGTGACAAGAGAACGCTGGAACTGATGACCCCACCCTAGGGTTTCAAAAATCCAAATCCATCTCACCCAGAGAGGCTAAAGTCCTCAACCAGAACCCTCAGCTTCTGCCTTTCTCAGCACCATACTCTTCCTGGCTCCTCCTCTTTGCCCTTCTCCAGCATGCCAGGCCCCATCCTGCCTTCCAGCTGCCACACCAGCCTTCTGCCCAGCATTCATTTCCCGATGTCTAGTCAGTCACCTGTGACCACCCTGAACGACCCTTCCTCCTACCCCTCCCCCTTCCCTCCAGGCCTCTCATCTATCTATCTATTTCTCTGGCTATATTTTTCTCTGGAACACTTCACACTCTCTAACATGCTGGTTGCTTTCTAAGTTTACTTTGCTGTATCCCCAGATGGCAACATAAAAGCTCCTTAAGGGCTGAGCTCTCCGATATTCCCTGCTGCCTGTACGCCTGGGGCAGGCACGGAGGCTTGATAAACACTGGCTAATGAAGAGGCACACCACCTACCCTGTTTATGAAGGCAGAGGCATGGCAGTGCAGAGATGGGCTGTGGGTGGCGCCATTCCACAGATCCCCTGGGCTGTGGGAGTCTATGTCCCTCTTTGCCTGGACTATCCTGAGCATCCGGTCGAATGTCAGCCTCTCCTTTCCCTTTCCTCTGGCACAGGTTTTCCAGGACATGGAGACTTTTGCCTTCCCGAGCTGGACCTTTCTGGCCCTACTCTGCATGTCCAAGTGCAGTGCTATGCAGACACAAACCTTCCTTGCTGTTATTCTCTCTGCTTCCGGGAAGGATCAGATAAGACAGACCCGCTTCTCCTGGGGGACCCAAGCTGGCTGCTTCACAACCATCGCCCCCTCCTACCTCATGTTTTCTCTGAAGGAGCTGCCTCAAGAGATCCTTGTAAACAGAACCCGCTGCACTGGCTCTCCCCAGCACACTGAGCCTGCTGTGTTAGCAGCAGCCCATTGCCGGCCCTACATAGCCTGCCTGGCTCCTTTCACCTTCGCCGCCTGTGTTCCATTCTCCCCTCCCCCAGAGAGCCATGCTTTGGTTGGACCCTCTCTTGTGTCCATGGGCACTGAGTCAGGGGTCAGCTTCTTGGAGGCCCTGGGGGCTCTGACCGAGACAGAAAGAAGTAGTGTTAGATCTTGTGTTTTGTTTCATTTTGAGACAGGGTCTCACTGAGTAGCTCTGGCTGTCCTGGAACTCTCTCTATAGACCAGGCTGGCCTCAAACTCAGAGATCTGTGTCCCTCTGCCTCCTGAGTGCTGTTATGAAAGGCATGTGCCACCACTGCCTGAACTGTCAGGTCCTGGGGGGTTGCAGCTATGGCTCATTGTCAGAATGCTTGGTTAGCAGGTGAAAGAGCCTAGGCTCAATCCCTAGAACCACCAAGAAACAAACAATAAAAACAGGTTAATAGTATTGAATATCATCACCTGTGGGAACTGGGAGACGGGGTCGGGGAGACTTTGAAGTTTCCTAAAGAGGGAAGGTGACCACTGGCTTGGACCATGGGGAACTTGTTCATGTAGGAAGAAGCTGGCTAGCTAAGAGAGTAGGCTACATGACTCAGGGTACCTCTAGGCCAATAATGGCTTAGTCCTGGAGGGTGGTGAAGGGGCTGGAACCCTGAAGTCAGAGAAGGGTTTAAATCCCTCCCTCTTTTCATGTCTACTTCAGCAAGTGTAAGCCTCAATTGTTCTGTGTTTCAATTAGGGACAGGAAAGCCACCCAGCTAATAGGGCTATTTGGGGTCTAGTTGGGCAAGCACTTTGCACAGTGCCTGGCACACGAGTGCTCAGCTAGGGGCTGTACTGTGTGTCATTACAAGTCGAGAGGTGGAAGCTGAGAAGCCATTTTTGCCCCAGGAACTCTCTGCATGCTCTTCGTGTTGGAACTTGCTTCAAGTCCATCAAACGCTGAACAGCAGGGAAGATGTGGGTGGAAGAAACACACAGAGACAAACTGAATTCTAAAGCAGACCTGGTTAAACTCACCTCCTACAAGGCAGCTCTCTAAGGCCAAAGCATCTCCCAGGTCCCCAGAAAGTACCAGAAACCAGAATACAAGGCCTTGGGTATAGCAGAATCTGGACACTGGTGGCTTAGACATGTGTGGGGAGTCAAGGTCACACAACCAAACCCAGCAGGGCTGCACCAAGCCCCCTGTTTAGAAGCACACTCTTTTAGACCAAGGGGTGTGGGGCTGTTCTGGGCAGCTAGCCAGCCCCACTAGACACCCAGCTCCTAGCATCAGGAACAAAAAGGCTGAAGAGGGCCACTAAGTGGTGTTAGTGATCTCCATAAAGGACAATACATACATTCCTCGGTGCCTTTTCATATACAACTCCTGTGCCCCAGATACCCTTAGCCCCACTGTCCTGAGGCTCCCCACTTTTGCTAGCTGGCCCCCTTTCTGGCCTTGCCCCAAATATCAAGTGTTTCAGCAAGTCTTTTCTAGTCTAAAGACACAAATACATTCCTCTCTTCAACTCTAGACTATATAGCACCAACTCCTTGCTAATAATAACAGCAACTTATATAGCACTTACTGCATCTCAGACACTTCCCTGGGCTCTTTGGCCTGTATTCCCTCCCCTTATGAAGTAGGTGCTATTATCATACCAGTTATGAGACAGAGAAACTGAGGTTCAGAGAGGGTAGATGAGTTTCCCAGCGTCTCCCAGCAACAAGTGTTGCAGCCTGGGTAGAACTTGGGTGGGTGACTCCAGAATCTATACCCTTACTGTGCGTTCCCTAAGGGCAGAGACAATAGCTGATTCAACTGTTTCTGAACAGAGTAGGTGCTTTAGGGAAGATGTGTTGGCTGAACAAGTAAAGCTCAAATGAAACAAATTCCATGCCTGTCCATAGCCTAGTGACAGCTACACTATTCAGGAAATCTAAGACAAAGTCACCTTTCTGGTCTGGCCTCTCTTGGCGGCCAGTCACACACTTCTGCAGCAGGACCTATCTTGCTGTGGCTATTTTTTTCCCACACCCCTGTGTTTGTTTTGAAGTCATCCTCTATCACTGTCTTCTTCCTGTTTGTGCCTGTCCCCCTTCCCCCTTCGACCACTGACCTTGTCCTGGCCCGAAGTCCTTGCAGGTACCCAAGCTACCCACTCCCCTTCTCTATCTCTGGGCTTTTGTGACAGTGACGGCTTAGCCAAAGAAGCCAAGAACAAGAGCAACACGGACTCATTAGGCTGACCACCTATGAAGCTCCAACACTGGCCTCAGATAAACACAGCAATGACCTCCTCACTCTTCACTCCGATAAAGGTGGAGACCGAGGGAGAGTGGTTGCCACCTACTTCTGTAGGTCAAAGGGATTCTCTGCCCTCCCTGTGTCCTCTGCAATGCCCTCCTTCCCCTAGGAAGCCTTCCTGGATCATGTGAGAAGGTTTATTCATGCAACCCGTTCAGCAAATATAGTCTGTATTCTAAGTAGAGAGACAAGACACACCCCTGAAAAGCTAGGGCGAATGTGGGCTCCGTTGCAACTGTAGAATTCAGCAGATGTCGTAAGTATCATAAGAGGCAACTGAACTGCAGTGGTGGTTTCCAAAACCATGGAGGGCAAGTGGTCCATTCTCTTTAGGCTCCAGATTCCCCAGCTAGAACGCAGATACTAGGATGCAGCCCTTTAGGACTGAATATGATGGTTTCTGTAAAGCTCCTCACAGCCTGCTGCAGAGCAGCTGCTCCAGAATCTGTCTTTAATTCCTTTCTTGAACGAACCACTGATGTTTACACAGTCCTGGCCTCTATCCAGTCCTGGATATACAAACCACTCCATCCTTTCAGGTTAGAAACAACTTAAGTGATACATTGTATATAGGAAGCAGTGGGGATCAGATGTTAAGGGTCATTCTGTGATTATGCTGTTAATTTGCTGGAGTTATTAATACTCCTCGTCTCCCTCCACCAAACCTTTGAAAGAAACTGGCGGGCATGGAACCATCAAGTTAAATACAAGTTCAGTTCTGCCTGTGAGGTGGAGGTTTGTCTATTTCTTACATCCTCCACGCTTAAAACAGGCACATAGTAGGTGTTTAATGAGTAGTTGTTGGACAAATAAATTTTTTAAAAAGCAATGCGTTCCCTCCTTCCCTTCAAACAAAAGAAACAAGGGGGGTAGGGAGGAAGAGGAGGAGCAATTGAGTGAGTGGTAGGGCAAAGGGGATACCAGAAACAAGAAAATTCAGGTGCCAGACCGACCAACCTGGTCCTCTCTGCAAAGGGGATGCTCCAGGGACAACGGTACATGTGCACCCACTGTCAAGAGTCGAGGAAGCCATTGTGTAAGCTTGTGGTTTAAGCTGCATTTTACAGAAAGGCAAAGGTGGAGGTAGAGACCTGGAAGGAAGGAAGGAAGGGAGGGAGGGAGGGAGGGAGGGAGGGAGGGAGGGAGGGAAGGAGGGAGGGAAACTTGGAGGGGGATAGTGGAAGCTGAGCAGTAAAGTGTAAAAGTAAAGGGAGATGGAGAGGTGCTTCGGAGGAGGGAAGAATAAAGGAGGGACAGGGGAAAGGGGGAAGACGTGGGCAGTTAGGAAGTATTCTGCTGGCCTAGCTTGGTTCAATGAGGCCCAGACCTTTGCATTCTTATGGCTATTCCGAGTCTCCCTCAGGGTAAGCTCTGGCAGATCCGGTTTTGGGGGGTGCTTCTAGGTGCCAGACCCTGGGAGTGTCAAAATCCCTGAGGTGCCAGAGAGTTTTTCCACTCTACCCTTTCCAAATAATATTCTACCCTAGGCCCCAGGCCCCCTAACCAGGCAGCAGGCAACATCTGAGGCAGTGCAGGGAAGGAAGAAGGCCCGAGAGGCACAGACCCCTATCTGTGCTCCTCTCTTCCACTTCTTCACGTCCTGGCCGGGGAAAGTGGGTCAAGCCACCACAAGGTAGGGAGAAGACCCATTGGCCAGGGAGCCTTCCTGTCCTGCACATAGCCCTGCTCCTCCCTGCTCTTTTGGAAGACTGTTCAAGGAGCCCAGCGGCCACTGACAGGAGGTTTCTGGCTTTCCCTCGGAAAGGGAACACTGTCCAGAGTGATGTCGAGGCAAGCGGCATGGATTCTGGATAAGTAAAGACGCCTAGATCTTTGCTCCTGGTCCCCTTGATAATGGTGAAGAAGCTGGCAAAGACCACTCCTGTTGTCCTGACCTGGCTGCTCTCTCCAGTGCCCTCTTGCCTCCTGGGGTCTTCAAGCAGACGCCAGCCAGTCCATCTCTGGCAACCAGCGGCAACCAGCGCTGTGCCCAGCCCACCCCCTCCAAGCCCTGCCAGTCGCCCAATTAGAAGCTGCGTTGGCTTCAACAGATGGGAGCTGCGGCAGCCTGAGGAACAGAGCACAAAGCCCAGCTGACATTTTCCTTCCTGTTCATTTGGTGGGGGAGGAAGGGCAGGGGCAGCCGGGAGCATTGCAACACCCCACCAGGGCCCACCCCCGGGGTCCAGTTCTCTCCTTCAGCTTCTCAGTTCATCTGCCTCACCCCCGCCGCTTGCGGATCTTGGCTGGCTGGGCAGTCTGCGCCCGCACAACCCTGTCATGCCAGCAGGACAGACGGCCCACCTGTGGCTGGCCAGCCCAGCCTGTCCCTGGCATGATGCGGTGGCCTCAGAGCTGCTTTAAACCGCACAGCACCCAGGCTAAGCCCGGCCGGCCCCTCCCCCACCCAAAAGTCCCATCCTAGACTGCAGTCAGACCCCAGTCTCCCGCTCCGGAGGAGCCTGGCTCTCGGTGCCAGATACTTTGTACAGACCCAACCAAGGCCATCCTGTCTTTTCTGCATAGCCACCACCCGAGCTCCCAGGAAGGGAAAGTACCCTAGGCTCTGGTGCGCTTCCACCCTGCGAGTCCGCCTCTGTCACGCCCTCTCTAACCCCGGAGCCACCTCTTTGGCTCCTCCACATCTCCAGGGCTCCCCGCTACCCAGCAACAGTTTGAGGGGTTGGGGCCTCTCCCAGTTGATTCAGGCCCCGACCCCCTCCCCCCCGCCGCACGGGTCCAGCCGGTGCAGCGGCCACCTCCTTTGCATTCTCCAGCTCTCCTTCCTTCTCCCCTCCCGGCCTTCTCCTAAATCACCAGCTCTCCTGCAGGCATCTCGGCGACCGCCGCGGTCGCGGCCGCGCTCCCCTCCCCCACCCGGTCATCAAAGCCCGGGCCGCGGGGACAGGATCGCGGCGACCCTCGAGGCCGCGCCAGCGTCCTCGGAGTCCACGACCCCGGCCGCCGGGGAGCCGCACACTCACCGCGCGGGCGCTGTCCTATGTCTGTCACTCGCCGCCCGGCTGGGATCGCTTCTCCACTGCGCTCTGCTACCCAGGCCCGGGAGGCTCACCGGGCGCCTTCCCCAACCTGCACTTGTCTTGGGAGTGGTCGCAACGCTGATCCTGCGAGGGCGTCAGCAAAATGACAGTGTCCCCAATCCTGCGCGTCGCGGCCGGAGGCTGGCGGCCAGGGCCAGCGCTCCCGGAGCGCCGCGCGTCTGCGGAGCACGGAGCAGGCCCGCGGCGCCCGGCGCCCCCGCCGCGCCTCCTCCCTCCTGGCTGCTCGCGCTCGTCCTCCTCACTAGCTGCTCCGCCGCGCTCCCAACCTCCCTAGCCCACTCTGGTCGCCTCCTCCTGTCTGCTTGCCACGCCAACCCCCTCCAGTCCCGCTGCCATTTTAACTCCTGAGTGGCCAGAAGCCCCTTCTGCCTCACTTGCACATATCCCAGAGGAAGGAGTTGGGTGGGGCCCGATGCCGTAGTTTGAGCAGGTCCTTCTGCATCAAGACCAACGGCTTACGGGAGAGGGGGAGAAGGGCATAGCGCTTGGGGGGTCAGGGGAGAAATAAGTGGCATTGCTCATGCTCCCTTCGACCCTTTTGCAAAAGCCAAGAGAACAGATGGGAAATTCAGCTTGTAGGACAGGTGTGGCTCATAGGCACCGCTTGTGGCTGTGACCACAGTTTTGCCTGATACTACCTTCCCCAAGTTAACGGTGGGTAGGACGGTAGCGGTGGCTGAGTTTGTCCATGGGCGCTGGCGGCTCTTCTGTTAACAGAAGTAGACTTTCCAGTACTGCTTCCAGAACAGGAAGCTCTAGTCTCCTGGCACATGGTTAGTCTCAGTGGGCTTAAGGGAGGAGCTGACAGGTCCACACTGGGACCTGGTTGCAGGGTTCTCCACCTGCAGGCTGGTCATCGTGAAGCCATAAAACTAGGAGGTAAAGCAGGACTCTGTGTATGCAGAAAATGGGTGCTGGGCTACTGCTTGGTGGCGTAGAAAATTTGGGTCACCAGCCCACATTGGGGCTTAGAAGAGTAGGTCTCCTGCTGCAGTGAAGGCTTCAGGCCCAAGTCTTTGAAAGGCCTTCAGTGTGGCCCACTCAGAATGGATATCAGAGCCCAGCTTCATAGCAGGCCACGCCCAACCAGAGCCTGGAAAGTCAGTATGAGAGAAGTCCCCAAGGCATGGGGACTTCTGCAAGTCGGGGCTTCCTTAGGGGGCCATTCTTCATGACTGGCTTCAGCTCAGTGTCCCTGGCCAGACACAGGGCTTCTGGGTCCTGTCTTTTTGAAGAATACAGCCAGCAGTGACAGCAGCCATGCCTACATGCTTGTCGACTGGACTTGAAGTTCTGTGTTCTGTATAGACAGAGGAGTTGGCCCTTTAATCCTTCCAGTAAGCACATACTAAATTCCTGCTGAACTACTCCCAGGCCTCCACCCGCCACCCCTGCTGTGGGGTATAATGGCCTGCGGGAGCTGAGGGGGACGGCTTGGAAGTACTTGAAACAAATTTTTAGCATTTCAAGGCAATGGAAGGTGCCATAGAAACACAGAGTGAAACGCTCTGGGTTATTCATGGGAGGTTTTATAGAGGAGCTGAGCTTCCAGCTGAGCCCAGCTGGACGGATAAGATTTAAACTGGCAGAGAAAATGGGGACCAGCAAGGCAGGAAAGTTGAGGCAAGCAAAATAGAATGGGCTGTCTGAAATCGGGGTGGGGGTTGGGGGATGGGGGTGCAGGCAGCAGAGGAAAGCTGGGGATGAACTAAGAGACACCGAGCCTTTTCACACAGCTCTTGTCTCAAGCTGACCTATGTCCCCATTTAAAGGCCCAGCAAATGGAGGCTGGGACAGGTGGAGTCCTCATCCTGGCATCTCTCTGGTACAGGTAGTATGACCTTGGTTGTGCAGAGTGGGAGAGCCTGCGACCAAGATCTCGAAACTCAACTGTGGCCCTGTATGCAGTGATTTAGGATGAGGAGAGGCCAGAGGCTGGGGGGTGGGTGGGGAGGGGGCGCTGCTGTAGAGACAGGAAATCAAGGAACACTGAGAAAGAAGAGCCTTTGTAATGAAGACCGACCAGCCTAAGCCTAAGGGAGTAGAGGGTTCAGCAGGGCACCAAGTGCTTGACACTTGTCAAGTCAGCAGAACTAAGTTTCCAGCCTGAAGGCCATCAACATATGCAGACACATGTCCAAAGAAGAGATTTTGCCAACTCTTTTCCCAGCTCCAGGTCTGAGTTGGCACAACCCCCTGCCTCCTATTACCCACACCACCACTGAATGTCTAAACCGGACTGGAGCACACACTCTGGAAGGCTGTGCCTGACCCAGGCAGCACTGAGATGAAACTAAATTGTTACAGTGGATGCCCAACAGCTGGTTAATTCTGCCACTGTTGCAGTTTTTGAGGCAGGGTCTTTGTAGCCCAGGCTATCTTCAGTGTGATCATCCTGCTTCAGCCTTCTCAGTGCTGGGATCACCGCCATGTGCCACCACACCTGGTAATAATAACTAATCAGTGAACAAATCCTATTAGCCACTGGCTGATCCCGGAGTGGCAGACCCTGATACACATTAGGTAAGCATAGGAAAACAACATGAATGCTTAGAAAAAAGTTTCATATAACCCAGTGGGAAAGAATTTAGATTCAGGGAGATCTGGGCCTGAAACTTGCTGGACCACACTCTGTGTGGCTTCCAGAAGGTTATTAAGCTTCTCTTCTTGGTGTAAAAATATTAACATTTAAATTAATTCATAGAGATCTCTTAGTCAGGAGTAGCAATGGGCATTTGCTGACTGAGGCAAGGGTAGTGATCTCCTTTATGTGTCATCTAACTGAAAAGTCCCAACAGGCATAGAGATGCCACAATCTTAGCTGTTTTAGAGGCAGAGGCAGAAAGATTATATACCTGGGCAATTTATCAAGACCTTGCTTCAAAACAAAAGTAAGAAGGGGTGTGGGTGGCTCAGAGGTATAGCACTGGTCTGGTGTGCATAAGGCCTTGGGTTCAATTCTCAACACTTAAAAAAAAAAGAAAGCAAATACAACAACCAAAGAAGAAAAAAAAAAATCCCACGGAAACCCAGGACTCTGGAAATAGAACAGCATCCTTATAATTAGAACATAGAACTGAGATCAGAACTCGAGGCCACTACAGACAGAGTTCAAGCATGGAGAAGTGCCTGTTGCACTTCTTTTAGAAGGAAGGTAGCAATCCAGGCACAAGTGTGCATTCAAGACCGATCCGAGATGGACTGGGGGCTCTGCACAGCTGGGATGGGCATGGTATCTGGACACAGCATCTCTTTCAACTCACTGCACACTATCATCTCTCCCTTTATTTTTATTTTATATGTATGGGTGTTTTGCCTACATGTATGATGGTGTGCCACATGTATGCGGTGCCCATACAGGTGACAAGAGGACATTGGATCCCCTGGAACTAGAGCCATAGATGGTTGTGAATATAGGTGCCTGAAATTGAATGTAGGTCCTCTGGGAGAGCAGCTAGCGCTCTTAACCTCTGCACCATCTCTCCAGCCCTAAATAAACTTTTTTTTTTTTTTTTTTTTTTTTTTTTTTTTTTTTTCCAGAGAGGGTCTTGTTCAAAAGTCTTGTAAGGGAGACCTGGTGGAGCCTAAGTGAGTAGAGGGTTCAGATTTGGCCCCAAGCTTTTGAGTCTGATCTTACAGGACACTGTGGTGTCAGTGGATCACCACCAATGTATGCAGACTCACGTCAGACAGGAGTGGTCTGGAATGTACCATGTACACCAGGCTAGCCTTGATCTTATAGAAGTCCACCTACCTCTGCTGGTATTGCTTTCTCAAACAGATGCTTCCCTGGGAAAAGACAGGGACTTAATGCACAGTCCTTTGGGAGTATGCAGGTAATTACTCAGAGGATTTACTGGCTCTGGTATTGACCTTTTGCCCTCCAAGTTTAATCTCTGGGCTTAGTAAGTACGATGTCCTGCCAGGAAGCCTAAGACTCTAGAACATCAGAATGTTTTAAGAGACAGATGTTGGATTATGTACCCCTAGAAAAAAATCCTTGGTTCAACTTCACTTGGCTATTTAGTGGGAGAATCAGGATCCTGAACTGATGTGTGTGTTGGCTGTGTATTTGGAGGCTCTAAGGAGAGGAGCCTAGAGCCTGAACATACAACATGCAAGGAGTGTGCCTGGAAGATGGGTGGGGACAGAGGAGAGATGCTGGGTGGGGTAGCATAGTCCTCCCTCTCAAGGACTCTCCACCGCTGCATGTCTCCTTTGCTCAGCTCCCATCCCAGGAGCTGTAGGATGGAGCCTCAGGAGTCAGCGAGGATTTTTGTTCCACCGGTGACTCAACTATGGGGAGTGTGACCATAGAGCGGTTGGCTTCAATGTGGAAGTCATGCAGAATGATTGGACAGACCTTGCTTTCAAATGTGCTGGCTGGAGTGTCCGCTGCTCTCTGTTCCCTTACTCGGGCTCCCCGGTGTCTTAGTCACTGTTCTATTGCTGTGAAGAGACACCACAACCTAGGCAACTCCTGTAAAAGAAAGCATGTAGTTAAGAGCTTGCCTACGGTTTCAGAGGCTTAGTCCATCATTATCCTGGCAGAGAGCAGGGTCCAGGCAGCTGTGGTGCTGGAAAACTACTACATTCTTATCTGCATGCAGAGAGGTGTGTGTGTGTGGGGGGGTGCTGGGTTTGACATGGGCTTTAGAAACTCAAAGCCTACCCCCAGTGACATCCTCCTCTAACAAGACCTACCTCCTAATCCTTCCAATCTTTTTGAAGAGTTCCTGGTGATTAAGCACTCAAATGTATGAGCTATGGGGGCCATTCTTATTCGAACCACCACACCAGTGCAGAGTCTTGTCCTCTGGGCTATTGGAGACTAACTAGAGACAGGAGAACAGCCCTAGGCAAATGCATAGTGGAGCTAACACGGTTTAAAGCTTGGGGGTTTCTCTCCTGTGGAGAACCAAGAGAATCAGCTTGGGAGATGGGAGTTGTTGAGTGGTCTTGGTCCGGATGAATGAAGGGTTATCAAAGGAAAAGGCCATCATTTCTGAGGCCCATGTGTTTTTCTATGACCTTCTGTCTAGTCCTAAGTAAAAATACCACGGGGGTGGGGGGGGGCGGTCAGGGAGGATGGGTACTGGAGAGATGGCTCAGCAGGTAAGCGCACTGGCTGCTCTTCCAGAGGAACCAGGTTTGACTCCCAGCACCCACATGGCAGCTCACAACAGCTGTAACTCCAGTTCCAGGGGATCTGATGTACTCTTCCAGTCTTCTTGGGCACTAGACTTGCAAGTGGTACATAGACATACAAGCAGGCAAAACATCCGTACACAAAAAAAATATAATGAATAAATTCTTAAACATTACCATTGGAGCTGATTTTGTGGGTATTTTGTTTGTTTCTTTGGGAGTTATTGTTTATTTGTTTTCTATGGCACTGGGGACCTGTCCTCACGCATTCTGTGCAAGTACAATGTTAACTAAATCATATCTCCAGCCTCAGAAGCAACTGTAATTCTGTCTTCTGTTTCTTAAGAGGGTCCCATGAAGCCAAGATCTTCTCTGGTCACCTGTCCTTAGGAAGCTGCCAAGACCCACAGATGCCCTGGGAACTCGGTGAACCAGAAAGGCAGCCAACCATGTACTGCAGATAGCAAAGCTTGTGGAACTGAAGGCAGCTCTTGAGTTTAGCCTGGGTTATATTCCTGGAAATGGCACTGCTGGTAAAAAATGGTGTAGGATGAATTTGTTTTTACTCATACGCAATGTGATAACAGAAATTACATTCCTCACTGAGATCCTGGCGCCCAGTTGTTTGGAGGCGTGAACATAAACACCATATTTAGTCACCTGTAAGGGATACACCTGTACTTTGTGTTTCTGAAATGGAACCCAAGTTTCTAAAACAGTTAGACTGGGCAATATGGTACCCAAATCTCATTCTGTTTAATTTAATGTATTCACAAAAAGAGTCGGCTGTGGTGGCAAATGCCTTTGATTGTGGCACTCTGGAGGCAGAGGCAGGCAGAACTCTGTGAGTTTGAGGCCAGCCTGATTTATATAGTGAGTTGCAGGGTACATGAAGAAATCCTATCTTTAGAAAAGAACAAAAAAAAAAAAAAAAGGAAAAAGAAATTCTTGGGGGTGGGGGAGGGGGACAGAATGCTATGTTGGTGAGAAGGGACATGAACCAAATGAGAGACTGGTCTTCCTCCACAGAGGCCTCTGTATGCCAGAGGGTGGCTCTCAGAAGTCTGAAGCTAAATGAAGGTAGGGCTCTGTGCCACACAGCACATCTGGAAACAGACTGGCCAGGCAGCCTCAGTAGTGGTGGTGCTGGCCCATTCTGCCCATTCATTAACCAGGAACTGGGGCATCTGTAGAGGAACCAGGAATGCCAGAGCCAGAGTGATTCTGGATCTTGGGGTCCTGCTCTAGAAGTGTTTTCTGGAGGCATGAACTTTGTAGATGCTCCAGGCAGCAGGAGTGATAAGACTTACCAAGAGTTCAGGGCCCATAGACTTAACTTCTGGCCACATCACCATAGCCTACAGGCATCAGGAAGACCACCCTCCCATGGGCTTGTCACCCATCTCTCCTCTGCTTGATGGTGTTGAAGCTGTAGGCAGAGACTCACAAGAGGGTTTCAGTGAGCACTTTAAAAGCAGATGAAATAGAAGAGGGACATATTTTAGTGATGACTCTGTTCCAGGTTTACGTAAGTATTTTGTGGGTACTGAGTTAGAGTCCCATGGATTCTTCCTAGGAGTCACTGTTGAACTCTAGTTATTTAATCCCAAAGCCTGCAAAAAAAGTTACAAGTCGGGTGTTTCACATGTTAAGAAGGAAATATGTGCCCCTGTGATGGGCATTATTATTTTGAATACTGTTGTAGTGGTTTGAATAGGTTTGGCCCCCATAGACTCGTGTGTTTGAATGCTTGGCCCACAGGGAGTGGCACTATTAGGAGGTATGTCCTTATTGGAATAGATGTGTTCTTGTTGGAGGAAGTGTGTCGCTGTGAGGATGGACTTGGTCAGTTTTCTCCTGTTGGCCTTCAGAACAAGATGTAGAACTCTCAGCTCCTTCTCCAGAACCAAATCTGCCTGCATGCTGCCATGCTTCCCACCATGATGATAATGGATTAAACCTCTGAACCTGTAAGTCAGCCCCAATTAAATGATGTCTCTTTACAGCAATGAAAACCCTTACTAAGACAACTGTATTCTTTTCCAGTCAGATGTTGTTCATTTCTGAACATGTCATTTCTGAAATTGTTCATAGGTCAAAGACCCTGGGACTCCAAATCTCCTGATCTTGTTCTTTAAAAACAAAAACAAAAACAAAAACAAAAACAAAAACAAAAACAAAAACAACTTTCCACTATCTCTGACCATTATATATTCCTTCCTAATTTACTTCTTATTATCTCAAAAACAAAACCCAAATAAAAGGTTATTATGGTCTTGCTTCTAATGCTTGAATGAATTCCAACATCTGTTTTGGGACTCCCCGAAAATCACATGCAGAATCTGTCCCTTTAGCCACTGGGTCTATTTTTAGTCTTTATTCTTATTTATCCTAATGTTATAAATTTATATATGCCAGGAGTGAGTGTGCAGGTCAGGGTCTAAAGGGACTGAGTGTTTCCCTAGATTAAACAGTGCTTCTGATTGGTGAATTGGCTCTGTCTGAAGTCTCATCCTTAGAGACTTAGGGGAAAGTGAATGGGTAAAAACCACTGGGTCTAGATGACCCCTGAGACTGCAGTACTACAGCCTTCCTGTTTTAGTAACCCACCCAACAGTCCAGGCAAGGTTTGAGTGAGTGGTATAGAGTTTCTTCAAGTTAGCAAGGTAGCTAAGTGCATAGAGAAGGGGTGCCTTGAGGAGCCATCCTACACAGGCAAGTTCCCAGAAGGAGCACCAGCTGAGCTGGCCCTGTGCCTGCCTTGCTTCACCTCAGTCCCAGATATCTCAGGGGCAGCCTGAGGTTCATAGCTAGGTCCTAGATCCTGACCCTAAGACCAAAACAAAACCTTTGGGTTTGTTTTGTTTTGTTTTTCTTTTTCCTTGAAAATTCTCCCGTCTCTCGTGACAGAGATCCCACAATTCCCAGAGCTGCCTGTCAAAGGGATTAAAGTGGTGGGTCAGAAGCTCATCCTTCTATCAGATCTGTATTGCTCCTTTTTTCTCAGTTCATCCCCTCACCCCTCTGCTGGGGGTGGGCAAGGGAGATGTGCACCAGTCAGCCACTGGCCACAGCTGTTGCTGGTGGCCACCTTGGGACCTTTTCTAAAGTGGCTTCTGCTTCTTTTCTTCAGGAACATTGAAGTGGAAACTTCTCAGTTATGTCAAATATTTTGCTGGAACACTCTTGGAAAGGATGTTTTGCTAAAACAATCATGTGAAAGACTGTTTTCCTGAAGCAGACACATGTGAATGGATGTTTTGATATAACAAACACACGAAAGGATGCTTGATGAAGGAGTATAAATATGACCCCACAGACAGTGGGAGACGAGCACTGAGCTTTGGTTTGTTCCACCTTGCCGTTCTTCACTAAACACACACATATATTGGTTCACCTTACATAGCATTGTTGAGCTCAACTTGTGGTAACGCTGAGAGAAACTCACTCAAGAACTGCTCGTGAGGTTCCTGCGGCAGCTTGCTGCCTCTGAGGCCTCGCCTAGGCTGGTTGTCGAGCCTGGAAGTTTCTTCAGGATTGAACTACAGCCGCCTGGTGTCTGCTTGCTGAAAGGACTGAACTGTAGCTGCTGGTTCACGCCCGGTGTCTGCCTGTCTAGAGGACTGGTCTGCAGCTGCTAAGTCGTATTTGGTGTTTGCTACAGGATTGAACTGCTGTCAAAAAAGATCAAGCTTGCCCCCAAAGAACTACTGCTGAACAGGTCCACTTCCCCCATAGCCTAAAACTTTTCTCTTCCACTACCTCTACTGGATGGTGGGCTAGAGGAGAGGTTGAACCCTTATAAAAGTAGATTGCAAAACACTTATGCCTACAGTACATCAAACAACCCGTTTCCTCACTGGAGATTTGTCTCTGTCTATGTCTCTGTTTCTATCTCTGTTTCTCCTAGTGAAGAAAATTTAGAAGAAAAGTAAGAGAAAGAGGAGAAGAAACTCTTACCTCCCTGGGTAAGGGAGTCTGAAGGTAGAGACATGAAGTCACCCCTGAAATACTGGGCAGAGTCCAGGGCTCTCAGCCCCCGTGGCTCGGTTCTGCATCACTTTAAAGTCCAGAGCCTGCAGAGTCCCCCAGATCCCTGCCTCTTCTCAAGGAGGTCTTACTCCAAAGGGAAGGTATGTTTTTCCTATGGGACTCACCTGGACATCCCAGCCACAGAACGGTGGGATTTCAGACACCTAGTGGGAAAACAAACTCAGGGACCAGAGTCAGAAACTAGCACCTCTCCTTCCCTGGCATTCTTACACAATGTTGGGTAGTGTGAATGAGTGACTAGTGTTTGTCACTTTCAGGCTGCTCTCTGTACGAGAAGGCACACTGAGATCCAGGTTTTAATTGTGTGTGATTTTAGCTGAGACGGCGTTAATGTAATGTATTTCCTTTGCCACTTCAGCGCCTCCTTCTCTTCCATCCTGGTGAAATTATCTGGAATGCTTCTTTCTTAGGGACAAAGAGAAAAATGCTGATCTGGCTCCTCTCCCACTGATTGAAGCTCAGAATACTTCAGGGGCTGCCAGATGGCTGTGAGGGGCTGGTCTCCCACTACCTGCCCTCCTAATGCCATGCGTGCCCAGCAGAAGGCTTCCTGCTCTAGGCTGTACCACCGGTGGACATCAGGCATGTCCCCAACTGAGGAGATCTGCAGTAAGGCCTATTCCTGTTTCCAAAATGACAGTTCTACCTTCTCTCAGCCTTTTGAAGAAAGGAACAGCTTGACATCCCCCAAAGGCCTTAAGGGACAGTGTTAACCTCAGAGGGACAGAAGAGTCTTGAGAGAACTGCTTTCTAACTGGCTGGTGGTGTTTTAAACTGTTTTCCTTTTCATTCACATTCTTTTCAATACAAACATAAAAACACCACTCCTACAAGTGGCGATTTTGCTCCATTTTGCTCCAGAGTTTTATTGCGAGTTCCTGATTTTTTATGTGTCCCGACTAGCTAAGGCCATAATGTTGACCCCGACTCATTCCAGCTTTTGCTAGACAAATTAACAAAAATAAAATAATGTCTATTTTCCAGATGTAGACCTTTGAGTATGTTTTTTTTTTTTTTCCAGCTCCAGTTGAGTTACACTTTGGAGGATAAGCTTTCTCCATTCCCTACTGGAGAAGGGGAGAACAGGACATCAGGGGAGGCCTGGCCGTGCCTGCTGGGGACTGATCAACAGTCTTTTTATCCCTTGTCCGAGTCTCTTGATCATTCTGTGAAATCTTTGATCATTCTGGCATCTATTAGGAAATTGAATAAGTAAATGCTTCTCCAATCTTAAGGTATTAAACTGTGAAAACATGGGGCTGGAGAGATGGCTCAGTGGTTAAGAGTGCTTCCTGTTCTTCTTCCTGTTCCTGTCACCCATGTTAGGTGCCTCACAACTATATGTATAACCCCAGCTCCAAGGAATCTAGTGCCTCCTTCTGACCTCCATAGGTACCCCCAATATGTGTCATTCACTCACACACGCACATACATATACACATACACTCATCACATACACTCATATATGAACACCCATAACAGAATTTTAAAATTATCACAAAGTGCTTGACACTGCACTGGCACCTGACAAGCTGTTCAATACTAGCCTTTGCTGCTAAGGCTCTTGATACCCTGCTGCCACCACCTGCCCTCCTGTCTACCTCCTATTAGCTGGACAGATGCTAATTTTCTTAAGGTGTCCTAAGCCTTGGCAAGACCTCAGACCTCAAACTCGCTTTACTTCAAAATGTGACTATCTGCTCACATACTTCTTCTTTTTTAGTGCTGGCCAGAAGCCTGGTGTTTAGTAGGCCTTCCTCAGATGCCCATCAAGGAGGAGAGACGTGGCTTGCTGTTCTCTGTTTAGCAGCCCTCCAGGTAGGTGAGTCTCAGAGAAGCTGGGCCTGGACAATGAGACTTCCTAGTGAACAGTTCTACCTCTTTGACAGTGCACTATGTGTACCAGGCTCTGATTTACCAGCACACGATTGTGGCGTGGATATCATCCTGAACACTGCATCCTTCTAACGTGGTTAGGCATTTATTGGAGGCCAACACCACTCTAATGCCTAAAATGCATTCCTAAGTTCTCCCCAGGTTGTTCTGAATAGCTCTGGAGTGTGGGTAGTTCTTCCTGCCATTAGGCATTTCATTTCCCGGCTGTGAGAGAGCAGCGCTTTCAGCCTCTAACGGGCAATAAGTACCTGTCTCTTCCCCTGTGGAGCCTCATCCCAGGCCCAGTGGACAACTCTGAATGTATGGTAGATAGCTTTCTGGTCCCCAGATGTGCTCTCTGCTCACTCACCCCTAACTGAAACTTCTTTCAAAGCAAACATACTTGCTCTGATGGGTAATCGTGATCGCCAACCTATGGGCTTTAGACTCATCGTGGGAGGCAGTCTCTGCGCGTGGAGCGTGCCTGTGACGGGGTGTTGGGAGCCGACTTTAGTAGAAAGCGGCTAGATCAACTTTGCAGCCATCTGGAACCATATACCCTGATGAAAGACTTGGTTGTCAAAAGCCTATAACAGCTGAAGCACAATCTGATAAATATATTGTTTATCCCACATAGCTTGTTTTGCTGTTTAGTGACCTCAGCTGTATGGTGCACGTGGTAAAATGTTTTCACCTGTGTTCTCCTGCTTGTGTATATAAATACCTCAGAATTCCCTTCAATAAGGGAGACATGAGAAAATAGAAGAGAGACTGAATCACACCCTGTCTTGTCTCCATTCTTCGCGTCTCTTGCCCCAAGAGCCACACTCTCTCTTGACCAGAGCACTTAGCCCCAAAAGCGTTGAGGCAAAGTGTTGAGGCAGAATGTGGGCCTCAACAACGGGGAAAGCAGCTGAGCACTGCATTCTTGTTCTCTGGTCCTTGACTGTGGGTGTGTCCTGCTCCTGCTCCCACGCCATCCCTGCTATGATGGCCGGATCCCCTAGAATCCCAAGACAAACAAACCCATCCCTCTTTACGTTGCTTCTCTCAGGCGTTTTGCTGAAGGAACGAGAAAGGTAACTACTATCCCTGCCTTCCTAGGAGTGTTGTGGGACATGGGTCATCCAAAAACCTGTACAAGTCATAACGACTTTATTTGTGAATGGCATTTAGTGGGTGAATGATTGGACGAACTGTGGTATCACTGTGTTACAAAGTACTGCCCAGCAAACCAAATAAATAAATAAATAAATAAATAAATAAACTGGCACGTGTGGCGACTTGGGTGTCAGTGGCACAGCGCTAAGTGGGGAAAACAACAGATTTCAGAGGTCACACGCTGCAGATTCTGTTCCCAAGACAGCCTCAAACTGGCAGAATTATACAAATGGAAAACAGGCACAGACTGGGAGGAGAGCATGCCATGCTATGACCTGAAAGGGACAGTGTGAGGGATTTTTGTCAGTGGAACAATTCACACACACACACACACACACACACACACACACACACGTGCATACACACACTCACACATGCGCATGCACGCACACTTGATTATATCACATGCATGCACACACCCATAATCTCACACGTACACACTCACATACATACATATACCTGCTCACACATGCTCGTGCACATGCACACACTCTCACACCACACACATGCATACACATGCACACACACATGCTCACACACCACACACATGCACATACACACCGTATACACACGCACATGCACATATACACACATACACACACACACACACTCTGTGGATTGTCCAACCTCCATGATGTCCTCCATCACCTGTCTGATGTTTGTTGTATGTGGTCACTCAATGTGGCTTGCTGTGGGAAAATTGGGCAAAGAGTCTATGGCTCTTTCTCTATGATTCTGCAGATTCCTGTGAATATATAATACCTCAAAATAAAATATGTCTTTCTTTTTAAAAGGCTTTCATTCATTTTCCCTTATCATTGTCTTCAAGCCCATACCTGCGCTGATCTCTTGTGGTGTCCGGGTGATTTGGGAAAGGCAGAGTCTTCCGTCAGCTTCAAGGATTAGGAACAGAGTTACACACTTGATTTCTTTTACCTTCAATGAGTCCATTTTCTCAACTCATAATCATGTTTGGAAGCTCCTGATTCTCAAGTCTGTGCCTGCTCTTGGGACATTGTATTCTAAGTGGATTACCTACCCTGTGAATTGTGATGATAAACTAGATTTGGTTTTGTTTATCCTCAGCCTAATCAGCTTCACCTTCAAGTTGGAGAAAGACCCTGGAATTCAATTATTGTAGAACAGCTGCCTTATTTTAGAACCAAGCCTGTGCTTGCTCGCTAAGCCTGCATCCCTTTTGATGATCCCAGCCTCTACCTTGTCCTGGGCACTGAATACGTGGTGCTCGTCCCCACCTCAAAGCCTGAATGAGCTATTCTAAGTTTTGATTCGTTTAGCAGGCCCTTCTTTCCCCTTCAGAAACCTGGCTCACTCTGCAGAGATCTCACAGATCTCTGAGAGAGAAAGGGTTTTCTGCTCCCCACTCCACCCCTGCCCTTACCACCATGAAAAGGGTCTTTTGCAGCTTGATCTTGCAGCTCCTAGGAAGGTAGGCAACCAGACCACTGGGGTCCTTCCCTTCTTCCTGGCTCCTTACAAATAGACAAGACTCATTTGGACGCAGCCCACACGTTGTGGGTGGGACCCAGAGTCTCTTAGTGGATAAAGGCAGTGCAGGCCTGCTGCCTGCTGGACACTTGCTTGTGGTCCACAGTTCTGGTTTGTTCTTTGGAGGAGTCTGGCAAAACAGCAGCAGGCCATGGGACATCAGTCATCTGAGATGCTCAGAGAAGGCTAAAGAACACCTGTCTCCCTGCTCTCTTCCAGATCAGTTCTTCTGGAACTGGGGAAGCTAGGCTGTGAAAAGGAAACATCTTAGACTCTGCCTTTCTATGCTCTGGCATTTTGGAATTCTGAAGTGTCATCCTTCTCCCGGTGTAGAGTGGCCAAGCCCCCGAAAGTGTGGATAGTTAGTGTGACCTGGAAAGTACTGTAAGGAGTCTAAAACTTCCCAATGTGTTAAACCCCTCTCCCCACCACACTCTCACAGGCAGATGCACAGACAGATGCACAAACACACTCCCTCCTGTCTTCTTTCATAGTGGCAGCAGGGACTTACAGGCTTTCTGGAGCAAGTGTCAGGACTGGGTCTCTTTTTTTTTCTTTTCTTTCTTTTTATTTGGTACTCCTAACATCATGCTCCTATGACCATGGGACATAGTAAGATGGTGAGTCACTAAGGTCACAGGGTGAAGCCGTGCCACCTCCTAGCTGCATGGCTTTGGACAAACCTTGCAAACTCAGCTTCCATTCCTTCATCTCTAAACAGGGTAATGGATATAGCATCTGTCATGCATGCTAGAAGAGACTGTGTGCAAAGCACCTAATCCAGTCTCTGGCATTTACCAAGGCCTCAACAAACCTAAGTTATTTTGACAGCGCTGATGGTGGTGATAGTAACTATGAGTGTTTCTGAGTCATTCTGTGGTTTTGCTTCAGACACCACTTCCTCCAGGGAACAGTTGCCTGATGCCACGAGGACAGAAAAGGGCTCTTCCTCCCTTGGAACCTATAGAATTTTTTCTTCAGTGTCTGAGGGAGATTGGTGCCAGGCCTCTTCACAACTCCTTCCATACATATTTAAGCCCCTAATACAAAATGGCAGAGTCTTTGCCTAAAATCTATACAAGTCCTCCTCCTCTTCTTCCTCTTCCTCCTCCCCCTCCTCTTCCCTTTCCTCCCCTTCCTCCTCTCCTTCTTCTTTTTCCTCCTCCCCTTCCTCCTCTCCTTCTTCCCCCTTTTCCTCCTCCCCTTCCTCCTTCCCTTCCTCTTCTCCTTCTTCCCCTTCCTTTTCCTCCTCCTCCCCTTCCTCCTCTCTTTCTTCTCCTTCCTCCTCCTCTGCTTTCTCCTCCTCCCCTTCCTCCTCTCCTTCTTCTCCTTCCTCCTCCTCTGCTTCCTCCTCCTCCTCTTCCCGGTTGAGACTTGGAATCATCTCTCCTTTACATACAATCCCTTAAACAATATAAACACTATGGAAATATCCATTTTTGGTGTTGTTTGGAAATAATGACAATGGAGGATGTGAAATTACTCAGCACACACAGTCTTTTAAAAAGTACTTTCCCCCAGTGGTCCTTGTCTATCTCCACGTCTCCCTTTATACTGTGATCCGGCTGGCAGCCTGAACTCAGGGCTGTGACCTGGTTCCTCCCCATCACTCATCACCAGGGCTCAGCACAATGACTGACAAGCAGTCGCCGCTCCAGAAACATGTATTGGGTGAGTGAATGGGTAAAAGGATGCATGGGCAAGGGTCGGTGAGGTGGCTACTCAGTGGGTAAACGCCCTTGCTTCGAAAGCTTGTGGCCTTGTGTTCAATCCCTAGAAACCATGGGAAGGCAGAGAAAGAGAATCAACTCCACAGCGTCCCCTGAGGTCCACTTACACGCCATGGCATCCATGTGGCCATGAATACTTTATACACACCCAGTACTGATGAAGCTTAAAGAAGGGAAAATAAATGACTAAAACAGATGACATCTGAGGGACTCAACTGCCACTTTCCATCATGACACAAATCCTGTCCCTGGGCCTTTGCTTTATTTTTTCCTTCATATCTCTAATATATATGTATATGTATATATAATCTATCTCTATATCTCTATATATCTATATCTCTTTATCTATCTATCTATCTATCTATCTATCTATCTATCTATCTATCATCTATCTATCTTACCTATGGCTATAGCTATCTACATATCTATTCTGGAGACAGAATCACATATCTCTAATATATATATATGTATTTGTATATGTATATATAATCTATCTCTATATCTCTATATATCTATATCTCTTATCTATCTATCTATCATCTATCTATTTTACCTATGGCTATAGCTATTTACATATCTATTCTGGAGGAGGAGGAGGAAGAGGAGGAAGAAGCAGAGGAGGAAGAAGGAGAGGAGGAAGGGGAGGAGGAGGAAAAGGAAGGGGAAGAAGGAGAAGAGGAAGGGGAGGAGGAAGGGGAGGAGGAAAAGGGGGAAGAAGGAGAGGAGGAAGGGGAGGAAAGGGAAGAGGAGGGGGAGGAGGAAGGGGAGGAGGAAGAGGAAGAAGAGGAGGAGGACTTGTATAGATTTTAGGCAAAGACTCTGCCATTTTGTATTAGGGGCTTAAATATGTATGAAAGGAGTTGTGAAGAGGCCTGGCACCAATCTCCCTCAGACACTGAAGAAAAAATTCTATAGCTAGCCTTTAACTCTGTATGTAGCTGAGGCTAACTTTGTACTCCTTATCTTCCACCTTCCCAGTGTTGGGGTTACAAGTGTCTTATTGATTATCTATGTGGCTTATCTATAGCATTGTCTATAGCATTTCCTCTCCAGTCTCTGCATCCTCTGTGAAACTTTCTCTGATTGCTGCATCCCTTCTTGGGTCCCACTTGTCTGACTTTATCTGGCATGGGCCTGGGGTAGCTTATTATGTCCTTTCTCTTCAGCTACAGGTTCTTAAACGACAAGGGCATTCTCCCTCCTGTCTCTGTTTCTCGAGTGCTTGGTAAACTTTAATAGATGCTCGTGGACTAAGGGTCAGAAGATTATGCAGGAGGCAACTGGGTGAGGACGGGCATGGGCAGGAGCCAGGGGACAGTGTGTGCTCTGTCTCCACCCCTCTTGAATGGGGCCCTGGAGCAAGTTTCTTGCTTTCTCTTATTGTCTGAGGAGCCTACCTCAGAGGCTGGATGTGAGGACTGGCACACAGAGTGACTGACAGGCATCACTGTGTGCTCCTATGGTTTTTCCTTCTTCCCCTGCCTCCACTCCTATGAAACACCATCATTGAACTGGTTCCATCATGCTGAGCTGTCAGCCATGTTAGCTTGATCTTCACAGTGACCTCACAAGCATCACCCCTTGGCATGTGTGCATAGAAACCAAGACTCGGGCATGTTGGTGGTGTGCCAAAGGACCACAGCTAGAAGATGGCAGAACCAGGAGGCAAGCCCACCAGAGCCCACCAGGCTGTCACCAGAGCCACACGAAATGTTATTGCTCTGTGATACGGCAGCTCCTTTAATCTTTCCGATTTCTTTACAATGAAGCCACCTGAATAGGCAGTCACTCTCCACCACAGGCTGTGATCATCCACGCGTCTTCCATCTCTTCCAAGGGCATTGACTAAACATCAACAAGGTGACTGCCACTCTCCTGACTGAGAGTAGCCCTATGTGGTTGCTGAGTGGTGTGAGACTGACCGAGGTGGTGGTGGTGGGGGGGGGCGGTGCTCAGGGAGAGTGTGGTCCTGGCTAAGAGCGAAGGGAGATGGTGGCAATGGGTGAGGTGGAATGGGGTGTGGCCCTCTGCATCTAGGTTGAAGCATGCAGGTGGGGGCAGTGCTCAACATGGCTGTCCCTGTGCAAAGGGACCTATGAGCAGATCCTGAAGAACCCGTGGTTTGGAAGGCTGTGGAGAGGGTGGTCTTGCCCCAATGCTATGGCTGCAGCTAGTTATCTGAGCCCCAGCAGAGAAGATCCAGCAACAGTAATCAAGACGTTCCCTCTTTTTCATAGAATGAAACAGCTGTTTTCTCTCCAGGCAGGAAACCCAGTCTTTAATACTCAGCCCTGAAAGGTGACTCTTCTGTTACAAGACTCTGAGTCCCCGGGGAGGCCATCACGCTCCTCTGTGTTCCCTCAGCAGGAAGAATGAGAGGACGCTGTAGAGAACCCTTGGGGGAGGGGTTCAAACATTTCACGTCACATTCCACGGGTGGGGAGTACAGAGCAGCTATCAGACACTGCTGTGACCTGTGGGCAAAGAAAGGTAGGATGGTCCCCCGCTCCTTCTGACTGGTTTGACACTCGCCACCTCATGCCTGTCTGCTGCCTGCTCCATGAGACCTAGACAGGTTTCCTTCCTGGAAACGGGTTCACTTAGTTCAATCTCTCTTGCAATTTTTGGTCACCTGCATACTGTGGGTCTGGCTTCAAGTGACAAGAGGACATGGAAGTGATGTGAGGTGCATCTCTCTGGGAAGGACAGGTGTCACCCCACCTGTCACTCCACAGCAAACAGCACTAGTAAGGTGCTGATGTGGCCAACTGATGCTGATAGCACAGTATAGACCATAGTGAGGCAGAACAATGGTTGCACTGTCCCCTGGGCATGATGAAGCCTCAGGACATCAGCATCAACACTCTTCCTTTAGGCAAGCATGCTCCTGACCCTTGACAGCTGAGAGGAACTGGAGAGGGAGCCACTTTTAAGGGATTGGTTATCTTGGCCGGGGCAGTGAGGTCTGGATACATGCCCTTTCTCTGGAGGAGACCTGGGGGCTTTCCTCTGAGGTATCTCTTGCAAAAGCAGCTCTCGTTCCCTGCTGGCCTGGCTCACCATGCCTTATCCTGTTAGGAGCCCACTAACCTAATAGAGACCTGGCTCTATGGGAGCCATTTTGTACTGTCCTCTCCGGGGACCTTCATTCTCCAGCCCCACAGATAGTTCCTGATGCAGCAGACGGGCTGGGCGGGGCTGAGGTAGACAAGCCGTGGCTCCTCTGCCTACTTTATTTCCTTGGTTTGTAGCAGTCTGACAACAGCTGTAAAAACAGCATATAAATTAGGTGTCTGCTGTAAACAGCAGAAACATCATCAATGCTGGGAGAAGGGTCTCCCAAGGCAGGTCATTTCTCCCTCTCCAGTAGCTCAGACCCTACAGCACAGACTCGTTTAGATCTAGGTCCACAAGGCAGGACAGTGGGAGGGAGGACTGATGTCTCCACATCCCTGCATGGCAGCTACCCACATCAACCACAAGCCAGAGCTAAGGTGTCTCCTCAGAGACTCTTCAAACATAGACATGTTTATGTCTTTTCAGGGTAGCTCAGGCACAAGTAAGGAACTGGCACCTAGGGAAAGTGAAGCCTGGGATACAGGGGAGAGACTGTATTTTTAAAACTTAATTTAAATCAACTTCCAGAAGACCTCAAATGAGGCCAGTTGGGAGGAATCCCTACAAGAAAGCAGGCAGGCTCCACTCTCAGGAGCCCAAGGACTCGATGAATAGCTCCCTTCTTGTACACTGGGCTCAGTTCCATACTGTAGCCTTTACTACCCCAGCTTATTTGGAAGATTTAATGACCTAACCAAAAAGAGACCCAGCCCTCCAGGATGAAGGACACGGTCTTGGCAGAGCTCTGTCAGAGCAGCCCTAACTTTCTTGCAGACATCAGCTACATCTTTGACCGTGGTGGGTAGCTGGCCTGAGGTCTATATGGAAGCACCTGAACCAGCCCTAAGCAGGGACACTCTTGTCTCCTGTCCCTTTTATGCACGATCCAGACCCTTCAGAAGCCTCAGTCTCCAGGTCCCAGTCACTTGATGGCCAGACTGAATGTGGAGGACACAGGTACCTACCTGCTAGAGCCGACCATTAGAGTTCATCTGGGCACAGAAGCCAGCTTCTTTGACTCAGCACCCCCCCCCCCTTCTGCTTCCCCCACTCATCGCATCCGCCCCCTGGCTGGCTGAGTTGTTACTCCACACTTGTTTATATGTTTTCTTTGACTGTGTTAAGTCATTGTGTGTGCATTGCCTTCCCACACAGGGAAAGCCCAGAGGACAGGGGCAAGGGCTGCTCCAGCAGCTAGATCTGCCATCCTGAAAAATAAGAATTTGGGAAGGATTCTCAGGACATCAGAGAGAGTGCACCTACCTACATGCATGTGGGTACACACACCTGTACCTGTGCATGCGTGCAAATACAGACGCTAACTGAGCTTCAGGGCACAAGTCTGGCAGGAGCCGTGTTGCTCAATGCTGTTTAGTATTTTTTTACTCATTTCCCCCCCCCCCCCAGGTGTCAGCTGCCCACATATCACATTCAGAAGACCTAAGAGGGGCACAACCCAGGCTACATTAGACAAGTGTCAGGTCTCTTGCATGTTAGACCAGCAAGCTGCAAAGCAGTATGCCAACATGTGTGTGTGTGTGTGTGTGTGTGTGTGTGTGTGTGTGTATTTGGCAAATTTGACATTTCTATTCATTGGAAGAACCAGGAAGTTTAGCTGTCTCTGTTTATCCCTGGGAGATTGACTCTAAGTCCTCCCAAAGCTACTAATCCATGGGTGCTTAAGTCCCTTATGTAAATTGCCATAGTATTTGCACTGCATAGAACCTATATAGTCTCCTGTATGCTTTAGATCATCCGTAGGTTGCAATATCTGATATATCAGGTGCTATGGAAACAGGTTATTGGAAACAATCAAGAAAATAATGACAAGGGATAAGTCTATATAAGGTGAGTGCAGACTCTGAGATTTAAAATTAATTATGTATTTATTTATTTTACATGTGTGTTTTGTCTGTGTATCTGTGCAACATCTGTGGTATAAGTGCCCACGGAAGCCAGAAAAGGGCATCAGATCCCCTGGGACTGGAGTTACAGGCTATTATAAGCCACCTGTGGGTGCTGGGAATTGGACCCTCTAGCCATCTCTCCAGCTGTCTGATTTTTTTTTTTTTTTTTTTTTTAAATCTCTGAGTAGTTGGATCCACTGACATGGAATCCATGGAAAGGGGGTTTGAGGGAACTGACCTGTCCTATCATTTTGTCTTGTAATCAAGCATTTTGTTAAGTCTAGTGAGCAATATGATGGTTTTTTTTGTTTTTTGTTTGTTTTTGTTTTTGACAGGCCACACAGCATCTCTGGGTTCAGGAAGTGAACAAGGTGATCCCTAAGAACTGATTATTAGGATCCGATGAGGTCAGAGATGACAATGGGGTCTGAATGCTTAGGACTGTAGGACTTTATGACAACCACAGACAGATGTGGGATGAACATGGATGGAGTGTAGAGAAGGCAGGACGGAGGTCAAACCCCAGGTGTGCTCCTTAGCGTCAGATTGAGCTTGCTGGGCTGCTGCCTCCCACAGTCTGACTCGCTTATCTTACTACATACACACAGGTGCTCCAAGGGATACTAGGGTGACATCCTAGGACATCTTTGTCCAGCCTGAGGCAAATAAAGCTGTCCTAGTACAGAAGTTCCCCAGGGTTCTGTAGCTCGGACATAAGGGTCCTGTAACTTGAGGAAAGATGCTTCCAGGCCATTGGGAGCATCCCTGTCCCGTTGGGTGACTTCATTGCTTCCTATTTTAGAAAAATGAAATTCAGAAGCCCTTCTTCAGAATCAAACTTTGATCTAAAAATCGTCTTTCTGGCTGCCTGTGCGGTGACATTTTCAAGCTGACCCAGGTCCTCCTTTGCAGCCCCAGCATGGGTCCCTATGGGGCGACAAGGTATTCCAGTCACTCGGACAGAGCCTGCCTTCCCATTCTTCACCCTGAGAATTGGAGGGTGGCTTGATTTGGGATTTGGCTAAACTATAAATGTCAGAATAATCAGGGTCCCTGTAGGGCTCAATGGTAGGACTTCTGCTGGGAACACAAGAGAAAAGGGAGTGATGCCAAGTGTTCCTCCACGGTGTCACCAGGACAGCGTTTCCCCACCTACTTTTTTGGCTTTCATATCGATTTCAATAGATAGAAGGCAGGTCAGGGAGAAAGGGGGCACTAAGGAAGACAAGCTAAAAGAGCAGAAGAGGATGGTGGCAGGGCCACAGGAGGAGGGGGGACATGGGTGCGATGAGGTGGCACTTGGCTTTCTTGCTACTTAGGAGCCAATGGCAGGATTTGCCCTTGGGATCCATCTAGTCCAGAGAGAGCAGACCAGATATGCCCTACTGTTTGAAAGTAGACCTCTGGGCCCCGTGCAATATATGTTAAGCAGAGCAGAGACACCTTCCATGTCCACTGTCCGATCCTCTCTGTTCCCTATGACCCAGCCAACCTGGATGTACAAACCATGGGCACACTTTACATCCCTTTCTGCAGAGGGTGGCACTGGGTATATGGGACCTCCTTGGTCAGTACCAAAGGAAAGGTGGCCTCTGGAAGGAGCCCTTCCTTTCTGCCCTGGCCCGAGTGCTGCACACAGGAGGATAGATGCAGGCTGCTTGAGGTGATCCCCACACCCTGGGCTCCATGCCCCTATTTCTGCCTTTCTTGGGTTCTGTCTCAGAAAAGGACTCACACAGAGTGGTGTTTGCAGTGGAGTTGGATTTGTCTGTGTTGCCATGACAATAGTGAGAGCTGCTCCTGTTCTCTCAGCCTCTGCTCCTTTCACAGGCTACAGAGTGTGCTCTCTCTCTCTCTCTCTCTCTCTCTCTCTCTCTCTCTCTCTCTCTCTTCTCCTCTCCCTCCTCTCCCTCCTCTCCCTCCCTCTTCCCTCCCTCCATCCCTCTCCCACCCCACCATCATTATTTCTAATTACTACAGAATATGGACCCCCCCCCCCCAACCCCTGTTTCTCTCTTTCTGCATGTGTCTCATCCAACACTGTTGCTTCCCGCAAGCCTCCCACACCAGGGCCGGGGGCATCCTGTGGCCCTCCTGAGGCCCTTGAACAGACTTGTTGGGACAGGAGGGCCCTGGGTCTGCAGCCTCTGGGGATTTCTGTCTCCCTTCTCAGTCCATCCCCTCACTCATTTCCCTCCTGCACAGCCATCATCAAAGACCCCCTCAGACTCATCTTTCCCAAAGACCTCTTGCTTTCTTTCTTCCGGTTCCTGGTCAAGATTTATCTCCTATAAGCTTTCCTATTTGACTCTATCTGACCTCAAACACCAAGGTTCTCCTCAGCATTTACACGTACTCCAGAGTGCTGATCTGTCCTGTGCATGCCTGGAGTGTACGTGCCCAGCCGGGCCTATGCGTCTAACCTCCTCAGCGCCTGGAGCGGTGGTTTTGTCTGTCCAGCTCAGCTTGCCATCTCCCTACTTCAGACTTGGTCCCATGGCTGAGTCTGTCCCTCCCAGCCCAGATCTATCTGTCTCCAGGGATGGGCATCCTAACCAGACATGACTGACAGTGCTGCCTCTGAGCTGAGGTGCAGGGCTTTCCTTCTGTGTAGGATGATTTGGTCTGTGGGTCTCCTGGGGCCACATTTCTCATCACAGGAAGAGTCTGAGAAATGGCTGGTGTCTTAGTTTGGGTCTCATTGCTGTAAAGAGATATAAGTCCACAGAGTTCTGGGAACTCTCTTGGGGCAAGAGATGTGTCACCCCTGCCAGAACAAAACACCTTCCACCTCAAAGGCTGTCTCGTATGTGTAGGTCTCAGTGGTGTCTGTGGTAAAATGTGAGGCATTTATAGCTTCCCACCAGAGGCAGCCCTGATTTGGATCCCTTTATAGCAATGTCACCTGATTCTAAGTGTCGCTAAGCAGTATCTGTCCAGAGTGTGTGTGTGTGTGCAGGGGGGAGGGCTGAGCCTGGAAGGGCAACCAAGGCAACCTTTGCTCTTAGAAAACTTGGGCAAGAGGAACATCTCTAGGCTATGGGGGAGGAAGATTATTCAGGGCGGCACAGGAGAAAGGGCAGTGCTGTCTAAAGACAAGTCTGAAAACTCTTCAGACAAGAATCCAGACAAATCTGGAAAGAGGCAGAAAGACCATCTCCCAGACAGGACTGACTAGCACTCCAGGCTAAGGCAGAAGAAGCTCAGGGAGTTCTGGAAACAAAGGTAGGAGGGAGGCAGGTGCCCTTGAGTGCTCAGGCACCTTGGTCCTCTCACCCCTCTCCTGGCCTCTCCTTGGTTGGAACCTTCAATAGAGCTAGCCTCAGCTGCCTTCCTCCAGGGCAAGACATGCTGGACTGGGCTGTGGGCTGGCACTGCCCATTTTCTTAGTCCCACCCTCTACTCACCATTTGTCTGAATTCTGCTCTGCAAGCACAGTGGTCCCTCCATGTGCACAGGGAATGGGTTCAGGGGCCCCTGCAGATATGATAATTGGAAGATGTTGGAGATTCTTATAGAAAATAGTAATTTGCATATAACAACACATTCCCTGGAACACTTTAAATCACCCCTGAATGGCTTAGAATATCAAGAGCGATGTAAATGCTATGCAAATAGTTGTTATGCTGTGTTGTTTAGGGAATAACAACAAGGCAGTCTACATGAGTCGTACAGGTGCATTTTCTCACCTAATTTTTTATAATCTTTATTATTAAAGAACACTTGCAAATAAATGAAAGCATCGTACACTCAAATTAACTAGACTTGAAGTTTATACAACTCAGGGAACTTGTATGCACTTAGAATAGGCATTTGGAACGGAAGCTGTGGGGCCTGACATTAAACTTTACACTTTCCGAATTGAATATATTTGTGTATTTATCCACCACCAAACCCAAGGATTCCTGACAGAATCTGAACTAGAAAAACAATTAGATTTCTCCCCTCTCTCATTTCTCGTGCCATTACCTGCCTTCATTCCTTACCCTTTCTTGTTCTATCATCTTCCTTGTACGCTTACTCACACACACATTTGCTTGTATACATATTAGAGTCCACATATGAGAAGGAATATGTGGTTTGTTTCTTCCCGAGATCGTGTGACCTCAGTATTATACATTGCCAAATCCTTGCACAACTCCCAGGACTCAGACCTGGCTGGGACGGCTAGGACGGCTGGGATGGCAAGGGAATGACTGAAAGATAGACAGGCAAATACAGAATGTGGTTGGCCTGGACTCTTCTGGAAAAACTGCTATTCCTTGGAAGTTTAGCATGGTTATCATACAGAGTGGGACAAGAGAGGCAGGGTCATGGCACATGGCTGAGCAAGGAGGCGGGGTTATTACCTACACATAAACAAGAAGGCAGGGCTGGTGGCATATAGCTGGATCCAGGAGACAGCTTTAGTTGTCTTTAGGAATAGTCTCAGCAGGGGAGCAGTCTTCAGGCAGTAACATGGAAGAAAAGTAATGGTGACCATTTTCTGCAGACTGTCAACACTCACATGCCATCCCCTGAGGGGGTTTTTGCTATTTCCCTCTGAGCCTCTTCCTGGTGGGGAAGATTCTGCCATTCATCCGAGAGTCAGAGGCTCTGGGGTCCTTGACATGAGTACAGCCATGTCAATCATATACAATCACCTGGGAATTTACCAACTCAGGGCTTCCTCTGCTCCCTATGACACATTCTAAGTCCACCAATTTTCCTGCAAAAATATTAACTTTTCTTTTGGAGCTAAGTAGTATTCCATTACACACACACACACACACACACACACACACACACACACACTCATATACACATATATAATTTTCATTAGCCATTCATCTGTTGATGGACAACTAGGTTGATTTCAATTCTTTGTTATGGTGAACACATATGTTTCCTTTGGCTGAATCCTTGGATGAACCCAAGAATATGGAGGGACAGTTCTGCCAATAGCCAGTGCTTTCTGTCAGAGGCATAGATAAAATATAGAAAACAGGGAAAGATAGCTAGTGTGTCATGCTCCACCAGCTTAGGGCACAGTCTTCACAGATCTTTTGTTTTTTGTTTTCCTTTATTTTTACTTTATGTGTCTGAGTGTTTCCTTGAGTGGATTGTTGTGCACCATTGAATCAGTGCCCATAGAGGCAGGCAGAGGGTGTCCTGGAACTGGAGTTACAGACAGTTGCAAGCCGCTGTGGGTGCTGGGAAGTCAGGTCCTCTGGAAGTGAAGCCTGCACTCCTAACTACTGAACCACTTCCCCAGCCCTGACAGATCTTTTACTATGTATATGAATCCTCTAACTAGCACCCCCCCCCCCCCAAAAAAAAAGAAAGTTCTGCATCTCCATCTTGGTGCCTTCTTCTTTCCTCATGTTGGTAATAAAAAATGTGTATGTGCACACGGGTGAGTGTGTGTGTGTGTGTGTGACTGAAGGAGCAGATGAGCAGATCCTGGGAGTACCTGTGTAGCCAGTGCCTCCCTCCTGCCATCAGCAATGGTTTCTGCCCAGGGCTTTGCCACAGATATCTTTGCTGACCAAATGACAGCACAGATCCACCCCTACCCCTCCGGAAACCCACCTTGGATCTGGACATTATGCAGGTGACTTACACTCTAGCTAAGCAGTTGAGACTTGAGTTTCCAGTCTCAGCTTCCAGGCCACTGAGGCAGAGTAAATGAGAGCACAATGTCTTTAGACTTTTCCCTTCACTCCTTGGTCCTATACTGTCTTACCCAGCTGTCTCTCAAAGTTCACAAATGAGGTCCCAGGAGATGGTAGCAGCATCAGCAGCTCATGGGGGCATGGTAGAAAGGCATTTCTGGCTCCAACAAGATATCTGTATTCTTTGATGTGACTGTTAGTTTGGAGTGGCCACAGTAGAAGTTCAGGGAAATGGGGTTACTGTAGATCTGAGGGATTAGGCATAATTTTCCTTATAGGGCCTTCAGGGTAAGCGTCAGTGTAGGCAGGAGGTAAACAGGAAGGATTGAAGGGAGAACCCAGGAAGTGCCTTCATGGGGACTTCAAGGGGGAAGGGAGGCAGGGTGGAGGGATGGCATGGTTTAGGAGTGCCAGCTCTGACCTGGCAGCTATCTACCTGCCTGGATCCTGGGCCTGAGATCATGTAAAGTGGTGTTCACATCAGAATGCTTTCTCTAAGAATCTGACTGCCCTGGAAGACTCCTCCCTCCAGATATGTTTTGGGTTTTTTTTTTTTTTTTTTTTTTTTTTTTTTTTTTTTTTTGGTTTTTCGAGACAGGGTTTCTCTGTGTAGTCCTGGCTGTCCTGGAACTCACTCTGTAGACCAGGCTGGCCTCGAACTCAGAAATCCGCCTGCCTCTGCCTCCCAAGTGCTGGGATTAAAGGCGTGCGCCACCACTGCCCGGCTCCAGATATGTTTTTGTTTGTTTGTTTGTTTGTTTGTTTGTTTTTTGTTGTTTTTTTTTTATTCAGCAAAGCATATTGATATACTAACATTGACAATGTAAACAATTTATCTGATGACCCAACGGCCCTGTGGTAGGTGGGGATCAGCTCTCTGTTTTAAACAGCCTTCTAGGCCAGCCCAAGGCACATGTGGGTGGGTGTAAGACCCACTGCTACGCTAAGAGCTGATAGAAGAGCTACAGAAGGGTCTTGTCCAATGCTTGTGCAGAGGGCACCTCCGTAACTTCACCTAAGCAAGAGGGACACTCACACAGCTTTCCTAAGGGCACCTGTATTGATCCCAGCTAGGTGGCTCCAGAGGTTATGCGGTGGCTAGCAGCTGCTGTCTTGCCCTTGCGGCTTGCCGGACCACTGACTGGCTGTGTCTGGAGACAGGTCACTGACTTCTCTGTTTCTCCAGCAGAAGATGAAGACTGAACTGGTAACCTCTCAGGTTTCTTCTAGACTCTTTTTTTCTTGATTTTCTTCATTACTCTCATGTCCTTGTCCTTACTAGTAAAGAGATAATCTGAGGAAGTAAGGTGATGTGTGTCTGGATGAACCCAGCATCTGGTAGAGCCCTGATAAATGCTTGTTGACTTTCAAAATTGTCCTGACGCTGCTGCTCAAACTTTACTTCTCTTTCCTGCCCCAACTCTGTGCTTGCCTCAGGCTCTGGAGCCCCTCCTCTCTGGCACAGTTCTCTCTGTAGAGTGAGCGGGCATCTTTACAACCACAGTCTGGAGAGGAGAAGAGTCTCTCAAATGCTTTCCCAAAAACAAGAGTGTAGACTGAAGGGTTGGATTGGTGCAGTCAGCACCAGACGTTGCAGCCACAGGAACGCCTGAGGACACGGTGACAAAGCTGGCTCCCTGGCCCTCCCTCTTTCTGAGCCCAAATTCCCTTTCCTCTTCCAAGCCTTAGCTAACTCCTCAGAGGAACAGGTTGCAGTATAACTGAGCCCACTGGAGGACCCTGCTTCCTCACTGCCTGTCGCCTCCTGACTCTGCTCCCTCCCACCCAGCCCAGGGCGCCTCTGCCAACTGCTGGTTATTTATATCCCGGAGCAGCTGCTGACAGACAGCTGTGAGCTGGGAGGCGTCTGACAGGGACAGAGCTAGGCAGAGATGACAGGGTGGTGGGTGGTGCTGTCATTCTTCGCAGGGACTACTGGGCACAGCTTCTACTTTCACCAGAAAGGTGAGCCTGACAGTCTGACAGGGCTTCTGGCTAGGGGTCCTCCAAGGAAAGGGAACAAGGGCTTGAACCCCAGATGCAGGAGACAGCTGCCATTGCAATAAGAAACTTGATTTTGAGGCAGGGTGGGAACACCAAGGCTTCTCTGGATGCTTGCCCATGGCACCTGCTCAGGCTGTGTGACCTTGCAAAGGTCACATGAGTCTCAGTAAAACTTGATGAGGGCATGGCAGTTCTCTAAACTCTCTTCTGCCTGTGTTAGTGGAGAGGTCACAAGCACAAACTCCTCCACTTGCTTGCTGTGTGACCTTGGACAATATATGTAACTTCTCTGTGCGGATTGCATTTCTATAAAGTAGTGGATCTTAATAACACCTCTAGGGTTATTAAAGACCTCTAGGGTCTTTGTAGACATGGATGGATTAATGGGTACATGTGAGGGGGATGGGAGTCGTGCTTGACACACACAGTTGTCTAGGTTAGACAGAACCTTGAGTCTATGCCTCTTATTTCTTAACTAAGAGGGTAAGTGATTGTATCAGAAAATAGAAGAAGATGGGGGAAACTTTTAATATACATTGCTGGAGGAAGGGGCTTTTTTTTTTTTTTTTCCACATCTATGTACCATCAGGTAGGTAATCTGTAGATGGTGAAAGGTATGGGATAAATCTACATTTGTTTAGAATCCAAGTCTTGGCTTCTAAAGCCTTTGCCTGAAATCTCTTTGGGCCGTTGCTGACTTAATACAGCTGGACTAATACTGGAATTCCCACTTGGCAGGTGAAGAAGGCAAGAGTACTGTTGGGAGTTTCAGGCTAGCCTAGGCTACATAGTGAGTATCAGGCCAACGAGGGCTACCTAGTAAGACTCTGCCTCAAAATAAACAACCACAAAAAACTACCAAGGGATGTGGAGAGATGGACAACGCTTGCTGCTCTTCCACAGGACCAGCGCTGTGTGCCCAGCACCCTTGTCAAACCATCTGTAGCTCCCTCCCGGCCTGGGGCATCTGAGGCTCTCTCTGGCACCTATGCACACATGTGCATACTCACGCACAGACACATAAGTAAAAATGTAAAAAAATATATATATATATTTTAAGCTAAGGAAGGGTCAGAAATAGTTGTCCCCCTTTCCTGCCCTGTTTCCGCTCTCCCCTGTAGCTCTTTCTTCCAGCCCTTCTGTTTAACTCCATGTTGTTGTTTAAAGACAAATTCAGGTCTCAGAGAACTCTGGTGACAGACAGCTAAGCCCACAACACCAGAGGGCTGTCAGGGCAGGGTGGATTCTGAGTAGGTGGTGACCTTGGGGTGGGGAGCTTGTGGTCCACTGGCTGTGTGCCCATCGAGTCAGCACAGACTCGTTGGGTTTCAGCTGCCTCTTAGTGTCTAGAGCAGCTGAGGCTGGTATGCATGATTTCCCTTCTTTCTTACCAACCTTGGCCCTCCTGTTGAGAGGAGTGTCTCCCCTCGAAGACGAGGGGGGGGGGAAGCAAAGGAGTTTTCGGTTACCATGGAAACCACTGGAACACAAACTCGGCTTTAGCTAATCCTTTACTTGCAGTTATACATTCATAACCACAACTTAAGTGAAAATACACACGCGCGTGCGCGCGCGCACACACACACACACCTTTAAGAGCAAATGTTGGCTCGCTTTTCTCTTGTCACATCAATTAGGTCTAATGGTAGATCCAGGTTTGAGGTGAGGCTGAACTGAACGTGCCCCACTTTAAACCCTTGCTGTCCACTCATCCTGGAAACCCAGGCACTGAATCCAACGCCTGGCCATCACCCAGAAGTATGCAGGGAGTGTTGCATCCTCTAAGTCCCTAAGGCTTTGCTGAGTCATGACGGCCACAGGCAGCGCCAAGGATGTTTGCTTTGTCATTGGCCAGGGCCACAACTCCCAAGAAACAAGCACCCAGTGTCGGGATTGACACTTGCAAGTGAAACATCTGTCTCCCCATCGTCCAGAGTCTTTCAGCACAAGCAATGGAAGGCGCAGCACAAGTTATCTGCTGCCGGTAACGAAGGCCGCCATTTACTCACCGCCATTTACTCACGGTCACCCTGGGGTGCTGTCTTTTTAAGGGAGGCTCAGAGAGGAAAGAGATTGATCTAAGACCGTGTCACTAATGCTGTCTTCACCATACACTCCGGCCACAGGTGGGTGACCTCCCAATGTCACCGGATGGCTCAACTCAAATGCTGCGAGGATCCCTGACTCTGTATCCTTTTTCCACTTCAAGGTTGGGTTTTCATCTCCTCTGCGCACACTTGGAAAGCGTCCCTGTTCACCCGAGAATCTAATTACCACTACCTTCTAAGCGGCACTCGGCTTCTGTTATGCAAATGTGGCTGTGATTGTGTCAGGCAGGGTTTGTGGTGTTTGCTTCCTCCCCTGCACCCCCACCTCCTTTCAAGCTGGAGTTGCAGCTCCCTGTTTTTCATGGAGAAAGTTCCTGAGATGCTGTCATCCCCCTCCCCCTCCAGCCAGGAAATCACCTTGATTACCCACCATGGATCCCAGGAGCCAGGGCAGGCCTGTCTTGGGTAAACAGAAGGAAAAAATAAACAGCTGGAATGAGAATTTATTTCATTTCTTTGCAGGTGCAATCAGAATGTTCCAGATAAGCTCTGGGGACAGCTGTGAGGGCTGAAGGAGGTTGGCTCTGAGAATGGTTGCTATATCTATACAAAAAATGGCCCCATTGCGGACCAGAGGGACATCCTGATCCCGAGAAAGGCAGGAGAGGCATGCACTGCTTGGTGCCAGACACATTTGGACAGACTTGGTGGGTTAACTAGTCCTAAGCCAAGGAATCCTTGGTTTCCATTATAAAAAGCTTCCTTGCCTCTCTGGATGGAAGCTATTGAGTAACTGGCTTGTTTTCCCCCCATAGATTTAATTAATGGCATTGTGCTTCTAGGGTCTCTAAGAGACAGTCCAACGTCCCTGGTGGGAAATCCAGGAATAGTCTCCTGACCTGACTCCTCAAATGGCAGGGATTTCCAGTTTAAAACACAAACCTACCTTTGTCCATTTATTCGTTGGGGGTGGGGGGTGGGGGGGAGAGAACCAACAACAACTGAGTGCAGCTGAGCATGGCGGTGCTTGCCTATGGTCCCACCGCTTGGGACTCGAAGGCAGGATCAGGAGTTCAAGGTTATCCTTGGCTACAGTGTAAACCCAAGACAAGACAGGGCTGTGTGAGACTCTCAAAATAAATAAATTAGAAAACCCAAGTCCCTAATACACGCTAGGCAGTATTCCTGGTATGTGAGCTTCCAGTCCGAAAGAGACATTCACAAATGAATGAATATGTTGTAGCCTGTAACAAGTGGACGACCCAGAAGGAAGACCAGAGTGCGTTCTGAAGGTGCAACTTGGAAAAGTGATTTTTTTTTTCCTGGAAGCACTTAGATAAAGCTGAGCACCCATCACCAGATACAAAACCTGAGCCCAGAAGCTTAAGGCTGACTTGTTCTGTACAAAGGGCTCCTGTGACAGGCTTGGCTCAGGTGTGCCTGGGTGTTCAGGGCAGTTGGCAGCCGTGGGGCAGGAACTAGGGAAAGCAGGTGGAGGGAGGCGGTCAGCACTCAGATGGTTTGGAGGTCATCTAGGGATCTTGGATTTTGCTCGGAGTGACAGGGGCAGGGGCGGCATTGGAAAGTTTTGAGCAAAGAAGTAAGTGGGCATATCTTCTAAGGGCCAAGCTCCTGTATGGCCAACTGTGTGAGGGAGAGCTTGTGTATGCACTAGATAGAGGGCTGCTTGGGGACACAGGACAGGGGCCCAGGCAGGAGCAGGTGGTCCAGGTGGGAGCAGAGGGCCTGAGTGGAAACAGTAGTGAAGGCAGGAAGTCCCAGGAACCAGGATAAATGCCTTCAGAGTGTGTGGGTTGGAGGTAGAGGGATTCAGGGGCCATGCCTTGTCTGAACAATTAGAACTACTGTTGACTAAGGTGGGTAAGGATGCAGGAGGAGAGGCCAGGGGAGCAAATCAAAGGCCTATCTGGGGATGCTGGGTTTTCGATCCCCCCTGAGATAACTAGTGAGTGGAGAAAGATGGTCAGCAATTGGGATCTGAAGCTCAGGAATCCGGTATACAGCTGCACACAGCTGCACACAACAGACAGGACTTACTACAGTGAGGGTAGATGAGCTCGCTTGCTCCATTAGTGCTGCCAGGATTAGCATTCAGCAGTTGCAGCGGATCAGTGGAAAGGAAAGATGAACTGTCAAGGTAAACTGAGGCCTGGATTTCTGAGTTCCCCACCTACTAAACTCTCAGATCTTGGAGGAGATAAACTAAGGTTGCCTTCTGTAACCTTAAAAGGAAATAGACAGGACAGAGCTGAGGTGACTTGCATGTTCTTCGTCTTAGATGTCCATTTTTTTTTCTTGTCTGAGAATAGATTCCAGAAAGCCCAGCACTCAGCCAATGTCACTGAGGTCACAGGGAAGGCTGGGTGGGCATCTCATTCCCCTGGCCTGTCTTCAATGTATTTGTGCTTCTCATGGGTGATTTTGCTCTTCAGGAGGTCTATGAGTGTGGTGCCAATGTGCATCTTAACCTCCCAAGTATGAGCAATCTGTGATGTGCCTGGCAGAGAAAATATGTGGGTATCGGCAAGTTTCTTGTAGGTGTGGGTTCCAGGTGTTGGCCGTGACTTGGATGTTAATGGGTCAATGCTGTATGTTAAGCGAGGTATTTTAAAAACAGAACACATAGAAAACCAAGCTTAGGTATTGATGGTTCTTGAAAGAGGCTCCCAGGAGCCATCCTGTGTCTCTGTTTTCTCTATGAGCAATACTTCTGTATGTACAGTGGCTGCTAGCTAATTCAGAGTTTGTAGGCACCTTAGAATGCCCACTTGCTTCTCTGTCCTCTGTGCTCTCACAGAAGTGGTGTTGGGCTTGTAAAGCCACTGGAACCATTTTCTGAGCACAGCGTGGTGCTGCCTCACACCTTTGAAACCATTCTTCTGTTGTGTAATGTAAGGTAGCTATTTTCTTTCTAATCTTTACTGTTATTTTGATATAGTTATATAATTTATTTGCAGGACAGTTTATTTTGTTATATTTTAGGTTTTTTTGAACTTTCTGATAACTTTTTTTTGTTTTTGTTTTTTTGTTTCACACAGTAAAATTCCTTTTTTTTGTGATGTTTGTGCAACTGGTCCTGAGTCTGCCACCACATTTGATATATAGAACAATTCCTGCCAGAAATTCCTTTGTCCTGACAATTTTATGACAGTACCCTTTTTTTTTCCCACTAACCTGGCAACCATGCATCTATTTTTATTGTCCCTATAGCTATGCCTTCAGGAAAGTCATGTTCAGAGACTCAAATTTAACATTTTGGATCTGACATCTATCAGTTAAAAACCATATTTAAGGCTCATCACAGTGATGCTGTTGTTTCCAACTGTGTTCCTTTTTCCTTGCTCAGTAGTACTCCATTCTATGTAGGTACTGCAGTCTGTCATGTGTTTGCCAGCTAGAGAGCATCTAGGTGCTTCTAGCTTGGGGAACATGAATAAAGCTGCTGTGCACACCTACTCTCGGGTCTTCGTGTGAGTATGAGTTTCTGGTATTGAGCAAAGAAGAATAGAGTTAGTTATAGATCCTATAGTCATGGTGTGTGTGAGGTGTGAGGTCATGGGAAGTGGCCCACGTGTTGTCCAAGCATCTGAGCCATCTGCTCCTTCACCCACAATGTCCCGGAGCTGCAGACACCCCAGAGCTGCAGATGCCCCAGAGCTGCAGACGCCCCAGAGCTGCAGGTGCCCCATGGCCTACCAGCACTGGTGCTGTTCCTCGTGCTTAGTTATTTGCCATTGTAATAGGTGCACACACTGTTATATTAGTTATCCCTCTAATGGCCGAGGCTATAGATAACTTTTTGAACTTGGTTCTTGTCTCTGTGTCACTGCCTTTTCTGATTTTTTTTTTTTTTTGTATTGTTGTTTTTAAGAACTTATTGTTAAATTCTGTTGCTTTTTTTGTTTGTTTGTTTTGTTTGGAATTTTTGTTGTATCTTGTTTTTGAGACAGGGTCTTACCCTGTAGTCCAAGATAGTTTTGAGCTCACTGTATAGGCCAAGTTGGCCTCAAATTCATAATCCACCTACCTCAGACTTCTGGGTGCTAAATTACAAGTATGTGCCACCCTGCCCAGCTAGTTGCTGCGATCTGAGAGGTCTTTATATATTCGGGATCTAAGCACTTTGCCAAATGTCATTTGCAAGACTTTGTTCCCTGCTTATGGCTTGTGTTTTCCTTTTGTTACCAGAATCATTTGCAGAACAAAGTTTTGAATTTTGATATCTTTTTTTTCTTTTGTGGATTGATTAATTTTTTTTGGAATTTCATATAGAAGCTCTTTGCCTAACCAAGATCACGAAAATTCTCTCCCATGCTTTCATCTAGAAATTGTGTAGTCTTATGTTTTATGGATGATCCAAATGTTACATGACCCATTTCAAATTAAGTTGTGGTTAAATTTTGTAAAAGTTGTGCAGTTTAGGTATATATATGTATAGGTATATATATGTATATGTGTATATGTGCATATGTGTATATGTGTATAAGTATATACATGTATACTGTGTATGTGTATATGTGCATATGTGCATATGTGTATATGTATATATGTGTATACTGTGTATGTGTACACATGCATATGTGTATATGTGTATAAGTATATACATGTATACTGTGTATGTGTACACATGCATATGTGTATATGTGTATATGTATATATGTGTATACTGTGTATGTGTACACATGCATATGTGTATATGTGCATATGTAAATGTGTATAAGTATATACGTATATACATGTATACTGTATATGTGTGTACATATGTATACATGTATACATGTATATGTGTATATGTGCATATGTGTATATGTGTATATGTATATATGTGTATACTGTGTATGTGTACACATGCATATGTGTATATGTGTATAAGTATATACATGTATACTGTGTATGTGTACACATGCATATGTGTATATGTGTATATGTATATATGTGTATACTGTGTATGTGTACACATGCATATGTGTATATGTGCATATGTAAATGTGTATAAGTATATACGTATATACATGTATACTGTATATGTGTGTACATATGTATACATGTATACATGTATATGTGTATATGTGCATATGTGCATATGTGTATATGTGTATATGTACATGTTTGTCTGGTTGCTCCAGGACTGTTGTTTCTTTTTGTTTGCTTTTTAGCTTTTTAAGAAAAAACCATCAAGGGAAAAGATGGAGTTTCACAATGGGTTGATATTGTGCATATGGGAAAAGCCTACGGAGAGGAAGGGATCAGAGGCATGGCCTACCTACTAAGCAATTCACCAGAAGCTCAAAATCAAAGTGTCAAGAGTCCATAAGTCAGAGAGCCTGGCAGAGGCTTTGGCCTTTGCGGAAGTCATTAAATCGAGAACAGGTTCTTGAGCCAAGCTCATGCAACTCCATCTGGGGAAAGGCGAGCCTCATCAGTGGTCAGTGACACCCTGCGTGAGGTCCTCACTGTCCCAGGGCTCTATTTCCTCAGACTCTGGAGAGGAGGTGGATGCTGCAGCCTGGGCTGCAAGCCAGGCTGACTCATCGGGCCAGGGTGAGCGTCTCGGGAAAGGTTGTTTTATTTGCTCTTGCAGCAAATTGCAATAACAGCACCAAGGTGTCTGGTGCTTTGACTTTCTCTTCCTGGGCTCCTGATGGAGACTGGCAGAATCCAGCATCTAGGTAATCCACTGTCAGTCTCAGCAGCCTCCTGTACCTCATTAGACAAAAGCTGAAGGAGATGAGCATTGAAGGCTTGTCAGCCCTGTAGTGGGGCCTGTGAGAGACAGCAGCTTCCAGGAGATGGCAAGACAGTAAGAGAGTTACCTGGTCCTCCCACCAGTTCCTCTAGCCCTGGGATACATGGTATACACAGTTCAGTTTGGACTGCAGGCGCTTTGCTTTGAGTGACAGGACAAGAGATGGCTATGACAGTCTTTGGGACATTTCAACCCCCAGGTCACAGGCTCCTCCTAGTAGTGTGACAAGGAAAGTATTTTTGGGTAATTTAGGCTGGAGCAGTGAGTGCTGGGGTCACTGTGGGGTGATTTGCTTCCCAAAAGTTTATGTGTTAGCAGCTCAATTCCTAGTGCAACATGCTGAAAGGTGGCAGGGAGGGTGGGCTTAGTAGTGATGGGGTTAAGACCACCTTCATGAAGGGATTCATGTTGGTCTCATGACTGGGCTGAACCTTTGCATGGATTAGTTCTCATGAGGGTGGGCTCCATAAAAGAGTCAGTCTAACCTGTTTTCACTCTCATCACGTGACCTCTCTTGCACATGCTCTGTCATGTGATGCTGCCCCTTGTGTCATACTGCCCGCCCGAAGGCCATCACCAGGCTCACAGGAGATGGCTGCAAGACCTCAGACTTTAACTCACTAAAACTGTGAAGTAAACACATTTCTTTGCTTTATAAAGCACACAGCCTGCAGCCTGGGGTATTTCTAATGGGCACTTGCCAAAACTCAGACACTCATGGTCAGAGCCTTTATTTGATTTTAACAGCGCAGGAAAGCAAGATGTTGCCAGTAACTATTGCTGCACCTTACAAGCCAGAGGGGACAAGGCAGCTCCTTTCAGTCTCTTTCATAAGGATCCTAATCCTGTGTTTAAGGCCTCTTTCTCTTAAGACTATCATGTTTGAGAGTTTATGAATGGGGGGAGGGTGCACCAACATTCAGACCACAGCAACACCCAGCATTAATACATACAAGCTGGATCCAGAAACAAGCATTGCCTGTGAAGTTTCTCAGGCTCAAGGCATCAGCCTCTTGGCTTTCTGTTTACATCTTGAATGTATACAGCTCACAGACATTCACACCCACCCACTGCTCTCATAACACACAGCACACACTCAAACACCCTTGCCACAAACACATCCACGTATTCATACTCTTAGCTACGTTTGCCCAAACGTGTGCCTCTTCCAGCTTCCAAGTGCAGGAAATCTCTTGACCGGAAGTGGTCACTTGAATGCCCGTCCTTACTCTATGGGTCTGTACACCCTTTTACACACAATCTCTCCAGCAGGCTCCTACCTGGCCATGCCAGTGTCCACACAGCAAGTGATCTCTCCAGCAGGCTCCTACCTGGCCATGCCAATGTCCACACAGCAAGTAATCTCTCTCGTCTCTTTCATGACATTGGCATGCCGCACCTGTCTTGTCGTTTGCTCATTGCACTCTGGCTTCGACTGGGTGAAAGCCAGAGTCTGCTGGCACAGATCCCAGAACAGCAGCCCAGAAGCAAGTGTCCAATGGGAATAATCCCCCACAAGCCCAGAATGGGTGCCTGCCAAGTCAGGAAGAGCCATCAAGGAAAGAGGCCTCAGGAGGTGACCTGGCCCCTCCTCCCAAGTGCTCTAAACAGGCATGGGATGAGGGAGCGTTCGGTGGCTTCTTTCAAGTCCTTCCTTATTCTCCTCTGATGTCTGGACACTTTGAATATTCATGGATTTTCCTGAGCTAGAGGAGAGAGTGAGACCTGAATGACAAGCCAGCTTAGAGAATCTGAAGTCAGTGTGGCTCACCAGCCGTTGGTTGTGTATTGTAGCTGTTTTAGAAATAGTTGGTCCAAGGGTTCAAACACTGGGTGCTCATTCCCTGCTACAGTGATGTTGGGAGGTGGTGGGACATGAGATGGAGCCTGTTGAGAGGCCCTTAGGTCCCTGGGGGGTTCTGTCCTTGAAAGACTTTGTGGTAGTTCTTGCAGGACTCCTGAACAAGTTCTCATAAAAATCTTAAACTTGTGACTTGCTTTCCAGCTTCCTTCTTCAAGATGTAAATCCCTTCTTCCATAGGTGCCACCACCATCACCTCCTTCCATAGGTGCCACCACCATCACCTTCTTCCATAGGTGCCACCACCATCACCTCCTTCCATAGGTGCCACCACCATCATGGTGTCTGTCAACCACAGAGTCCTCATCAGAGCCGAGCCAAAGCGGGTGTCATGTCCTTCAACCTCTAGAACCATGAACTCGGTAAACTTTTCTTCTTTATTAAGTTACCTTGCCTCTGGTATTTCATTATATTAAAGCAAAGCATAGTAATAATATAATCACTATATTCTCATAAGTCAGAACATGCCCCGAAACCAAAACCCAAGAACCAAAAAAACTTAACTGAATAAATAAATGTGAATGTTCATTAGCTGTGAACCAGGACAGACAATGCTTTGTCTCCCGGGGCTTTCTGTATATTATAAGGAGCTGATATGAAGAATTTTTGGTGCTATTGTGATCAAAGCAGGTAGGTGGGCAATTCCCTTCCCAGTTCACATGCTTCTGACTCTTCCCTTGTACTGTCTGTCATTAGCAAAGGGACTCCAGCCGTCAGGTCCCTGCTAGTGGACTGTACACTCTTCACTCTGCCCAGTGCCCAGGAAGTGAGCCTCTGAAGCCTGCAGCCATGGAACCCGAGGTTCTGAGAGTCTGAGCAATTGGTCTGAAGTCATACAGCTGTAAATAGCAGAGCCAGGATTTGATCTCGGGCCTTTGTTTCCCATGCCCATACTTTCTACAGCATACTGAGCTTGCATTTATGTATTATGACCAGCCAGGGAATGCACATTCTAGACGTTTATTGGTTGTCTAAGCCTACATAAACTCATTTTCTGTGTCTATTTCTCAGTGTGAAGCTGCATGCCAGACTGTATGGACAGAAGGAACCATGTTTCCTGGATTCATTTCACAGTGTATAGGATACTTCCGGGAATAGATAGATTACTTTTTAAAAAATAGTAATGGCGTCATAAATCTCAAATAGCATCTGGGGCGAAGAGACAAAGTTCTACTTCTGCTCTTAGGAAAAGAAGAAATTTCACGAAGAGGTGGTCTGAATAAAAGATAAATTAGTAAATAAAAGTAAATAAAGGGGGGGAAAGGGGATGGCATCTGAAGTGTAAATAAAATACTAATAAAAATGGAAAAAAAGTAAATAAAAACAAACATTTTCAGAGCTGGGAAGTTGGCTCAGTGGGTAAAGTGCTTTCTGTTTTAGCATGGGGACTTGAGTTCAGATGCCTAGCAACCATACAGCATGCATCATAAGCCACTCGCCAGAGAGGTAGAGGCTGGATCTGGGGCCTTTCTGGACAGCTAGTCTAGCCAAATCGGTGAGCTCCTGGTTCATTGACTGTTGAAAAAAAAAAAAAGGTGGAGAGAGATAGAGAAAAACATTCAACATTGACTTCTGGCCTTCAAATGCTCACACACAGGCAAGCATACACACACACACACACACACACACACACACACACACACACACACACACACGGTTTCGGTTTCATCGTAACATGTTTTCTGGGGTCACAGGTACAGGTTTCTTCCCCTAATACCAAGATATATTAGCAGATAGCAAAGGTCCCGTGCTTCAACTCAGTGCTGACACTGTTCCGGCAGAGAGCACCAGATCCTGTAAGTTGAGAACTAGGTCTCACAGAAGCTCCTCAGTCTTCCTATGTCACTCAAAGCCTCAGATGTGGCTTGTGTCCCTGACCCACCACATGTAAGCTGGGGCTTCATCCCTGGTGTCCCTGACCCACCACATGTAAGCTGGGGCTCCACCCCTGGTGTCCCTGACCCACCACATGTAAGCTGGGGCTCCACCCCTGGTGTCCCTGACCCACCACATGTAAGCTGGGGCTCCACCCCTGGTGTCCCTGACCCACCACATATAAGCTGGGGCTCCACCCCTGGTGTCCCTGACCCACCACATGTAAGCTGGGGCTCCACCCCTTGCTCTAGGGTTGGATTAATTTGGCTGGACGGCTCAGAGAATTGAGAGAGAAAAAACTGCTTGCTGCAAGCCGTTTGTCACACTGGGCACTACAGGCGCTGGGATGCAGACATTGGATTAAGGTGTGTAATACAGATATGGAGCTTCCAGGCCCTCTTGGCATATGTGGCCTTTCAGTAGTCCCCAGAGATTCATCTCCTCAAAGGCTCTCTGAACCCCGTCTTCTTTGAACTCTGTTCTTTTGAGGTCTCCAGGAACCATTATATAGACACGACTGAGTACATCACTACCGACCACACTTTTGGTCAACTTCTTCCCAAAGGCAGGAGGTATGACTTGTTGCCTCAACCTGGTGATCATGACTCAGTCATTCTGGTGAGCAGCCTTCACCCTGAAGTGATCTAGGGGTCCCCCAGTTTACTAGCATATAGAAGCAACCGTACATCTGGTGATACAAGACATCACAGTGCCCAGCTGGCTCCAGAATTAAAGCTCTCACTCACAAATCTAACTTTGCTCTGATAATTTCCTCTCTCCTCAGTTTTCTCATCTGTAAAGTGAAGTTCTGGATGTGATAGGCTCTTGGGTTTCTTCCAAACATGATTTTTAAATGTCTACTCTTTTGCGTGGTGCTGAATGGAAGTGATGACATGAAATTATTCCGTGTGCTTCCTGACAGCATCACTCCCAGAACACTATTTCCCGCTCCCTGTGTTCATCTTCCTGTACTTATCCTGAAGGAGAGCACAAGTCAAGATGGAGAGGCCTCTCGTCTAAGAATGAAGATGTCCCTTTATCAGTTCCTCTCCAATACAGCCACTGGCACTTCACAACGCCATGGCGAGTCACCCCACCTGTGTGCTAAGTGTTTCAAGTGCTGGACACTCCCTGTGTCTGGGAGGCTCTGAGAAAGAGGGCCTATGAGGACGTGGGTGGTCAGGCTGTCCTGGATTCCTAAACCTGCTGACTGGCGGGAGCCAGATAGGCTCTCACTGACAGGACGACACTAGCAATTCAAGCCTGGCCTGTGCATCTGTTCCCATCGGCAGCTGATACTTGAGAAGACAGCGTCTCCATTGTGTCAGAAGGAAAATGTTCTAGATTTGACCATGGGTTGGCTCAAGGCTAGTCACTTATCTCCATAAGCCTTAGTGGCTCCAGTTTTACACAGCCAGCTCTTTTGGAGTTCAATATTTTGTAAGTGTAACCAAAAGATGTGGACCACTGGAATAGCTATAGACACTAAGATTCTAGGGTTCCCTGGGAAAATTACTCTCCCTGCAAATGTCCTTCTTTGGGCCAGTATTCCCAGGATGGAGGTGGCCTTGATCCTCCTCTGACTTTCTGTCCCCTGTCATCTTCATCCACTTGTCCTGTCTCCCCTTGAATCTCCTATCCGTTGGAGCCCTAGTCCCAGCAACACACTTAAAAAAGTGTTTAACAAGCAGATGTGAGGCGGAGTTTGCCAATTGCCGAGGTGTAAATGCTCTCACTATGACCAATACACCAATATGACACCATTGATTCAGAGCCAGGACAAGAGCCAGCAACAGAGTGCTATATAGCTCTCTACCACACAGAGACCTTGGTCTAAACAGCCACAAGAGCACAGACACTAATAAAATGCAGCCAATAAGTTTTAGAAGCTATGTTTAGTGCTTCCCATAACTTCAGTTAACTCAGTCATTCTGGATTTCTGACAGGGTTGAAGACCCATAGTCTCATAGCCAATCCTGGCTATTTACTTTGAGAGAAAAGATCTGAGTAGATGGTTTTCAACTGACATTCATTCTAAAGCCAAAAAAAAAAAAAAGCTAGGTATCAAAAGTAAGTGTTTTAGTTAGAAGAGATGACAGAGGTTCTGGTTAGTCAACAGAATGATGGACTGGGTATTAGGACTATCTTGTACCTCACTGGTACAATTAGGAATAAGTATGCTCTAACTGTATTTTGAGAGAAAAGTTTTACTTTAACAGGAAGAGTGATATGTAGGAGGAGCTAAGTGGGAAGGAGTACTGAGAGGAAGAGATGGAACAAGGAGAGACGATAAAGAGGAGGAGAAGATAGGTGATGAGAGAGAGAAAGAGGGGGCATGGAGGCAGATGTTCACATGTCTCCACCAGTCAAAGATAGTTTTTATATCTAGGTTGGGTATTGGGTTATGCTTCTGGTTGAGAATTAATTACCAAACTTATAAATCCTTTGATTAACATTTAAAAAAAATTGTATAAAAGCAAAAAGGAAAGGGGGGCCATGGGACAGGGGTTTTCTAGGGAGGGGAAATGGGGAAAGGGGATGGCATCTTAAATGTAAATAAAATATAAAATAAAATTAAAAAAAAGAAAAAAATAAATAAAATGCAGCCAAGATGTAGGAAGTGATGGGACTTCTCTACTACCTTGCTTTTAATAAATTGAACTGTAAGTTTGTGTCAGTTTTTTGATTAACAACCTGTTCATTAAATTCTTGAAAAAATATCAGTCCATCCCTTCCAAACAAAGCTGTAGACCCCTACATTTGCAGGTGTACGTAGCTCTAGAGTCTTGCCTAGATAAGGTCTTACCTGGACAAGCTTTGGAAGTAAAATAGGGGCACTTTGTTCTGCATGCTCAGCGTGCCTCCCTTTGATAACTTATCTTTTCTGTCTCTTAGATAGGACTGTCTCCTTCCTCCCCTGTAGGAACAGTATTGAGAGAATTAAGACCTGGGCTGTCAGGACAGGTTGCATTTAATAGACTCAAGCCCAACTCTCAGACTAACTTTGACAGTGGTTCCGTGAGGTAAGTGGGGCAGTGGAGCTGTGATGGACAACCGGCCTACTGTATCTTAGGTTTTCCTTCACTGTAGCCAAATATCCAGCTGAAGAACTCACTCCCTTCAGGATTTGTCTTGACTCACAGCTTCAGAGGGTTCTGGGCATCATGATGAGGAAAGGCGTGGTCAAGCAGCTTACTCTGTGACAGCAGGAGAGGGTGGCGGAGCTCGGCAACATCATTGCAGTCGAGAAGTAGAGAGGGCACGAGAACATGGGACCAGACATTACCTCACCTCCAAAAGCCTGGTCCTATGATCTTCTACTAGTGAGGACTCACTTCCCAGTGCTCCACAGCCTCTCAAAATAGAGCTACCAGCTGGGGCACAAATATCCAAATGACAACATCAACTCTTCATTGTCATCTCCCCCCTCCGTTCTCTTTCTCAAAACCTGACAAATTCTAACTATGACATCAACTCTTTCTCTCTTCTTTGTCCCCCCTTACTCCTCTCCTCCCCCTTCTTCTCTTTCTTTCCTCTTTTGTCTTTGAAAGGATCACATTGTATAATTTGAGACCCCCTTTCCTCAACCTCCCAAGTGCTGGGATTACAGGCGCGCAACACTATGCCTGGCCATAGCCAGTGTTTTCTGTAGAGGACTGGAGAATAACTATTTTTGGATTTTGCAGGCCATATACAATCTGTTGCAATTGCTTGGCTGTGTTATGTTAGACTAGAAGCCTCTTGGGACAATGTGAAAGAAAGCGTGTGTAGTTACATCCCAATAAGCTTTATTTATAGACAATGAAAATTGAGTTATATAGAATTTCCACATGTCACAAAATGTAATTATGCTCTGATTTTCCCCAACCACTTGGAAGTATAAAAACTATCATGTTGTTAAGCTGTTGGTTTTGTTAGGTTAGATGTTTTCACTGTATTTTCTATGACATCTTCAATTTATGTTGTGCTTATGAAGATAACCCCACTGCGAGTTGAGAAAGGGCTTTCTATTGTAACATTGTAACTATAAAAATGTTAGCTGTGCCTTTTGGCACCTCCCCAGCAGGAAGAGCACCACCTCCCCATGACTTCTCAATAGTCATGTATTTGTACAGTACTTAGCCATTACTAGAATTCCAGCTGTTTCTAGAACTTACTATTTTAGTTGTTCAGAAATATTTTATTTTCATAACATGGCAAATAGACAACTACTCATGCCAGAAAACACAAATAAAAACATAGAAACCATTCTTAACTTAAAAGCCAGATGAGAATAAGCCCCAGGCAGATTATGGCCCACAGGGAAAGTTTAGCAAAAAAAAAAAAAAAAAAAAAAAAAAGTCTTTCTCCAAGCTTTCTGAATTGACTGGCTGGCTATCTTTGTTAAAAAGAAAAAAAAAAAAAAAAAAAAAAAAAAAAGCCAGCCAGCCCAAACGCTTGTTACAGGTGCCAAAGCAGGTTTTATTCAAGGGGTCCGTGGTCATAGGATCACCGAGATGGGGCCTTGCAAGGGGAAAGAGACTGGGCTTAGCCAGGCCCCCAAGAAGGATAAGTGGGAATTGATAATGAAGGTTGGGGGGTGGGGGGGGTCAATGTATGCAAAGAAAAAAGGTGTTTTGGCTAAACTGATTTGCTGATGCACGTTACTGCAAGCTATCAACACTGAGCCTAAATGGGCTTCTGTAAGAACAGAAGGGGAACCTTAGCCTTTTGAAGCAATGGGGTTTGGCTGTAGTTTTGGTCAAGGGCCAAATAGTCTTTGCCATTCCAAGCCTTCCAAAGAGTTTAGGAAATAACTGCAGAGTTTTTACCAGCTAGGCATATTGATGGGTTTGAGTCATCCTGCTTAGAAAATTAACAGTTGAGAGGCTTTGAGTACAGCACCGTAGTAGACTATTTGCCTAGCTGGGTTCCATCCACATCATGGAAATAGGGGGTGGGGAGAGGAGGTGGAGAATATAAGATGAACAGTCCTGCTTGCTTTTTCTTCTGAAAGCCATCTTCCTGACAGATGTGCCAGTGAGAACAGTTCCAGGAAAAGGAGTTCAGGTGGTAGAGACGATACCCTACAGGCAGGTTTCAGTCCGTAAGCAGAAGCAGCCTCAGCTGGAGCATACACACACACACACACACACACACACACACACACACACACATTCTCATAAACACACATACACACACACTCATACACATTCACACATACTCACACACATATATACACACTCATATACACACATGTGCACACACACTCACACACACACTCACACACACTCATATACATACATGCACACACACACTCATACACATACACACACTCATATACACACACACACTCATATAAACATACTCATACATACACTCATACACACACATGCACACACACTCATGCACATACTCATACACACATACACACACTCACACATACCCATGCACACACTCATATACGCACATACACACATACACTCATACACACATACACACACTCACACACACACTCATATGCACACATGCACACACACATACACACACTCATACACACATACACACTCACACACACACTCATATGCATACATGCACACACACACACACACTCATACACACATACACACTCACACACACACTCATATGCACACATGCACACACACATACACACACTCATACACACATACACACACTCACACACACACTCATATGCACACATGCACACACACACACACACACACACACACACACACACACACATACACACACACACACACACGCATGCTCATATGTACATGCACACAGGAGAGGAAGAGCCGAGAGGAGTTGTCTGGGAGGTGGTGGTAAGAAAGGAATCCTGCTTGAGGATACCCTCATCCCTGCAACCACACACAGCTTCTCTTGCTCCAACTCCCCTCCCAAGCCTGTAGCTGCCTGCTGGAAAGGAAAGCACAAATGGAGCATGAAAAAAAATCAGCAAAATAATTACAGGTTACAAGAAATCAATTGGAACTGTGTAAATGACTTGAGGCAGGTAGCCGAGTCAGGCTTAACACCCAGGCTCCCCTACAGCTGCGGTGTGAGTCCTGTGACAGGACCCAAAGAGCCCTGATATGGTGTCTAACGATCTGACTGGGAGCCCCAAGCCTGTCGTAACCCACCATGTGAACGTGGCTGCCCACTCCCTCCTGAGAACGGTTCATCGCCTAGGACACCATGCTGATCACTTTGTCTACTTGTATCTCCTGGATGGTTGAAAGTCAATGTGCTAATGACAGGTACATGCTAGGAAACTATACAGACCTAGACAGATGGGTCTTCTGCCTTTCTCTCTTGAGTACCTTGCCTTCTTTATATCTCTGTCACCTGTTCTTGGGGGCAGAGCCGATACCCACAGCCTGGCTTGCTGTAGTAGCCTGGCTGAATTTGCTTGAATCCCTCATAGGCCTGTGGCTGGTGTGGTCTTGTGATCACACTGCTTGAGACACCCACTCTCTGAGGGCCAGGGGAAAAGTGTGATTGAGGGCTGAATGGTGGAGGTAGTTTGGATTAAGGAAAGGGGGAAACCCTGGAATGCAGGTTTAAGAAGCTTTCCCTGAGTGCGTCCCTCTTGGCATGGCAAGGCGATCCCGGTCCCGGGAGTTAGTGTCTGCCCTTCTGTGACTTAATCACACTGCGGGAAGACAGAGCTTGCCACTATGAGGCAAATGGCGTGCAACTTAATCCAAAACTGTGTACTTCTGTGAACTGTCTGCAACGAGAGCCCAGCAGGCTCATGGTGCTGACTGGGCTGGGAACAGAAGATCCTGAAGAGTACACTGGATTACAACAGAGATGGACTGCTCGGCTCTGGACATGGCAATCAGATAGGGTTATGACTTGAGATGTAGGGGCAGGTGGGGGTGGGGTGCATGTAGGGGAGAAGGTCCTGGCCAAGAGCATCTTGGGTACTTCCTTTGGAAAGATGCTAGATGACAGGGTCAGATAGGGCAAGACTTCTAAGTCTAGCCTGGGGTGATGTGGTGCAATTTAGACTAACTGTGGATAGCCTAATGCATTATTGATTTGTGCAATAGATAATTTCAGAGCTCAGAAGTAGGAGAAGCAAGAAAGCTCTGGGCTTTGCTTTGGCCCCAGGGAACAAAGACTTGTTAGCAATGGAGTCACTTGGTGTTTACGGAAGAGGCCCTGTTAACCTGGAATGGATCGCAGTGAAGATCTCCTGGACATAGCAGGATGGGTGTTAAGCTGCAGGAAAAGGCACTGGGAAAGCACTGCTTGGGATAACAGGCTAGACCTCTGGTTAGCCTCAGAAACACCAGAGATGACATGATGAGGAAGAGATATAGCTCTCAGAACACGGAGCTGCTGATGGTGAAAATCTGCAGTGCAGTCACACAGAATGGGCATGGGACACACATGGACACAGCCAAGCACATGCCTTGTGTTCTCTGTGTCTGTCATTAGGCACCTGGACAGTCGATTCTCTCAGATACAGTACCAATGGCACCAGGAGCCTTGTAGAAGTGACAACAGGGTAGCGTTGCCAGGTACACTGCAAAGTCTCAGGGAGAGGATGGAACAGGGATTTCCCCTCCCTTGGCTTACATGGGACTTTTCTGCCTGTTTACCTCACCTCAGATCCACCTGCAGTCCCAGCATTCTGTGGCCTAGCCCCAGGCTCCTGGCCTCCTCCCATTCTTCCACACCACTCTATCTGGGTTGGACTTTAGGTTCTTGATGTGGAAAAAACAAAACAAACAAACAAAACAAAACGACAACAAAACAAAAAAACAGCAGAGCAAGAAGAAGTTGTTGCGTCCTCGGAGAAGGTGATTGGAGCATACTTGTAGAGGAGAGGACCCTTGAGGAGGTGAAAGGGTGGAATTGTAGGCAGCAGAAACAATAGGTGTGGAGATTGGACTGTCAACATGACACAATGTAGACACTCCTGAGAAGAGTCTCAACAAGGGATTAAGAGGGTCATGTTGGCCTGTAGGCACAACTGGGGAGGGGTATCACAGTAATGGGTGTGGTAAAGCCCAGCCCACTGTGGATGGCCCCATTCCCTGCATTTATATGAGAACGGAGGAGGTGAGGGGGCATGCACTCTCCCTCTGCCCTTGACTGCGGATGTGATGTGACTAGCTCTTTGAAGTCCCTGACTGGAACTTCACTTCAGTGGTGGATTATAAACGGAACTGTGGGTTAAAACAAACACTTGCTCTGCTAAAATGCTTCCTGTTAGGTTATTTTGTCATAGCAGCAGAAGTGAAGCTGAGACTGGGGGTTGGGGGGAGAGCATTTTGGAGACAGGGTGACAGTTCAGAAGGCAGGCCTGTGGCCTGTTTGTCCACTATTCCTTTCCCTAGGCCAGTTCACAGTAAAGATTGACGGTGCCAATGTCAGAACTGATTCTGAGTGTGACAAGAGTGGGCACCATCCATACCAGATGAAGGCTTCTAGGAGACTTCCAGAGATGACCCCAACTTCCCTGTCCCATAGGAAGCCTTTCTAACCCAAGGTGAGCTGTTGGACTTGGGGTAAATCCACAGTGGTTTGTCACAGATTCCTCTCACTGGGTTAGTTGAAGGCAGGACACATTGTGCAGGTTGAGTCTTTAGCATGAGGCAGACCTTTGAACACTTACAGGGCACAGACATTTACTTTCATTTATTCAATTTACATTTTCTGAGCAGCTACTTTATGCCAAACATTAAACCCACTGATCTGGGTTGGTGGAGGAGGGTGGGGGCAGCTAGGCTGCTGCTGCCCAGTCTCTGACTGGGCAACCCCAGGGTCAGGATTAGTGCAGACAGGCAGCACGTGCAAAATGCATGCCAGGCACTCAGCCACCCGCAGACAGTGCAGTAGATGTGAGAGACAGAGACACACGTATGTGCACAATGAGGAGGTGACCTGGCAAAGAGTGTGGGCCAGCTGTCATGGAAGACTGAGCCAAAGTGGAGTGACCGTCACTTTGTGGTTTGGTTTAAGAGCTCCAAGCCATTTTCTTGCTGGACCTGGAATGGTGCATTTAGTAACCTGGTATACATATTGTCCCCTCCTCAAGAAGTAACTAATAATGCCACACAGTTCTGAGGTCCCCTCCTTCTAAGTGAGGAGACTAGGTAGTATGTTTCATGAGGGTGATGGTTAGTGGTGATTGACAACGTGACCGAATCAAGAAGTACCTGGGAGATGGGCCTGTGGGCACGGATGGGCCTGTGGGCATGGGTGTGGTGGATCATCTTGATTGTGTCAGTTAAGGCGGGAAGATCTGTTCCCTGTGGGTGGCGCCATTCCCTGGCTGAGATCAGAAAGGGACCAGAGGACCAGCGGGTCCTCATCCCCTGCTTCCTGCCCATGAATGTGATGTGGCAGCTGCTTCAGGCTCTGGGTGGGCTGACTGTACCTTGAACTGGGAGCTTCTTCCTTAAGTTGCTTTTGTCAGGGTCTTTTATCCAAGCAACGGAAGATATCAAGGGACCCTAGTTCTCAGTTCTCCATTCTTCTCTGCTCTGTACACTCCATCTTTAGGTAGCAAGCCTGTTAAGTCCCTAATCCCAAAGGAAAGAGTTTGTTTGTTTTGGTATATGGCTCAGCATGGTCTGGCCCTCCCGCCTCTACCTCCTGAGTGCTGAAATTACAGGTATGTGCCGTACTGCCCAGCGCTACAGATTTTATAAATATGCCAATTAATAAACACACTGGGCTCTCATGGCAGCTGTGTGACTCTCTGACCCATCACATGGTGCATCTAAGTCCCATTTCTGTACTAAATGAGGTGGCTTCCAGGATTCTTCATGTTTTTCTTCTGGGCCCAGGCCCTCTTAGCCAGCCCCTGATTTTATAAATGCAACCTGAGGAATGTAGGGATTCTTTCACTTTTAAAATTGTATGTGTAAGAGTATTTTGTCTGCAGTTATGTATGTGCATATGCAAACAGTGCTTGTGGGGACCAGAAAAGGGCATTGGACTCCCCATGACTGAAGTTATACATGGTTGTAAACCACCCTGTGGGTACTAGGAATGGAATGCTGGTTCTCTGGAAGAGCAGTCAGTGCTCTTAACCTCTGAGGCATCTCTCCAGCCCTGGGGCTTCTTGTGTTGGTAGATATTGTTCAATGGCTCTCATATTTATTGTCACCCTGGGAGCCATACCAGCTGTCACCAGCAATAGCCCCAGGAACCCAGGCAAAGCTTGGCTTTGCCACTCTGAAGCTGAAAACAAGCTCAAGGTGAACCAATATGGAGCAGAGTTATATTTATTACAGATGGGAAGAGAGGCACACCAGGAAGGAATAAAGCGAGGGAAACACTTTAGGTGGGGGTACAAAGGGTTGGGGTGGGTCTTAAGTTACTTCTTTAAAGGTAGATAAGGACCTGATAAGAACTTAAGGAATTTTTTTTAAAAAGAAAATTGTAAGGTGGGTTTAAGGGATGTTGTTTAGACTTCTGTGTGGAAAGGGGGGGGGGGGGGCGGCTAACAAGTTAAGGTTATGCCTGATCTTGGCTCCATCTGAGCGCAGTACACTCCTGTCTTTTCTGTCTCTGAGAGGTACTTAAGGGATCATATGATCTCCTGTCAGTAATTTTGGCTTTACTAGTGGCACCTGAATTGTCATCCTGAAGTGGACAGGACAGGACCAAACCTGGATGAAGGGCCTGTCTGCCTCCCCACGGTCCCTTCCCAGGTCTCCATAACTCCCTTGCTTGCTTTCTCTGGCTTCATCTGTCTCTGTTTACAGCTTGGAGGGATAGGGCAGGTGGTAGTGTATTGGTTGGAGACCTTGCTGGTTTATCACCAAAGACAGAAGTCTGTAGCAACATACAAGAGGAAGGTGACTTCTTCAGGATTAAAATATTGAGAGATGCCAGGGCTTTGACAAATGATGAAAAGAGAATACAAAGAGAAAAATAAGACAAAAAGCACTTCAGCTCTCTAACAAATAGATAAGGAGAGGCGAGGTAGGGTATCTGCTAGATGACCCCAAAGCCTCTCCTTTTCTGGTTCTCATAGAAGAGTCTCAAGAACTGGACATGGCCAGTGCTGATACACAAACACTCTGGGAAACTTGATTTAGGGGACATCTACATCTCATTCTGGGTACCATAACCAGACTGCACAACTTATGATTGTCCCTTCCCACACCTATCACTCATGTGCAAGAACACAAGGCACCAGAGTCCTTCCTCTGGATACCCAAGTGCATGCTAGACACTGCACACCATGATCAGACCAACTGTGGCTCTCCATGTGATGACAGCTGTCAGGGAGTCCAATATCCACCCTGCCAATCATGTGCCTGAGAACATCTGCCTAAAGTTGGTACTGTGCGTTGTCGATAGTGCCTTTGGTCCATGGATGAATTAAAACATGATTTCAAAACCAAAGGGAGATAAAATATGTATACCAACAAGCTAGCTGCCTTTGTGCTAAAACGCCACGTGTGGGTTCAGGTGTGGGGAGCTTTGGCACCGGAGTTCAAGCCATAGCTTTGTGGACTCAGAATGAGTGCAGGGGGTGACTTAGTGACTGCTGAGCCTGTATGACTTCATTAGCAGATGCACATCTGGCTTTCAGGAGAGGACATGGTGCCCGTGTGCCAGGCAACTCTGGACAGCCATGCTCAGTGCTTCCCAGCACCAGGCAGAGGTGACAGCTGATGTACATGCAGACCGTGCACACGGCTAGTGCAGCAGCTGGGGGAACCGGAGTCATTAGCTGAGGTTGATAGACTGTGATCTAGCTGGCCCCAGCCCATGTTTGGGATTCTAAGTCAGAAGGAAAGGTCAAGAGAGACAGAGCTGACTGGTTGACTGTAAGAGGAGCAGGTGCTGAAGTCAGAGCATGCGTGTGAGATGGGTGGGCACAGGTGGTCAAGGGGCTGAGGCAATTACAGGGAGGCTGATGAAGACTGTGAGTTTACAGAAGACAGATTGGAATGCTTCAGCTGTCTGGAGAGAAGCAGGCTCCTGTGCTCTACCCACCATGAAGGGTACAGGGTGGGGGGTGGCGTTTGCTTGTTTTGTTGTTTTTGAGACATGGTCTTATATAGCTCAGGCTGGCCTTGAACTTAATAGGTAGCCAAGACTGAACTTGGAACTTCCTCCTGTCTCTGTCTCCAGAGACTTGTATTACAGATGTACATCACTGTACCCAATTTTATGTGATGCTGGGGATCGAAGCCAGGACTTTGTGTGAGTGAGGAAAGCAGTCTACCAACCAGGTTACATCCCAACCCTGTCTGTGCCCTGTAAGTCATGTCCAAACCACCCCCCCCCCCCAAAAAAAAAAAACACCAAAAAACCCAAACAAACCAGACTTCTGGATGAGCATTATTTTTATTTATTTTTTAATTAAAAATAACACTATATCTAGAATTGAAAACATTGCAGTCCTCTGCCCTACTGTGTGAACTCCTGTTATCAGCCATTGTTTGTTGCTTCTGGTCCTTCCCAATTTATCTCTGAGCAGCAGATCTCACTGGTGTTTCTTGGCTTTTATTTGCCTTGTGGGAGGTTAGAATTAGAGTCCCTTATACCATCCTCCAGTTTCCAGCCAATACACTCAACAGAACCGCTTTTCCTCACCCTCAGGATACAATGTTGTCACACTGGAGGTGGTGGGGGAGGGGCAATCAGTAGTTGTCACTTATGACCAAGGTCATGGATTTACATTTACATTTGATTTACAGCTGATCTAGGGACAGTAAAGCAACTTAAAAAAACACAAACAAAAACAGTTATTTCAAGTTTGACTACTTGCTGGATTTTTCCATGTGTCTGTCATAAAGTCACGCTCAAAGCCTCCTTTCCCCATGACAATAAAAGTTGTCACAATGTGTGCAAACATTAGATACTGTGTTTCTTTTGCCTTTTCCACTTGGGGGTTTTCTCCTGGTGCCCTGTCTTTGTCATGTCTAAATTGTAGCCCTCTAAGCTTGTTATGCACTGTTTTGGGCAAACCATTTTACCTCTAATCTGACAATTCCCTTGGCTTATTTTCTGAAATAAGCCTCTTAGTTTTAGAATTCCCCGCTTCCCTCTCTATCAGGGTTCTCCTGAGGAACAGACCCAATAGGATGAACACACACGCGTGGGTGCGCACACACACCTATTAAGTCAGCTTTATAATAGTAACAAAAGCAGAATTACACTTGAGAGTAGGGAACCTGATAGTTACTCTACCCTTGATGTTAAGGGCCTCATCAGTTGTCCCTCAATGGCTGTTTCTTACTAGTGAGACCTAAGGCCAGTAGTTGTGAAGCTGGGTGCCTCTGCAGTCCCAAGCTGGCCCCAGAAGCCTAGAAGGTTCCTAGAGAACCTCTGGTCCTTAGCCCCATATGAAATCTTAGAAACCCTGATTTTGCTCCCACTGGAGGAATCAGCAGCAGCAGCAACAACAGAAGGGCAGGTTGACTCCTGCAAGAGCTAAACTAAAGCTGGGCAGTTGGTGGCGCACGCCTTTAATCCCAGCACTTGGGAGGCAGAGGCAGGCGGATTTCTGAGTTCGAGGCCAGCCTGGTCTACAGAGTGAGTTCCAGGATAGCCAAGGCTATACAGAGAAACCCTGTCTCGAAAAACCAAAAAAAAAAAAAAAAAAAAGAAAAAAAAAAAAGAAAAAAGAAAAAGAAAAGAGCTAAACTAAGCCAGCCATAGGCTCCATGACCTCCCTGAGCCACGCCCCTTTTAAAATCGGAGCTGTGGCCCAGAATCCCATGCCAGTCAAGGGACACTCTAGGCGATGCTCTTTATACAGGTGATCCTAATTTGTAACCAGTTGCCGTTCACATCAACCTTAATGCCCCCCTTTCTTGGTTTTAGTCTGCCGTTTTTGAACGAAACGTCTGCGAGCGGTGTTTTGTGAAACGGTTCAACGGCAGTTTACTTTTTGAAACCTGGCGTATCTGAAGATGTACATAAAACCCATCCATTTAAAGCATATAGTGCAGTGAGCTTTAGTTATTCCGACTTATGCAAACAACACAGTTTAATTTTAGGACATCCTCAGCTCATCCCAAGCCCTGTCCCCATTGGCAGGCTTCCACTATTGCTATGATTCTTCTAGCTCACTGTAGTGATCCAGGTGACCTCTGACTTCCTGTGTCTGTGGGTTCGCTGACTGAACACTTAAGGGCAGGAATGGTCTTTTGCCACTGATTTCTTTCACTTTACCACAATCTTCTCTGATCCTATTGGGCTAAGTTCTGTTAGTTTTTCTTTTACATTGCTGCATACTATTCTGGTGCATGGCTATACTGGGCTTTGTTTATCCACTTATCATTATGGACATCGTTTATGGCTGCTACCATTTCTTGGCTACTTTGACTACCATTGCTGTAGGTATAGGGTTTGTTTGTTTGTTTTTTTTATGTGGACACAAGTTTTTATTTCTCTTTTATAGACACACAGCAGTCGTTTGGTATCCTAGCCAGTTTTTTATCCCTTTAACAACATAGGTGAGTTAATCAGCTTATGAGAGGTAGATTTTGATTCACAGCTGGTCGGGTCTATGATCAGTTGGCCCCACTACTCTGAGCCTGTGGTAAGGCTACTCCGTGCTGGGAGCATGGAGAAGGGAGCCCCTCACCTCCCAACAGCTAGGAATAAAAAACCAAAAAGACGCCGGGCAGTGGTGGCACACGCCTTTAATCCCAGCACTTGGGAGGCAATGGCAGGCAGATTTCTGAGTTGGAGGCCAGCCTGGTCTACAGAGTGAGTTCCAGGACAGCACCAGGGCTACACAGAGAAACCCTGTCTCGAAACACCCTCCCCCCAAAACAGACAGGAAAGGTCTGAGGTCTAATCACCCTTTTAAGAACACACTCCTAATGACCTAACTTCTTCCTATCAAGCCCCACTGTTCTAGCTAGGGTTTCTATTGCTATGATGAAACACCTTGACAAAAACAAGATGGGGAGGAAAGGGTTTATTTGGCTATACTTCTACATTGTCATCTATCACTGAAGGAAGTCAGAGCAGGAACTCAAACAGAACTGGAACCTGGAAGCAGGGAGGTGGCGCTGCTTACTGACTTGCTCCCTGTGGTTTGCTCAGCCTGCTTTCTTATAGAACCCAGGAGCACCAGCCCAGAGATGGCCCTACCCACAATGAGCTGGGCCCTCCCCTAGTGTTCACTAATTAAGGAAGACATTTTTCTCAACTGGGGTTTTTTTTCCCTTGTGTCTTCTAACTTGTGTCAGGCTGACATAGAACTATCCAACACACCCATCTTACAGGTTCTACTGGTGTCCATTTCCAACGCCGGATGGCTATCAACCTTTCAACTATACCCGCAGCACTCTCCTGCACCTATTAGCTCTTTCATCTGTTGAGATGAATGGATGGCTTTTATCTCTCTCTTGTTCTGTTAATATGCATTCTGATAGTGATTGCCCTGAATCTGTAGACCAGTCTGAGGAGTGTTGTGATCTTGACGGGATGCAGTCTTCCATCCCAAGAACATGTGATGCTACCCACCTCTGCTTACTTAGGCTTCTACTGTCTATCAGAAGGCCCAGGGAGTGAAGGTTTGATCCTCAGGGTATCATGATTGGAAAGTGTTGGAACCTTTGGAATACGGAGTGTTGAGAGGTCTTCAGGTCTTTGGAGTGGTGCTTTCACAGTGGATTTTGGGAGCCCTGTCCATCAGTCACTCTCTTCACTTCAGGCTAGGAGGTGAGCTGCTCACTCTCCTTTACAGGTTTTACCTCTGTCGGCCCACATTCACACCAAAGGCCCTGAGAAATGTCTCTAATTTATCTTGGACAAGAATCTCCAGAACAGCAGGGCAGTGGTGGCGCACACCTTTAATCCCAGCACTTGGGAGGCAGAGGAAGGCAGATTTCTGAGTTTGAGGCCAGCCTGGTCTACAGGGTAAGTTCCAGGACAGCCAGTGCTATACAGAGAAACCCTGTCTCGAAAAACCAAAAAAAAAAAAAAAAAAAAAAAAAAAAAAAAAAAAAAGAATCTCCAGAATTGTAAGCTATTTAAGCATTTTGTCTTCATAAGTTAATTTTCTTGGGTGTCTCATTATAGTGACAGAAAGCCAACTAACTAACACAATGCTATATTAAATTGACTTTAATATGTTAGATGCAACTCACATTTCCAGGATAAACTTGCTTAGTTACAACGTCTGAGCCTTTTTATATGTTGCTGAATTTAGTTTCCTAGTATTTTTGTTGAATATTTTTACATTTTTAACTAAGAAATGTTTGTCTGCAGCTTTCATGTGTTGTCTTGGTCTGGTTTTGATGCCAGTGTAATATTGGCCTCAGAGATGAGGTTATAAGTGCCTATGGATAGTTTGACCATTTGGCAAAAAAGTTTGCTTTAGATGGGCACCAGAAAGCTTTTTCTTTAAGGAAGATAAAAGCTACTTTTAGAACCTCAAATGGTCTCTGTTCATCTTCATCTCTTCACCCTCCAGTTTAAAATTTTCAGGTATTTCTTTCCGCCTAGTCTTTTATTTGGCTATGTCTTAGTCAGGGTTCTATTCCTACACAAAACATCATGACCAAGAAGCAAGCTGGGGAGGAAAGGTTTTATTCAGCTTACACTTCCACATTGCTGTTCATTACCAAAGGAAGTCAGGACTGGAACTCAAGCAGGTCAAGAAGCAGGAGCTGATGTAGAGGCCATGGAGGGATGTTACTTACTGGCTTGCTTCCCCTGGCTTGCTTTCTTATAGAACTCAGGACTACCAGCCCAGGGATGGCACCACCCACAATGGGCCCTCCTCCCTTGATCACTATTTGAGAAAATGCCTTACAGCTGGATCTCATGGAGGCATTTCCTCAAGGGAGGCTCCTTTCTCTGTGATAACTCCAGCTTGTGTCGAGTTGACATACAAAACCAGTAGAGATCATTTATTCATTTATTATTTTCTTCATTCTCCCTCTCCCTCTCCCTCTCCCTCTCCCTCTCCCTCTCTCCCTCTCCCTCTCCCTCTCCCTCTCCCTCTCCCTCTCCCTCTCCCTCTCCCTCTCCCTCTCCCTCTCCCTCTCCCTCTCCCTCTCCCTCTCCCTCTCCCTCTCCCTCTCCCTCTCCCTCTCCCTCTCCCTCTCCCTCTCCCTCTCCCTCTCCCTCTCCCTCTCCCTCTCCCTCTCCCTCTCCTCCTTCTCCCTTCATGTTGCTTTGTTTCTTCTTTGAAAACTCTCAGATTGTTCTATTTTTGGAAACTTCTTCAAAATGTATCCTACTGTGTGTGTGTGTGTGTGTGTGTGTGTGTTTATTAATTATACTAGGAAATCTGTTTAATATGGAAACAGTCAACATGGTGGTCCATAGTCTGGACTCTGGAGACGACCAACACGGCTGTCCATAGCCTGGGCTTTGAAGACGCCGTTTATTTTAAACTATTGCTTATGCACTAATAGCTCCTGCTTGCTGTTGTCTCCTTCCTGAACTTCTGTTACCACGAACAAGCTCTCAGATTTTCTTAACTCTTCTCCACTTTCCCCATCTGTTGTATTTTTATTCTGATGCCTAAGATATTTCCTCAACTTTATTTTTTAACCTGTTTTTGAAATTTCTGCCACATACACATTTAACTGAAAGAATTTCTTATTTTACTTTTTGTTTTTTTAGACAGGGTCACCCAGTACAGTCTTGGCTGTCCCGGAACTCACTGTGTAGACCAGGCTGGCCTTGAACTCATAGAAATCCTCCTGTTTCCCCTCTGACTCTTGAATAGGGTTGGAGGTGTGTACCACCACGTCCATCTCTTTCTTATTTTCTGAATGTTCCTCTTTATAGAATTCTATTTTGCTTTCAATAATGTATTTTCCCATGTGTCTAAAGATGTCAGGATTTTTCAAAATCTTCTTGTGCTCTTCTCATTGTGCATTTCCTCGTTTGTATTTTCCCTTGTAATAGTTTGAGTGTGAAATATCTCTGACAAGCTGTGTGTGAGCTGCCATGTGGGTGCTGGGAAACGAACCCAGGTTCTCTAGAAGAACAGTCAGTGCTCTTAACTGCCGAGCTATCTCTCCAGCCCTAGAAATCCTTTTTAATAAAGACTTTCAGCCAATCTTAATTTAGGGAGAGAGAGTCTCACTATGTAGGTCAGGTTAGCATAGAACTCATTATATAGCCCAGGTTGGCCTCCCATTAATGGCCATCCTCTCTTTCTGACACCTAAGTGCTGGGTTTACAGAGAAGTACCTTCATGCCCAGACTTTTGATTAGTGTATTTAGACCATTTGTGTTTGATACAATTAATTATTTATATGTTAATGCTTAAATCTGTCATGTTATCTTTATGTTTCTACTTGCGTTCTTTTCCCCTCAATTCCGTTTTCCTTTTTTATGTCTTTTTATGGATTCCTTGAACTGTTTTTTTTCTTTTTTCTTTCTTTCTTTTTTTAAAAGAATGCCGTTCTGAAAGTTCTTGACTGTATCCTTCTGTGCACCTTTCCGTGGGTTTCTATATGGCATTGGATTACAAGTAACCACAGTCTCCTGGTAGCTATCATTTTATCAGTTTGGATGTAGTATACACAATCTCACCACATTTATATTTCCTATTTAAAATACAATTTTTAAAAATACTTCCTTCTATAGTAACATTTTTAAAAATTCATAAGATCATGATGTAATTTTTCTAGTTCAGAAAACTCCAGAGGAGGAAATTGCATCTGCCCGTATTTTTACTACTTTTTGTTGTTTTCTTTCCCTCTTGATGGTCCATGATCCTCTCTTCCATCACTTCCTTTCTTTTGTAGATCTTCCTGGCAGCTATTCTCCTGTGCCAATGTGCACCGTGTGTATGTTAATGCCAGGCCTGTGTGGAGGTCAGAGGACAAACCCACACAAGCTGGTTCTCGCCACCATGTGGGTCTCCACGATCAAACTCAGCTGTCAGGCATGGTATCATGCACCTTCACCTATTGAGCCATCATGCTGGTCCCCTGTAGCCGTTAAAAACCCAAACAAACAACCAGCAAACCAAAACCCACAGCATTTTCTTTTTATTTATTTATTTTTATGTGCACGAGTCATTTGCCTTACTGGTAGTAGAACTCTGTCTTCTGCAAGAGCAACATGTGTTTTTAATCAGTGAGCGCCTTTCTAGCCCCCGGTAGCCACTTTTACATTTTCCTTTGACTGAGGATGTACTAATCTCTCTTTCGTGCTGGACGACTGTTTCCACTAAGAAGAGGGTATCGGGTCGACAGTGTTCAGGGGAGATGTGTCTTCCATGGCTACTGCTGAGGAGTAAGCAGTCATCCAGTTGCTTTTCCCACGGGCGAAGTGTCATTTTCTCTGGACCTTTTCGAGACTGGTTTGCTTTTCCGAGGTTTAATTGTGGTATATCTTGGCACGGAGTTTTCCTACTCGGTCCTGTAGGAGCTTGCTCTGATTTATGGGTCTTGTTCAATTTGGAGGCTTCTGGCCATCACTTTCCTGGCAGTTTTTCAGCTCCTCCACTTTCCTTTCCTCTTGGGAACTCTGGTGATGTAGATTTAGATCCTTTGCTGTAGTCTCACAAGCCTCTGAGGGTCTGCCATTCTCCACCCCCCTGCCCCCCCTTCCACTTTAGTCTTTCTCTGTTATTTAGATGTGGTGATTCTGGTTGTCTTATCTCCAAGTAACAGATCTTTCTTTCTTTCTTTCTTTCTTTCTTTCTTTCTTTCTTTCTTTCTTTCTTTTTTTCTTGTCTATTTCTTATATTCTTCCTTCAGCCCATTCATTGAGCCTTTTAATTTGGGAGTTGTATTCTTAAGTCATCAAACTTCATTTTTTTTTTCTTTACATTTATTTATTTATTTTTTCGATGAGGCTTTGTCTCTTGGCTGGAGTCGGGTGTGCTTATAATTGCTTACTAAAAGGTTTTATCACGGCAGCTTTAGAGTGTGTGCTGGGTGGTTAGCAATTGGATCATCTCAATACCAATACCCACCAATTTTCTCTCCTTCCCCCGCTCCCAATTTGGTTTAATATCTTTCTGATTCTTTGTATGACAAGTGACTTATTTAGACCTGAGCTTTTTCATATCTCTGCTGGCTGGGGTGAGGGTTGGCCACCTTACCACACTGGTGAAGTTTAGTTACCACCGACTCATGGTATAGTCCTGACTGCTAGGCCTCATCTGATACCACCTGTCAATGGAGAGGAGTAGTGCTTTGTTACTTGGGGTTGGAGAAGGGGGCTTTCCGGGTGGTCTGCATGGACACCAGCTGTGGGATGGGTAGCTTGTTACTAAGTTGCTCTCTTCATGCTTTTCTTGGACATACTTCCAAGTGAGTATCTCGGGATAATTTAGAACAGCCAACTGAGACCAGGAATCTAAGCCTGATTGAATCTAAGTTCAATCTCTGAGTAGGGGTGACATTCTAGGTACCCCCGATGTGTTTATAAAAAGATAAAAGGGGGATATGTTCTATGGAGGTGTAGTCAGGTGTGGGGGAGGGGAAAGGCGTGCCTCAGCGGGCCCATGCTGAGGCATCCCTTCCCCCTGAGTGACCAACCACACAACTATTCTATAGTATAGAATAGTTTATTCAGGGCATGGTGAGGGGAGTTAAGAGGGTAGTAGAGGCAGAGAGAGAGAGAATAGAGAGGTAGAGGAGTAGAGGCCAGCCATGAGCATGTGGATAGAGGAGCGGGGGAAGGACATGGGGAAAGAGTAGGAACAAGACTGGAAGAGCAAGGGACCAGCAAGAGAGAGCAAGAGAGACAAGGAGGGGGTAAGCAGTCCCTTTTGTAGAGAGTCAGGCATACCTGGCTATTGCCAGGTAACTGTGGGGCGGAGCTTAGACAGAATGCTAACGCCCCCCTTTTTGGTTTATTTGAAAAGGGGCAAATATCAAGGTTGTTTTCTGACTCGCTAGGCCACTCCTTTGCTGATCATTTGATGTGTGATCTCCCAGCTTCAGCGCCTGTTAGTGGCTCTGGATGGCTAGTATCTTCAGCTCAAGTTCACATGAGTCTATCAAACAGAACATGGGGGACCTTGCCTCGGTGCCATCCCTGGGTCCCACTGCTCCAAACCAGTATTCCTTCTGTTCCCATCTTTCAGAGCCTCCTTGAGCTTGTGTGATACACAGGAAGGAAAGAGAGAAGACTGTGAATTCCATTGTCCCGGAAGTTTCCAATGTAGTTTTTTCTTTCCTGTTCTTTTAAGTGTAGTCTCATTTACATGTGCCTCAAATCACAGGCTTTGAAACAGGATGCGGAACGATTACCAGGGAGCTTTTCTTCCTGTTGGAAACCAGGGAGCCCGGAACCTGTAAGCAGCATCCACAGCTGTGTGCCCCAAATCTCCCAGCAGAGCAGAAGCAGAACTGGAATGCACGGTCTGGCTTGTGTGATTCTGCAGCTGGTATACTCTCTTAGGCTTCTAGCCTGAGGTGCCTAGGCTCAAATACTAGAAGAGTGGTCTCATGGGATCTGACCAGGCTAGCCTCTTGTGGATTCAGATGACAGGGCTGTCTATTTAGAGAGCAGGAGCTGTCCATCAGAGATGTTGTCCAGCAGGGTCATCAAAGGCCTGGCCTGTGGACCACCTGTCTGCTATATTAGGATTCAAGATTGCCCTAGAAGGTGGCCATTGCAGGAAAGGGGTAAGGGTTGTGCTCTTTCAAGCTTTGTTATAGAGGGGAAGGGGGAGAGATGTGTGATGGCCTGGCCCTCTTCAAAGTGCAACAGACTGTGATTCCCTTGAAGCAACAGGCCCTGTTGCCTAGTATGAGAGACCTCCCAGCTGCTCTATCGTTTTCTGGGAATATTGGCTTGGTGAGGAAGGCCACTGCAGTTTTAATTTACGGGAATATGCCTGAGCCTTGAGGGTCATGGGGCTTCCTCTGGGGGAAGCAAGATGGAAGCAGGCTAGTTAGAAGCAGCAGACAGTGGAAGACTAATGGGATCAATGCTTGGGATTCATTAGCAGAAGATTCTGGAACCTTTCCAACCTTCCCCAGCAAATGGTCCAAACTGCCCCCTTAATAGCATTAAGTGAAATTACAAATCGGAGAGGCTGGCCGATCGATCTTGGGGCTTCTCTGAGATTCTGAATGGGGGTGGGGCTGATCCTTTGTGGGACCTGCTACCACTTCTCTGACCACAGCTGCAGCATCACCCAATCTATTGGGTCAGTTTTCTCTCCCCTGCTAGGGAGGAACAATGCCCAAACAAGCATCTTTGGCTCATGGTCAAAGAATTCCTCACCCGATTCCCACTCCACAGCACTGATACCCACCCTCAAAAGGAAGCCAGACAAAGAGAACTTTCCAGAGAGTTCAGACATTCCCATGGCTGCAAGTCTGAGGTTGGAGAGATGTCCGGAGAAGAAAGACCATGTAGAACTTGTTGGGGGGAGGGGTGCTTCTTTTTCTCAGCCAGAGGATGTCTCTGAGTGTCTCATAGGCATGAGATACCACTGGCTGGGTACCACTGCCTCCCATGGCCAGGTTCTACTAAGTTCTTGGAACTTCCCAGGAGAGGCCTTGCAGCCTCAGGTCTCTCCTACCATGATATCCGTCTCTTCTTTCCCCAGCACACACATCCTACCCTTCTTTCTAAGAAGACAGTGTGAGCAGGAATAGGTCACAGTTCTCCAGAGAAACCAAACCGATAGGATGAACATAGACTAGGACATTTGCTATGGAAAGCAGCTTATCTGTGAAGACCTGTGATAGCCCTGTAAGTCAGAAATACTGGAGAAACTGACATTTGATTAGGTCTGAGTCTAAAGGTCTGAGACACAGGAGCTCCTGGGTATGGAGGAAGGAAAAGATAGACCCGCTCCCCTGAGCCTAGAGAGAAAGAGGGGCTTCTCCCTTCTGCTCTGTCATTCTGTCTGGATCCTCAGTTGTTTAGCTGATGCCTGCCCATATCAGGAAGGTAGCTCTTAGTATAGTTTGCTGTTGCAAATGCAAATCTCTTCCCCAAACACCCACTAGACATGCCCAGAAATCATGTTTTCCCAAATAGCTGGGCATCCTTCAACCTATCACAGGAAATTACCCATCACAGGAAAACAACCAAGCCAGGTACAGAAATGAGAGCAGAAACATGGGCAGTGGGCTTCTCTGCAGAGGTTCAGGAGCTTCAAGGAGACCTCAGTGCCCTGCACCTTATGGAGCCCAGTCAGCAGAGGTATCCACAGCAGAACAGGCCCAAAGCAATTCCTTTATGACAGCTACAAAGGACAGACCCGACTGAGCACACTGTATTTCTTGGGGTTTCATGAGCATCCAATAGCATCAAACCCCATGGGCACACCTGGAAGCCCACGGAGGCTGTCCATGAAGAGTTCTGCATCCCATAGTAAGCACTGGTGTCTCCATCTGCCCAGGAGAATCTTACCTCTACTTCATCAAAATGGGAAATCAATTCCGGTGATTACCCTATTTCCTCAATTTTAATATCTCACTGATTATGAGACGCTACCTTGATTCAATAGCTGCCCCCCCCCCCAAAGTGAAACTTCACAATAAATATGCACATCTATTTTAAGACCCATGCCTATTTCAGAAATGTTAAGATGTGTGCCGGGAAGGGGAAGGATGCATATTATAATTAAGAGAAAATGGTAATTGAGAGATAGTCAAGCCGATTGCCTGATTGAATTCATCAGTAAATGCAGTCGGCATGCATCATTGGTCTGCACCATGGGAGAAAAGGCTTTTTAGTAAGGGAGTTGTGCGTGTCGGTTGTGCATCCTGGCCAATGGCTCAGATGCTAGAGTTTCTTTTTGACTGGAGGCCACAGTCACACCTGGCATCTCATTCCAAATACTGACAGGCAGAAAAATAACAGACACAACTCCTCCATCTCCTGTTATCAGATCCTCCCCATCACTGCCCAAGGGTTCAGATCTCCTATGGTGTCACCAGTATGAGAGCCTCCTATTTTTGAACTTTGTTGTGGAACACCCTTACTTAGTAAATACCAGCTGCAAGACACCATGAACCAGAGGAAATCGAGGCAGGACGATCCTTATCACCAGCTGTACAGACAGAAGCATGGTCCTGAGCGGCAGCAAGACTAGTTGGACCCCCATGAGTTGTGCCAGAAGAGGGTGCGTATATGCTGTTTAGGACAGAAGTGAGTTCATCTAAACTGGAATGTACCTGCTTTGTGCTAAACTATCGTCAGGCATATTCCTGGGACGAGGGTCTAGTTGAAAAGCCAGAAACCACTGGTTGTAGTTTGTGGTGAAACTTCAGGAGAAACAAACTAGAGGGGCACACAGATGCATCATGGTAGTTACAATTCAAGATGGCTGCAGTCACGTCAAGCTGAATTCATATAGACTTCTGCCAGAAGCGCTGGGAATTCTCCTCCTACCCATTGTCCAGCTGAAGCATCAGTGTGAGCTTTGCCACTGTCCCCATCACCCTCTCTCCCAGACTCTCCAGAGAAGCCTGCAGCCAGATGTCTGGTGCAACGCCTTCAGGCCCCAGCCCTTGTTGACGTGGTCTTCCTAACCTTGGATTCCCATGCATTCAATCAATCTGTTGTTCTGAGGAGAAAGCAAGGTGGTCATTAGACAAGGACTAGATCATGTGATGGGACAAGAGATGGTGATGAGCCAACAGAATGTCAAGAATACCTAAGGTGTGAGGTGGGGGCTGCTGGGAAAATTTTGTAAAGAAAATGAAAAACTTCAATTTTGATTCATGATGGGAAAGGAGGGGGAAAATGAGCAAACATCAAGAAGGATGGAACCTTTGCAGGTGACAGACAACTCCGTGAAAAAAGCACAACACCTCTCACCTTTCACCCTTCATCTCTCACCTACTACAATCCATCTTCTCTACATTTTTAAATTTCTGATTTTTCTCTATCTTTCATGCCCTGGCTCTCAGCCTATAGGTATTTGGGGATGTGTGGCTGTCACAATGACGAGGCTCCGGTGACACTGAATGGATGGGGCCAAGGATGCCAAGAATAACTGAAGCTTTAGGGATAGTTTTGCCCAAGAAAGGATGGCCCCTTCCAAATGCCAGTGCCAGTCAGAGAATCAGCCTGACATGCCCTTTGCCTGCTGTTAGCATGCCCCTGTCCTGGACGGTGGCAGGACCTCTCCCCACCATGGGCATGCATCTGTCCAGAGCTGTGGCAGGACCTGCCCCTGCCATTGACATGCCTTTGTCCTCCTGGGCAGAGGCATGACCTGTCCCTACCATGGACATGCCTCTGTGCTACTGGGCTGCCTTCCCTGGCCATCACCCTATCGCACATTTGGAATTTTCCATTACGAGTGGAACTTTCTTACCAAGCTAAGGGAGACAGATGGGAAATTGTCAAAGAAAGCACAAAGCATATAAACAGAAGAGCAGCGACAGATTTCTGAGGCTCGGCTCGCTCAAACCTATTCATTCTATCACACAGACACTTTTTTTTTTTTTTTAACTCATGCTTTTCCTAATTGAAGTGATATAGCAGACAGATTCTTACTTGTCTTCTCACTCCAAGAGCACCTCAGGGTGGGCCATCCTGGCCCTGATGCTGGCCTGGCAGACTGCTAAGACTGGTCAAAGGCCAGTTCTGGGCCTCCCTTAGCATGTGACTTAGGAAGAATATGGGCTCAAAACCCTGGGTCTCCCACGCTGAGGTGGCCTCTGGCCTCTCCTGGCCTTTGATCTTTCATGTTGGCTTCAAACAGTAGGTTTCTGAGCAAGGTGTGGTCCTCTCTCTGTGGAAATGCTATGGTTGCAAAAGGGAGGACTCACAGACTTGTGAATTCATGCAAGAAAAGTTCACTGTTTGCTCTAAGTCTAAATCAAGAGCTACTGAGTCTGCTTGTTGGTAACTCCAGGACCCAGGCTTCTTTGACCTGGTGGCTCCTCCCTCATTGATTTCTAGGCTACTATGACTGTCTGCATCCAGTATGCAGAAGAGGAGAGTGGGTACCTGATTATGGTCTCCATGGGACAGGCCTTGTATGCTACATCTCTGATTCTGTTGAAAGGCATGAGATTTCATGGTGTCCTCTAGCTGTCAGAGGCTGGGAAATACATACTGAGTTATGTGTGAGAACATGAAGAGCTGGCTTAGTCCTCAGCATATGTCCTTATCTACCCGAATCTGGATTTCTCCAAGTCCCATGGTCCTTTTCTCTTTCATTATTGGCAGTCTAAAAACAGTTTTCTGGTTAGCAATTAAGTGGCTGGTTTCTCATAATGTTAGACACAGAATTATCACTGGCCCGGCAGTTCTAACCCTAGGAGTATATCCAGAACTGAAAGTAGAGACAAACCAATACTTGGTCACACACAGGCACAAGTAGCCCAAAGGAGAGAACAACCAAAAGTCCATTGGTGGAATCAGTATGAACACACAGCAGAGTATTATTTATGCAGAGAAAGTGATGAAGTATGGGCATACACTAAAGCATAGTTGACCCTCCAAAGGACTGCGCTAAATGAAAGAAGCCAGGCACAAGAGGATGCAAACCATGTAGTCCATCCACAAAAATATCCAGAGTGGAAAATCCATACATAGAGAAGACTGGTGGTTTCTCAAGGCCAGGGAGGAGCTGTTTATTGGCCCTGGTGTGTGTGTGTGTGTGTGTGTGTGTGTGTGTATGCGTGCGTGCATGCTTTCTTCTGGGAGTAATGAAAAGACAGCTATAAATACTGCCATGTACAGATACCACTGACCTGTCTGCTTGAGAATGGTTGACTGTAGTTGTGTGACTCATAGGACATTAAAACTTGGGGTTAATCATTGTAAAAGAAAGTCTTAAATGGCTGAATTTGTCTTCCATGAGGACTTTCTTTGATCTATCCTCTTTGTTAACTGTTTTGGTCGCATCACATGAAAGGGACCATTCTGGCCTAGTCTTTTAAAAACACTGGGGGAATAACTGACCATTTCCCCCTCAGCCTCTGGACTCCCTCCTAGCGTCCAGTTTCTGTTAATAGAAGATGCATTTCTTAGTCATAGAGTCTCTGTTAGAGAGTTTGTTAACTGACCACTGACTGTGGACATCTGCACGCATGTTGTTATTTCCACCCACTTCTGAAGCTTCTCATTCTCTTTGCTGCCATGCTTGCCCTCCATCTCCGCCCTCTTGGATGCCATGGTTAAGACCTACATACAGCATCCCTGGTTCTAATCCTTTCAGGGTACATGACTATGGTCAAAGAGTCCTTTTAATAACAAAAACAAATCTACAGAGAAGTCATATTCTGTTCATGCTTCCAATTCAGCAGTGCTTGCACAATGTTTTGTGCTGCCTTTGAGGAAGTGTTTCTGATTAGACTGCAAAGTCTCTGGGTAAGAACCGTGCCCTAATCACCTTTCCATTCTTAGCACTTAACGTAGTGCCTGGATTATATATAGTAGCTGCTCAATAAAAATGGATTAAGTGGATGAACAACCATGTAATAGGATACAGTAAGAGAGACTGTTTTCTCATACGAATAAACAATCCAATCGAAGCCATTGTCTTGTAGAGAGAGCAGCTTTTACTTAAAATCAATGGATGTTCATTCCTGCGGACCAGCACAAAAGAGGCATTACTCAAGGTTGGCAAGGATTATACAACAGGCTCAAGGAAGGAAACGAACTGTGTTAGAAATAGTGATATGGAGTTTAGTAAGCAGGGGATGGGCAGTGAGTGGGCAAAAAGAGCTCCCAGCGGGGCAGGAGCCTGCTGCAGGCAAAGGGAACCTCTAGGCAGTGTGCCCCAAAGGTGTGCATCTGGGACACAGTGATGGTGTAGGCGGCAGTCCCAGGCAAGCCCATCAGAGGGAAAGAGAGAGGATCCCGGGACTGTAGGAAGAGCGACTGCCCTAAGAGGGCATGGTGGGCGTTGTAGAAGATCAGATCCAGCCGGATGGCAGATGACGGCCTGAAAGGAAACAGCCTCTCTCTGGGCAAGAGTTCTAAAACGAATGACAAAATTAAGACTCTTTGGAGGGTGACTGGGAGTGCCTTTGGACTCTAGCTTTGAAGGGATTGGCTTTTTGCAGTTGACTTCCCCCGCCAGGGAAGGGGTGAGAACCTAGGTGCTCCAGAACTCCCTAGAAACACAGCTCTCAAACTAACTCACGTGATCAGAGTGGAGCTGTGGGATCCGAACTCCTAAGGTTGGTGGGGCTGTGACTGAGGGCCAGGGTGAACGTACAGAGAGCAAGGTGTTAGCACAGGTCAACTCGGAAACCAGACTTTCAGCCAAACTGATGATCAGGCTGTACCCATAAATCCACAGGATTCAATGTATACACATTTCAAAGCTGTTCTTTCCTGGTAGCAATGTAGATTTATAGTCTGGGTGGCTAAGCTTATTAATTCTAATAATTGTCTTTAGAATGCAAGTCTATGAAAGACTGAAAAGAGCTATGACCCAAGGTTTAAGAAGAAAGGAAGGGTCTGGAGGGATGGATCAGCCTTTAAGAGCGTGTGCTGCCCTGTCCCTAGAGGCCTTGCAGGTGTGGCTGCTGTGTCACATGTGCAGCGGTAGGAGGCAGAGAGGAGAGAGGCTGTGTCTGAGCTCAGTCTTCTGACCTATGAACGTCTGAATCATTTATAACCCCAGATGACCCTTTCCTGGTGCCACAGTGGATGGGCAGGGCATAGCACTTCTGAGAGCACTCCTGAGATGACCCCAGACACTCAGAGACCCTGGGCAGCACAAAGAGGAGTAAGTAAGTGGTAGAGAAAGAGAAACAGAAGGATGTGGGCACAATGAGGAGAGGCAGAACTGCAAACTCGAGGGTAGTGAGGAACAGCCTGGTGTGAGTAGTCAATGATGCCACCCGGGTCCGTGGTGGGGTCCTGGCTTGTGCTGTCACCTGGGGCCATGTCTGGGTTTGTGCCCCTGCAGCATCAGAGATTTGTTATCACTTAAGGTCAAGTAGACTCCCTGATCTGGGCTGCTGCCCACCCAGGGACATGTTGATGTCTGAGGGCTGTGCAGAACTGGTCTCACCCCTCACCTGGGCATCATGGTAGAGCTGGCCCTGGGGAGAGCAGGCCCGTACATTGCAGGAGTTGTGGGTAAGCTGGCACCGGGAATATATCTGTGGGAAAGCTGGCCCTACCACTCTTCTCCCAAATAGTGGCATGGCTGAGGGAGAGGTAACCACTTCCCCCTCACCCCCCACCACCTGCAGCAGGTGGGAGACCTAGCCCAGGGGTTATGAGAACAGGGGAGCTGTCCCTGTCCCTCATCAGCTGCAGCACTCAGGAGAGCAGGCTCTGCACCTCACCTAGGGGACACAGCAGAGCTGACCCTGGCAGTGGGCACAGGCAAGCAAGCTGGTCTGAGGGTGTGAGCATGGGAGAGCTGGCCTTGTCATTTGTCTGCTATGCAGTGACATGGGCAAGGGAGAGATGCCCCCACCCCACCTCTTGCCACCTATGGCAAGTAGGAGACCTGGCCCCGAGGTCATTAGAGCAGGAGAGTTGTCTCTGTCACTCACCTACTGTAGCACTTGGGAGAGCAGGTACCTGGCACCTGACCTGGGCAGCATAGTAGAGCTGGCCCTGAGGGCATGAGCACAGGAGAGCCAGCCCTGCCTCTCATCTGCTGTGTGGTGACCCAGATGAGAGAGAGACACCCTCCTCTTCTCCCTATCCTTTACCACCTGTGGCAGCTGGGAGAGCTGGCTGCAGGGTCATGAGAATGGGAGAACTGGCCATGTTCCTCATTGGCTGCAATGCTCGGGAGAGCAGGCCCTGCACTTTGCCTGGGCAGCGTGGTTAAGCTGGCTCTGACTGTCAGTGAGCCAGCCCTGAGGGTGGGAAAGCAGGAAAGCTGACAGACTGACCATTTCAGATACCTCTCAGGGCCAGATTCAGGGCTTTGGATTGACCCACCCCAATGCCACATCATTGACGAACTGCTGGAGTACCAAAGGGGCCAGTCTTGAAGATCCAAAACTCCAGGATCTCCATGACACAGGGCAGCAACAGGATGTCTGAGAGGAGTCCCGGTGAGGTCCCAGTACTGATAGAATAGCAGAAGCCAGAGGCCCCATACCAGACCAAGACGTCATTGCAATAAATATTTGCAAGCAAAGAAGTGTAGACAGAAGGGAATCCTGTGACACACTAAGGCTTCCACAGTGAGATTTGTTTCCCTCTGTGTTGAGGGATAGCTGCAAGGATGGAGGGCAGGAGTGAGGGGAGAGGGAGATGGGTTGGATTGCATGATGTGAAATTCACAAAGAACCAATAGAAAGTTAAAAAAAAATCACATGTTGCTCTTGCAGAGGATCTGAGTTCAATTCCCAGTACCCACCTAATGGGTCACAACCATCCATAACTCCAGTTCTGGGGGCTGACTTCTAAGAATGACCATGAGTACGGCAAACATAATGCAGAAAAGTACTCATACATAAAATAAAATGAGTAAATCTATTTTTTTTTTGGAAAGGAAGGGAGAAAGAAAGAAAAGAAAAGAAAAGAAAAGAAAAGAAAAAAAAAAGGAGAGAGGAGAGGCTTGTTTCGTTGCAGTGCAAATGGCCAGATGTGTGGATGTGGGTATCCCTGAAAGCTCTTAGCCTGCTTTGGCCCCCTTGTCCAGATGACACCCGCCCCTTCCCTGAGGTCTACAGACCACTAGGCTCTGCTCTCTTGTACAGGGATATAGCTACCATGGCTTCCTGGTTGTGCTCACACAAGCTCTCAGCAGCACATGCTCTGTCCAGGTCCTGGAGAGGTTTAGTGAATCCTGCATAGTCCCTGCCTGCCTGGGGCTGCCAGCCCTTTCTCAGCCTTTTACATGAGTTCTTGTCTTCTCAGCTGTTTTATGAGCTGGCCCCTTTCCCCCCCATACCTTCCCTTTCCAGAGTGCATCAGTCTAAGGGAGTCCTGACGTTTGCATTACTGGATGAGAACAGATATAGAAATTGATGTCTTGGGTGGTGGCAGAAAATATACCCTTAGAGACAGGAGCTGGTGATGGGGCCTGTCATCTGCCTGGCTAGAGATGAAGGCAGTGCAAATTCACCTTCTAGCTGTCTGTGGGTGAAGGAGAAAACAGTTTGCACTGGTGAACATTACTGAAGACCACGGCAGGCAAAGCCAAGGGGCTTTGGCTCATGCTCAGCCCCCTGGACCACAACCCCTGAGCCCTCTAGGTTTCAGTGCAGCTGTGGATTGACGTGTCCAAGTTTGTACCAAGGTCTCTGCTTCCTTGTCTTGAGGCTTTACCCAAAGTCAGGGACAACAGCCAGCCTCCTCAAGTGAAGAAGTTACCATTCTTGAGGGGAATTGAAGCTAGGGGCTAGATGTTCCCCATCCTTTCCTTTTGGGGTGACTTATCCCTCTGCACCAATGGGAGTGAGTCCACCATGTTGGCTGGTTTCCCTTTCCTATCTCATTCTCAATGGTTCATTATCTACTTGCTGGGCAAACCTGCAGATGAACTTACCGTCAGTAGAGCGATTCTGAAGAGGCGCTCCAGAACCAGAGCCAGCAGGTTGCTTTTGCCAGGAAACCTAAGGAGAGTGTGGAACTCAAATTCGTGGATTTCAGTTCAAGCTATGGGGACAAAGGCATGAAGACTTTCTGGTTCCCAGTGGCTATCTTAGCCTGCCCAAACTGCAAACACAGTCTGATCTTAAGATGGTTGCAGCACAAATTTAGTTAAAATACATAGATTCTTTCAATTTTTTAATATAGAACACTGAGTGTTAGTTAGGAATAGGTGGGTCCTGATAGAATAAAGCTGTCTGAGAAGAGCTGGGCATTGAACTCACTTCCACAGAACCATTCTTGCAGGACACGGCAGCTCATCTCTGAAGGCGCTGATCCTATCTTGCTTGGAAATTCTAGGCAGCTACCGTGCCGAGGAGGAATCAGTGCCCTTCTTTATCTCTAGGCTGAAACAAAGGACTAAAGGCAAATCCCACAGGCAGAGAGGTGTAAGAGAGGTGAATTACAGAGCTAAACTGGCGGAGAAACACACACATACACCAGAAACATTGTGTTGTGGATAAAGGTGGTCACCAGAAACCTGGGACATTCACACGGGCGTGCATTAAGGTAGAGCATGTGGAGAACAGATTACAGGGGTGCTTGAGTTTGAAGACATGGGAGGGACATGCTGGGGGTTCTACACTGGATGTCCCAGTCTTACCCAGTCACCCTCTGTGCTCCTGGTTCTTTTTGACTGAGACATGAACTCCACCTGGATTCTGACTGAACAGAGCTGAGAAGCCAGTCTCTGGGACACAGGGAAGGGATGACTAGAATTTGAGAGGGAGAAATGGATTTCTATAAGTCCTATCTATTTACTTTGTAAGGAGTCTGAAGCTTGTATTCCTCCTGGTGCCAGGAGGGTCACTTTCTGTCATCCTGGTATCATGGTTAGACATCAAAGCTTAGAATAGATGTCAGTACCATTCGCTCTGGAGTCAGACCATCTCATGAAGAACATACTGAGGGAAACCTAACAGCATCCCAGCTGCCCCAGTACTGTAGATGGATGCCTGAGAGGGATGGGTGCGCTCCAGGTGGTGGTGTGCATACAATAAGGATGAGGGATTTTTCCTCTGTCCCCACTCTTGGGAGAGAGAAGGGCCCTCCCAAGAAGTCATGAGAACAACAGAAGCAGAGAAGGTTGCAACTTTATGTCCTGGCTGAATGTCTGAGACAGCCAAAACCAATCACACAGCCCTACAGTTTGTCATGGTACAAATTTAGTTTAAAACCATAACCCAATTTCTAATGTGGAGCATCAGACATCGATCTGGTCTAAGACGTGAGACAGAAACAGGGTGTGTGTTGAGTGTAGAGCATAAAGCAGCCACTCTTCCAGCATGTGGCCTGTGATGAGCTTCCCAGTGGTTGGGTAAACGAAATAGTAAGACCTGGTCTGGGCTATCTATAGAACTGCCTCCCACCATGGGACCCCAGCATCTGGAGTCCCACTGGTGACTGCATTTGGTGGGAGATGCTGGGAGTAGGGTTTTAGGCAAGCCAGAGCCAAATCTCAAGAGTTCACATGTGGAATAGCAGCCCAGGATTTGGGCCTGCCCCACAGGGGGCTTAGCCACCAGCCAGAGAAGCAGTGACACTGGACAGCATTGTGCCCTGGCTCCTGCATTAGTTCACAGACATGGGGCCTCTCTGCGAGGGGAGAGCCAAGGAATAGCATGAGAAGGCACTGTAGACCAGGGTTTCCTGGAGCCAGCTATGACCAGGAGACTGTGTACTAACCAGAGCCCCTAGGATCATTAGACCCTGGCCCATAGAACATGAGATCTTGGGAACCCAGAACAGCAGTTTATCCATGGTCACTGTGCTTTTGTGGGCCAGGTGATAAATCGATTTTTACCTGACTGTTTCATGTAGACTGGTGGGGACAGTGATCCCATGGCATATTCCCCCAGTTCTAGAACAGATTTCTTTGCCCACTGGAGAACACTCAGAATGGCCCCTGATCCATAAAATAAGGGCTGATTCCATAGGCTGGCTCTCGAGAGTCTGGAGTGCCCCCAGGATTCATAGAAATACTCAGTGGAACCATTAGCATTCGCTTCAAGCAGTGCCAGAGCAAAGGAAGGCTTTGTTGTTGGCCTGGTCACCACATGCATCTTGGTCCTATACAGACACTGTGAAGACCAGTGTCTGTGGAAGAACAGATGGAGCCATGGGAAGGCATTAAAGGAAGATGCTCAGTGAGGTCCCTGGGCCTGGGAAGCAAAGTCATCCTCTTTACCCTGTAACTGTTCATGTTAGGGCTAGCTCTTGACTTTCTACCTCAGAGACAGGCTGTGAGAACATAGCGAGCCTGCAGTCCAAGCATTCACTCTGTCCCTGGTGCGATCTTGGTGCTCCAACAAGGGCATACTCAGCACCTCCATGCTGTGGAGGTTCAGGATGTCTGGGACCAGGCCAGCAGGTCTGAAAGGCATGGGCTAGTTAGCACATGGCTTGTGCTTCCACCATACATGTTTCTGCCACGCTGCCACAGCTCATACCTGTGAGCTCATGGAGAATAGCTCTCTAGGAACTGTCAACTGCAGAGGCAAATGGAGGCCTGGTTGATAGGTAGCTAGCTCTAGATGAGACGCTGTTACTGCTCAACAGTGGACTGTTATGGCATCAGAACCATTTTCAGGTCAACACAAAAGGATGCCAAGAAGGCACATGATCCTGAGGATACTTCTAGCAGTGTGTAGTGTGCATTCCTCCCAAGAGATGGTCTGAGGTGTCTAGTTACAGTGACTCATAATGAGTTATCCAGGAGGCCAGGACTCACACACAACAAGATGAGAAAATTAGGAACAATTTTATTTAATTTTAATATTTAATATTTAATTTAATGGAAGAGATCATGATGGACCCACACCGGCAAATCATAAAAACCTGCCACTCTCCCTCCCTCCCACCCAACACTCTGACCTCCAAGGCTGAACCAACTGTGTCACTTTCTGACAATGTCAAAGATACCTATTGATTGGAGGAGAGCACACATGTCCTCCACACAACCTTTGTGTTCCCTGCATCTTAGACACTTCCCTCCTTTTCAGTCCAACTTGCCCCCTGAAACATGCCCCCTGCTTCAGCCTTTTATACCTCTGTGAATCCCCCTCTGCCCAGTACTGTGTCCTGTGCGTTCTCCAAGTCTCAGCTCAAAGGCCACCTCTGACAAGTCTGCCCAGATGGTCCCAGGTAGATGTAGACTGGTCGCTGCTGTTGACTTCAGAGCTAGACCTTGTGGCCTTCAATCTTGGCCCAGTCACTTGCTGGTATGTTACTAATGTGCTTATGCTTCAATTCCATCATTTGTAAATGAAGTAAGGTTGGTGTGAGGATTAATTAATTAATAGGTAATTAATACCAATAATAATGATTGGGCTTATCAATAATAAAACAGAAATATTTATTAAATAACATGTCATAGAATCTACAAGCAAATGGGCAGGCCAGGTCTAGCTCAGTGCATGCTATTAGTTGCACAAGTGCAGACAGGTAGGGGAGTACTCTCTCTCTTCCCTTCTCAGCAGTGTGTGGCTTAGTAGCAGGCTCTCAGCAGGAGCTTGTGGGATGCAAGAACGATGTCTGGAGTCAGCATCAGAGACCAAGCCTCAGTTCCATATTTACTGAGAACCTTGGGTAAACCATACCTGATTTTTGGCAGTTTCCTTATCTGCAAAAGGGATAATGCAATGTTAGGTTGATTCATATCAAATACCATTTTTGTCTCTTTGTAGATGCACTTATATAACTCTACATTGATTTTCCACCCCACCTCTGACTAATGGATGCAGGAATGGGTGGCCATTTAGAAGCCATAAAAGGCAATGCCAGTGTTGATCATAACCAGATATACAAGATAAGCTACTGCTGGTATGATTAACAGTCAAATCATTCTGTTTCTGTAGTCAGTAGCAAATCTGAGAAACAAAATTCAAACTTAAATTTAAGTGATGGGTGTCATCAGAGTTGGGCTTGAACTTGGGGCTCTTGCTGTAGAAGGGCTATGGGCTTATGTGTCTGCAGATAGCCTGAATGTCTGCCAACTGTAGGGTAAAAGGTCTGAGTCTACTTCAGGGTTTGAAAACCCACCAGAATTCACCAATCCCTGAGCTTGAAACCCTTGAGCTTAAAAACCCACCAATCCCCGAACCTGAAAACCCACCAATCCCTGTGCTCGAAATCCCATCAATCTGTGAACTTGTCTTGAAATCCCACCAATCCTCAGCCTGGAAATCTTCACCTCCCCCCCCCCCCCCCCACATACACAAAAAAACATATAAACCTGCCCAGTTCTCTCTTGTTTCTCAAAGAAGTCTACAAGAGGGCAGCCACCTTCTTGTCTTTCTTCCAGTAAATCTCTTGTGTGAGGTTTGTTGTATGGTGTGACTTTTGTGATGTCCCTGGCTTCCGACTGCCAGGATACCATTCCCTTCAGAGCTGTAACATTTGCATTAGGGAAATCTTCTCCTACAGAGATGTAACAGTTCCCTTGGAGAGGCCTTTCTCCTCAGAGCTATAATACACCAGCCAACTTGTATTTAGTGTCATGTGGCTCTGGGACCCCCTTCAAGGATTTTTCCAGTATTTGGGTGATTTTCTAGCACCTGGCTCCACCTCTCTCAGACAGCCAAGGTACTCGCATCCCCAGAATTCCTGAGTAGGCATTTGCTGTTGAATGTCAATACTCAAAGAGCCACAGGGTCCAAGCTGAGTAAATCCCCTGTCCCTGGAGTCTCTGGTGACAGACCTGTCTGTAGTCTAAGGTCTCTTCCAGCAAGTATCTGTTCTGTTCTTTCACCAACTCAGAAGGGCACCCATGCTGTGCACAGTCCAAAGAGAAGGTGGTAGGCTCTGACTGACTACAGAGTTCCACAAACTGAGAGGGTGTTTCCAGAAGCTTCCACCGAACTTAGCTGGCAAGCCCAAGCCTCTACTCACTTCCTCTGAGCCTCTTTTGCCCGGTTCACTTTCCTGCATAAGAAAGACCATCAGTCGTTCATGTGTAGCTGAGAGGAAGACAGAATCCACAGCAGTCCTGGGGGAAGACTCCTCAGTAATCACCCTGGGGAAACAAACCAAGGCCAGGCCAGAGAGAGAGGGCTGGATGTGAACCAGGCCTGTGGGGGAACCCAAGCCACTCAATGCATTTTGAGCGTGAACTGTTGATTCTAAGAACTGGGCTGTATGGCACAAGGAAGTCCTGGGCTCTCCTGAATCTGCGCCTTCAGCACCATAGCCACCTTGTCTTAAAAACATCCCTTGTGGTAGAGAACCAACCATGTGTAAAGTACCTGTGGCACAGTGCCCATGGCTCAGAGTGCACTTTAAAGTGAGTTACTTTTAATAAAAAGGACTTTGTTGCAGGATTTGAAAACAAGGTAGAGGACTGTGGGCAGACAGGCGAGGGTGGGGGTGGGGGAGGCAGGAGAAGGGAACAGTGTACCCCAGTATGTCAGATGTTTGGTCCTATTTTGTTACAAGACTGGTATCCCACCACTCGGTCACATTCAGGGAACACCGATTGCATGGTTATTGTGCGCCAGGCCAGGTTAAGTTTTCTGGCCGCAGAAACTAACTCAGGGCTTCTCTGCCCCAGAAGGTGGTCTGTAGCTTGGGAGGCAGCTTTCAAAGCCTGTGACTGCCAGGCTGCAGAGTTGTACAGGAGAGGATACGAGAGAGAGGGTATCTGGGCAGAAGGGGATGTTTGAACAAGCGCCCGGAGGCATGAAATCAATTTGGAAACTGTGTCGGATAAGCATTAGCTGAGCAGCTGACAGCAAACAACTCAAAATAGCAATGGCCAGAGCAAGCTAGGGCTTCCTCTCTCTCACACACACAAAGGAAGGGCAGGGCTGGGTACACAGACCAGATGTGGAAGCCCCTCAGTCACTAGGAGCTGGGTAGGGGAAGTTTCACAGAGCATGGGAGCTTGGATCTTGGGGTTTCCGGGGGACTTTAATTCTTTCAGACTATGGGACCTTGAGGACTCTCCCAGGCTCTTGTTCCCTTGCCTGTAAAGTGAGAATAGAATAAAAATATCTATCTATGGGAGTTGCTGAGGAGTAAATGGTTGGTTTACTACAGGAAATGTGTTTGGAGCAGAACCCAGTGAAAGTGTACTTCAGCACTTTGCCCACTGCACAGAAGGCCCAGGGCTCATTCCAGTGCAGAGAAAGAAAAGAAGAGAGAGAACAGAAAATAATGATGGCAAATATTTTAATATTTTGCTTTTTGCTCTACCACCTTCTGCGTATGGCTGTTATTCCCAAGGTCCTTCACATTTCAGTGGCTGCTGAAGCTCCAGCCATCCCATCCCAATTCTGGGCAGCAGAGATTTAAAAATGCAAGGACTAAAGCTCCTCCCTCTAGCTGAATCAGTTTCCTCTCGGGAAGGTTGTTTTTCAGAAGCCCACCTGTCACATATCAATGCCTGAATTTGATCACAGGCAGAGCCTCTTAGGCGCACTTTAGGTGAATTCTCTTGGGAAGAAAGATGAGTGTTGATCTGAACGTGCTGCAGGGGTTAGGAGAAAACGAGCCTCCCAGATTTGAGCTAAGCTGCGGGAAATCAAGCTCTGGACAGCATTAACCGGCCTATCGCATGCACGGGCTTGAAGCATTCTATTGACCTGCACTTTATCGTATTGACCTGTACTCTATTGCTTTCAAAAGAGAAATGTGCTGCTTTCCCAGAGTTGTCCTCCCTCTCCCCTCAGCCCCACAGCATCTCAGAGGTCTCTACTAGAGGAGTGGGGTGTTAGCCTCGAATTCTACCCCTTGGCTACTCTGACTGAACGTTACTCCACGCGGGCAGGGTTGCTGGGCACAGGGCTGGCTCTCTAATGAAGACAGAGACTAATGCAAACATGTCCCCTTGCTCAAGGGAGATACTAGGGCAACATCCAACTGGAAACCCTTCTGGAAACCAGGCCTGCAGGGTCCCCTCCCTGCCATGCTCAGGCCCCAGGTCACTCTTGTGATGGATGAGTCAGAAGGTAGCATCTGCCCCTGTGGTATCTCTACAGAGCTTTGCCTCAGCAATGGAAATCCTTTTTCCCTGAGGCAACACCTTATGCCTTCAGGATGCTATTCCTGAAGGAGAAGCAGGCACACCTGTGGTGGGATGGGGAGGGGGCAACTGGGGAGGGATGGAGGGGTGGTTAGGGGCTGGTTTTAGTTCCCCTCAGGAAGACAATTGTACTGTATCTGGAACCTGTTGCTGCAGATCTGTTTTCTTCATCTGAAAAGCCTACCACCAACACAGCAAAAGCAGAAATAAGGAACAAGGTTTGAGGGCCAGGAGGTCTATGAGACATGTTGTTGGGTGGCTCTGGCCCCGAGCCTTTCAGACAATGACAGGGCACACTTGGTCTGGGCTGCAGCCACTACCAAGTTGGATGGAGGCTGTGTAGCTAGCTACTCAGCCATATGAGGGCAAGCAGGGGTGGCTGTTGGCAGAAGCCTCAGTGCCTGGAAGCACCTTGAATGGCTTCTGTCAGAGCAGATAGCTGAGGAGAGGAGGCCAGGCAGCTTCTGTGTCTGAGGACAGAGGTTCAGGAGCCACACACTGCCCTCTGCCACATTCTGCCCTTTGGAGCTATGTGTCCTTAAGCAGCAACCAGGCAAGGGAGATTACAGCCTGCACCTTTGGAAGAAAAGAGTGTTATAAAAATATTTGCAGAAGTATTGAAAATCCTAAGACAGGATTTGGCAAGCCTGAGATGAGGAGGCCAGAGGCTGAATCAGAAGGGAGAGTAATGAAACCCACCTCAAGCCTTCAGAGATTTGAAGGCAACACAGAAAATTATATTGACTTAGCTCGGAAGATCCTGTGATCCAGATCCAGAGATTTTTCAAATGCCAGAGGGATCTGATGTCTGCTTAGAAAATGCTGTTGCCCAAGAGCCCTGAACTGTAAATCCTCATTGTTAAGAGATGCAAATATATCACCACTAAGGGCACCGTCCTAGTAAGGGAAACTGAGGCCACAAGAGGCTGAGGAGTCTGACCTCAGGCCTCTGCTGTGGGTCAGGCAGTGGTAGTAGGACTCAGGTGCCTGTCACAAACCCACTGAGGTAGTTATGCCTATTCCCGTTTTACCGATGAGGAAACAGAAACATAGGTATTAAAAATTAGGCACACACACATACACATTTATATACAGATAATTAATCATGGCATATATACATATATAATATATATGGACATATATGCATATTAGCTATTTCATATATGGGCATACTTGTATATAACATATTTCACATACATATATACATACATGTATATAACATATATCATTCATATATATCAATGTAAATGAATATTCAGACACAAAAGACAGGACCATGCTTCTAACTCAGTTGGTCTGACTCCAAAGACCCTTCCACTCTTCAACTCCCCACCTAGCAACTTCTGAAATTCATCATCCTTCTGCCGTAAGCACTCTAGCCTACTGGATGGGGTGCTAGGGTCCTCCAAGATGCAGGAGGTTCCCCTGAGGGAGGAGGGCATGTGCCCTGGCTCTCCCAGGGATTTCTCATTTTTCAGAATCTGAGAACCCAGTGCCAGGCTAGCTCCTGCTGTTTACTCAGAATTCCTGTGTCACCAACCTCCATGGTCAGTGCCAGGGTGCTGGGGTCACACAGACCATGGCTAGCTAGATCGCCAGTTTTATCAACAGCTATGGTCAAGGTCCACAGCAGTGCTGGCCGATTGTCTCCTCCTCATCCCTCTAATTGTGTCATTACTCATCCTCTAACCATATCCATCCACTCTCCACTCTGAGCAGGAGGGCTCTGTCCCTGTGCTGGCGCCCTCTACTGGCGGTATGTCTCCCTTGGCTGGAAACCTAAGAGGAGGGAGGAGATGGAGGGTGGGAGGAGGATGTCAGCTCTGGGTTGGGACACTTCACCCAGAGGCCAGCCAATGGGTCACACCTGGAAATGTGGCAACGGCATTCTAGACATTAATACCGCCAGTTTCTATGTGAGATGAAAACAGACCCTGTAAACTCTTGCCCTGAGCTGCAGACCTAACGAGTGTCCCTCTTCTCCCAAGGTTTCTTGTGATGTAAAATTCCAAGCTTAAAAAAAGGATTCCCCTTGTGCTGCTACCAAGACACCATCTTGGATGCTGCCCTAAACCACTGAGTAGCCACTGCCATTTGGCTTCAGTGTCAAACATCTCTGGCTGTCCTGGTATGGAGGAAGTTTAGGAGACACTTTCTTATCCCAATCCCTCTTAGCTGGTTCTGCACTATCAGAGAGGACACAGAAGGATAGAAACTCCAGGGAAACCCATTCCTGATCCCAGCTTTCCCATGACTGCTTACCCTGGGACAGCTGTGTCCGGTCCACCGCTGTTCGTGTTTACGTTTTTTCCATCTTAATGTACTATTTTATGCATATGAACGTTTTGCTTGCAAGTATGTAAGTGTACCACAAGTATGTGTCAGATCCCCTAGAACTGGAACTATGGTGGGTGGTTGTGAAGCTGGGTCCCTAGAAGTGAACCCAGGTTGTCTGCAAGAGCGACACTGCTTCCTCTTAACTAGTGTTCCATGAGCCATCTCACCAGTCCCAGATATACACCTTTAATTAAATAGTATGTAAACGAATGAAGTATGAGCAAACGAAAAAAAAAAAAAAGAATTATTTCTATCAACACTTTGCCCGTCAAAGGAATTTACTTAAACAACTTCATATCTAGATATGGTTGAGTTGAGTGTTACAGAACTGAAAGAGCAAGGACTGCAGTGGGGATTGTGGAAACACTCAGGAACAATGCTTTGGGTTGTTTTGTAAAACAGAAATCAATCATAGCAGATGTCTTATGGGCATGATTTATGAAAGAAAAGCAGAGGGAAGAAAAGTGAGTCCGTACCTACAAGAAAGGTCGTGGTCTTATATCAAAAATTAGCAAACGCCCATTTATAATTTCTGAGGCGATGTCTAAGGTGGGTAATATTTTGCCTCACTCCATCCTTGGACAAGGGCTCCTCTTACACTGGTGACAGCCTGAGGTTTTGGAGCCCAGCAAGGCTAGAGATCCCAGTACAACCAAAGGCTAATTGGAAAATCAATGCATCCAGGCCTAATGACAATGCTAATCATTGCTTTGAAGGACCAGTGGAGCCTGTCAGTGAGAATCAGGCCTGAGATTTGCACAAGGAAGCGGGTGCTTTGCTCGGCAGACGTGGACCTGATCGATACTTTCAGTATGGGGACCCATGACCTTCTGCTCGGTAACAAATGCTTCCAAGCCTCTAATAGACTTCAAGCCCGCGAGCTTATGCATGGCTGTCCCCAGTGAGACCTTCTTCCACGTGACGTGCTTCACTCTGCCTTTGGCTCCTGATCTGCTGAGGCGGCTAGGAGAAGCTCTCCCTGCTGAGCCTGTAAATTCCCTCCCTCGCCCTCAGGTTGGCGCCTGCTGTGTTTGTTTTCTGGGGAAACCTTAACCACGGCAAGAAGAGAATGTAAAACAGCCCTTCTCTAGCCTCTTGCACTTTTTTCTCCCCCGCTCTCCACCCCCACCTCTCTTACTTTGTTGGAAGAACTGAAACAACTTTGCAAGTCCCCGTCCTCTCTCACCTTACAAAATGTCTTCCTTTTTTCTCTTTTTTTCCTGTCCCCTATGGCAATCAAGAAAAGGCCCCAAAGCCGGGCGGTGGTGGTGCACGCCTTTAATCCCAGCACTTGGGAGGCAGAGGCAGGCGAATTTCTGAGTTCGAGGCCAGCTTGGTCTACAGAGTGAGTTCCAGGACAGCCAGGGCTACACAGAGAAACCCTGTCTCAAAAAACAAAAAAAACAAAACAAAAAAAAAAAAACAAACAAACAAAAAAACAAAAAAAAAAAGAAAAAAAAAAGAAAGAAAGAAAGAAAGAAAGAAAGAAAAGGCCCCAAGAGTAGAGACTATGCCTGTCTAGTCCTTGACACACGGCACGGCACAGTGAATGACTAAATGACTGAACCTTCCAGCACCTTCTGATTTGTTGGGCCAACTTGTCATTGTCTAGAAACTCCCGGAAGAGATAATAAGTAGGAATGGATTGTTATTGCCTTAGGGTGCTTGTCTATCACCTACCTGTTAATACGTGTGTGCTTCTCCCAGTTGTCCTCTGCATGTCTGCATCCCTAGCATGCAGCAGCACACGCTTGACACACAGGTGGGGCTCCAGTAACATGCGAGGAGTTGTCACATGTCTCCAAACCTGACAGTTACTCTGGGATCTTCCATTCCCTGCTCCTTCTACATTCCATCAGCCTATCTCTGAGCAGATATCTATCTTCACTTTAGCAAACTTTCCCCCCAAAAGGGCCAAACAGGAAACAGCACAGACGTGTGGGACACGTGGTCTCCACTGTAGCATTCAAGACTACCATCCTGTGTGAAGCAGCCATAGACTCTCTATAAGAAGTAGGCATGGCTCTGTTCCAATAAAGCTTTATGTACAAAGCAGGGCTGGGCAGGATCTGGCAGACATTCCTAGAGCTGTTATTGAAAGAAAGCAATGCAGAGAGAAGGAGCTGTCCTTGGTACCTTCATCCTCTAGAAGCACACAGGAAGGGATGACACAGCCACTGAGTGCCTGTGTTCACATACAGAGGAGAGCTTCCCTCCATGAATCAGCACCTTCACCTTGCTTTCTCATTTGGGTTGATGTATTACAGACACAAAAGCTGGCATCACAGCCTGACCATTTATTAACTGGTGACGCTTCCTAAGTTTCTTAACCATTAGGCCTCCCTACCCCACCTTTACAAAAGTGAACAATACTACTTTTAAAAAATAATTTATTTATTTTTATTTTATGTACATTGGTGTTTTGCCTGCTTGTATGTGTGTGCAAGGATGTCAGAAATCCTGGAACTTAAGTTATAGTCGGCTGTGAGCTGTTGTGTAGGTGCTGAGAATTGAACCCAGAGGCTCTCCAGACCTTCTACTCTTGATGGACCAGCCTGCCTCCATTTTAGGCTTAAAAGCCATCTTATAATAAAGAAAAACTAGGTTCATTTTTATTTAAGATAAAACCTCTGTTTCTCAAAGACTAGTCCATTCCCTGCCTGAAACCTTAACTACAAATGGTTCTATAGTCCCTACTCCAGGAATGACAGTCATGTCTTTGCTTCAGAAAGTTGTAACGACCATCTTGCAGCCCTACCCTTGTTTCACAAGGTTGTTATGACCACCCTGTTCTGACTGCCTGTTGTTATGTCTTCCTTATGACTACCTTGCAGTCATGTCTTTGTTTCAGGAGGTTGTTATGACTGACTTGTTATGCTTACGTGTATTCTGCTCCTGTAACCTGTAGCTGCTTGTAGTCTCATGCTAATTATGTTCCCCCCAAAACCTGTCTGCAGTGTCCCACTCCTGAGACTGAGCGACCCTGCCCCCAGTTGGTTTTGAATGGTAGATAATTGGCTGCATGCAAGGATGGAATACAGATTTTAGTAAGTAATGACTTGGGAATATTAGAGGGTGGATTAACCATGTGGAGGTTAAGAAGTGGCCCAGCTATCGACTTGTTTAAAGCATGTCAAAATATAAAGGCTAAGTGTGTATTTCATTTGGGAACCCAGAGCATTGGGGTGGGTGGCGAGGAACTCCACTGCCTCCGGATCAATTTGAGTGGTGTTAACCGAGTACTGATACAGTAACCCTGTTTATTTTGCCTGCCAAAATCCCCTATTTGGAAATGCCCTACCTCTGAGCTATAAAAGCCTTGCCTTTCTCATATCCAATGTTGATCTCTTGAACCCTGCTTTTAGGGAGAGACAGCTTGTGTACACAAATACAAAAACTCGCTTTAATTGATTTGACCATGATGATTTGGGTTGGTGATCTTTCTCCTCCCATCTTTGGGATTAACACATTCTCGTGGAACTCTCCTAGGGGGCAGTAGTGCACAGCGGAGGACAGGCATGCCACAGCAGCCAGTGGTGCTGAGATTATCATTATCTACTGACATGTTTCTCTATTTATAAACACAGCTAAGTCTGCAGTGATGATCATGGGTACCTGAAGCAGTTGGCCAAGACTGGGAAGGTAGTCCCACCTCTTACTGGTTGTGTGACATGGGGAAATGGCTTGCTTGGTCTGTACTTCAGTTTGATTGACTTGCAAAAATTGTTCTGAGGATTATATGAATTATTACACATACAGTGCAAAGTGTGTCTACAGAAGTGTTTGCTATCACCAGCACCCAGCTGAGGATAGTATCCCTGGATCCCGTGACCTTTATCAGCCGGGGAGTCCTTGAGTCACACTCCTTGCTCATCCATGGTGCCCCAACATAAAGAAGGTTTTCTCTGCCCACGATGGCAGCTTTGAGCCCCCACTGTCTATGCAGCAGGATCCCAAAGCTCTTATATTCTCCTATCCACACTCAAGAAACCTGCATCCCCTTTCCTGCCTTCTTGAAGCCAGTAGGCGAGGAAGCTATCTTCTTTCCTGTGCTCTCTCCCCTCACCCCTACCCCAGGATATTTGTGTCCCTGCTATTTATTTAGTGCTACCAATCAGGCCACTTGTGATATAGTGATTGACATCCCATCAGCTGAATAAGAATAGAATTTAGTCTCCAGATCCCTCCATGACCTCATTCTCGACTGCCACTCATGGCCCCTGCAGATGGGGAGTAGGGGAGGAAAGAAGATTGGGGCCTTTGACCTTCCTAAAACCTTCTAGTGTCTGCCAAAGTCCTTGACCCTCTTAGCACTGGGCATCCAGAAACTTGACTGCTTTGCCTTGTTTGAGGCTGACTCCACTCCTCCCAACTTAAATCTCCTCCTAGAAGCCCCCACAGCTCAGGGCAGCTGCTCATCTTGCAGAAGTCAGGGTGTTCTTCACTTCCTATGGACTTCTAGATACTGACCTGAAGGGATAGATGTTGCCTAATTCAGGTAAGTGCTGGAGGGTGATCAGGCCACTCTGTAGAAGCAGAAGAAAAGGACCATTAACACTGGGAGCTGCCTCTCATTTTAGGTTCATTCATGTAAAGGCACAGAAAAGTCTTTTTTTAGAAGTCACGGGATGCTCCAATCAGACAAGGGTTAAGCAACATCCAATCTCTCTGGGCCAGGTTGAATTTTCTTTCTGGGATCACTTGCTTATTCATCTTCGGGCCACCTCCAGGCAGCCTGGGCCTCTTCCCAGGACTGAAGGTGCTTGTGTGCATTTCTGTGGAGGCTGCTGATGTTAACTTATCTCCTGGGCCCCCTGGATCTGCTCGGAGCTTTCAGCATCCTCAGAGATTGGCTCCATTCCTGCTTGCCTCAAGTAGCTCTGAACTTCTTTCAAAGAAGTTCCCCTGTCAGCTCTTCTCTGGGCTCCCTGCCTTGCTCTCTTGGCTCCTGCCTTTCAACAAATGAAATCTTCATTTTATTATCTGACTTCTGAGGGAAGTGTCCCTTTCTTCCCTCTGAACAGCCATCAAACAAAACAGAACACGAAATAAGTGAGTCTCTTCCAACACCAAAGCAGCTGTGCTCTGTGAAAGTGGGGCTCGGACTTGTGGCTGGCCCAGGCATGCTGAGCAGACTGGAAAGAGCTGTGCCTCCCAGCCTCACCACTCTCCAAATCTGGGAGCTGGGATGGCTGGAAAAGTAGAACAAAAAGGAAATGCAAAACCACAGCTAAGCTCAAGGTTAAGGGAGATATCTTTATGCTAGATTGACAGAAGAAATTCCATGTCAACGTGACATCATGGCAGCAGCAAATGGCTTGTGACAATAGGATCGTCTCAGCTGGGGCTGAGTGCTGATCTCAAGCTGTTGGGGAGTCTTGGCTGCAGATCCTGTGCAGTAGAGCAGAGCTGTCACAGACACTATCACTGGGGCTGGTGCATCCATGATGCAGAAAGCCAGCAAACTTCACACTTACATATTGATAAGGAAAGACTGATGTCTGCTCCACAAGAAACCAGCATCTTCAGTCAATGGGCAGGCTTGGATTCTACTATGCACATGTACAAGCATCCAACCAAGGTAAGTAATTAACATTAAAAACGTCCCATCGCTGTTAAAACTTGGAAGTGTTGGCAGATGCCTAAGGAGAAGGGATGCTCCCAGACAGGTCTACAGCTAAAGCTGCAAGAGAATGCTTTGGTTAACAAGTCACAATCAGTGAACCCACGACACCATAAGAGCTCATCATCAGATGTGTCAAATCAAATAATTATCACTCTCAGTTAGGGATATAAGAAAAACAATTTAAAGAATATTTTAAGAACTTCATAAAGGAAGCTGGAAAGATGGTTCACTGTTTAAAATCACTTGCTTCTCTTCTAGGAGACTGGAGTTCAATTCCTAGCACCCTTACCATATGACTCATAACTGTCTATGACTCCAGCTCCCAGGAGATCTGATACTTTGGGTTTCCATGGGCACCAGCATGGATGTCCAAATACCCCTACACAGACACAATTTTAAGTTTTTTTAAGTTCATTGAAAACAGTAACATATTAGCTGAGGATATAGCTCAGTGATAGAGCACAGGGTCAGGCTCTGGGTTTGATCTCCAGTGCTGTAATAAGTTAAATGTTAAAACATTAAAGAAACAATAGACACCAGGACAATATGAACTGTGCAACACAACAAAAGACATAATTATCAAGGGAACATGTGGAATAATACTCAAATGTTTAAAATTCAACAAAAGGGTGAAGCACAGCCTTTTTGAGATCAAAAATAGAATCAGCTAGATTTTTGAAAAGCTGGAACTGCAGTAGAATCTTGGGTATAGTTTAAGCCAAAGAATTGCAAACATAAAGTAAAGCTAGGAAGTGAGCAAGACAGAATGAGAAGGGTGGGTATATATTAAATAAGAGTCATGAAAACAGAGAAAAGTGAAAGACAAATACACTTAGAACAAACAGCTGCCAACTCAGAATTCTATACCCAGCTCAACTATCCTGCATGAATGACCATAAAATAAAAAATTTCCCCCTTCCCTTTCTCCCTCTTGCTCCGGCCCAAAGGTTTTTATTTATTATATGTAAGTACACTGTAATTGTCTTCAGATACCCCATAAGAGGGCATCAGATCATCAGATCTCATTACAAATGGTTGTGAGCCATCATGTGGTTGCTGGGATTTGAACTCATGACCTCTAGAAGAGCAGTCAGTGTTCTTAACAGCTGAGGCACCTCACCAGCCCCCAAATAAAAAAATTTTAAGACATTTACAGAGTGAGAGATTACTGCTCATAGATTTATCTTGAAAATGTGGTGGATTGAATAAGAATGGCCCCACAGCTCATATATTTGAATGCTTAGTCATCAGGGAGTAGAACTCTTAAAGGATTAGGAGGTATGGCCTTGTGAGGAAATGTGTCACTGGGAGTAAGTAGGCTTTGAGGTTTTAAAACTAAGTGCCAGGTTCAATCTGCATCTCTCTCTCTCTCTCTCTCTCTCTCTCTCTCTCTCTCTCTCTCTTTCTCTCTTTTCCCCCTGTGGATCCAATATAGAACTCTCAGCTACTTCTCAAGTACCATGTCTGCCTATGTGCTGCCATGCTCCCTGTAAGAAAGCCCCAATTAAATATTTTGTTTTATAAGAGTTGCTGTGGTCAAGGTGTCTTTTCACAGCAATAGTACAGTAAACAAGACAAAAATAATTAATGAACTGAACACAAAGAAGAAATTGTTTTAAAAAACTAATAGTGACATTAAATTTATTTGGTTTGGCAAGATCTCTCCTATTCAGGAGATAAGGCTGGAGGAGCAGAAGTTTGAAGCCTTCTAGTGTAACTTCTAGTGAGTGAGTCCTCATCTCAGGAGGTGGGGGCAGGGATGGCACAGTTAAGAGCTGAGATGTTTGTCAGAGGTCCTGGATTCAGGGCCCAGCACCCACATGACAGCTCACAGTTGTTTACAACTCTGGCTCTAGAGGATCCTATGTTCTTCTGGCCTTGATGGACCCTAGAGACATGTGGCAGTTTGACAGGAATGGCTCCTATAGAGAGCCATCGTGTTTAAATACTTGCTCTACAGGGAGGGGGACCATTAGAGGATTGTGGCCTTATTGGAGTAGGTGTGGCCTTGTGGGAGGAAGTGTGTCACTGTGGGGGCTGGGTGGGTTTGAGATGTAATGCTCATGTTATGCTCAGTATGACCCCAGTGCCATGTCTGCCAGGATGCTGCCATGCTTCCCACCATGATGATAATGGACTGAACCTCTGAAACTTAAGGCAGCTCCAATTAACTGTTGTCCTTTGTAAGAGCTGCCTTGGTCATGGTGTCTGTTCACAGCAATAAAACCCAAATTAAAACACCAGACATGCAGTACACAGATGTACATGTGGCGAAATGCCCATACCCATTAAAATAAATAAAATAAATATATAAACATAAAACATAGTTAAGGTATTACTTTATGGGAATTACTATTTTTAAGAGTTACAATTTTTAGGCTAATAAATATCAAATATTATATGGCCTAGTTTAACAAAGAGTGGAAGCTTCCCAGATTTGGGAGGCTCATGACAATTCTAACACATTATAAAGACTTGGTATAGTTCAGGCAAATGCTGGAATAAGTCATGTCAAACTTTAAGTACATATTCTAATGTTAAAGACATATAGCTTAGGAAAAATGCTTATAAGAATAGAATACATAATTTCCTACCCAGCTAAAGAAAAAATAAATTTAAAAAATGTTAAAGTAGATCACCCAGCAATGGGAAAGGGGTGGGGGGAGGAAGACAGGATTTAGTGAGTTGGCTTCCCTTTTATAATCAAGACTTGACCTGTCACTTCATAACTCAACAGCCAGGGCCACCAAGATACTTACTGCTCTTCCATTCTGAGCCTTATGTTTCTTAGCTATAAATGGGAGCGGTAAAATTCAAAATTCAACGGAGTACTTATGAGAATTGTATGATATTATGGAATATATATATATATATATATATATATATATATATATATATATATATATATCACACAAATGGATACCTATGATATAATGGGTGCTCAGGGAATGCCAGCTCTCTGCCCGCTCTTGTCCAGGTTACCTTCACCATCACCAACCCTAACTAAGCATAAGGATGGTCTCTCTTTCTCCTCCTGACATTACATCTGGATCATCCAAGCCTAGTCTTTACTCAGTGTTTGTACTTGGTGTGGATGGCTAGTTGTCATGCTTGGTCTTTGTTAGAGGCCTCAATTTGTATCTCTGTCCTTTAGTGGCAGCACAACATTGGAAAAGTGGACATTCTCAGAACCTGAGTTTCTCTCATATGTGACATGAGTCAACAATGCTACCCTCTGTATTAGTCTCTCCATTGGGATTCATTCCGGTAAATAAACCCAAGAAAAACAATTTAAAGAAGGGAGAACCAGCTCCTGTTTTCCGAAATTTCAGTCCATGGTTGGATTCATTGTTTCTGGGTTGTGGTGAGGCAGAAGATCATGGTAGAAGGACACACTGATCCCTCCCTCCCTCTGCCTCCCATGATTATTTCCTTCCTCCTTCTAAGTGGGATCGAAGCATCCTCACTTGGGCCTTCCTGCTTGTTACACTTCTTACAGTCTGTGAGTTGTATCCTAGGTATTCTGTACTTTTTGGCTAATATCCATTAATCAGTGTGTACATGCTATGCATGTTCTTTTGGGTCTGAGTTACCTCACTCAGGGTAATATTTTCTAGTTTCATCCATTTGCCTGAAAAACTCATGATGTCCTCATTTTTAATACCGAATAGTATTCCATTGTGTAATGAACCACATTTTTTTCTCTATCCATTCTTCAGTTGAGGGATATCTGAGTTGTTTCCAGCTTCTGTCTATTACAAACAAGGCTGTTATGAATATAGTGGAACACGTGTCTTTGTGGCACTGTGGAGCATCTTTTGGGAAATGCCCAGGAGTGGTATAGCTGGGTCTTCAGGTAGGACTATTTCCGATTTTCTGAGGACTCACCAGACTGATTCCAGAGTGGTTGTACCAGTTTGCAATCCCACCAGCAATGGAGGAGTGTTCTTCTTTCTCCACATCCTCTCGGGCATGTGCTATCACTTGAATTTTTGATCTTAGCCATTCTGATTGGTATGAGGTGGAATCTCAGGGTCATTTTGATTTGCATTTCTCTGATGATTACGGACTTTGAACATTTCTTTACGTTCGTCTTGGCCATTCGAGACTCTTCTGTTGTGAATTCTCTGTTTAGCTCTATATCCCATTTTAAAATTGGGTTATTTTGTTTTTGGAGATTAACTTCTTGCTTATTTGTCCTATTGATTGTGTCTTTTGCCTTACAGAAGCTTTTTCGTTTCATGAGGTCTCATTTATCAATTGTTGATCTTAGAGCCTGAGCCATTGGTGTCCTGTTCAGGAAATTTCCCTCTGTGCCAAAGTGTTCGAGACTCTTTTCCTTTTCTCTTCTAATAGATTCAAATTAAATGGAGATAAACTAGAAGCAATCCCACTAAAATCTGAGACAAGACAAGGCTGCCCACTCTCTATCTATTTACATAAGTTCTAGTTAGGGCAATTAGACAATAAAAGGAGATCAAGGGGATACAAATTGAAAAGAAAGAAGTCAAAGTATCACTATTTGCAGATGATAGGATAGGATACATAAGTGACCCCCAAAATTCCACTGGAAAAGTCCTACAGCTAAGAAACAACTTCAGCAAAGTGGCAGGATATAAAATTAACTCAAATCAGTAGCCTTCCTTTATACAAATGATAAACAGATGTTCTTTTGGGTCTGAGTTACCTCACTCAGGGTAATATTTTCTAGTTTCGTCCATTTGCTGAGAAAAAAATATAGAAACAACACCCTTCATAATAGCCACAAATAGTATAAAATATCTTGGTGTAACTCTTACCAAGCAAGTGAAGGATCTGTATGACAAGAACTTCAAAATCCTGTAAAAAGAAATCAAAGAAGACCTCAGAAGTTGGAAAGATCTCCCGTGCTCAAGGATTGATAGGATTAACATAGTGAAAATGGCCATCTTACCAAAAACAATCTACAAATTCGATGCAATCTCCATCAAAATTCCAACATAATCCTTCAAAGACATGGAAAGAGCAATTCTCAACTTCATATGAAAAAACCAAAAATCTTAGGATAGCCAAAACAATTCTCATCCCTGACTTCAAACTATACTACAAAGCAATAGTGATAAAAACCACATGATATTGGTAATGAAACAGACAGGTCGATTATGGAATAGAATCAAAGACCCAGAACTAAACGCACACACCTACGGACATCTTGACAAAGAAGCCACAAATATACAGTGGGGAAAAAAAAGAAAGCATCTTCAACAAATGGTGCTGGTCTCACTGGCAGTCTGCATGTAGAAGAATGAAAATAGATCCACATTTATCATCTTGCACAAAGCTCAAGTCCAAGTGGATCAAGGATCTCAATGTAAAGATACACAAGGGTTTGGTTTTTTTCTTTCTTTCTTTCTTTTTTTTTTTTTTTCCTTTTGGGATGCAGGCTATTCGTGGCATTGGCTCTCAGATCTCATAGCAGGCTTTAGAACTTGTCCAATAGAATGGACCAACCTGCCTCAATCTCCTCCTCTCTACTTGACAGATGTCAGGTGGAGACAAATAGGACTCTCTGTTTATTTAAATCTAATGGGATATAATGTGCACTTCATGTTAATATTGTGAGACCCAAAGCAGAAATGTAAGAGAAGACAGACACAAATAACAGGCAAAAATTTTGGATTCAAGAAGAGGAAACTCTGTTGCTGGTCAGGTACATGTGCATATATGCATTTGAGTGTGTGTGTGTGTGTGTGTGTGTGTGTGTGTGTGTGTGTGTGCCTACAGTATACAGGATCTTCCTATACTCAGAGAAAGCCTTTTTTTTTTTTTTTTTTTTGGTTTTTCAAGACAGGGTTTCTCTGTGTAGCCTTGGCTGTCCTGGAACTCACTCTGTAGACCAGGCTGGCCTCAAACTCAGAAATCCACCTGCCTCTGCCTCCCAAGTGCTGGGATTAAAGGCGTGCGCCACCACTGCCTGGCAAGAAAGCTTTATCTTATCCTCTCTTTGCAGAACCCCCCCCCCCCCATGCAGGGAGTCTCTAGGGGCAGCTTGGTGATTGTCTTCAGTCCTTCTGTTTCTGAACAGCATAGACCATCTTTCTTGGCATATGGTCTTATTTACTTCCAGAGTATCCTTAGAATTTAAAAGCAATGGGTAGAATCCTGCCCCCCTGCATGTGTGGGGAATGAGTTAAGTTCAGAAAACCCATTTGATTTGCCTGCTGTTGTGTACCCGGGCTTCAAACCCAAGATGTCACCTACGTGCCCCTGGCTCTTGGCATTTCTGCTCACTGTAAGCTAAGGACTAGTTAGTCAGCTTAGGAAACAGTTCTTTTTCCCTTTAAGGGAGAACCAGGAAGCAAAGGCATACTCATAGGACAAGTCCTGATTTTGTTTTCATGGAGCGTGATAAGAACCCTGGCTGGGGTTGTCACAGCAATGCATAGAGACTGCCACTGTAGGAGGAGAATGGTCTTTTCTCCTTTGTTTCTGGGATTCTGGATCATGAAACAGGAACACTTAATTCTTAGGCAATCTCTAGAATTCTCTTCCTTCTTTCTGGAACTTTCCCATTACAATGTAACCTTTGAAATTCTCTCTCTCTCTCTCTCTCTCTCTCTCTCTCTCTCTCTCTTTCTCTCTCTCTCTCCTGCCCCTTCTCGAGCTTCATGAGAATGTATTTTCTTCTCATTGTGTAAACTGGAGAGAGTACCCAGAGCAGAAACCAAACCAGCAACTCAGAGGTTTTCTCTTCCTCCCGGATACACCAGTGAACAGGGAAGTCTCAGGCCCGCATGCTCACTTGCTCCAAATGCCCAATAGGAATAACAAAGCAAGCCTTCTCTGATAGGAGACTCAAGTGAGAGCATAGTTAGGAAAGAGACAAGAAAATGTAGCCAGCCATCCAGCCTGGCAGCACAGGTTAACAGCCATTATCATTGCAATAAATCCTGAGTTCCCAGAAGCCTTCTGCTAACCAGACTCCTTTGGGACTCCTTCTTCCAAAGGCAAATGGTTTTGAATCAAGCCGGTATGGGGAATTTATCTTTTGATAAAGTAACGTCTGTCCTGTGCAATGCATCCAAGTCCCAGCACCTTCCTTTGCTTTATGGGCGTTATCACCTTGAGATATGGTCTTCCGGAAACAATCGTCTCGGGACTCGTTAACATCTCTGCTCATCAGAAAAAGCGTCTACCAGGCTCAGCAGGCTGTGCTTACAGTGGGAAAAGAGCAGAGTCAGACCTTCCAGGAGATATTTAACAAGAGTTTTCAGAATAAAGTGTAGTTACTTAGAAAGCTCAATTTACCAGAACAATTCATTCATGGGCCTCCTGGTTGGTTGTGCTGCGTTGTTACCCACAAACGCTTTCCAATCAAAGTTGGTTAGATTGGATTGGATTCTATGAACCTCCTCTTCTCACTCAATAGTCTGGAGAAGGATGCCAGATGGAACCCAGCCAGGGCCCACCAGCTTGTGCTGCTGTGAGCCAGCTGCAGAATCATTGGCAAGGTCACAGTGCAGGACATTCTAGAGCCATCTGCTATAGGACCTTAAAATAGCCAGTAGCCTGGGGTCATAAAAGCATCCTGATTTCCTCCTGACACTTCGGATCAATCATCTTAGCCAGACACAGAATCCCTGATTGAACCTTATTGGTCAGTCAATTAGAGAAGACCCTAATGGCGGGTGAGGGGTGTCAACCTCCAGCTTAATGGAACTATGGTTGGGATCCTTTGTTTCTTCGTTGGGAGTTTTAGAATCTCTGAACTTACCAAGGAGAAACTGTGCACCAAGACACACCACAGAGGTATTGCTAGTTGTGATGGTGACAGGCGTTACATCTACTTCTTCGCTTTCAGACCTTTATAGGTTGGCTATGAGAGACATGGTCATAGATCTCAAACATATTTGGGCCTTATGGAAGATCACCCTAATTTCTCAGGGCATCTTAGGCCAGTTGTCTCAGAGAATAAGATTTAGGGGACATTCGTGGACATGAACCTGCCACTGCACTATTTTGTATTAAAATGAATTCCTCATCAGAGGCTAAAAACCTTTTGTGTAAGACGCCATCACAACTGGGCCCTGAGAGTCCCCGATGATTGTTTGCAGAGGGGATGCACTCAGGCAAAGATAGTGTTTACATTCAGAATAAGTGAGTGTTCCCAGTAAGACACTGCCCTGTCATTGTAAGGTGGGAGGGAATTCAAAGACAGGTGATTGTCTGGTTCCCAAAGTGACCGTGCTCTTTCTAGGGCTCAGTGTTGTTCTCTGTTGTTGGTAAGCTGGGCACTCAGCTACTGTGATTGGCAGAGAAGCCTTGGTAAGATTGTTTCTACACTATGGCCACTTTATACAGGGACCCATAGACCAAGCAGCTGGTAGCTCGGGGAAGAAGCCAACCATTAGCCACAAGGAGGGTCATCTCGCCTGCTTTCATTTTGGAAGCTTCCTTTGAAGAGGCTGTTCTGCATGTTTCACTGGACCAGCAATACCCTCATAAGACATGTCATGATGACATCTTACACAAAAGGTTTCTAGCCTCTGATAAGGAATTCATTTTAATACAAAATAGTGCGGTGGCAGGTTCATGTCCACGAATGTCCCCTAAATCTTATTCTCTGAGGCAACTGACCTAAGAGATAACTGGAATGGCCAGTAGAGGCTCACTTATGACCCTAACTGGGTGACAATGCCCTGAGAAATTAGGGTGCTGTTCCATAAGGCCCAAATATGGGTCTTCACCCATCTAAAGAGTTTCATCTATATATTCTCCCTGAGACCCCGGGATCATGCAAATCTATCACTGTTCATGTTTCCATGTTGTTGACCATTCAAGCAAAGTCACTACCTACAACTCTGAAAAATCTGTGTCCCGTCCCAAACAAATCAATTCTTTTGTCCCTGTTGTCCCCCCACTCTCCACACTGGGAGACTCTTCTCTGTGACTAACTTTCAGGATTCAGGTGTAACACATTGGCTGGCACCAGGATAGACTATTCCAGAAACCAGGCTTACAAGGTTTTCCTTTTTAAGGTTTCCCTTTGACTGATCCTAGTTTGGGAATGTGGAATTCCCATGAGGGCTGAGGAAGAGCTGGTAAAACAGGGAAAATAGAGTCCTGGCCGACTTGCCTAAGACTCCCAGAACTGCGCAGGCCTGATTTCACATGGAAAGTCTCAGTTAACAACGAGCTACCACCGCACAGGTCCAGTGTTAGGATTCAATAAATGAGATAACATCCAGATCATTATGGACACTGTAGGTCACAGAACCATTTGGACAGGGGTTCGGGGTTTTATTCTAAGTGTCTGGAACTTTACTGTTAGATCTGCTGGGTCATTAGTCTGAGGTTGCAGAGGGACCTGTACTGTAGCCCGGGCTTGATCTGAGAGTCTCACTTGCTTTGCCACTCACCCTCACGTGATCACCTCTTGGGTTACTGAGCAAATAGGCCAGAATGGAACACCCAGATGTTTCTTTCAAAATCAAAGAGGTCAACAGACAGTCAGCCTTTTCCCTTGCGACACACAGTAGAGAGGACTGCTTTAACTTGCACACTGGAAGGGCAGCACTCTAGTCCACTGTATCTGCCGGAATGCCGTAGGTACCAATGCCACATCCCTACATCTTATAGGATTAGTCTTCTCCCTCTTTTATGCATTTATCGTGCAAAGGCTTCAAGGGGTCTTGTCTACCAGGTTTATCTGACATAATGTGATTAATATAAGTGGCCATCATGAAGTCCTGTGAAATACCAAGGTTCCTTTGAGCTATTTTATGATAGCAAATAGAGGAGCTGATGTAACCCTGAAGGCCGTGAGGGCGTACTTCTGTCTCAGCCAGGCAAAAGCGAAGTGCTTCTGACTGCTCTTGCTAATTAAGATGGAGAGAAAATTGTTTTCACGGTTCATTCATAGTTTATACTAGTTAAAACTAGTATAGTATAGTTTGGATGTCCCTGGTCATTCTCTTTGACTTGTAAGGCTGGTTTGGGATTTTTCAAGATGTGGTTTCTCTGTGTAGCCCTGACTGTCCTGGAACTCACTCTGTAGACCAGGCTGACCTTGAACTCAGAGATCCACCTGCCTCTGCCTCCTGAGTGCTGGGATTAAAGGTGTGCGCCACCACTGCCACACTATTTATATGGCTCTGGCTTTCCTCCTGACCAAGTAGATGTTAAACAGGATGTTCTTGGGACTGCCATCTTCATCTTCCAAGGTCCTTTTGTGACTCTAATGTAGTAAGACTGCTTCTGGTTTCCTTGCTGGGCAAGTGGGAAAATGAGTAACACCAGCTTTCTAGAGGCCTCCTCTTAGGCTTACTTACCCTGAGAGTTTTTGTTCCATGACAAGGATGGATTTTTTTCATTTGCCACTTATGACCTACGAGGTTCAATTTTCAAGAACTGGGGAAGCAGATACAGGCTTGGTCCATGGTCTTGTCTGACTGTTTCGAGACAGCCCACGCAGGATGCCACTGTGGCTCCAGATCTCTGTAAGCCACACTCTGGCTGGTGGATTATACAGTTTTAGTTTTTTCTTCCAGCCCATAGAGACTAGCATCAGCTCAGTTAGGATCCAATAACCTCTGCTAGGCCAGGATATTTCCTTTCTCTTGTATCCAGCCACCCTAGCAAATGACCTTTAGCTACTTCTATTGAAGACGTGGAAGGAATTGACAGAATAAATATCACATTCCAGGGTCTTCCTAAAAAGAACCTGGCTTCTCAGTCAAAGGATTCCAAGTTTTCAAACTAGTTGGACACAGAGAACCCATGAGAAGAATTACCCACAGCAGCTATAATTTTCCCAGTTATATAGGTCTGTGCTACCTAACAGGTAGTTACTAGTCACACATATCTACTGATACCTGAATTGTGGCTAGTCCCAATAAGATGTGCTTACACACTGAATTTAAACATAGTACAATGTAAAATATCTCAGTGTTGTGTATTAACCTCCAACTAAAACAACACTTTGGATGTAATAAGTTAAACATATTGCTAAGGTTGTTACCACTTGCTTCTCTCTACTTTTTCTAAGATGGCTTCTAGAAGTTTTAAATTTATTAATGTAGTTCATAATATATTTCTATTGGACAGCGGATGTACCTGAGCCAGCTAAGAGAATAATCTTACATGTGATAAAACAACCTGATATTCTATCCTTCTGAGTTAAGCCCACTGACTCTGACAGTCAGACACTGTCACCAACCTTCACCGAAGGCTACTGTTTTCACCACTAGTATTAGCAACCCCAATTCAATGGCTCCATCTCTCACTGTCACCTCTGGTCTGGAGAGGACAGCCAAGTGTGCCAGAGTGTGTCCTGATACCTTTTTAACTGCTTTTATGAGGGGAGGGGAGAGTTGTCTGGGTCCTACCGGAGGCATTAAGCAAGTTACATGTGATAGATACACTACAATTGCCCATCACACTAAGCTCCTGCACTGTGCTAAGGGAGCTGTGGCACACTCAGCCCATTGAGATATAGAGTGCTTGCTTTTACAGCAAGAGCTTAATTATTCAACCAGGCAGACTATTACAGTCACTCCCGCCGACTTAAATGACTATATTACATCACGGATCCCAGGTGAATCCACCCATGTTGACAAATTGGATTCTATCCAACTATATATTTTATCTGTTTTCAGCTAATCTTAGTTAAGATTTATTCCCATACATGTGTCAATAAAATGAAAAGGTGCTACAATTCCTTTGGAAGAGGAGGTATCTTCTTCTGGGAAGGACTTACCACGTTTCACTTCAGCTGGAACTCAACATGAATCTGAAGGTGGTTAAAATAAAAAGGCCTGGGCATAGAGGGCAATGTGGTGTGGCTCTCTCTCTCTCTCTCTCTCTCTCTCTCTCTCTCTCTCTCTCTCTCCCTTCCTCCCTCTCTCCCTCTCTCCCCCTCCCTCCCCCCTCTCTGTGTGTGTGTGTGTGTGTGTGAGAGAGAGAGAGAGAGAGAGAGAGAGAGAGAGCACTGACATGTGTGTGGATATAGACAACAGCTTGTAGGAGTAAGTTCTCTGCTTCCACCATGTCTGTTCCAGAGACTGAATTCAAGTCATCTGGCCTGATGGCAAGCACCCCTACCCACTGAGCTACCTCAGGTGGCCCAATATGTAGCTTCTTGTAAGGCCACCCTTGTATGTGAAATCTCTATGCAAGGAACTACTTTCTCTGGTGAGAGAGATTCATGGGAAGGAGGGACTAGGGCTCCGAGCAACTCACTTTCCTTTGTGACTCTCCAGATGGAGTCATTCTCCTCCCAGGGATCCCCTTCACAATCCACGTCTTAATGTTAGCATTAGCGCAGAGACTTGACCAGGTGCCTTTAACCTGCACTGTGTCTTTGCCTGGTGTCATTCAGGGGCTCCTGTAAAGCTGCTGTGGAAACTTTCTGGTTCCACACCCCTGTCTTGAGGTGGACATCGGGGTTGGGAGGCTCAAAGCCCATTCATCCTCCTTCTTCCGGCACAATTGAAGGAACCAGTCCACTCTGCAGTTGCAATTACTGTTCCTGCATTTACCATGGTTGCTACAGCAACCAACTGACCTAGTCACTTAAAATCTAGACTTCCACTCCGTATCAACAGTGGTAATAATTTGAGCATAATCTTAATGCTACTTTATGCCACACCAGTGTCCCAATTCCCGCAGCAATTACGCCATTTATGTCTTTGCAATGTGAGTGAGAGACGTGGTGGCAGAATGCCATTTTGAAGGTTGTTTCTTAGGACATCACTCCTGTCACTGGCTATTGTATTAAAATGATTCTCAGCAAGGAGCAGCATCTACGCTGAGTGGTGTAGAGAAAGACATCTTAATGATGAGCTAGGACAGATGTGAGCAGAATTGGGGGCAAGAAATAATGTCTCCAGAGGAGGAAGGGAGAGCAGGAATTATGGAGGAGGGGTGTGTAATGAGAGCTGCAGTATGGGAGGGTCACAGGGGTGGGGAGAAAATCTCCAACTTCACTGTCAAACTCTGTGGACAATAAGAGATAAAAAAGAGCCTGGTAGGTCTGAAGCATGAGTGACTGTCCCAGGCCTTATGCAGGGTGAATCAGATCTGAGATGAGGTTCAGGAAGACAGTGGGAAAATGGCCAGCCATCCGGGCAGTGAATTTGCGTGCACAGTCTCTCTCCAGCCTTCAAACCCAGCATCAATGTGGTACGCACCACCATCTTTGTAATTCTCATGAAAAGCAGGCACAGAGAGCTGCTCACTCAAGATTGTAGAACTGGACACACCAGGTCTGCAGCTAGACGGGGCAAGTTAGGAATTGATTTCACACAGATTTCAGTTCAGAGCTCAGTTGGAGGACAGACTGGGGTTTGGGGAGGTGGGGAGCAGGCAAGGGAGGTTGGGGCCCAAGTATGGAAGACATGAGAGCTGGTTCAAGCAACTCATTAGCTCTCTTTCTCCAAGTGTGGGCAAGCATCATGTCTGTTCCTGCTTGCTTAAGGCCTGGAAGAATTCAGAAACCAAGGACTCAGGAGCTTGGGGATACAGCAAGCCTTGAAGCACTTGCCTAGTGTTTCTGAGTGTTGGGGACATAGTCTTTTATGTGGCATTTATGCTATACTGAGCTTCCCATTGTTACTTATTTTATTTTATGTATATGGGTGTTTTGACTCCATGTGCATACCCTGGAACTGAAATTTTACATGATTTTGAGTCCTCATGTGTGTGCTGAGACCTGAACTTGTGTCCTCTGAAAGAGCAACAAAAGAGCTTAACTCCCAAGCCACTTCTCCAGCCACTGTGCAGGGCTCTTTGACTCCTCACCGTGGTGACTTCTGGGTAGAACTCCTCAGCAAATCAGCATCTGACTAGTGACAGAGGTGGGCACATGACCAAAGTCAGGCCAGAAAGAACCAACAAGTCAACCCCTTAAACATCATCAGGGGACTAAGAACCTGAGAAGAATTTAGGGTACAGCTTTTATTGGCTAGATTTCTTCAAATGAAGTCTAGAATGAAACCATTGTCCAAGAAAGGCAAACGAAGAGATGACCATAATCTCAGCCTGACTGTGCTTGAGCCTGATTCGGCCAGAGCCAGCCTGTGCTGTCCACTGGACTTTGTGTTACATAAGCCATAGATTTGCTTTCTTTGCCTCAGACAGATTTCTGTCTTCTCTAATCACAGAATCAAAGTGTGAGAAAGAGAGGGACTGGCTCACCTTTTCTCAAAGCCTTTACCCAAAGATTCAGAAGTGCAGAGCAAAGCCTCAGGGGAAGAAAGGCAGATGCATGCGGGCAGAGGGTGAGGAACAGTGAAGATGTCCCTGACATCAGAGAGCAGATAAACTCCAGAATCAACACACGCCCCCTCAGAGGTATATTTAGTAAACTTTTTCCTCACAGGGCTTGAAGAATCAAAATTGCTTTTTAAAAATAATAAAAAGGAAACAGCCACTGTGGTTTCTCTTGACACAAGCCCAATTTCTTGGCTGTCACAATACTTCCAAATAACATGTGTAAGACTTCGCTGGGCTGTCTCTTTTGCCTTAAAACTCAAGGAAAAAGAAGAAGAAGAAAACAACCCACAGGAGCCTGCAGTTCCTGCTGCATGGCAATATGTAGCCAAGAAGCTGCTGAGCCTCTCTGATTCCTGGCTGGTTTAGGGACCGGATGCTGCATTGCAACCGCATCTCTGGGAAGATAGGATGGGGTCTCAGGAAAGAAACTCAAGGTGGGCCATAGCCCTGTGTCATCAGCTGGGGCTCTCTGATATCTACCTGTCCCTCACAGAAGCAGAGTGGGGGACACAGTGAGCCCAGAGCTGAATTCCTTGCTGCCCTGAGACTCTCCCTGCTTCCCCTTCAGGCTCCCCTATTCCATGCTCCCCAGTGTATCTGCATTCTTCTGGGTATATTTTCTCCTGCAGTCTTCTGTGGAGTTAAAAAAAAAAAAAAGGGTGGGACTTAGTTTCATTATTCTCTTTTCCTTATATATTTAAAAATCATTTAATCAACTTTGTGGAAGTATACATTTACATATAACAGAACATAGCCATTTTGGCAAATAGGTATGTTTTGATAAGTGGATACACTTGTGTGACCATCCTCAACGTACTATGCCTGTCTTCACCAGGGCATTGCCTCATGTACTCAGACCCCCTGGAATCTGCCCCTGTCCCAGAAGCTACTGCTAGGCACCACAGACATACTTGCTCATAGTTGGCTAGGTTATAATGGGACTTATACAATTATATGTTATATACTCTTTTGTGTTTAGTTTCTTTCTCCAACATGTCTTTGAAGTTCATTGCATTACTGCCGTCCATAGCTCACCTGTTCTATTGCAGCGTGGTACACCACTGTATAGATAGCTATAATTTCTGCTGATTGACATTTGGGTTGAATGTATCCCTCAAGGTCAAACAAAAAGTAAGGACTTGAAATAAGTGAAGTTGCTGTAAATATATGTGCTCATTTTTATGTGGTCATGTTTTCACTTCATGTGTTGCCATGTTAACTGACACTTTAGACTATATGGTAAATATATGTTCACTTTATGGAAATTGCCAAATTGTTTTCCAAAGTGGCTGGACATTTTATTCTTATGTCAATGAGAGTTCTAGTTGCTTCGTATCTTTACCATGGTGTTTCCAGGTGTTTTTACTCTTTGTCATTTTGATGGAGGCTGAGTGTGTCTCTTTGTGATGGATGGATTTTGATGGATGTTGGGTATGTCTCATGTGGTGAATGAATTTTGATGGATGTTGAGTGTGTCTTAATGTAATGAATAGATTTTGGTGGTAGTTAAGTGATAGATGTTGGATCTTGTCAAAAACGGCTTTTGCGAGATGTTGGATGTGTCTCATTGTGATGAATGCATTTTGATAGAGGTTAAGTATGTCTCTCTGTGATGGATGAATTTTCATGAATGTTGAGTGTTCTCATTGTGATGGATAGATTCTGATGGCTGTTGAGTGTGTCTCATTGAGACATGGCTTTTGATGGAAGTTGGGTGTGTCTCGTTATGATGGATGGATTTTGATGGCTGTTGAGTGAGCCTCATTGTGATGGATAGATTTTCATGGATGTTGAGTGTGTCTCATTGTGATGGACGGAGTCTGAGTGTGTCTCATTGTGATGGATGGAGTTTGAGTGTGTCTCATTTTGATGGATGGATTCTGATGGAAGTTGGGTGTGTCTCATTATGATGGATGGATTTTGATGGCTGTTGAGTGAGCCTCACCGTGACAGATGAATTCTGATGGCTGGTAAGTGTGTATCATTGTGATAGATGGATTTTGATGGCTGTTGAATGTCTTACTGTGGTTTTATTCTTCTTTTCCTTTACTAATGATGTGAGAATTTTTCATGAGCTTCTGGATTGTCTAAATCTTCTTTTGTTTCGTGGCTGATCAAATCTTTTGCCCATATTTTGTTTGTTTTATTACTGAGTTGTAGCAGTGTTTATAAATGTATACTTGATGATGTACATTCATCTAAATACACAGTTACATGAAAATATAATATGCAAATATGCTCAGTATATATCATAATTTTTTATTGTCTTAATGGTTTTTCTTTCTTTCTTTCTTTTCTTTGTTGTTGTGTTGTTTGAGACAGGGTCTTGCTATGTCACTCTGGCTGGCCTGGGACTTTCAGCGATCCTCCTGCCACTTCTTCCCTGACGTCAATGTTTTGAGAACATACCTAATTTACTTTTGCTGTAGTGTAAACCACCCTTTCAAAAGTTTCTTAAATGCTAACTTCTGTTGGCTCCTTCTTGTCATCATATCAATATGCTCAAATTTCTCTAGTAACTTCTAAAACTTAACCAAAGAAAAACAAAATGAAAATCCCTTTATTGAACTCCACAGCCCCCTCTAGTCAAGTCCCTTATACCTTTAAGCAGCAAACCCTCGAATTCTTTATTTACTGTCCCTACATCTAAAACCTAATTTCTTCTTTTATCCATTCCTACCACTCTACTGTGATATCTCTGGGAGAGTAATGGACCCAGATGCAAAACCAGGTCCCTGACATCTAGGTGTCCAACATTTTCTGCATGGTTGGTTCAAAGCGGCAGAGCTGAGAGCGAGGGTGGAGAGGGGGGTAGGGCTACGAACTTGAATGGCAGGAACTGAGGAAGCCCATTGATCACCTTCTCCTTACATTCCAGAGTCTTCCTTCCCCCCAAACATCTTTTCATCATTGTCTAAATAATCATCAGGTTGACACATTACCTTAAAAATGTCTGCTGAGGTATTAGTTACTGGTGAACACATTCTGATGACAGGAACTGCCTCTGGCCTCTGCCCTGAGATGTGACTTTCTCCAAAAACTTCAGCTCCTCTACCACTCCACTCTCTTCTTCAACCATCTATAACTTCACTTCCAGGGCACCCACCCTCTGTTGGCCTGCTTGGGTACCAGACACACAGGCAAAGCACATAAATGCATTTAATAAATAAATAAATAAATAACATTTAAAAGAAGCTCATGGCTAGTCTGGCTAGTGAGTTGGTAAACCATCTATCTATCCACACATTTGATGAACAAGAGTGCAGCAGAGTAGCCCCAAGTCAGCTGAAAGGAGCTGGGCTGCTGAAGGACAGCCTTACTCTGGGGAATGCCATGGGATATACAAGCCAAGAAAAGTGGGATTAGGGGTCACTTTAGCTCAGGTGGAGGCAGCTGAGGGAGCTTGCAGAAAGCACCCAGGACTGAAGAAGAACATGGCCTTCATGGTGCATAAATGCATAAATACCTGCCCAAATTCCTCCCCTCTTTTAACAGAAAGGGGGTCATAGCCAACCACGTGGCTGGGCTATATTTTCCAACCTCCCTTGTGAAGTGGGAGCATATGACTAAGTAATTGTAGTGGGTCTTTGTTACTTTCTAGGCTCTTCTGTTTCTTACCCTTTATAACCCTCCCCTTGGTTTCACCCCCTATCACTAGATAGGAGAGAAGGATAGAGGGTGTGGTGGTTTGAATAGGATGGCCCCCATAGGCTCATGTGTGTGAATGCTTGGCCCATAGGGAGTGGCACTATTAGGAAGTATGGCCTTATTGGAGTAGGTGTGGCCTTGGAGGAAGCGTGTCACTGTGGAGGTGGGCTTCGAGGTCTCATAGTAGCATTGGTCATGTTGTCTCTTCACAATAATGGGAACCCTAACAAAGAGAGAGAGAAAGAGAGAGAGAGAGAGAGAGAGAGAGAGAGAGAGAGAGAGAGAGTCCTGAATCTAATTTCTTTTCATGTGTTTCTTCTTTGAGCATGACTACTAACAAGCCACAGTCAACCCTTTCAAAGACCAACAACCACCAGCCCACCTAAGAGGCCCTAGCATTTTTATACACTCTGAAAAGTTCCCAGAATTCCAGATGTCACACAATCACAGAAACTATCTGCAGCTGGCAGAACCACGCCTCTGCTAGAGCATGAGGCAAATCATAGTCAGCTGCCTTGCCGCAGACAGTCCGAAGCAGCCCCACATCCCCACACCAGGGATTAAAATGAAAGCACATTCTTATAACATTTCTGGTTTTTTTTTTTTTTTTTTTAAAGAAACCAAAATTCCAAAATTGTTTCTATAAGTTATCCCAGTGAAAGATGAGCAGAGGGGATGTGTACCCTTCCAAGCCAGAGACTTCTCAAGAACTGAACATACCTCCCCCATGCTGTTTCCTTTTTGATAACTGGTTAGAGACAACAACAAGGTCCCAAGGAAGAATGGAGCCAGGAGATGGAAGGAGATTGGGTTCCTGAATTAGCCAGCCTGCAAACCCAAACACCTGCCCTACATTGTTACAGGAGCAACAAATGAACAGATGTGTTGAACCGTGGAAAACGGGGTCATTTTTATTCTTGTAGCATAACCTACTTTATGCAAATGCATCCAGATTATGGTCGATTTGTAGAAAGTTTATAAATTATACATATATGTAGAACAAAGAAAATGGAGTAAAATATACCAAGTTGTTAATAATGGCGGTTATCTGTGGGTGGTAAAATTATGGGTGAATTTAATTTTCTTTGAACATGTCTGCCTTTTCCAGATTTGCTACAATGAGCTTGTGTTATTTTATATTCATGACAAATATAAATTCTCTAAATTCGGGTAGTTACACAGAAATAATGACAGGTTAAGAAAGAGCCTTATCACTAGGTGGTACGTAGAAAGTCTACTCACGTCGCAGATTTAAGAACAGAGAGAAGGGAAACAAGAAGACAGTTCTTCAGGGCTCATGGCGCGATCAGGCTAAGACACAGCTGTGAGAGGCTGGCAGCACATGCCTTGCTGGATCTTGCTCTCCAGCCTAGCCTGGGGCTCACTCTGCCTCATGATGTGTCCTCCAATTTCCTGTGTCAGCTTCTGTTATGGCTTGGCACTTGTGTCCCTCACAGGCTGTTTGGATAACTTGACTCCTAGTTTGTGACATTCCCTCTCTCCTTCCCCCTACCCTTTCTTCCTCCCTTGCCTATGTGTGTGACATGGCACACTTGTGTGAAGTCAGAGGGCAATGTGTAGGGAGTCACTTCTTTCACTACAGTTGCTCTGGGGAATCAAACTCAGGTCGTCAGACTTGGCTGCATCTCACTGACCCTACAGGGACCAGCTATTTCCTATTCTGTGTAGCAACCTTGTGGTATACTTTGAGAGCTATGGAACCTTAGGCCATGAGGTCTAGGTAGGTGGAAGCAGGTCACTAGAGAGGTAGGTAGCTGAGGTAGGTGAGTCTGAACCCATCTTGGGTTCTCACCTGCTTTCTGGTAAACCACCCATTTATATCCTCCTAAGTTCTGGCTGCTTCAAACTGAGCCACCCCACAGCCAATGTCCCCCACTCCCCACCTTCATGATGGATTTGTGACATCTGAAACCATAAATGAGATGAACCCTTTCTTCTCTCCTTTAGGCATCCGCCAGGCATTTATTTGTCAGAATGCTGCCAATGTTTCTTTTGACATTTGGCAACATGTGAGGTCCATGGAGAAACTTGGGGATCAGAAGACGTAAAAATCAGTCAGGTGTTACAAAGGCAGAACCTTTTAGAGATGCTACGTTTGCTGTCCCTCCACTCCCTCCCTGAAGCTTACTTCCTCCTGGACTTCCATGAGATTATAAATTCCTCTCTACCTTTCTGACTGGAGGTGGGGTACTAGTCACTCCCCATTTCTGATCTCCTCCTGGGCCCCTCTTTAGGTTTCTTCTCATACCACAGTCTTCTGAAATGATCTTCTTCTTACCAACAGCTTCCTGTCTGTCCTTCCGTTTGGCTTTAAACACAAATGGACAACAACCCATGGGCCTCACAGCAGAAGTCAGCTACTTCCTATTCCACCCAGCAACCCTGCCTCACCTCCGTCATCCAATTCTAAGCCCAAAGCCGTCCACTGTTATCCTCCCTCCTCCTCCCTCCCCCAGCAGGTTGCCAAGGTCTGTCACTACAAGTGTGATGCCACCCTTTGGAGGTAGCCCGTGTCTTTCATGTCCACTGCCAAGGCCTTTCTTTAACCATGCCACCCTGCCTGTGGGAACTTCCATGATAGAATCTTTTCTAGACCCTCAAGGCCCCATATTTTCCACATAGCCCCAAGAATGAGAACCTCTATTACTTAAAAAAAGATGAGATTGTGAACTAGTCCATATACAGAGAAAGGGCACTAGAAACGAACCCAGTAAATATCTGTATATCTACCACCTGGAATTGACAAGTGCAGGGAATTCACATCTATTTTCTATAAATAGATATGTCCAAAAACAGATTTTAAAGAGTCACTTTCTAGGTTGAAAAGCCTCAGTGAGCCAAGTATGATGGCTCACACCTGTAATACCTGCACTTGGGAGGTAGAGACAGGAGGATTACTATGAGTTTGAGGACAGCCTAGGCTGCACAGTGAGTTTCAGGCAAGCTTAGGCTATATAGTGAAATCCTATCTCAAAAATACCACAAAAGGGGGGGGGGCACTTCAGTGGGGTTGGGCTTGTCGCTCAGTGGCTGGGGCACAAGGTTTTTAGAGTTCCAGTGGCTCTAAATTCACTTACTGTAACTTCTGTAGGTGTGCAGTCCCTGCAGTCTACACACTTTGCTGCTTCTCTGGGCCTCAGAGTAGTGCTTTTCCGGCAGGGTGAATGAATATCCAACAAAAAAACAACTTAAAAGGATGACAGGTTCACTTGGGCCCTGGGATTGAAGAACTGTGTTCTATTACAAGAAGGAAGGCACTGTGGCAGCCATGAGAGACAGCTGGTCATGCTGGGTCTCCCAGTCAGCATCAGAGAGCAAACAGGAAATGGAGGATGGGCTACAAACGTGATCCACTTTATCCACTGAGACTCCAACTTGTAAAGCAGTGGTTCTCAACCTGTGGGTAGGGACCCCTTGAGGGTCATGTATCAGATATTGCATTGTTTCGTAACAGTAGCAAAATTGCAGTTATAAAGTAGCAATGAAAGTAACTTTATGGTTGAGGGTCACCACAACATGAGAAACTGTATTAAAGGGTCACAGCATTAGGAAGGTTGAAGACCACTGTCTTAATGGTTCCACAGCCTTCCCAAACAGTGCCACCAGCTGGAGACTGAGTGTTCTAACATGTGAGCCCATGGGGCATTTCACATTCAAACTGTAACACTCAAGTTTCCTTGTCAGTAAAAACGGTGATAATGTCACTAGTTACTGCTGGAGTGATTAATCGATTTCTTCCTTAATAACCCTTTAAAATATTTATTTTTTTGCAATTTTATTCATACTTACTTTGATATATTCCTTTCCATTTCCTCCATATTGACCCCCTTTTCTCCCTCTGAATCTCCTTTTCCCGTGAAGTCCCTCCCTCCTAGTTTCATTTATCCTTACATTTAATTAGGGTTATCTACAAGAACAAGGGTGTGGGGTTATTTACCTGAAACCACTGTGGACTGCCCCTCTGCCTGTGATGACTAGTGGTCCATAAGTCCTCAGGAGAGCTGGCTCTTTGAGCCTCTCCTGCCTCCTTGACGGCAGGAGATGATGGCTCAGCCTTGTGCAGGGAGACACAGCTGCTGGGTGCACAGCCACTGGAAGGTTGGAGTTCTAACTTCTGTGTTGATTTCCAGGGCAGGAGAGAAGGAAAGGAGAAAGCAGGGGTGGGGGTTGGGGGTGGGAGACTTATAAAGGAAAGGGAGAGAAAGAGAAAAGAAACTATTAGTAGAATTTAAGGGAAGAGACTAGACTGGAGGGAAGGAAGACACTGGGAGATGCAAGAGTTTTTAAATGGAGAGAAAGAAAAGGCATAAAATGAAACGGAGATGACTTTTTTTTTTCCTAGGGCAGAAGGGTGCGTTGGACAGAGTAATGGTAGTTAGGTGAGGATTTGAATCCCCCGGCTGGGCTGCACTGGTGCAGGACCAGCTCCACCAGGGGGCAGTGTGGAGCTCTTGCTCCCTCTACCTGTAATTCACCTTCTCCAGGTGTGAAGGCAACACTGAATGAGCTGACGTCATATCCCTTGGATAGAGTCTGCTACTTGTTATTTGAAGGGTAAGACAGGCATTGAGCTTTTTGGAGATTAATTTTTGATTTATTGGCTGTAACAATGATTTATTCCTATATACCCCCAGGGCAAAGAAGGGGTTGTAAATATTTTAAATGCTGTTAGCCGGTGACAAGAAACGTTGCTGGCTGGGGAGTAGGGCAGATGGGAATTTCAAATGCCTTCCCTAAATTACTTAAAGGAAGACTGTGATCTCTTGCTAGCCTGTTTAAGATCAAGGCTGGTGGGGAGGGGGAGAGAAACATTAAATTGTCTTATTAACTCCCACAAAGTGTGTTTTCCTTGCTGAATCCTTAGGTTCTCTGGGATGGGGCAGGATTGGGTTTCTCAGACTGTTCTCAGACTTCTGGGAAGTTGGAGCAGCTGCAGACAGAGGAAAATGAGGCAGCCACAGGGGTCCTCTGACCCGAAGAGCCCAGGACCAAGGTCAAGCAGGATGTGGGGAGCCCTCTGGACTAAGAAGCTGACTCTGTCTCCCCACCTGTTAAATGGATCTATCATCCTTGAAAGGGCCCTGGTCAGCTTGAGACTGTGAGCATGGCTCTGGCAGGCCTTACCTTTCTCTGTGATTTCCTCTGCCTTGCTAAAACCCATGAGATTACATTCTTAAACCACCACGGTCTATTCCATTATGTGACCACTCCCTCCTCCTGAGGCTGACTGTCAAGGTCCAGCTATCGAAGTATTGAAGTCCAGCAATCAAAAGCCCTCTTTGGCTCACCTAATTAACATGCCCAACGAAAATTAAACACCTCGTCCTGACACGGGCTTTCCCCTTGTGCCTTTAAACACTCTCATTTTCCTCTGGGCCACATCTGTCTCCTCTCTATCCAGAGACAGTCCTTTGTCCCCTCCTCCCCTGGAACAAATACCCCTCCCCTCCCTTGTCCCTTTTCTCCCCTCTCCTTTGCTCCCTTCCCCTTCTCCCTCTTCCTCTATCTCCTGTCTTTGTCCTTTATCCCTGACCTCTGTCTCTCTGAGGCAAAAACATCTTTGTGCTGAGAACTTGGCCTGAGAACTTGGTCCTGGGGGTCCTGAGCCAATACTTTTTGTATTCATCCTTACTGGCGCAGTGTGGTAATGGTAGTTAGGGAATGGTAATGGCTGAAGACTGAGCTGATAAGTCTTCACTTGACATAGTCCAAGTGTCTCTGTTCTCCCCCCCAACCCCCGCCCCTGGCACTAGCCTCTGTCTCATCTGGTTCCATGCTGAGAAGACACAATATGACAGTTTCTCTGGCTTCCTCTCTCCTTGGTTCTTGTGCCAGCCCTGATTTTTGGGAAGAGATAGTGAGGGCCTTCTACACGATGGGAGAACCATGGAGGAGCATTAGATCCCAGCCTACTTGGGAAACCAGACACAAGCCAGTAGTGCATTGTGGGTGATGATCCGTGTCAGCTCCCTGGGTGCTTGCCTAGCCTGGATCCTCTCAGGGATGGAACCCAGCCAAGGAGAGTCCAACACCTAGTGGATGCTCCCAAAATTTAAGAATCAAAGTAAAGAGTAATTTAATGAGGTATTTTTAAAAATCAAAAAGTAGGAGTTGGAGAGATGGCTCAGTGTGTGGAGTGCTTGCCGTGAATGCATGAGGCCTGCATTTGGGTCCCCAGCACCCATGTAAAAGTCCAGTGCAAGGACTGGAGAAATGGCTGTGCAGTTAGGAGCACTTGCTGCTCTCCCAGAAGGACCCACATCCAGTTTCCAGTACCGATCAGACAGGGCAGAGCCACCTGCAACTCCAGCTCCTGGGGATCTGACACCCCTAATTTGGTCTCCCTGGCCACCACCACACAAATGGCGGATGCTCACACAGATGTTCACACATACATATAAATAAAAATAAAATAAAAAACCAATAAAAACGAAACACCTGTAACCCCAGCACAGTGGAGATGAAGGTAAAGGCTCTCTGTAGCTCACTGGCAAGCCAGCTTACTGAGGAAGGTATCTCAGTGTCAATCTCTGGCTGTCACATGGTCTTATATAGGTGCGCGCGCGCGTGCACATGCACACACACACACACACACACACACACACACACACACACACACAGAGTATATTCTTCCATTGGATGTCAGTTCCTAAAATAATTCTAAGTATAGCCTGGGCATTGCAATCAGACCATCCCAAGAAAGACTCAAGGTTAGACCCCAAATTTATTTAGTCACAGTAAGAGTGTTAATTCCAGCTTCACACTGCCTGCATCACGTGCTACGAACCAGGGACAAGGCATCAATGGGTATCAGATGCAGATACCAGTGCAGCCAAGCCCCAAGGGTTAAAGCTCCCTGGAGCACTGTTGCTGGCCTTGTGTCCCTTTCTGAGTGGGACACTAGGAGCCTGGAGAGCTGAGTGTGTGGCTCCTCTTTAGCATGCAGACTGCTGTATCTCGTGTGCTTAGCACATGGGTTTCCATTTAAAATTCTTGCTCTCTGAGCTGGAGAGATGGCTCAGCAGTTAAGAGCACTGACTGCTCTTCCAGAGGACCTGAGTTCAATTCCCAGCAACCACATGGTGGCTCACATCCATCTGCAATGGGATCTGATGCCCTCTTCTGGTGCTGTCTGAAGACAGCTACCGTTTATTCATATACATAAAATAAATGAATCAGTCAAAAAGATTCTTGCTCTCATTTTCCCTTTGGTGTGTTTCTCGTGTTTCAATTCAAGCTGCCTTAAATCCATTTTAGTACAAGGTAGAGAATAAATGTGCCTCTCTGATCCATACTACAGACAGCTTCCCACGTAAAGTTTCCCTAACAGTTCCTGCACAACAACGCCGAGAATGGCTATATCTCTGTGTGCTAACTACACTGCCGGTTGGGTTTAAAGTTGAGGGTTCTAATGAGTGCTCTAGAAACAAAGGCACTGGGTATAAAAGGCAAGAGTGGGCTCCAGTGTCTGCCTTGGGGAGAGGTGATACATGGCTAGGTAGATGATTAGTCTGTAAATTAGTGTGTGCGGTTGTGGAAACAGAGTGGTCCCCCATCTGCCCCAGGCAAGCTGAAAACCTAGGAGAAAGACTGGTGTGGTCTGACAGCCTACGAGCCAGGGAGCCAATGGTGTAGACTCCCGTGTGGAGGTCTGGTAATCAGGAAGAGGGATGATGAATGATGACCTGCTGTCCATCAGGCAGGATTGGCAGTTTATAAATAGCAGGGATTTTTGGAAGCTGGGGAGTCTCCATGCATGATACTGGCACCTAACAAGGAGTGTGACACAGAGAGGAAAGGCAGGGTCAAACTCAGCCCTCCCATCAGGGACTTGCTTCCACTGTAGCTGACTCCCAAGATGATGTATTGAACCTACACTGGGGTCTGAGCCCCATGACCTAATCAACTCTTAAAGACCTTGGTCTCAATAGCCTCTACATTGACAAGTACCTTTCACGTGGATTTTGGAGGGTATTCCCAGGTCAGCAAGCAGGCAGTCATTGAATTCAACCTTCCTACACATCTTTATTGTATTAAGGCCCTCCTCTATGGAATGACATTCCCCCACACCTATGGCCATCTGCTGAACACCGTCCACCACCACAGTGCTAATCTCTACTAGAAATTTCCTCTATTTACAGTTAACTATAATCTAACCATGCCTTAGTCTAGCCAAGTTGACAGTTACCCTCAGATTTGCCTCTGTCTTTATAAAGTCTTTCCAGATTTTCTTCCAAATCTCCATATTTGAGTGTGCTGTGTGTTTCCTACACGGGCCTCAGACCACACCCATATACATGTGCCTTTATCAAGTATTTGCTGAACATCTACTATGGACTCAGATGCTGTCCTAGGTGATTAAGCAACACTGGTAAGTGACGCAAGGGTCCCTGACCACTGTCTTCTTTGTCATCTGGCTGGTGCTATGGCATCTGCGTGCCTCTTATTTCTGATTGGTTTATAATAACAGTGTGCATGCTTCATATCCATGCCTGTGGGGTTTGTGTGGGTATCTCAGCATACCCAGTGTTGCCAGCTGGCCAACCAAGCATCCTCTTAGGCAAACATATGCACACAGATCTCTGGATGCACCAGCAGGCAGAGCCTGCCTGAGGCAAATGAGTGTCCCCAGACTTCATGCCACGTTCCGTGTTCCCAGACTCACAGTACATTTTGTGCTCTGGTGACCCTTCCAGGCTGGACCTAGAAGCCTGTGCTCTGAAGCTCTGAACAAGCTCTCCAGCCCTCTAATGACCTCACTTAAGATAGCTGGCAGACATGGAAGGATGACTATGTAGCTGGGTTACCTGCACCTATCTGCAGCCAGCAGCGCCCCTGAGGACAGTGAGCAAGCCAGCACTTGATGGTTCTCACTTGATTCTACCTGGCTATAGCACAATGTACCTGGCATCTGTGTAAAGACCATTTCCTACCTCAAAACTCTTCAGTGCGTTATGAGTTTGAGGCTAGTTTTGGCTACATAGCAAGACCTTGTCAAGAAGGAGATGTGGTAGAGTGGAGAATGTCAAGTGTATGCGGGATAGAAGAACAATTCTTGAGGGCCTACACATAATATATGGCCTTTGGTCTAGGGCTCTGCCCATTGACTCAGACCCCTCCAAATGAGCTCTGGTTCCCAGCCAGGGTGTCAGATCTTGTGAAGCTCCTTTCTGCACACATAGGTTGCAGTACCCCCACACCATCTTGAAAGTGCTCAGGTATCCAGGCTGAGAAATGGGCCTGGAAGACAGGTCTTGAAGCCTTGTCAATATCTGTGGTGTGTGAAGCTCATGGGACCAGGCAGCTTGTCAGGGAAAGAGCATACATCTGGGAGCTCACTTATCTATGGCTGTGGATCCACAGAAGGGCAAATTTCTCCTCTGTGGGATGGGGGAAAGGTTGCTACCCGCTCCCATGGTAGCAGCTGACACTTCTGCTTTGTTTATGCAGCTATGGACACACTTTCTCGGAGCTGGGCACACAGGTTTGAATCCTGGGCCTCTGTGTCAGATGACTGTAAGCCACGCTGCCATTTCTAGCCCCCGAAATCGCAGAACTAGGTTTTGGGGTGAGCTCAAGCAGCAGCAACAGACTTCCTCTTTCCACCTGCCCAGAACGCCTGCATCATGGGCTCCAGGTGCTGGCCACCTAGTTGCTGGACCAGCTAGAACTGAAGCTAACTGACCACATCCTAGAGTCCTGATAGTACTCAGGGTGCTGAAACCCTGCTTCTCTGTGCCTCAGAGCTGGCCTCCTCTGTCCCTCAGCAGCCCTGCCCAGTGATCAGGAACACACTCAACATAAGCAGGGCATAAATATTTATGACATGCAACTAATGCAGTGGCTTATAGGATTCCTGGAGCTTCAGGCAGGCGTTCTTTGCACAAGAAGCATTTTTATGTGAGGAGGTGGTCCTGGGCGGGAGAGCAGTGTATGCAAGCAGAGAGGGGGCTCTTAGCCTCTTAGACTGTTCTGGAAGCCTGCCCTTCACTGCGGCAGCTGAGTGTTTCCATTTGCGGAGAGGCTTGGCTGGCAGCTGCCACCATGCACTCTGACAATCCATCAGCCTTTGAAGAATGCTCTTCAGAAACCCCACCCCAATGATACCAGATGTATGCCAACCAGGGATTGGAAAGAATTCCTTAGCCACTCACCCACCTACCCATCTGGAAGCTGAGTCCTCAGGAGATGGGTAGAGCAGGGGGCTCCTATTCTCATTGTCAGAGCGTCTAGATGGCTTTCAGAGCTGAAACCAAGGATGGCTGCCTCTGCCCCCCACCCAATCCCCCCCCCTCAGGGTGATTCAACCACATTCCCAGCACCCAGCCCCCAAGGCAAGAAACACACATATCAAACCAACTGTGGTGGTGCACATCTGTAATCCTAGCACCTAAACCAGCTCCAGCTAAATTAAAGTTGTATAGTAAGACCCTGTCTCATCAAACAAAGAAACAAACAAAGAGAGACAGCAAATATCTTAGACTTCCAACAATAAACAAAGGTTCACACATATCTAAGTCAATCCCTTCTCTTCTGGCCGGTATCCTCACTAGGGCCATCGCTAACACCCTTTGACATGGCTTCTCAGATCCTGAGGGCGGAGGTGAGGCGTGGTGAGCAAAGTCGTGAGACACGAGGCTTTCTGCAGAGTGGTCCACTGCCTGGGCCTGCAGTGGAGTGTTGCTACCCTGTGGGCCTTTTCCTGGAGGCATCAGTAGTGGCCAAACCTGACCTGGCCTTTGAGGACCATGGCCAGCCCAGGCTGGAGAGGAAAAGGCTCCTTTAGTGGAAGGAGGGCCTTTCAGCCGACCTCCCACACAGCGAGAGTTAGCTACCTGTGAACACCCACTTCCACCCCTCCAACACCAGCTCCCAATCCACTTCCATTCCCAATCTGCACATCTGTTCCTCAAGAATCTAAACCCTTCCCACTTGCTCCTTTAGCCAAACTAGTCTCCTCCTCCCTAACCAGCTCCTCTGCTGAGGGGTTAAGTAAGAAATTGTTTAAGGCTATGGATAGGGGTGGGGGTGGTGAGCGCAGAGCTAATTCTTCCCTCCTCAGGGCACCATGGCTAGCATAAATCTCCCCTTCTTTCTCTTAACACCTGGCCAGCTCCTTGTCACTGTGCTAACAACATTGTATTGATTTGCTCACGTGACCATTTTCCCCCAAAGACCATAAACTCCTTGAGAGCTGAATCTATGCTTTGTTTGTGTTTTTGAACTCGACTACCCACCAGTGTCCAATACAGAAGAGGCACTTCATAAGTGCAGAGTGAAAACTCCCCCAAGCTTATAAATTCACAAAAGCAAACGTAAGCTCCAGTTGTTGGTGCTGTTCCTCAGAAAGGCCAGCGTTGACTGAAGAAAAAAAAAGCCTGCTTACGGCCTACAGGGCTTTCCAGAGGCCTGCTGCTGCCCCCAACTCCAAGCACAAGGTCAGCTGCCTGCCACCCTTCCTACTGGTGTGTCATTTCCACAGGAGGAGAGGACCCCTATTCTTGCAACAGAAAAAGTGAGTCACCCAGAACAAGTGCGGCACAAGCGGGCTGCCTAATAAAGACAATGCTGATCCTTCCCCGTGTTCATGGCATCCATTAACAGAGAAACAGAGACATTGCTCTGGGATGCCCATCTTGCTTTAAGCACAAAACCGAGAGTGTGGATACGAGTGAAGCTCATCCCCCACCTTCTAGGGCCACCAGTGCAGCTGAAGACCTGTGCCCTGCAGTATTCTCTGGGCAGCTCAGTCAGGGTGCAATTACAGACTGCACTACACATTGTAGTCACTCCTGTGGGTGTCCTAGGGGTGGGAGCCGAGAGGCTGGTGGCATTTTATGTGACGCACAGAACAATGAGGCAATGCTAAGGGTAGGAGTAGAAAAGCAACTGAGGCAAAGATGCAGCAACGGTAAGTTCCAGATCCTGCATGCTGCATGGCTACAGCAGGGGAGGGGAGGTCAGCCCAAGGGCTGAAGGGAAAGGGGCAGAGGCTGGAACGCACCTTGGTGATAAGAAAACTTTTCATTGTTAGGACAGAAAGAATGAAAGCAACAGTGTGCACCCCAAACTACTCCATTCTGAAAAAGAAAATAAATTGGGCTGTGGAGGGCTCAGTGAATAGGGAGCTTGGCGTGCAAATGTGGAGACCAGGGTTCACATCCCCAGCACCTATGCAAAGCTAGGCAGACATGATGATATCCTGCACTCTTAGTACTCAGGGGATCCCTGTCTGGTTCTCTAGCTAGACTAGGTGGAATCAGCGAGCTCCAGGTTCAGTGAGAAACACTGCCTCAATAATCAAGGTACAGAGGACCACAGAAGGTACAGAAAGCCTCCAACAACAACACTGGGCCACCATACACATGCACACAATGCACACATGCAACCACACATATGTGTGCCCTTAGACATGTAAACATGCATGCACACACACAATGCATGCATATACATTTATAATTTATTTTAAATTAATTTAAAATAATTAATTAAAAGTTTATTTAAAGTTAAATTAAATTATTAATTAAATTAATTTAAATTAAATTAATAATTTAATTTAAAGTTAACCTAGCCCGGTTTAAGAAACTAGCCTCACAAAAGACCTTTGGCTCACAGTTCTATTTTTCAGCTCCCATTGGTAACTGTCTTCTCAGTCCAGAGATCCATAAGAATCAAAAGCTTGGGCTGGAGACATGGCTCAGTGGTTAAAAGCACTCACTGCTCTTACACACTTACAAAGATCCTGAGTTCAAGTCCCAGCACCCACATGGCAGCTCACAACCATCTGATGCCATCTTCTGGTGTGCAGGTGTACATGCAGACAAAGGACCTATATACATACATACACACATCCATACATAATACATACATACATAATACATACATACATACACACATACATACATACATGTATGTATGTAGAGAGCTCATGGTGCCGATTCTAGGAATTTGGCAAGAATTTGACATTGGGCTAGGACAAGGCTCAAGATGAATACAGCCGAGGAATTGTATTGTATTCCTTGTATCTTGGTCATCTTGACAATCCCTAGACACAGTGACCACTGGATTTTGTTTATTGCTTTGTTTGTTCTTTGACTACTTTGTCTTTGATCTAGAACTGACCCTGTTCTTTGCATGTATCTTGAATGGTATAACAGCAGAATGGAAAAAAAATAAAGCTGCTTCAGCCTCAGCACTGGCTGGAGTTACATTACAATGTTGTCTAACTGTCTTTTTCTTTTCAGTCCTTACTCCGTCCCCCGAGACCCTGCCGACTGACTGAGCTGACTAGGACAAATAAATAAATAATAAATAGATCTTAAAAACAAGACGCTTGATTTTCACACAAATGACAACATACTACATACAATGTTTTAGATTTTTTTTCAATTAAAATATACAAGTGATCATGGTTAATGTCAGCTGTCAACTTGGTTGGATTAATAAATGTTTTGGGGTGCTGGGGAGGTGGGTCTGTGAATCAAGTGCTTGCTGTAGAAACACGAGGTTCAGAGCTCAAATCTCCAAAACCCATGCGAAGCTGGGTGCAGTGCAGCGTGCCTCTCATCCCAGTGCTCTTAAGATGAGGTTCGAGGCAGGGACAGAGAATCCTCAGACGCTCCTGGGCCAGTTAGCCCAGCAGACACAGCAGGGAAGCACAGAGTAGAAGGCAAGGACCATGGGCCAAATAAAGATGAGGAAAGAATGCACTGGAGGTCGGCTGAACAGTTAAGAGCCTTTCTGCTCATTCAGAGGACCTGGTGGGTTCAGTGCCTAGTACCCACATCAGGTACCTCACAACCACCTGTAACTCCTGGGGATATGATACCCACTTTTGTTTTCCAAAGACAGAAAGCAGACATGCTGTGCACATACGTATATACAGTCACTGACACATATATAAAATGAAAATTAAAGAAAGAAATATTTTACTTACTTACTTTGAGTAGTGGTGGCGCTGGTGCTAGAGCTCACTATGTAGACCAGGCTGAGACTCAAACTCACAGAGATCCTCCCTCTTCTGCATCCAAGGGCTGCGATTAAAAATATGCATCACCATACCTGGCTCATAAATCAATCTTTTTTTAAAAAAATAATGTTTAACAGGGAAAAAAAAGAAAAAGCCAGCTGACCACCAGTGTTTCCTCTTCTCTGCTTCTGATGTGACTCCACAGGAGCCAGCAGCCTCACATTCCCGACACCCACCTTCACCGCCATTCACAATGCAAGGTCTCTGGTGGCATTCTCCCTATGTTCCGAGATCGAGAGAAAGGATGAGTTCAGAGGCAAGGGAATTTTGGAGGAGGAAGTTTCAAGACAGCATAATATATAGTCTGTGGACTTACACGATTTACAGTGGGAAAGGCAGAAAGTCGAATAGAAAAATAAACGTGCAGTTTGGCAGAAAAAGGAATCTGAACCCAGTTAAAGCTGCAGACCAAGGGTGGGCCAAATGTTAGGTCTAGAAAGTGATTTGTGTAACTGTTGTTCAAACGTTGTGATGGTTCATTTTCATCTTCAGCTTGATATGATTTGCCTGATTTGAAACCATCTAGGAGACACACCATGAGGGTCTTTCCAGAGGAGTGTGACTGAGGAAGGAAGACCCTGAACCTTCTCATGCACACTTATGCAAGAGTGGGAAAGTCCAGACTGAACAAAATATGAGAAAACAATGTGTACGGATGAGCCCTACCATGAAAGGGTGAGCCAAAGGAGGACTTCTCTTCGGTCTCTTCGATCCCTTCTTGTCAAGTATTTAGCATCGAACACAGGTTCCTATAGCACTTGCATTCTCTCTCTCTCTCTCTCTCTCTCTCTCTCTCTCTCTCTCTCTCTCTCTCTAGGGTTTTATACTATTTGACCAATTTCTTTGTGATAAATTAATTTAACCAGATCAATGTTCATGAACACTTAGATTTTTGAATTATTGTAATTGGTGTTGAAATACTATTCTCACGTATCCATCCATGTATACATGCAAATCTACAGGCATAGCTGGGCTCAGAGGTATGGCAGGCAGTCTCAATAATGCACCATAGAAGTGTCTTTATACAAAGGTACCCGGTTCCTCCTCAACAGGACTAAACTTAACCTTTACATCCTAACCACAGTGTGGTCTCAGCACGGTGCACATCTGCATTCAGGGTGAGTTGTTCTTTCCAGATGTTTAGAGGCCTTTATTCTCCTTTTCTTTCCTGTGTGTGTGTGGGGGAACTTTCCTGTGGGAAAAAACCTTTGTCCACTTCTATTAATTTGTTGGTATTTTCTTAATGATTGGCAGGAAATTTTTATTTGTCAAAATAACTTCTTTTTATACTGTTGCATATATTTCCCAGTCTGTCGTTTGTGTTTTTATTTTAGGCATTCATGTGTGTTTATCTGTGTATGAATGTTTCTGAGTGTAGGGGCAGGCATGTGTTGCATGCATGTGTATGTACATGTGTGCATATGTGTACGTGTGTGTGTATGTGTGTGCATGTGTGTGTGAATGTGCATGTGTGCATATGTGTACGTGTGTGTGTATGTGTGAGTGTTTACTGGCCAGACAAAGGCATCAGGTGACCTCGTCTGTCATTCCCTGTCTATTCCTTTGAAACAGGGTTTCCTCTCTGAACCTGGGGCTCATTTTTTTCTAGGCTAAGCTGGAAGCCAGCTACCTCTAGAGATCCTTCTATTTCTGCCCTATGTGGACCTGGGATTTCAGGCATACTTTGAACATCCAGCTTGTTGTATATGGTTCTGAACTCGGCTCCTCGTGAGTGCCCATAACATCAGGGCCATCTCTTCAGCCCACTTTTATTTCTTCACTGGTAACTTTTGCTATGAGGCTTTTATATATGTGGTTTGAGCAAATTAATCTTTTCTTTTATAACTGTGGGTTTGCCCACACCTACACAATAGCACATACTTCAAGATTATAAAAATATACCTACGTGTTTTCTTTTGTATGGGTTTAATTTTATTTTTAATTATTTGGTTGGTCGATAACAAATTTTAGTTTTAAGAATGATTATTTCTTTTCCTTAACTTAGATTTCATGTTTACCTGCTTCTAAAAGTCACCTCATTCTTTTTACTGTGGGGATAATAACCAGCCCCCTAAATATAGGTCATTTCTATACAGTGTGGTATTATAAAGAATAATGTGAGCAGTACCCATCTCACTGGCATCCAGTGCTTATGCAGTTAGTATTGGTTACATGCCACTGAGTGATCGGGTTAAAGATTCAGATTCCAGGGCTGGAGAGAGATGGCTCAGCAGTTAAGAGCACTGACTGCTCTTCCAGAGGTCCTGAGTTCAGTTCCCAGCAACTACATGGTGGCTCACAGCTATTTGTAATAGGATCCGATGCCCTCTTCTGGGGGGTCTGAAGGCAGCGACTTGACCGTGTACTCATATACATAAATAAAGCTTAAAAAAATTTCAGGTTCCAGTTCAGTACATTCAGGGGAACTTGGGGTCTAAGATCTGTAACAGGTCCCCTTAGTCTTCTCAGCCCCGTGCGATTCTTCACCTCTCTATTATGCGGCCAGTGACTTGGGAAGGAGGGCGCATTCACAAGCCGTCTACTTCTGTCTTTGAAGAACTTGAGCGGTGAGGGATTTTCCATTAAGTCAAGTCTATTTCTAAGCCCTGGTTCGGCCACTTGGGCACAGGCCTCGCTCCTGTGCCGATGCTTTAGCATTTTGCTCGACAGTCTTCATGTTTTCTCTTTCTCTACCTGTGCCACAGATGCCCGAGTCCTGGGAGGGCAAAGAGGAACTTTTTCCTTTGAACCTAGTCTCTGACCTAAGCCCTCCCTCTACTTGACTGGCCAAATAAGTTCATGAAGTGTTCTCAGCCATGCCTCCAACCCCCATGCTTCTGAAGAAGACTCTCCTAGTCTAATGGGATGGGGGTGGCTGGTTGGGTGGATGCCGAGAGGTAAGAACTGAGAGAAAGAAGGCCCCAGTGATGTATTAGCAAATGCTTAGCTCGGCTCTTCTGCTCTTCGGCTCTCTAGCTCTCCCGATCTCGGCCCTGACGTCTAGCACTTGCTTATTCGGTGGTGTCTAGCCTCCCTCCACCACCAATGTCTAGCTGGCAGAGTCCCATCACTGCATGTGGTAACAGTTAGAGCAGTCCCAGGCAACAGAGACAGTAAATATAAAAATCCCCAGTGACAATAGATTGTAGCGTAATCATTAGAAAATTAGGGGTTTTAGTGCTTGCTGTATTTTTAATGTATTTAGTTGTAAATTTTTAAAGAAGGCTATATTTAGCAACACGTTTTCGAAATATAGCTATCTGCTCTCGTGAGCCCGTTTGAGCCAGCTCCAGCTAGTCCTTTTGGGCCTCAGCTTTGATAGTTGGAATCTATCTTCAAGGACAGACAAGCCTTGGAGGCTCCTTACTGCCTGTGCCTTTGAGACGCTCCCAGCGACGCCAGCATCAGCTCTCTGCCACCCCCTATCGTCGACACTGGTGTCAGCAAGCACCAGAGAGCCTTACCTTCTGGGATACATTTGCACATCCCAGCACAGGTGATGTAGTCCCTTTCCTCAGACTTTTTGTGTGGTTCTTCATCTTTATTATGCACCCCATCACTTGTGGGGGAGGGGGAAGAGGTAGCACTCACACGGCATCTCATTATGACTTTGAAGTTGACAGTGAGGGTTTTCCTATTAAGTTAGTCTATTTCTAAGCCCCAGTTCTGTGCCCTGGGCACAGGCAGAGGAGATCCACCCTCTATCATCAGCCAGTTACTCTCTCCCCGTACTCACCAGGGCAATGGGTCCTCTGAGTTCAGCCGCTCCCGCGGGGAGGTGCAAGCACCCTGCCTTACTTGGAGCTGTAGCGCCATCTACTGCCTCTGTAGGGACATTGGCGTGTTCACCGGCTCTTCAGTACCGCCCAGGCATCCCAGGCAGAGCCTGAGTGCGCTATGCTGATTTTGTGTGAGGTAGAAAGTCTCTCCAGACATCTATCTGCCAGGTTGGCTTCCTGGCACAGGGCAGGCCGGGAGAGAAGCAAAGAGCCACACTTTTCCGGGAATGTGCTTCTTACCACATCAATGTGGATTACAGCTGAGAGCTCCAGCCAGGTCTACCCTGGGGTTCCCCTCAGCCAGCAGCTTTCAAGCCTCATCGCCCAAGACCATCTGTGAGATACATTTACAGTAGACACAGCAGTCCAGGATATCCTGTGTAGAGAAGGTTCTAGAAGCCATGCTTACCCTTGCTGTGTATATAATGCATTTGGACACTTCTGTTATTCTTTTTTTCCCATTAGGGGAAAAAGGAAAAAAAAGCCAGCCACAACTTCTGTAAAGAGAACAACTCATTCTCTGATTGGCCATTATCTGTTGTTTGCAAAATACTAGCCTAAACTAACACATCGGTTCACTGAGAAGAACTACGGAGCAAAGAAAGAAGAAATGTGCTCCCCCAGTGAACCATGGGTAGATTCATCAAGGTCCAGGTTGCCCCTGTCTAACCCTGCACTCTTCTCTAGTCGCTGGCCTTTTCTGGGTTCTGAGCCGCACCCTCAGCATGGAAGCCCAGAGGCTCCACTGGCCTTGTTCTGAACATTTATGCCACCTGGATGTGTGTGCAGGCATCCCAGAGCCCCAGAGGTCAAGGTTCACCATCTTCTGGAGAGAAGCTTCTGTTTGTAGCATCAGGCAGGCTTGCTAGTGGGGAGGACAAAGGCAGGTTAATAGGTGGTGTTAGCATTCTTACTCCAAGTCACAGGACTAAAAGTAGCCTCTGGGATGTCTGTCTGTCTGTCTGTCTGTCTGTCCGTCTGTCTTTTTATGTTTTAGACAGTGTCTCACTATTACATTGTCCTCAAATGGACACTTCACTCCTGGGACTGAATTTCTTTCTTTTTAAAAAAAATAATTTATTTTTATTTTTTGTGTATTGGTGTTTTGACTGCATGCATATCTGTGTGAGATTGCCAGATTCCCTGGAACAGGAGTTACAGACAGTTGTGAGCTGCCATGTGGGTGCTGGGAATTGAACCTGGGTCCTCAGGAAGAGCAGCCAGTGCTCTTAACTGCTGGGTCATCTCTCCAGCCTGACCTGAGACTATTTTCCTTCCTTCCTTCCTTCCTTCCTTCCTTCCTTCCTTCCTTCCTTCCTTCCTCCCTCCCTCCCTCCCTCCCCCCTCTCTGTTTCTTTCTTTTGTGTGTGCTTGCAGGAGAGAGAGAGAAGGCATGTGCAGGTATACACATGTCACAGCATGCATGTGTAGATCAGAGGACTACTTTTGAGAGTGTTCTTTCTTTCTAACATGGGCTCTGAGGTTCAAACTCATATTATCAGGTCTGTACAGCAAGTATCCACTGAGCCATCTTGATGACTCTGGACCTCACTTCTAAAGTTTGAGTCTTAGCTGATTCTTTAAAACCCAATGGTTCCTGGTGCAGTGTTACTAGGTGTGGAGGTTTGAATAGGTACGCCCCCCCCATGTGTTTGCAGGCGTAGCCCATAGGAAGTAACACTATTAGAATGTGTGTTCTTGTTGGAGGAAGTGTATCACTGTGGAAGCAGGCTTTGAGGTCTTACATATGCTCAAGCTATGCCCAGAGAGACACGTAATCTCCTCTTTGCTTCCTGTGGATCAAGATGTAGAACTCTCAGCTCCTTCCCAAGACCATGTCTGTCTGCACACTGCCATGCTTCCCACCCTGATGATAATAGACTAAACCTCTGAAACTGTAAGCCAGGCCAAATACAATGTTATACTTTATAATATGGAGTTACCTTGGTTACTGTGCCCTTCCCCCAGCCTTGAGCAGGCCTGAAGGATCTTGATTACCACAGTAGACCAAACAATAGGACCCAGGAGGTGTTACCCACCTTGGCAGAGTAGACTGCCTGCTGAGCTTGTCTTGAGACACCTCGGCTTTGACTAAGGTTGGGTTCCCCTCACCCACACTGGCTGAAGCAAGAAGGGGTTCGGTGGTGGGGGTGGGGCTTTCCCTTTAAATTGAGAGCTGAACATTAAACTCTGAGCCTTGATCAGGATACTTGTCTTGGTAAAATCTTTTCTCTCCCTTCCGTCCCTTCTTTCATTCCCAGCCCCCCTTTCAAGAGAACCCAGTTGTTTCACAGCTACAGATTGGAGCCCGAAATGAGGGACCTGAAAACGGGGTGTGGGGGGTGTGGGGGGTGTGGGGGGGGGTGGGGGTGTGGGGGGTGTGGGGGGTGTGGGGGGTGTGGGGGGTGTGGGGGGTGTGGGGGGTGTGGCGGGGGGTGGCAGCTGAGGAATGCTGTCTTGGGAGGAGCTCCACTGAAAACAATGAAACTAAATCATAACACATTATGTGTTCACTAGGTGAACAGTAGTGGAAAGATACATCCACAAGATTTTCCTAGAGGGTATTTTGGCATTTAAAAAAAAAATAAAGTGCTAAGTTGAATGTATGGGGGGGGGCGCGGCTGGTGAGATGGCTCAGTGGTTAAGAGCACTGACTGCTCTTCCAGAGGTCATAAGTTCAAATCCCAGCAACCACATGGTGGCTCACAACCATCCATAATGAGATCTGATGCCCTTATATGGGTGACTGAAGACAGCTACAGTGTACTTACATAAAATAAATAAATAAATTAAAAAAAAAAAGAATGTATCTGGGGTTGTAGCTCAGTGAGTAGAGAGCTTGTGAAGACCCCCAGACTTGGGAGACCCTTCCTCAAGTCTCAGGAAATCACGACCACCCAAAAATCACAAATAACCATACCTGGATGCAATCAGCAGAGGTTTATTGGGGAGAGTTGGCTAGCCAATGGTCAAAACTGCTTGTCCACACAGAAATAGAATTTTGACAAAAGGCCAGCAAGCTGAGGGGTTTTGTTTGTTTGTTTGTTTGTTTGCTTGTTTGTTTGTTTGTTTTATATCATGGGGTGGGGAAAGGAAGGAATTTTCATGCGGTTACACATGATTGGTTGCATTTTCGAGCAGTTACACATGATTGGTTGTTTTACAAATTTTGAACATCAGCAGGCTGTAACACTGGGAAAACCTCAAGGGGGGGGGTAACCAAGAACAGTGGAACATTTCAGAGGAATCCACCCTAAATGATTTAGAGCCACGTGAAAATTACTCTGCATACTCATTCTTCTCAAAAATGTAGTTTTACCATGTCACTGTGCCCTACCCTGTCATTACCAACTATTTCAGGTTAAATATTTCTCACTTTCTCCAGTCACAGCCCCATCTAGATAACTTGTATCCTTTTTGTGGTCAGGAATGTGTCTTCCTGCTTTGGGCTTTTCCCACCCACAGGTGGGGTCTACTCCCTGAGGCTTGAGGAATGTAATCCAGCAAGTGTCCTCTGATTCAGGGATAATGTCCTCCACCCGGAGTGTGTCCCAGGGCAGTGAAGGCCTGAAATCTTATTTTCAGTTCCACGTTCTGGAACTTGTACTTTTTCTGCTCAGGTCTAAGGGCAAAGAAAAAAACCTGCATATTTTTCACAAAATGGTCTTTATAATTTTTCACTCTACACTTGCTAGGGTTCAGAATTCCAACTCCAGCGCTGAATGAAGTGGGCATGGTGGCACACACCTCTAATCCCAGCACCTTAGGAGTTGGAGGCAGAGGTCAAACGTTCAGGGCCATCTTCAGCTATAGCGACTTTGAAGTAGCCCTGGGATACCCACGATCCTGTCTCAAAACATATAAAACAAACCAAAATAGTTTAAATGTTCAAGCCCACCAATCTAGACATTCTATTGGTAGGAATTTAATATAAGGAGCTAAATATTATATGTATAAAGATGACTACCATTGAAGACCCCCTCTCTAGGGAGACCCTCATGCAAGCCTCAGGAAGTCACAGCCACCCCAAAACTTGCAAGATACCGAATCTGGATGCAAACAGCAGAGAGTTAGCCGGCTAATGCTCAATTCCATGCAGGAGTTGAATTGACAAAGACCGGCTGGCTGAGGGGCTTTTTAAAAGGGGAAAACCACAAGCCAGGGGAGTGAGGAGTGGGTGATGGGTTGCTAAGGAAACATAACATAAAAATAGTGGAAAATTCCAGAGGAACCCAACCTAAGTGAGTCAGGGTCATGTGGAAAACACTCTGTATACTCATTTTTCTCAAAAATGTGGTCTTGCCATGTCATTGAGGCCTTGCCCTGTCACTTGCTCAACTATTTCTCAGTTGCTCTGGACACGGCCCTGCCCTGTCATCGTGGTCACTAGTTTCTCAGCACCACCTAGATGACTTGCATTCCTCTCTTCCCTTTGTCTTTAGCTGGTTTCTGAAACCAGCCAGTCTACATTTTTAGCTTGCTTCAGAGAAAATTTCCATGTCCTTTAAAGTGAGGCCTAAAGAAAAGCCTATATACATTTTATAAAATGATTTTTATAATTTTTCACTCTACACCATAACATCTTGTATTTTTCAAAAAATATTTTATTTTTTAGGTACATGGATGTTTTGCTTGGATGTATGTCTGTAGACCACATGTGTGCCTGATACCCACAGAAGCCAGAAGAAGGTGCTGGAACTGGAGTTACTGACAATTGTGAGCCTCTATATATGGGTGCCAGGAATTGCTGCGTGTGCCCCTCTGAGGATCATTTGGGGGAGGAGAAAGAAAACTCTGGAAGTACATACTTATCTGTGTGCAGACGCTCATGAGTTGTTAGTGGGGTGCTCACTAGAGTAGGAGCCAGAGTAGTGTCTGGGTGGCAAGATTTTCAGGTGTTTCAAAATAATATTTATAAAATGTGGTTTGTGTAACCCTTGTCCCATGAAAGGATGTCTTGTGTTAAGCTTCTGGCTATTATAGAAGCCATCTTAGTTAAGGTTGTATTGTTGTGAAGAGACACTATGACCACAGCAACTCTTATAAAGGAAAACACTTAATTGGGGCTGGCTTACAGTTCAGAGGTTTAGTCCACTATCATCATGGTAGGAAGCATGGTGGCGTGCAGGCAGATGTGGTGCTGGAGAAGGAGCTGAGAGTTCTACATCTGGATCTGCAGGCAGCAGGGAGAGAATGAGAAACTGGGCCCGATTTGAGCTACACACCTACTCCAACAAGGCCACACCTCCAATAATGCCACTCCCTATGAGTCTTAGGGGGGCATTTTCATACAAACCACCATATCGGCTGGGAACGCTTGTGGGCAGGTCTTAGTTTAAGCATCAGTTTACACTTCCTGACATTAAATCCATGAGTACAATCAAGGCTTGTTTTCTGGCTTAGCAAAGAGTGGTCCTGGGAAATGCTCCATGATCATTTGAGAAGAATAGATTGTTCTAGTGAAAGAATATGTTTCATATATATTTCTTAGGTCCACTCAGTGTGTAGTGTTGTTGAAGCTACTTGTGTCTGCACCATATTCTCTGATATTCTCTCTCTCTCTTTCTCTCTCTCTCTCTCTCTCTCTCTCATACTGGGTATTGAACTCTTCAACTGTTGCCATCCAGCCTGACAATCTTTGTCTTTGGAGTATTGATCTATTTACATTTAATGTTTTATTGAGCCCCCATAGACTCATAGGGGGTCGAGACCAATAGGTTGAGAACCACTGGTCTAGATCGTCCATGTGCATCTCAATTTGCTGGAGTCACCACCAGGCCTGTGCTGTGCAGAGCTGTGCAGAAATGCTTCCTCTCTCTAGCTCTGTCTCCCCTCTCTTTCCCATGGTTTATTCCTAGAGTGGGGACTTTTAAAAGGGACAGGATTTCTGGACTGCATCAGTCTTCCGACCTCAGAATCTGTATTTTCAACAGCTCCCGGGTGATTTGATGGCCAACAGGTTAGAGAGCACCCCTTTTCTAATGCTGAGGATTTGGGTAGTCAAATGCAATGGCAGCCACACTCCCAGAGCTGTACCCACTCAGTTTGCTTCCCCACATGCTGTGCAGTGCACCTGAATGTCTCTATGGTGACTTCTGTGTTAGCCACCTACTTCGGGTTCCTGTGTGCTCCTCAGAGAAGAAAAATGGATTAGGGGGCGGAAGAAAGGGCTTGAGCCCTTCTGGATATTTGAGGGGAAAGTTGTTCATGATGGCCAACTGGCCTAAGCAGTGTTCTATCGATGTGAAGAGACACCATGACCTCAGTGACTTTAAAAGGGGGGGGGCATGTAATTAAAGTCCAGAGGTTTAGTCCATTTTTATCATGGCAGGAAGCACGGTGGCACATGGGCAGACATGGTACTGGAGGAGCTGAGAGTTTTACATCTGGTTCTCAGGCAGAAGGAGGAGAGAAACTGGGCTTTTGAAACCCTAAAGCCTAACCCCCAGTAACATACTTCCTCCAACAAGGCCACACTCTGACCCAACGGTTGCTCCTGGGGATTGGCGCCCACATTTCCCTAAGTCCCTCTAGCCCCAGGAAGATATTCAGAAACTTGAGGCTCTCAGCTTTGTCATGAGCAGAGACCTTGAGAAGCACCTGATTGGTCACTGAGATACAACGCTCTATCTACGGCATTTCTTTGTGGGTCACTGGAACTGTAGACCTTTGAACTTTTGCTGTTGCAGAGCACTGGACAAAACCTGACTGGTGGACTCTCCCTCCATAGCACCGTGACATAGCCTAAGATATGGCATGACTGACTTCGACAGCAATGACCAAAAGGGATAACGGACTTCCTGTGCAGGTGCTGGGTGGGCAGAAGGGAGCAACGCTCACAGCAGCTAAGGGCAATGAAGGAATGGGAATGGAAGTACAGGGGACCTGCAGAGTCCAAACCAAAAGACAGTCAGCAAGGTTCAAACTCCTCAGTCCCAGAGACAGCAACAGCGAGAAGGGTGTTGATGCCAGAGACTCCCAAGGAAGAGCTAGCCTGTGGACAAGACAGAGAAACCAGTTCCTGCATGGAACTAAGGCAGGGCCCAACACTCAGAAATGGGGCTGCTTGTTCCATAACAAGGGTCCATAGAGAGACACGCCATGCAGCCATGCACCTAGGGTAGCCTCTATCCTTCCTGAGGTCTACAGGCCCTGGAGACTAGACAAGGACTGGATTTTAGAATAGATCTCTCAATGGCAGACCTATAAAACAAAGGGCCACAGAGAAGAGAAATTTCTTCAGTCTGGAATATCCTGGTGGCAGGGTTGGCCCTTGTGAAGCATATGGATTAATTTTCCTAAAGACAGGATTAGGTCCTACCAGCTCCCAGGAGATGACCTCCAAACCTTTGTAACATTCAGGTTGATAAGAATGTCCTTATTTACTTCAAGGTTTTGGACCATACCATGCATTCTGACATTCTAGCAAGGTGATACACAGGGGGCCCTTGGATCAGATGATTTCAAATTGCCCTTTGGAAGGACTGGAGCCCAAGGTCAGTCAGCCATGCCTACATGTTTTGCCCCCAGTGGGAAACCCTGACACCAAGGCCTGGGGGAGCCTCGCTGGCTAGCGGTGTTCTCTCTGTGTAACTATATGTCATGACTCGAAGCTAAACACAGCCACATTGTCCTCACTGAGAGAGGACAGCTGGAGCGCACATCTGTTTCTCCCAGGCTTGATGCTATCAGTTTAAGTACATTTATAAGTAGCCAATGCAGATCAGTAGGCTGGGGCTTCCAGTCTCTGCTTGTCCCCATTCTTGGGCCAACACAGCTGATGGAGTGTGTCATCCAACCGGACTACCCCAGTTCCATTTGGGTGATGGTTAGCTTTAATCATCAAGTTGGGATAGCCTAGAGTAACCTGGGAAGGGAGTCTCAGCAAGAGATTGTCTACATTGAGTTGGTCTATGGGGCTATAGATTAGGGATTGCATTAGTAAGGGTAACTGATGTGGGGAGACCCATCCCAGTGTGGGTGTGCATTCTGTAGGCAGGAGTTCCTGAACTGTATAATAATGGAGAAATCAAGCAAGCATGCATGCATGCATTTGTTTCTTCCTGCTATTGATTGTGGACATGGACTGAGTAGGTATTTTAAGTTCCTGCTGCCTTGACATCCCTGCTATTTGGACTGGAGCCTGGAACTATAAGCTGTAACAAACCCTTCCTTTTTCCCCTGCTTATCTTTTGTCTCTTTCTTTTTTTCCTTCCTTCCTTTCTTTCTTTCTTTCTTTCTTTCTTTCTTTCTTTCTTTCTTCATTCTCTTCCTCCTCCTCCTCCTCCTCCTCCTCCTCCTCCTCCTCCTCCTCCTCCTCCTTCTTCTTCTTCTTCGGTCACAGAAACAGAATTCAAACTGTGATAACCTGTGACCATCCCCCAAACACAAAACCATTTATGGTTCTAAAAACTGTGACTTGGTCATAATAGTCACTCAGCAATGATTTCATGAGATCCCAGATAAACAATTGCTCCAAACCCACCCCACAGAGGCACAGCTCAGGGACTGTGAAGCTCTAGCGAGCCCCATCTCAGCCCCAGGTATCAGTTCCTTCCCTATAAAATGAGAGCAGTAAGCTACATGCTGCCTGCCGCCTACTCCATAGCTTCTGAAGGGCTGATCAACCTCACAACCTGGGGAGTGGTCTGCAAGCTGCAGAGTGGTCTGCCAGCTGCAGTCAAGGACCCCTAGAAAGAGCACAGCGCTGTCTGTCCTGAATAGTTTGGGGTGAGAGGAGCTTGGGCTGTGTCTACAGCTCCACTTTCCTTAGAAGAGATTTTCTTTTATTGCTGGCAAACTAAAATAACCTCCGCAAACTTTCAAAGGCAGGATGTAGGGCAGGAGACAGTGAGCTCCCTGCCCTGGTTCCATTGGCCAGATTGCAGAGAAACGCTCCCTCCCACACAGTCTCACTTCAGCCCCTCTCTCTTCTCATCAAAGCAAGTTTACCAGGGCCATTGCTTATACTGTCATTGTGACCTTCCTCTAGGGCCACTCCCATCCACTTGTCTTTTCCTTGAATTCCCTGAATTCCATGTGCCATGGTAGAGGGTTTGCCTAGACCCAGGTGAGGAAAGGCAGATTCTTCCCACATTTCCCAGGAAAAGGGACTTCTGAATGTGCTGTTGGGTTCCCCAAACGTCAGTCTTCATCTCTTCCGTCCAAGGTACCCTCACGCCTTCCATTTGCTCCCTATGTGGAGGGACAAAAAAGCCATTTACCATCTACCCCAGTGTCCCTTCTCTGCCTCTGCCACGCAGCCCAAGAAAAGAAGCAATTCTCTAATCCCCAAAGCACACATTTCTCTACCACGCATGCAGTCTGCACTTGCTTGAGGACATATCATTGTAGTTGAAGACAGGACACTAGAACCAACCAAAGAGGTTTCAGTCCTACTTCCCAGCTTGCCAACTGGGACAGCCCAGGGAAAGCTTCTATTCCATCTTCTGTTCATGTGCTTTCGTTATCGGATGTGGTAGTGACTCAGTGTGTTTCCTATGCATCCAGTTCTAGAACCAGAGACAGGCACACAGTAAGCTCTACCCTATCAGCTGTTTGCTGTTGTTGTTGTTCCGCCAAGACAGGGTTTCTTTGTGCAGCCCTGACTGTCCTGGAATTCTCTCTGTAGACCAGGCTGGCCTTTAACTCAAAGATCTGCCTTCCCCCTGCCTCCCGAGTACTGGGACTAAAGCTATGAGCCACCATGCCCTGCTAGTTGGTTTTTTTTTTTTTTTGTATTAAAATATGTAATTACTCACTAATCAGATCATAAACCTCCTTCCATCTCACTCCTGTCCCTAGCAAATATGATGACCATAGACACATGCCATGTTTTGGCAGTACTGACAACAGCACAATGGAAAGCACAGAGTAGGGAAGACTGGGCCTACACACAACCCCAACCAGAACCTGTTTCATCCTCTCCTATCACCCAAACCTTTGCTAGCAGCAAAGCAACAGGCTTACATTGCCTTTTCTGTTGCTGCTAGACACAGGCAAGTCAGCCTTGGGCCTGTCCTCTCCCTGCTTCAGGAAGCAAGAGAGCATGTCCTAAGAAAGAAAGTGTAAGAGGTGAGTTGGAGAGGAAGCTGCCATCCAGATATAGAGTCACCAAGCTGCATAGGACAGTGGGAAATGAAGGGCCTGGGCAGGTATCTGGGGACTCTAAGCTGTCACTGGCATCTGGAGGAGATGCTGATGCTGGCATCCAAGGCCAGTTCTAGAAAGGACAGCATCTGGGAGGTGACAGTGGCAGCCATTATGTGGGTAGGTATGGGCTGCCAACCATGTTTGATGCTTCTGTTCCTTATTTTCCTAAAGCAAGTTCCTGCCTCACTGAATGCATTCTGGAAGCCATGACACAGAAATTCTAAACTGTAAATGACAGTCACAAGGACACACAAAAGTAGTGATGCTGGGGTGTAGCTCAGTAGTGGGACGTTTGCCTGGCATGCTCGGAGCTGCAAGTTAGATCCTCAACACTTCAAAGTAGTTTAGCTCCCCCTTTTTCTAGGTACTTTACATTCTGCCCCTGGCTATGATCTCAAGGTTATTTCTGTTTCTGGAACCAGACTGGTAGAAACGCAAACCATCAGTGTGACACATATATCCCCGGTCGACATAGAGTGACATGATGGTAGGACTTTGAAACTGACCTCCGTGGGAAATTTTACACCACAGAAGTGGGAAGACAACATAGAAAACAGGGCTTCTTTGCATCCAGAATGTCAGAATGTCAGATATTAAATATTCACTTTAGACTGCTTCTTATAACAAGTACACACACAAACACACACACACACACACACACACACACACACACACACACACACACACACACATACCCCTCAGGGGGATGGGTGAGAAGTTCTTGGAGTTTTAAATCTGGTCTTTGTCAGGTCCAGAGGAAATACTCTCTGGGGTTCCTTTCTCTCCCTAGCACCTTCAGCTTCTGCAGGGAGCACCCACCTGCTTATGGTATTTGATACTCTCATGGAAAAATGGCACAGAAGCTTTGTGTATTCTCCTTAGCTGGTGGCTGTTCATCAATTCATGAAAAAACCACTCTCTTGGCTGAAAGCATGGGGCCCAGCTTAGTTTGGTCTGAGCTCCAATAAAGGCGACAGATGAGACCTCAGATGGAGCCTGGGTTGCTTAGCCAATAACTTTTCCCAGCTCTAGACTTCTGGGACTGACAAAGGGTGTGTTATTTACAAAGTCATGTTACTTAATAGAGAATTCTTTGCTGCTAATTACATCTTGGAGGTCCCTTAAAGAGAAGCCCGAGCAAACAGCTTGCAGTTGTGAAAAATCGACACATTCTAGAAGCACACACCATCCCACCTGCAGGACGGAGCTGCTCTGGGGGTCCGTGGGGAAGGAGAGGCCACCCACCTGCTCAGGCCACCGACTCAGGCGGACTCGGGTGCTCAGCTTACATACCTGAAATTCAGTATTTCAAACAGGTGCCTTCTCCTGTCACCCACACCCCCAGGGGTTCTGTGCTGCTAAATCAGCACTAATAATATAAATGACCTGGCTTGCAGGTTGGCTTAGCTGATGCCTCTTACCCTGGGATATGCTTTTCCAATCCCAGTAACCGGCAGGAACGATGTGGGAGTGGACAGGGTAACAGCAGAGCAGACTGGAGCTCAAGACTTCTCTCCTTCCTCCTTAGCATGTGGTGCCTGGTACAGGGCAGGAGGGACATTGAACATTGAGGGGGACCACAACTACAGAAGAGGAAATGGGCCCATGAGACAAGGGAATACTGAGACCAAGGCTCCATCTGACAAGGTCTTCATCCTGGCGATGTCGGCATGACACCTGAGGAAGCTGAAGTGTTGAGATGGTCCTGCACCACATTTCTGTGGTTCCTGGAAAGCTCTAGGCAAGGGCCTCCTAACGTTCACTTTCTGGAAACTGCTGTGTCCAACATGTCCCAGCTGCTCCATGAATGCAGACACTTTATTTGCCTGTGTTTCAATCCCAAACAGGTCATTTCTGTCTACAATGGTTATTTCTTGAGGAAATAATCCCACCAAAGCAACACACATCTCACAAAGAGAAAGGGTCGTGGTGATGAAAATAACCGAATCTCTTTCTATCTCCTTCCTCTGGTTTGTTTCTTTACCTAGTTCATGATAACCTAATCGCCAACTGGAGAGACGGCTCAGAGGTTAAGAGCACATACTGCTTTTGCAGAGGACCCAAGTTCAGTTCCCAGCACCTACCTCAGAGGTTCATAATTGCCTCTACCTCTAGCTCCAGGGCATCTAACACTGTCTTCTGAATTTTGAGGGCACCGTCACTCATGTGTGATCACACACACATCCCTCACATGTATAGTCTTTGGCCAAGGACTATCCTGTCACCAGGCACAAGATCTGCCACCCCAGATCTTCCGTGATCAGCTGAGCAGGTTGGGCACTGTAAAACTCCACGGGATGTTTGTCATACAGTAGTCTAATGCTTTCTGTGGTGTTCTTCAGTCTGGGTTGCCCAATATAATAACCAATAGCAATATATGGCTTTTGTGTACTCACAGTATGGCATCCATGGCTGTAGAACTGAGGGTTTTTTTTTTTTTTTTTTTTTTTTTTTGGTTGTTTTTGGTTTGTTTGTTTGTTTGTTTTAGTTAGTGTACATTTAAGCTGTGGTCACCATTATGGTAGCAGCTTTGGTCTCAGTTACGACTCCATTCATGACCCAGCAGCGCCAACGGAGCTTCCACGGTGGCTGGTGTGCTAAGCTCAGTCCTGTGGCTACAGACAGGGACACAGTCCCCTGCTCCTGGAAACTTGTAACTGAAACACCCAGCATGCTAAACGCCAGGGAGAGGGTGCTGTATTCCTTTCTGCTACAGCACAGAAGAGGGTGGGGCTGGCAGGGTAAGAGACTTTCTGCTAAGAGATGTCTTAAAATAGGACGATGCCATAAAGATAAAGTGGGCAAGAGACTCCAGAAGCCCTGCTGTTCTTTAACCACTTGCTTTTGACGCAATAGCTATCTTTGTGGTTGAGAGTGTGAAGTCCGCCAGCGTGGCCGAATGCCAGACAGCTTCAGCAGGAGAACCTGCCTCTGGCCTTTGAGCCAGAGCCCTGCTCTGGAACCCAGGCTCACCTCAAACAGACCATCTTCCTCCTTCAGCCTTCCTAGCCTCAGCTCGAGGTTTACAGGTGAGCCACATGCCTGACAAAGGAAAAACTCCTTCAATATGGGTTGATGCTGGGATTCTCAGCTAAGGAGAGACCTCGCTCAGCCTCTGTCCAGAGTCAGGTATGTAAGAAAACTGCCAGGATATGCATGCTCCGAAGCCTTCAGAAAGCTATGTTGTATGTATTTAGAGAGTGCACAGCCAGGCTTCTCTCGCCAGTGCTTCACTGGAGGTTGCGGGCCGGCAGAGGTGCTCACGTCCTTGTGCAGAGAAAGTCCCTCCCATGCCAAGCTCTTATTCAGGACAGTTGTGAGGACAGTCTCTCACAGTGCAGCTATGCCCCCTCAGAGGTGCAGGGCAGTTCCTCACAGTGTGTTGTCCTAGGAACAGGTGCACAGGCAAGGGTCAGGGTAGGGAAGGCTGTTCTGAGTCTCCCACTTATGTTCACTGTCTTCTCTTCCTCTCTCCTTTCTCCCCTCCATCCCCCTCCCCGTTCTTTGCCTTCCCTCCCACTTCATCGCCTCCCTTCACTGCCAGGCCCCAGCAGGAATGATATTTCACCTACTCCACGCTTTTGGAGAGGACTCTGCCTCTGGAAGGCTGAGGCATATGCTTGGCAAGTGACTCACGAGCTCTGCAACATGGCTGCCCTTAACAGTGGTAGGGTAGGTATCCCAAAGCAATTCTTGTTTTGCTTTGCTTTTGGTTTTTTATTGTCCAAGCAGAAAATAGGAAAGCAGGCAGAAATGTGCCTCTGACCTCTGACCTCTGACCTCTGACCTCCCTAGGATGAAGGCAGAGGAATCAAAGCACCTCTGCAGTGAGAGAGGTGCTGAGGGCCTGTTAGGCCCTGTTTGCATGCTGCTACCATAGGCCTGAGGGAGGCCCGGGACAGATCTGTGGTTGCCTGGCTAACTGAGAGAAATCTCAGAGCCCAATCCTGGTTTCTTACCCGTCTTCCCCGAGTTCCACCTACAAGCAGAGTTGTAGCTTTTCCTTCTGGCTCCAGATAGGAGATTCTGAGGGAGAGAGAGGAACAGAGGCTTGGAGATTCCGAGCCAGGGGAGGGGGAAGAGTTGCACCATTGCCTTGTGACCCCTCCTCCCTCCCTGCATTCCTGGGTCCTCCTCAGACCTGCACTTCTGTGCTCCCTCTGAACAAGTCGCTATTTGACTGGCTTTCCCATACCCTCAGCAACCACTGTGCTAGCTCTGTGTGCCTGTCACTCTATTCCTGTTCTTCCTTGTGATGCCATCCAGTCTGCCATGGTCACCCGTGGCAGGACCAGATTGGGGATGAGGTTCACAGTGGGCCTTGAAGACCTTGACTCCCCTCTTGCCTCCTTAGTACAGTCTATATATTTAGGGGGCGGTCCATAAACCGCGCTCAGGTCGGCAATTTGTGCAGGACTCACTGTGCTCATGAGAGCCGGTGGGTGGCTGGGTCTATCCCAGTGAAAGGACACAGAGAAGAGACACACACGCTGGTGCATCCAGAGAGCCCCAAGAGCAACATCCAGCCATCCTGTCTCAGTGGAAGCTGGGACAACTCTGACTTGTCCCAGGACACTATGTGGGGTGCAGGGGCCTCAACAGCTGTGATGTCAGAGTTCTTGTGAGACTCTCTCACTTTGTTTTGTTGCCAGGGGCAGGAGTGTGGTGATGCTGCTGCTGGCCTTCTGAAGGCAGAGCTGGACTCCTATCCACCAGGCTTCAGCTGCTGCCACACACCAGTGGGTACGGCCCAAGGAGCCCAGGAGATGCCCGTGGTCTAGAAGGCAGGGAGGGCACTCTGGTGGCCCAGAGGGCTGTACCAAGAAACCAAGAGCAAACAAAGCAAGGGCCTTCAGGTCAATCCTCGCCTCACCCTCCCCTGTGACAGCTCCCTAGAGCCATTTGGGCTTCTTCCCTGGAATTTACTGAGTGGGTAAAACAATTTGCACCATGGGTGATAAAAGACTTGGTATATGAAAGACTTCAGCATGGCTTGAGTCCCTCCAGGTCCCCTTATAACTCTGACCTAGTCTCCTAATCTGGACCAGGCCATCGTCACTTCCGCTTGTTCCTATCCTTGTCCCAGTTTGCTTTGATTTTCCACCAACAAGAGAAAACACTCTGCATGCTGTAACTGGGTGTTCTTTTGACAGGATCAACGTGGGCTCCCCTCCCTCAGTGTCAAGTTACTCCCTTCCTGTGGCCACACTTGGTGCCTCAGCATTCACACACCTCCGTATGTGGCCACACTCGGTGCCTCAGCATTCACACACCTCCGTATGTGGCCACACTCGGTGCCTCAGCATTCACACACCTCTGTTTATGGGTGCCTCAGCATTCACACACCTCCATAGCTTGTGCCCATGTTTCTGCAGGCCAGATTCTCTTTCTAAAGATTTTTCTGTAGTATTTTAAATTATGGTTAGTGTTTGTGTGTGAATGTATGTATGTGTGTGAGTGTGTGTAGTATGAGTATGTGTATGTGAGTGTGTATATGTGTGTGTATGTGTGTGTGTTTGTGTTATGTGTATGAGTATATATGTGTGTGTTTGAGTGTGTGTGTATATTTATGTGTGTTCTGTGAATGTGTGTGTGTGTGTCTGTGTGTGCGTGTGTGTGCACTCGCAAGTGCCCACAAGATGCCAGAGATGTCAGATGCCTTGGGGTTGAAGTTAGAGGTGATTGTGAGACTCCAACAGAGGTGCTGGGAACTGAACTCAGGTTCTCTGCAAGAACAGCAAGTGCTCTTAACTTCTGAGCCATCTCTCCCACCAGATCTTTAAAAATGCTGGCAGGGACATTTAGAGTCTCAGTGATCCTGGCAAATTGTTCTCCCAACGGACGTCCCAAGTTAATTCTCCATCAATAATGGACAAATCTGCCTGTGTCCCTATTCTTCCTTGGAAATCGTGGGAGAGGCTTGCTTATAGACACTGTTTTGGTCTCCATGGATAGATATTTCCTTCACCTGGTGCATAGCACATGCAGGCAAAACACTCATACACATAAAATAAAATAGGTAAATCTTTAAAAAAAATAACAGAAAATAAGCAATTGCTCATTTTTCAGGTTTAATACAGTGAGGATGACATTTGGAGTTCAGCAGGTGCCTCTAGAGTGGACGCCGTAGTCACTATGCATCACCAGAAGAAAGCTGCCTCTTGCTGCTCTAGAGATCCACACAGTAAGATGCAGGGAGCAGGCCTCTTAGGATGGGAGGATTCTTTATTCCACGGGCCAGCCACAACTGGACACTTTTAATAAAGGGGGGGTCAGGAAGCCCTGCCCTGCACACAGACCTGAGTGTTTTCAAGTGTCTTCCTCCAAGTCTTCTAAGAGTTTGTTAGGTGTCTGGGATCTACCAGGGTTCGGGAACAGCATCCACAGTTTCCCCATCTGAGTTTTCCAGACCTTGACTCCTCTGGCCTCTGGTCAGGTTGACTGGCTCCTTGGTGTCACCTGGTTCTGATAGGGTAAAGTCTCATTCTCAGGAATAATATCAGGGCGATGGTCTTGAGTGACTTGATGCTTTGTATATGTAGAAACCTTGAAACAAAAAACTGCCCAGGGTTCTGACACCTAGGGGAATTCTTGCTTCCAGGCTTTCAAAATTGGCCATCCTCCCTGCCTGCTGGTGTTGTCTTTGCCCCTCATCTGCAGCTGTTGGGGTGGAAGCCCCTAGCTGAAGAGAGGCCATTTTGTCAGTGGGTGGATGAGCCTTTACTGATCACAGGCTATGTGTGGGGCAGGGGGATGATCTGTATCTTCTCTTTTCCTGAGCCCAAAAGCAGAGGTGGGGCAGGGGTGGTGGCGCTGAGGCCCGCAGGTGGCTTCAGGTCTAAGTGGAGCTGATCCCTGGGTGTGAGAACAGAAGGAGTCTCAGAGTGGTGCTCCCTAGGAGGGTTGTAGTTTCGCTAAATTAGAAAGCTTCTAAGGGCTCCTTCAAGGTGGTAGCTGGGCACAGGTCTCTGCCTGTGCATATTAGCTGAGGTCTACCAAGAGCGAGGGATTTCACAGAAGACGCAGCCCACTTTGCATGCTCACACCTGCTCAGTCACTAAGGCAGCGCTAACATTTGGATGTGAGGTCTCCAAGTTCAAGGTTTTTCCACTCTAACTCAATTTTGGAATAGTGACCCACGTCTCCCCCGGGCAGAACAATTCTCCCTGTTTTAAAACAAGACCCGCCTGCAATCCCCTCAAGTTTTTTCTTGTCAGCTCCGGACGGACAACTCAGTGGAAGTGTTTGGAGGGTCGACCATAAGCATTGCCTAGCTAGGCTCTCCAAAGCTGTGGACAAATTTCTGCCCCTAAGAACTCATAAAGGGGTTAGTTACAGGACAGACCCACAACAGTTCTGGCTCCAGGTCCTACGATATTGAGTGCCACTCTCCTGAAGGAGCATCCAAGATCAAGGGGGAAAAAAGGGTTCCCAGCCTCTGGCTCTGCAACTCGATCCTTAGCGCGTTGGGTGGACTGTGGCACCTGAGCATCCTTCGGTGCTTCTGGGTCCTGGTCCCCGCTCCTCGTACGCAGGGAGGAGTTCGGGGGCGCGCACGCAGGCCGCCGGGGACGCGCTAGCCGCCCGGGGGCGCGCACGGGCTAGTCTCTGCCCTAATGCGGTGGCTGGCAGCGAGAGGTGCTGCAGGGGACGCGAGGGAAGTGGCAGCGCCGGGAGCGGACATCTGGGACTGCGCCCAGGGCTGGAGCCGGAGCTCCTGGAGGTAAGGTGAGCGCGGGCACCCGGTAGGGTAGCAGAACCCGGTTGCGGAAGCCCAACCAGCGGCACCCCCTTCGATTCCGCCCTCCTCAGTCCATCTGCATCCCCCGACCTGTCCCATCCCCCTCCATCCACATCCCTGTGTCTTTTTCTCTCTACACTGCCACCTGCCCGGAACCCACAGGATTCTGGCGGTGTCCCCATCCAGCTCTCAGTCCTCTCCACCCCAATACCCTTTCAGACTCGGCTGGTTGGCAACATCCCATATTCCATCCCTCTTCCTCGCTCTCGCTCTCTCTCTCTCTCCTGTCTCAGCCTCACCATTTGAGTCCTGCCAGCCCCTGTGTTTCCTCTTTCCACACCTCACTTTCTCCATTCCTCCTATGTTTTCCTGCCTCACCCGTGGCCCCTCTGCTTGTCCTCCCTCACCCTTTTCTCTCTCTTGACCCGGCGGCCCTGCGTAGTGCTGGTCTCCATTAGCTCCCTTCCAGTTTATCCTCCATGGTGCCCATCTTCACACACTGTCCCAACCCCTTCTCTGTGGCTTCCTTGTTTCCTCATCCCGCACATTCCCTCTGGAACAGCTCCCTTCCTCTCCTTGGTTCCTAGCCGGCCTACTCCCCATCACCTTCTCCACCTGCCCTTCGTGGTGGTGTAGACCTAGTTGACTGGGCTGGGACTCAGTCTACCCACCCATGCATCGTCCTACTCTACCACAGAGGCCTAGGGCTCTGCGGGCCAGCTGTTCTCTGTTGTGGATTCAACCCCCCTAAAGCCCTTTGCTGCATGTTTGAGCCTGTTCATAGCTTTTGGAGAGAGATACTCGGGTTTGTAGGCCTCTGTGTGGTCCTCTCCTCTTCTGGAACTGTTCAGGTTTGTTTCCTAGATGGGTTTGGGAAGGGCATGAGGCTGGGGGAAGAGGAAAGTCCAAGGGAATGGCCCTCAGGCTCCTGAGACTTGTCCTGAGTCCTGAGCTGCAAAGGCCTGGCAGAGAAACCTTGCTGGAGGGCCTGAGAGTTGGGGTCTTAGTAAAGACAAGAGCTTCCAAGACAGCACTCTGGCATCAGGAGTGGTCATGACTGTGACCCACGACTGGGCAGGGAGTGGTCAGAGTGCTGAATCACGGAGACTCTGGTCCCATAACAGCCCCCTCACTCCCTGAGCTGGGATCTGCTTTTTATTCCTCCCTAGGCTTACTGGCTGAGTTGTGTGTGTGTGCGTGTGTAAGTGTATAAGTATGTGTGTGTTGTGTATGAGTGTGTGTTGTATATGAATGTGTGTGTTGTGTATGAGTATGTGTGTGTGTTTTGTGTATGAGTGTATATGAGTGAATGTGTGTGTGTGTGGGGGGGGTTCTGGACAAAGATGCCTCCTCTAGCTCTAGAGGAGTGGGAGATAATATTCCTCTTCTTGCTTGTCTCTTTTCCTGATTGGAGGGCCCTGGTGTGTCTCCTCTAACCTTGGAACTGAGGTGAGCCCTGCTGGGCCCAGATCCAATCTCCAGTAAAGCAAGGGCAGGTCATAGCCTCTGAGACCTGGGTGCACAGGAGATGTGTGGTTTGAACAGGACCAGAGACCAGCAGGTTCAGATCCCATACAACTTAAGCCTAAGTAGACGCTGCCCAGGGAAAAGTGTGGAGTGGGGAAGACCCTGGGGACCAGGGCCCTACAACATGGGGCTGTGGGGGCAGCCAGAGGAAAGGAGCAGGGCTCAATCCTCCCTCTGACCAAGGATGCCAGGTCAGGTGGAGCAGCATGCAGGAGGCAAATGAGAGAAAGGAGGGATCACCTTTCCGACCAGTACGTTTTACCTTTTGTCTTGACTAAGCTGGGTCTTCAGAGAGCGACAATTTTCTACCCTTAGTCTTTGGATTAGGCTGAAGGTGTGTGTGTGTGTGTGTGTGTGTGTGTGTGTGTGTGTGAGAGAGAGAGAGAGAGAGAGAGAGAGAGAGAGAGAGAGAGAGACAGAGAGAGAGACAGAGACAGAGACAGAGACAGAGAGACACAGAGAGACACAGAGAGACACAGAGAGAATTACTGAGAAAAGAGATGAAACCCAAGAAATTGTATTTGCCTTTATAAAATGGGGGCTGGCTTCCCAATCTCCTGTCTCAGAGATGACTCTAAAATCCTTGGCTTAACAGAGGAGGTTAGGTACAAAATGCAGTCTGGCCCTGGCTGTTTCCCCAGGAGACGCTTGCCCTGGAATACTGAGGGGCTGGACACAGCTGACTGAAACGTGGGATGGGGTAGTTCCTTTTGGCTTTCAGACTGTGTCTGTCCAGGGAACATGCTGTTGAGCAACTGGCTATGTTGTCTTTGTCACCCTTCTCGGTCCGGTCCCCTCCCTGTTGCCTATGGGGGGCAGGGTGGGACGCTTCTCCTGGCATCAGGGCCTCCAGTCTGCCAGCTTTTCCTGGTATCAGAGAAGGATCACCTGCAGCTGTTGTCGGGAGCTGATTGGATCAAGGCTCTGACGTTGAAGTGCTTGATTGGGCCTCAGGTTAAATGGGGCTTCTGATAACAGCCTACATATTTCCCAGTTTTGTGCAACGAATCTCAGTCCTCGCCCCCTTGTTTGGCATCACAAAAGCTACAGAGAGTTAAATCCAGGCACACCAATGGCAGAGCCAGCTCCCCAGAGAGCAGGGGCAGGACCTGCCAATTGTGCTTCCTTGGCTGGCTCAGGTGGAACTGCATGCAGGAGTGGCTCCCTGTGGACTGAAGCAGGCTCTGCTTAACAGTGGCTGGTCCTTTCATCGGCACACTGAGGGGGTGGCTGAGATCTGAGTTTTGGCTTTGAGGTGGGGCAGGTCTCAGGAGGGTCCTGTTTTGGCAGTGACTCTGGGACGAGATTTCTCCAATCATCTGTCGCTATTTGCTCCTCAGTTCTGGCACCATAATTCTCTCCCAGGCTGGTTTGGATGCCAGAGGTAATGGAGATCTCTGAAGCCACCCAACAGTTGTGGGTGTGAGCATCTCCCTCTGTCTTCAGAAACAGAAATCCTTAGGTAGTCAGGAAGGAAGGGGCAGATTGGTCCTGGTCTTACTGTGTTTGGTTAGAGGGAGGCCATGGAGGGTGAAGGAGAGAGACTTAAGTAAGACGGGCCTCATCTTTACTCCCATAAGCCCTGCAATATGCTGCCACTGAGACCAGAGAGGGAACGCAAGGACAGAGACAGATCTTTTCAGAGCTCTGGTGTCATGGAAGAGGGAGACAGGTCATCAGACAAATCATACAGATAGGCTTGAGTGAAGCTGGGCAGACAAAGATGCTGAGCCACAGGATTCCGAATCCCACGGGTACCAGTCCCTCTTGCCTACAGCCATCTGGAATGGTAGCTCAGAGCTGATCTTGACACTGACTGCCTGGGAGAGGCTGGGGGCGGAGGTGAGATTCAAGGTGCTATCAGATCCTCAGCATAAGCAGCCAGAGCTTGGTTAGTCTGTGTGCTGCTGAACCCTGCAGTTTGATGGAGAAGCATACATAGGGAACTCTGAGACAATATGGAGGTCACTTAGCTGTCCTAATCCCATCTCCTATGAACATATATATGAACATGTTTTCTAGGGGCCAAGTATGGTCTGTAAGGGCTTGAAATGTCAGAGCCACTCAGAGGAGAGGCCTGGATGTCCTCAGGGAGTTCCCAGTCTGTTGGAAGAATAGTGATATTGCACACAATCATGCTCAGAAGGCAAGGGAACACAGTAAGCTCTGATACATGGGGAAGGTCTTAGGGGTATAAGGAGGCCAGAATCAGGCAGGAGTCATCATATATGTCCATATGGGAAGAGAGGTTGAATACGAACAGGTGAACTCCTTAAAAGTTAGGCAGTCGATCAGGTTATCTCCAGCTTCCACAGACATGCTGATAAAAGAGTCACTTTCATCTATGTGGGTAGCCTCTCTTGTTCCCACACATCCAGGGTCCTGAGCTTTGAGCTGTGTCAGGACCTGTGCTAGATATTGCGTGATGCATCAGAAGGAAGTGAAATTATCCTAAAACATCACATAAGAAACGCTGTAACCAAGGTCAGAGTTCTTGCTCCTCTCGGAGCTTGCCTGGGGGGTGACAGTAGGCAGAGAACCTACAGTGATAGCAAGACACTTTGGCTAGACAGTGTGCCTGCTTTGCCTAGAGGAGTTTGATGGCCAGAATCAGGCAAGAGCAGTGACCAGAGAACTCACTGACTCACTGGCCAGAGAAGGCCCAGGCCTTGGCCACAGGGCACAAGTTGGATGCTTATGGCTTGGTTTCTGGGACATCAGGGGAGCCTGGAAGCCAATGGCTGCTCTAAGAGCTTAAGTAGGCACTTTCACAGTGTTGCTGATCCAGGGCATCTGTCAGATTGTCCAGCCAGTCTGAGAACTCTGGAGCCACTCTCTCAAGGCCAGCCAAGAAACAGGAGCAGCACAGTGGAGGAGTCTTTGTTGTTGAATGCTTACTGTGGATTAGGTGCCCTACTGTGTGCTTTATCTGTACCCTCTCACAGGCTCCTCATAAAAATGTGCAAAAACAGGTATTCTCAGGATTCAGTCTTACAGATAACCACAGACTCCCCAGAGGTGGTTGCTGGTTGAAGATCATAGAATGGGTGAGTTTGCAGAGCTAGAATTTAGACCTATGTGTTTGACACTAACACCCATGCCTCTCTTTTACACACGAGACTGAGCTTCCAAGCTCTGGTAGAACAATAAAGAAATGGGAGGAGCACCAGAGTGGCTCAGAGTCCATGTTGGGTACCTTCCTGTTTGCTGAAAGACACAGACATGGGAAGCACAGAAAACACCTTGTGAGCAGGGACATCAGGGGATTTTAGGGAGGTGACATGGTACAATAGAAAGTGCTTAGCCGTTGAGGTCACACAGGAGACCCACCAGAGGAAGAAGCAAACACTTGGCAGCATCAGGTTCTCTGCCTCACCTTGCCTTCCCCCCCCCCTCCCACCATGGCTTCCTGACACACAGACTGGCAGTGGCGGGGGGGGGGGGGGACACCTTATTGGGGCCTCTGGTCCCATTACTGGCAGAACTTAGCTGTGTTTCTTTCTCTGTCAATTTGGAAGGTTTCTCTGAATCCTCGTCTCTGGGATTTATGTCATTGATTAATTTATTCCTGTCTTGACTCTCTCAAAAGAAAAGAACTGGAGAGCCTGGGGGCACTGCGGGGTCATCCCCTCTACTCCTGCAGCTCCCTCCTCTGAGAAGCAGCTGCCTCATGGACTGTCTCTCTTCCTTCACCTGCTCCTGTCCTCTCCCTTGCCCCCCGCCCCACCCCCTCCCTGGCAGCCCCTCTCTCTCATCATTATGATGCTAATTGTGTTGTTAATTTTTCTGAGATCCAGAAAGAAAGCCCCAATCTGTTGTAATGAATTTAATTAGAGAGGGGCTTGGAGGACTTCAGAACCTCTTACAGGATCACCATAAACAAAGTTAACGAGATAAAAGCCCCAGATTAGCTCTGGGGTTGCATGGGAGGATTTCTCTGTTGGTCTTAGGATAAGTCCTGGGCACCTGGAGTCGGAGGAAGGCTGCACAGTGCTACTACCCTCCATGAGGTCTACCTACCCCACCCAGCACCACATCCTTAGTTTTCTGCTTAGTTCTGCCTTTAAATGAGATTGTGACCATTCTCAGCAAGCACCTGGCTTTTCTGAGACACTTGCTGTTTGGTCAGGGACATGTCATCTCCCTACAGCAACACTGAGGTTTTTAAGACCCTGTCTGTGTCCCATGGGCTCAGATATAAAGGACATTTGTTAACTTCAGACAGTTTGTACTATACCATTTATGAACTGTGACTCTGGCCTTCATCATCTGAGAGGAAGTGCCGTATGCTATGGGTCTCAGGATAGCAACCTGAAAATTCTCTGCCCTGTTAGGAGCAAAGCAAGTAACCAAAGTACAGAAATCTTTCTTCCTCTTCCCTGGTCATAGTGGGGTCTCCCCGCCTTGCTTCTCTGACAACTTAGCATGGCTACCTTGGGGCAAGCCTCCTGGGATAGCAAAGTTCTGGCTTTGTGTGTTGAACAACTTTGCTGGATGCAGATGAGGCCAGCTGGGATGGACTGACCAGATGACAGGTTTGGTTCTCAGATCTTGTGATTTTTTTCTAGGATGAGAGTGAATAGCTGGCAGACCAATTCTGAAGACTTTCCCCAGTCATGAGAATTCCCCACCTTTCCCCCCTCCCCCAGTCATGAGAATTCCCCATCTTTTACTGATGCCTGCCAGTTGATTCCAGCAGCAATTAAAAAACAAAAACAAAAAACCCCAAATATTTAATGGAAATTTCCAGTACTGAGTTCAGTGGGTTTTCAAACTCATCTCACTCATGTTACTGAAAGTTCTATGGGGTTGTGAACATGTTTGTGTGTGTATGCACATGTGCACACGTACTGCTTACATTGATGGGATTATTCCAGCCGGACTCTGCTTCTAGTCTGATCTTCATTAGCAGTGGAAATGCCATTAAAAATTCCACCTCCTCTTCGTGCAAGTGGAAAGCAATCACTCTGTATCTCGCTGTGTGTAGATAGAAAGGGTGGATACTCTGAGAATAGGCTGTAAATAGGAAGAGGTATTAGAACTCTCATTTTGACAGGGACTAGACCATTGAGCCGAAGTCTGAAGCTAGATTCTCCCTCATTCTTGCAATGCCTTGGCTTATGAGATCAACCAGCTTTATTGGGGCATCACCAAAATTTAGGCTTTGGGTTATTATCCCCAGTCTGTCTGGCTTCTGCACAGGCAGCAGTGAAATCAGTACTGTGCTTCATGTTGCCCATTCACTTGTCTGTGTGGCAGACATTGCTTCCAGGCCGCTGTTGGAGAACCCACTGTGTGAGGGTATCTTTCCATGTTGGTGGTGATGTTCTTTAGGAAAATGCCTCTGTGGATATAAGCAGTTTTCCTACACTGGAATAAGAAAGGACAGAAACCAGATCTCTTTCCAGTTGTCATTGCAGACTGAATGGAACTGAAGCCTTTGAAACCTGAGTTGGGGATTTACTCAGGATTCTCTGGATAATCCAGCCCTGGCCTCTGCTTCACTTTTCTACATTGTTCATGGTGTCTGACGTCTTTGCAGCCCCTATCTTGCACAGCTTGTTTTGAGAGAATGCTAGGTTCATGAGTATTAGAAATGCCGAAGTCCAAGATCATTAATCTGCCAGTCAAGCAACGGAAGCTTAGAACTTTAGTGTGACTTCTGTGTGGCTGTACAGCTGCTGACAAAGCAGTTCTGCATATGGGCTCACTTGGAACCTTAAAGGCTTCATGTGAACCTAGCACTTACGCCTGGTGACCTCAGACAAGGGAGGAGGAGATTTTAAAGAGTGGTGTGTCTGGCTTGGGTCTCTTGAGAGGCAAAGGTTGGGCAGTAGCTCTTCTAGGGAAAGAGGGAAAAGTCTTAATCGTGGGAGGAAGTAGTTCTGTGGCCGTCATGATGAACTGGACCCCGGGGCGGTGGAATGTACAGCTCGGGCCACACGGGCATGAAATTTCCCTTTTAGCTTGAACCTTGTGGAGAACAGCTTTCGAAGCTTCTTAACTCAAACGGCTCTTGCTTGTGGTGTGAGGGCTGGGCAGGAAACATACACACACCTAGTGGACCGGCCAACAGAGGTTGTCGCTGTCCGTAGTGCTGACGTGATGTTCGCTTTTCTTCTCCTGTGTGAGGCTGGCCAGGTGAAAGTAAAGCCAGAGAATGCGTAGAGTCGCCCAAAGTATCCAGAAAGCGAGACTAACTAGAACAAGGCAGGGGGTGAGCCTTTTTGGTAGTCAGCTGGTCACAGCATCTAATTCCACAACCATTGTGATGAAGGCAAGAGGATGGGTCCCTTGAAGGACACACTGAGTGTACGAGCGTGTATGTGTGTGTGTGTGTGTGTGTTTGTGTGTGTGTGCGCACATGCGCGAGTGCATGCGTGTGTGCGCACATGCAGGTGTGCTAAGATCACCCAAATGGGAGCCTGCACGGTTCACTTCAAAGTCTCTTTGTGAGAGACCCCTGGGAAAAAGTACCACCTTGCCTCAGTTTCTGCCAGAGCACCTGACATTCCTCCTGCAGACCCTGAGAAAACAGGACTTTCCTAAGACCATATGCACATGCTTGCTATAAGCTGAACTTTCTATTCTCACTTCTGCTAGAAATGCCCTGTATCTGTACCACACAAAATAGTGGCTGTTGGTTCTATATGGCTGCTAAGTGCATGAAAAATAGCTCATGTGACTGAAGATTTGAATAAAAAAAATTTTTTTTTTCAAGACAGGGTCTCATGTAGTCCAGCTGGCTTTAAACTTAAAATCCTCTTTATGTCTCTTAAATTCTGGGGTTACAGGTGTGCTCAAGATTTAAATTTTGGAGGTGGACAAACTGGTTAAAGGTGCTTGCCTCCAAGTCTGATGACCTGAGTTCAATCCCCGGGATCCACATGTCCTCCGACTGCTACACGTGTGCTATGCTGTGGCATGTGCATTTCCGCCAAAATGTGTAATTTAAAAATTGTGACATTGACTTGAATTTTGAGTCAGGTCAAAGTAAGCAACCACATGTGGGTAGCAGCCACCGTTCTAGACTTTACCGCTACCGAGTGTAGTCAGAACCCTTGGTCAAGGCTACCTAGCCATGCTTTTTGGTCCCATATACCATAATCTCATTGACATAGAGCAGAGCAGACATTTGAATAAAGATAAGTTTGGTACTGCTGGAGAGGGCTTCAGACGGAAGCCAATAGAAGTTTGTGGCTGCCTTGTCTTCCTGCCCCCCTCATGTCTTGTTGTACAATGGGAACAAGCTTACCCCCTTGCCGTGTTCTCCTCTGCTCAGAGGGAGAGTACCTTAGTTCTGACTAGATGTCCAAGGCCCGGTTCAAGATTTTTCTGGAGCCTTGAATGGGCAAGTGCGACCGTGTATGGCTCTGGACGCCTGGCCCCAGGGGACATGAGGACAGATGAGGGGTTAGAACCGATTAGGTAGACAAGGTTCTGTCTTAACCAAACCCTGACCCAAATTCTAGGAATCAGATGCTGTAGTAGGCATGGCTTGAGAGGTGAGGGTGAATGGGAAAGGCACGTAAGGGGAGTGTTAACAAATGCCAAGCACTAGGTAAGACAAGGGATAAAGCAGAAACGTGCTTTGTGATGGCTGTCAGACAACCTCTCTGATTGGTGATAAAATGTACCTGATATCCTTGGGTCACTGGTCTTAGGCTTGCCCTGTGTTAGTGATTTGTCAAACCAGAGTGTAAACATCTTTTCAAGGGATACCTTATTGTTGTGTATTTCTGCTACAGAACCCTAGTGTGCTGTGAGCCATCCTTAATACATGCTTGTGAGCAGCTCTTTGTTAGCCTGGAGCAAGGGCTTGGACCCCTCGAAAGAGTGCACGGGAATACAAACGGTATTTATTGAGCCTCTGCATGGTGTGAGTCTTCATGCTCAGTACTGTGGACCATGACAAAAGAGGACCGGAGCATGGCTGCTCTCAACCTCATGGGAATGCAGAGGCAGGCACGTGTGAGGTGTGAGAAATCACACACACACACACACACACAGAGAGAGAGAGAGAGAGAGAGAGAGAGAGAGAGAGGGAGAGGGAGGGAGGGAGAGAGAGAGAGAGAGAGAGAGAGAGAGAGAGAGAGAGAGAAGTGGTAGCCTGGAGACGGTGGGGGCTGGAGCACAGAATGCTGGAGGGTGGATGATGTATGTGTCCCTGTCTGGCCATCTCAGAGGATTCCCTCCTTCACGAGCTTAGCTGGTACCAGCCAGCTCCATGCCTGAGTCCACAGTGCTGTCTTTATGGGTGATCAGGCAGATTGGTCTCTCTTACCACGGTGAAGCAAGGCAGTGCTATCCCGAGCTCCCCTCTTCCATGCAGAGAGCTTTTGAGGGAGCTTAGAGGGGACAGTGGGAAGGAGGACTGTGTGGAAGGGGGAAGCTCCCTTTGTTTCTCACTGCTAAAATGGTGGCAGGATGGGAGGTCCCTCTTAGCCACAGAGGGTGTGTTGAGATTCTCACAGTTTTAGTACATGGAGATCCTAGATGCAGCTCCAGGTGCATCGCTGGAGGAGACAGGAGATATAGTCCCTAAAGGTCACCCCAGGCCCCTCTCTAGTTACTAAGGGGTGGGCTGCCTGGCCAGGAGAAGAAGGTGGTCTGCATGTCTCAGCTGCGACTGGGGAGGGGTTCTCTATTGGCTGCTGGAGAGGGGTCTCCTTCTCACTGGCTCCCTAACTCTGCTCTTCAGACCTCCACATATGCATACTTGGAATCCTGTCAGAATACAGAACACAGACTCAGAATACAGACTCAGAAGCAGCAAATCTGGACTGGGCCTTGAGGGTCTATATGCCAAACAGAATCCTGCCAAGATGTAAGAAAACATCTTCTGGCATGGGTGTGCATTTACAAGACATTGACTCTGAGACCCACCCCACCCATTCACTCCAGGTTCTGCAGGCTGGGCCAGCCATGCTCGGGCGTGTATGCAGGCCCTCCAGGATAGGGTAATATACAACTTATTTTGCTGGTTGGTTTTCTTCTTCTTCCTTTTGCATCTGCCTCTCTCTTCCTGAACCCAGAACACTGTATCTGCAGCATGTTGCCAGTGCTTGGACCACAGGAGTTCACAGTCAACACGAGAGCCTGGTTCAGCTGGTTACATGATACTTAGGCCCTGTCACTTAGTGCCACGGCCCACGTGGACTGGTGGCTCTGGTTTTGCTGCTGTGGCTATGCTATCAGTCGTGTGGGATCACAGAGTCTGGTTGTTTAGAGCAGGTTAATTCAGCTCTTTGAAACAGCAACTCACAGTGGTGTCGAGGGCTAGACACTTAGTAAATGTTTGTTAACTGTGAGCGAGTGGGGATGATCCCCTTATAGAATGGCAAGAAATCTACTGACTAGGGACCTGACAGTCCAGGCGTGTAGGGCAAGCTATTTGACACTCTCCATCTTTCATTCTCTCAGGTAAAGAATGGAGCTACCAGTACCCACTTCAGAGACCCATTTAAATGTGCATGTCATTTTACTGAGTGACAACCCTTGAATTAGATACTGTATCCCCATTAGAACGAGGCATTGCACACTTGTGTCAGACTTGGGCTGGATCTGGGTCTTTCTCATTTGAATGTCCCATAACCGTAGCTCATCTCATGGGCCCGCCATGGTACCCCCTCCACGCATTGTATTTCATAACAGTTGTCGGCTCTGCCCTTGCTAATGGTCCCTTCCTTGTCCAAGGGTCACTTGCAAGTGATGAGGTCTGGGGACCCCAGGAAGTCCAGCCTTCTGTTGAGAGTGTAAGGGTCTGAGCATGGGTATTATCCAAGGCTGGTGGCATACTATCAAGCCACTGCTCAGTCCTCAGCCCTTTTCAGTGTCTGAGACTAAGGCCGTAGGTGGTACCTTCTCAAAGGGTCACCAGCTGCCCTAGGGACCACTCTCTGCTCAACAGAACCATCAAACCTGTCTGATGTGTTTTGTCTGCCTAGTTTCACTTTTGTATTCTGGTAGTAAAAGAGAATGGTAAAGACAAGAAGGGGAGACAGTCCCCTGGCCTCCCCTTGTCCGTCTGGCTTCCATGTGTGATGTCATCAGGCTGTTCTACCGTGTGCTGCCAGCGGATGCCCATGTCACAGAACACATTCTAGCAGAAGTTACCTTGGCTAAGCTGGTCAGTACAAGGGGCAGGAGGGCCAGTTTGCATGGTCTGGTAGAAGGAGGCACCAGCTAGTCCAGGTGCTGGTTCATTTATACCTTTATGCCTGGGACAGTTATCTAACAAGGGACCTTATCAGGTTAGTGCCATGTTCAGGCTAATTTAATCTCTCTGGCATTCCTCACTGGCAGGCGATGAGCTGTGTTGGTTCTCTGGCTATCTTCTAATTTGGCTGGCTTTTCTCTTGGGTATTCTGTGGCATTCTGTGCTGGGATATTGGTTCCCGTATCTGTAGAATGACATCTGGGACTTCCGGAAGTTTTGGCTGTGAGTTGTTCTGTGTGGTTTTCAGCACAGAGGGTTATGTGGTTCCTGCTTCAGTAGGTTTTCCCCTAAAGTTCCATGTCTATGGTGTCCCCAGAATCTGTGTTTCTTAGAACTTTCTCTTTTCTGTTTCTGATTATATGTGGTCAGCTTTCCAGAGCAGAAGAAGTAAGCCTGGGGTACAAATGGGTACCGTGCTACCCATAACCTGGTCACCTATGATTCATTCCATGCAAGACCATGAAGGCCATTTTGATGGTGGAGGTCAGGTTTAGGTGTTGACTTTTCTGGCCACTAACATCCTGCACTGTTCCTGTACTCTGAGTATTGTGGGGCACAACATTGAGCCTACTGTATTCTGAGATTGGGATGAGTTTGGCTGGTGACATCCAGGGCTCCATGTCATCTTCCATCTGGTTGCCCTCAGCCTTAAGGTGTGTTGTTGTGCTGCCCTGACATTTAGGGGTGCACATACATGGGTGCTGGAAGTGCCTGCCATTGGTCTGGAGGAGCTGGGGCTTAAAGGAGATGTATGGCACAGCTGTGAATGCTGTGTCTGGGCCCTCCAGGAAAGGCTTGGATGGCTGCTATGGGACCGGGTCAGGGTTGGGGCCAGGGCTGTCCTCATTCTGAGTCCTGACTGGGACAATCATTTCTGAGCACAGCCCATGGTTCTTTTGTGTTCCTGAAACCTTGGAAAATAAAGAGATAGCTTTTAGATGACACTAGGAAAGCTGGAGCTGGGACTCCTAAGGCCTAGAACTTTTCTCTTAATTGTTCAGCATCGCCTGGGGGCTCCAGATGCTGGTATTTGGGGACAGAACCAGAAGGTCAGTGACCCCTCAGTGATGAGAAGACACTGCTTGCTGGGACTGTGGTTCTTTTATTATTAGTTTTATTATTGAAATTTTTACTGAGATGATTAATCCCCATGCACTTGTAGGAAATGAGAGAGTGAGATGAACACCTTCATGGTTCCCAATGCTCTGTTCTTGCAAATCCAGTGTACACTTTCAGCCAGGACGTGGACACCGGCACAGCCTCCCACATGCCGCTTGCCCATGCTTCTAACGCCTTTCTCTGTGCGTTTCTCAGCCTCACGTGGCTCTTCCTGGTATTTCTTTGCTTCTCCCTGATGATCTCCCCAGGTTTGTTTTTCTAAGCTCACAGTAGGAAAAGCTTGAGTGCCTGCCATGTAGGAGCAAGGGCTTCGGAGTCAGACTGCCTGCTCCCAGCCCAGTGCGCTTGTCACTAGTTTGTGTGACCTTTGGCAAATGACCCCAGTCTTCTCTTCTTTCATCTGTAAGCCTGGGAGTTCAATGCTGCTTACCCTGCATGGAGTTCTTAGGATAAAAGTACACAAAGTCCACAAACCCTCTTACACAGTAAAAGTTAGGTCTCCCCACACTGCTTCTTGTCCGTAGCTTCAGGCCCCACTTTATATGAGCATCAGGGTGGCTTTGGTCAGCAATCAAAACACCTGGGATAGATGTTTGATTATATGCCAGGCACCATGAGAATTACAGAGGAGACAGAGAGGCAGTTCTCATTTTAAAAACTTTGTACCCTAGTTGAGGAAGCTTTCCCGGCTTCTGCTTACGGTACAGATGGCTCCCTAGGCAAGATAATAAAATATAAATGCAAATGAGTGCTTCCCACCCAAGATCTCACGCAGCCTAGCAGCCACGGGGAACATTTTGATCCTTGGCGTCTGGAAAGACTCCGAGAGGCGTTTGGAGTGGACCCTTAAAGGTGGGGCTCTGTGCCGCTCCCAACGAGGCCACAACAGTCAAGTCTTAATTTCCCTCTTGCTGGCCAGGCTCACGGGGTCAAAGGATGGAGAGGAAGATGGAAGGGCTCTTCTGATTTTTAAACAGAGGCCTAGAGAGGGTGAGGAAAATGACCTAAGAAAGAAACAGAGGTACAAGTGAGGTGTGTTTCAGGACATGGGTTTGGAGTCCACTTCCTATAGTAAGCCATTTCTTGTGATCTAAAGCTATCTTATTCCCAGGCCACACCAACTTGGTACACTAAGCCATGGTGTAATTGTCACTAAAACCACAGCCCAGAGGTCGATCATCTGTTGGGCATCCAGCACGTGAGGCAAGGTGAGGCAAGCCCAGATCTTGCCTGTGGATGTCTGTCTGTCTAGTGTGAAGCAGGACCTGTGTTTCTAAGTGGGGGATGGAGAACAATCACCCAATGACAGACTTCTTCCAGTGACTAAGTCCCAGAACACCATGTGACCAGCACTGTACTCTCCCAGTGCTGGCAGGGTCCCAGGGCCTGGTCTCAGCAGCCACGGGACTTGGTAGCCAAGCCTAGGAAAAGCCCATTGTTTTCTTGCCTTGCTCCTGGCTGTGTGGCTACTGGCTAGCTGGCTTGTTCATTGTTGCCTTTATGGAAGCTGCTGTGAGCTATATATTCAGCCTCAGCTGCAGTTGGCACTTGCTTAGCGCTTGCTATAGAATCTTCAGTGGTATTTGTAAAAGGGTTCTCTCTCTCTCTCTCTCTCTCTCTCTCTCTCTCTGTGTGTGTGTGTGTGTGTGTGTGTGTATGTGTAGAAGAGAGAGAAGGCATTAAGCCTCCTGAAAAGATAAGAGTAGCCTCCAGTAGTGTGAGTTCTAGATTGAGAGAACTCAGTATAAACTGACCACGATTACTTGGTCTGACCACCAGGATTGGAGACAGGGGTATGCTGAGGTCATGGCCTTTACCTTTCCATCCCTGGATTTGCGTCAAAGCAGAAGCAGCAGCAGCAGTAGTAGTGGTGAGACTGGAGAATGTCAGCTGCAGATATTCAGAGCTTCCCCTGTGCTAGGCAGCGGGCTATGTGCTATGTTACTCCAAGACCTTTGATAGGTGGTCAGCAGCCCTGCTTGAGTGGCAAATCATATAACTGAAGTGTGGGGACCTGAGTGGCTTTCCCCCAGTGTCACTCAGCTAGAAAACGGCAACAGGGGCTTGACTTAAGATCTTCTCAATCAGAATGATTATGATATTTAGGCCCCTGAGAAGAACCTTCCCAGCCAAGAGGTCTACCCTACATTCCTTTCTTCCTGCCCGCTGAGTCTCAATAGAAGGAAGACCAGCCTTGCTGGAGGCTTGGGGACACTTTGGGATCAAGTCCCTCATTTTGCCTGGGGGGAAGTGAGCACAAGGAAAGGACTTACTGATACTGAGCTAAACCAGGAGCAGCCCCAACCTGCCTGGCTTATACACCAGTGTTCTTAGCCATGTGTTGCTGTGCTGTGTTTTACAATGCTCGAACCCTGAGTCTGAGCATGCTCAGCCCATACTATACCACACTCTCCAGCCCCCAGATGCACTTGACTCCTCCATGGACTTTGTCTCCTGGCTTTCAGCGGCACCGCAGAATCAGTATGCATTGTCACTACTGTTCCAATATGTCCCAGCTGCAGTAAACTGCACACACCAGTAGTGTTCAAAATATAAAAGTCAGATGTGACATGTGGAGATTAGAGTGTGGGGCCGATGGCAGGGATATCACTGGGACCGGCAACCATGTGCTTACATATGTCTGTATTGATGTCATGCCTGTAGCTTGCCTTTGGGGCCTGCCTCTGTATCAAAGCTTACAGGGTGGGCATCCCTAGTGCGATGATGCAGCCCACTCTCTGATTGTTTCTGATGCTGATAACGGCTTCCTCGGGACTATTTCATTCTTTTACAAGACGTGCTAACATGAGCACTCAGCACCTGGGAGAACTGATGTGGCTTGTCACTCCTGATACTGTTCGTTTCTCCCTCTCACTGTCCAGGCTTTGGTAGATGCTGTCAAAACTGTGCAAGAGATGTTTCAGCAGGCTGGGCTTTAGCTTGCATCCAGGTCACCTGAGGGGCTTGTTGGAGCACACATATGCCCACCCCAGTCTCTAAGGGCTGGGAGTCCAACATAAGACTGCATTCCTGTAATGTTCCCAGGTGACACCAACTCTGCAGGTCCAGAGGTAGCACGAAGCTCTGGTCCCTGGACTCCAAGCTCTGTGCTCTGGCCCTGTGTTGCTCTGGTCCTCTGCTCTTGGAAATGGCAGCAGCTGAAGGTGTGGACCTCCTTCCCTGAAACTGAAACTGTCTCAGCTCGGGGATGTGGACAAGAACACTCATGGCAAGATTCTGGGGCCAGGAGCCAGATCCTGCTCCTGATGAATTCTTTCATGGGATTCATTCACACATTCATTTATTTATCCAGGAAACCTTTACTAAGGGCTTTCTATGGGAAAAGAGGTGTGCCCACCAAGGGCACCTCAGCAGACAGACAGTCCACTTTTCCTGACTGACCTGGTAACACGCCTGCCCCTGATAAGGAATGGGGCCATTCTTTCCTTAAGGGACATCTTGAGAAGAGAGAACTCAGAGCCAGAAGACTCAATACTAATCCTGGCTGACTTCATCTAGATCACTGTCTTCTTTGGGCTTCAATTCCTTCTAGAAAGTTCAGTGAAGTAACAAATGAAGTAGTAGTTAACAAGACTCCTTTCCCAGCCTGTGACTCTGGGACTGGGACATTCAAATTGCTTGTGACAGTGTTTGATTTCATTTCCGCTCTTAATCAATGAATATCTTAAATTTTGTTTTGCTTATTTATATGTGTGTAGATGTTTTGCCTGCATATATATGTATGTATGTATATGTGTATGAGTATATGTATATATGTCTATGTACCATGAATACATGTGCACACGTGTACCATGTGCGTCATAAGGTGCTGGGAATCAAAGCTGGTTCTAGAAGAGCATCTACTGCCCTTACCCCCTGAGCCATCTCTTTCCTCTTTCACCTGAGGAGATTCTGCATGCAGGGCGTAAGAGGTGTGCAGAGCCAAGCAGTCCCTGGCACAGCCATCCCGGGGGGCATCTTACCTGCTGCACCCTGCCGTGTGGAGCTTCATAGAGTTGTGGAGGTGCATGATACCTTTCACAAATGTGTATGAACATGGTGGTTACCACACTGTACTCATTCGGCAGTAGTTATTACATTAGCATCAGGCTGTTTCCAATACTTTAAAAGGTGAGTTATGTCCAAAGTGGACTTTCATCTTCTGGAAGTAAATATCTTTATTAAAGTTGTACGTGTTTTAGAAACATGTCTGAAAATGTACACAGCTGCAAATATATGAGCTTCCAGATGTGGGTATGAGAGAAGCTATAGATTATTTTTAATCTATTAATATCTGATAAAACCATTAGAATGTACTTCAAACCCTGAGCCTGGTGTGATAAGACATCTAAAAAAAAATTTTTTTTTTTAAATCTAGTTAACCTGAGACACATTAAACAGCATTTGCTTTTACTAAATGGAAGAAAAGTTGAAATTTATTAATAAATATATTAAAATAATACTTCATAAAAATAAAAAACCAAACTGATCTAAGACAACATATTTTAAATATAAAATAACCAAAGTTATCCACATACTTATATTTTTAAATTTGGGAATGTCACTTTAAGCCTGTAATGTCAGCTCCCAGGAAGGTGAAGCAGGAGAACTGTAAGCTTAAGATTAGCCTGGGCTACCCAGTGAGACCCTGTCTGGCCTGGGATACATAGTGAGACCCTGTCTCAAAAAAAAAAAAAAAAAAAACAACCCAAAAAACAGGCTGCCTAGGTGGCTCTGTGGTTAAGAGTGCTTGCTGCTCAGTCACGAAGATGGGTTTGATTCTTAGCGACCATGCAGTGAGACTCACAAATGCATGTGACTCTAGTACCAAAGGACCCTCTCTGGCCTTCGTGGGTACACACACATGTACACATATATGCACAGAGATGCATGCACATACTTAAGTAAAATAAGTATTTAACGGACAAAACTCAGTTTCCAGGGCATCTCAAAGATAAAAAGGTGGGAAACATCAGAGAAGTCTCTGGACCCTCCTGGCTCTGCCGTTCTGGGTTCTAAGGTCCCGAGGGGACTGGAAACCCTGGGGGTACAGTGGTTTGGGCAGGCCCAGGGCCAGGGCCAGGGACACACTGTTAGCTCTAAACTATTGTTGGGAATGAGATTGGACATGCTCTCTGGGAGCTCACGTCTCAGAGACCAACTTTCTCTCCAGGCTAGCAGAGAACTTTCAATACTAGAACATTGGATGTTTGATCCGAGGGAACATTAGAGATCTTGAGATTGAATAGTGCTGACTCCAGACAGAAGGTGGAGAGAGAGCTGGCATGGCCACTTCTGCATCTTGGGCATGCTGAAGCTGGGGCTGTCAACTTTGACCTTGGGATGAGGGCTGACCTGTTGGCTCCAATGTTGGAGCCTCCAAGACTCAGAACCAAGTGTAGCTCCTCCCCCTGCAGCTACAGTCTCTTTAGTGAAATTTAGTCCTTAGATGGGTGACCATGGGGCCTGGTCCTGGGTCTCCCAGGGGTACTGGTGTGGCTCTCTGTGGCTCTTGAGACTCTCCTGGACATGCCTCATCTAAATGCTCTGGCCTGGAGGTACCAGCGGGTGTGAGGTCAGCAGGCTGATAGTGAGTTCCAGGATAACTGGGGCTGCACAGTCTTGTCTTAAAACAAAACAAAAAACAACAAACTGAAAACAAATTTTAGGTTCTTTTGGGGTGGCTGCAGAGACTTCTGAATGAGGACTGGGGTCATGGGCAGGTAAGAGTCTGAAGATCTGGTCTGAGAATTTCCCACGGACTTGGTTTCAAGGCACACCTGGGTCCCCTAGCCCCAATGTCTTCATGTCTACCACAGTCCAGTCCCTGTGTAGCTTCCTAGCGGCCTGGCTTGATTTTTTTTTTTTTCATGGCTACAGTAACAGATGGGCGGCAGACTCCAGGAAGCCCACCCCAGATAATCTGTAGCTCACATTTGGTTTAGGAACAAATGACTTGATACAATTTTTTAAATGTACCTAGATTATCCTTCCTAATTTCTCTACGGTTAAGACTGCGGGAAAACAAATGCTTTTAGGTCCTTGGGAATCCACATTGAAAGTGGCTGGTTTAGAATTCGCTTAGGCTCTGAGGGAAGCTGGCCTGGGCCTGACATTCCCTGCAGATAACTGAGGATAACTTTTAGTTTCCATAATCACATTAGCTTGCACTTTTATATGTTAATCATCAATTTTGGCCATCCATCCCCCACCTGCCTTCTCTGAGGGAGGGAAGGGGAGGGAGGGAGGGGGAGGGAGGGAGAGGGGGAGTAGGGAGAGAGGGAGGGAGGGAGGGGAGAGAGGGGAAAGAGAGAGAACCCACTCCTAGACCACAAGTCTAGAGCTTTCTTTCTATACCCCTCTATAGCTAGACCTGTCTCAGGCTTCCTGAGTGTTTTGGGGTGTCTTCACAAAGCAGTGGAAGCTCAAGGTTTTCGACCTTAAGCAGGTTCACTGTGTTCTGATCCTGTCTGTGGGAGGCCTTTGCTGTGTGTGTCCTGAGCTCAGCTGTTCACACAGTTGTCGGTATCATGTCAGGTTTGTGCCAGACTTCCCTATGTCCTGACAAGTTGAGAGAAGTCTCTGATGACCTTGGCTTCCCCCGCTTGGGGAATGGTGTCCCCGTGGTGTGGGTGTGAATGAGTTTCTCTGCTGGGCTTCTCAGAATACTGACTTTCCTTAGCTCCCACCCATTGAGCCAGTTTGGTGTTCTCCTGCGTCTCTCCTGGCACATGATACCCTGACTGGGGAGGAGAGAAGGGAGGAGACAAAGCTAGCTGTAGGGTTTCTACATGGCTCCCACCCCCACCCCCACCCCGGGAATTCCAGGTGAGCTTTCTGCCTTGTCTAGCAAGCCTAGAATTGCCCTCTAGCCTAACCAGGCTAACCTCGACCACCAGTCTAACCTTTGCAGCTGTCATTTTGCTGTCCTCTTACCCCGCTTCCTGTTTGATCTTGAAGATTCAGCAAAAACAGAATTTCTGGACCAGCCTCTTCTCTCTCTCTCTCTCTCTCTCTCTCTCTCTCTCTCTCTCTCTCTCTCTCTCTCTCTCTCTCTCTCATTTGTCCTATATTATAAACAGGGCTGCATGTAGGTAGCCTTGCCTACCTCTGTTTTTGCCATATGGGTTCCTTCATTTTGGGCTGGCATCTAACGCAGCTAAAACAGGGAGAGGGCCAACTCAGCCCCTGGAAGCTTGGCCCGATAGAGCCCAGTTAGGCTACCTCCTGCAACCTCCTGACCCAGGAAATCCTCTAAGCTGTCCTAATTACCTGTGGCTTCCCAGCAGATGTTACAGCAGTGAGGAGGGAGGGCACCCTTGCACACCCTGGGATTAACTCTCTGGTTGCTGCTTCCTTTCACTCCTGTCCTTGCAGACACGAACCCCTCTCCTGGCCTCTGGGCTGCCCAGCCCTCCATCAGGCATACATCCAAGACAGGCAGGCAGCTCATCCTAGCACCAGTCCACTTGTACTGGAGTCTTTCTTCTTGTCTGGCATCAGGAGATAAGTCTATTTAGCTAAGGTCCTTTTCCAAAGGCAGGAGCTGTTCAGTCCCCTGGGAAGTCCTTACTGAGTCTTCTCTGGGTTGCCAGGCAACTGATCTTCAGACCCACTACCTTCAAGGATGCTGAGGTACTGAGACTACCATGCAAGACATACTTATCAGCACATGGGGCATCAGCGAGCATGTGCTTTCCCAATGTCATCTTATGTGCCCAGTGTCCCCGCATGGAGACCTTCGTCTCGGCCTCCTAACAGTACTGCTAGGTGCTTTGACTGCGGGCCCTTAACCAGGATTCCAGGACTCAGGCTCAATCACCAAATGAGGGATAGAAGGAAAACTCATCCCCATGATTCTAGCACAATGCTCTTTTCAGTGTCCAAGCTGCAGCCTGAGTACAGTTGAGTTTATCGGGTGGGCTTTAGCTTTCAGAACGTTTTCAATTGGGGAAGTCCAGCCTGCCTCCCTGCCGCTATGAGGGAGGGCAGGGCTGTGTGCACAAAACCTCCTGTTGCATAGGCAGAGACGGAGAGAGGATGGTAACCATCTTCCCTTACACAGCGCTTAACCTTAAAAGCTAGTAGTTTGCCAAGGCTGAGTTCTCATGCCACAAAACCAACAATTTCAGGTGCAGGCCTGTAACCCCAGCTCCTGGGAGGTTGAGTAGGAAGGAACATCTGAAGTTCAACACCTGAATAGGCAGCAGAAGCTGAAGGCCAGTCTTGAGACCCTGTCTCAAAAAGAAAAATCTGTGGTTATAGTGCGGTGGTAAAAACTCATCTCACATGCATGAGTGCCTTGGTTCAATTCTCAATACACTCTTAAAAAAAGAAAGCTAACCAATTTAAAGTGAACAATTAATTCACTTAGATTTGCTGTGTTTGCAGCCTCATCCTGTTGAGCTTTGGTCTTGCTGTTTATTGTAACTTGTGGCCCCCAAAACCTGGAGTCTGCACACAGACCCAACTGACCCTGCCCCCAAGTTATCTCTGATTGGTCAATAAAGATGCCAACAGCCAATAGTTGGGAAGAAGAGACATACGTGGGGTTTAGATTTGGGGGAGAATCACAAGGAGAGGAAGAAGGTGGAGGAGGAAGGAGAAGCCACCATAAGTTAGATGAGCCATAAAAAATATGGCCCCGAGGGCTGGCCAGTTGAAATTAAGAGCAGCCCAGATGAAACATAGTAAGTAATAACTCGGGGTTATCTATAGGAAAGTAGATTCTAATAGCATAGAGGGTAGATATCTGCCCAGCTCTTGTGCTGTTTAAGGCGTATTGTAAATAATATAAGTAGTGTGTCTTTTATCCGGGAACTGAGTGATCAAACGTGGGGTAGAAACTCCAGATTGGGACTGAGACTTTCTACAGCATCATCCCTTTCTCGTTTCAGGCTTTGCCTCACTGCAGAGGATATCTCATGTGCAGTGAGCCACATACCCATCCCTGTCCTCCCCAGTCCCTGGTGGCAATTTGTGTGTTTTCTCTGCATGGATTTAACAGGGATGGATATTCCCATGAAAACATAGAACACTCAGCTCCTTGTGTCTGTTCACTCAGCTTTCACTAACACCCTGGAGGTTCATCCACGTTGTGGCGTGCTCCAGCACTTCCTCCGATGGCTGAGTTATTCTGTGTTGTGTTATACAGTTTCCCTCTCCATTCACCTGCTGGTGAACCTTCAGTCACATAAAGGATGCTGCTGATCAGAGGCACAGTGCTTGTGTGCATAGTACCTATTCTCAGGTTCTCAGGGGATACTGTTGCAGGTGGAACTGAGGGCCATGCCGCAGTCCCTGCAATCCTGTAATCTACAGTGGCTGGGCTACTTTATAGCCACACGGACACTGTGTGGAATTCTGACTTGTCTGGTCTTGCTGGCTCATGCTTGTCTCTTGAGCTAAGGTCCCTCCTCCATTTCTGCCCACTGGACAGTAGGCTCTCCATCTTCCTGAAAACAAGCCTGATGCTGTTCCGTGTCTCACTCTGCTTTGCCTTCAGCCTCCTGTCTTCTCAGGTTAGAGTGTGGTGCCCCCAGAAACTGCATGGTTCATGATGTAGGACAGGTATTAGCTCCTGTACTGTCTGCCCCTGCCTACCTGCTGTCAGGGCTGTGGCTGGCTTCAGGGTTGGTTGTTCTTCCTTTCCTGTGGCCTCTACCTTGGAGCCCATGACAAGAACACATGGCATCTCACTGTCCTCTGACCCCATGAGATTGTTTTCAGTCCTGCAAAGCTTCCAGATGTCTCCCATTGGTTCCTAATTAGGTGCCATACTGTTCTCTAGGGCTACCCGATATAAATACCGTAGACCAGGTGGCTTTAGTGACAGACATTCGTTTCCTCCCATTCGAAGCTAAAGTATGAGGTGAAGATGTTCCCAGGGATGATATCCTCTGAGGACTCTCCCTGTGATTGTAGGTGGCCACTTCCTCTGTGTCTTCACACCCTTTTCTCTCTGTGCCTGTCTACACCCCAATTTCTTATCAGGCTGTTATTGGACTAGAGCCCATGATAGTAACTGCATATTTCCTCACTTGCCCTGGGTTAGCATTTCAACAGGAGTCTGAAGACAACATAATTTGTCTATAACAGGTAGCTGGAAGAGCAAAGCTGTGTGATGACAAGGGACAACCTGGGGCGTGTAGAGGAGACCTTGTGATTCTCTGGACTCTGGTTGGGCCTCAGCGTGACTCACTAAGGCAAAATCAGAGCAGGTGGAGTGGGGGCGAGAATAATGATGGCAGTGAAGAGGGCACTGGGGGCTTTGCGAAGGGGAGAGAACCACTATCCCGATCAATAATTTATTCCTGGGTACCAGGCAGGAAGGTGTTGCCATGGCAACAGGCCTGCCTGATAGTTACCTCTCTGAGCATCCTCTCCTTACCCAGTTCCATCTCCCACCTCTCTCTCTCTCTCTCTCTCTCTCTCTCTCTCTCTCTCTCTCTCTCCTTCCTTGCTTTCTTGACATTTTTCTTCCCCCTCATTTTTCTTCTGTGTCTTCAGAGACTTCTTGTGAAGTAGAGACTGCCTGCCTACACCTGGGTGCACTCCATTACATGTCAGCTGCAGGGACCTTTGGGCCCTCAATGGCTGTGGCCACTCTCTCCACCAGGTCTATGATCTTCACTTCTGTTTCTAAAAAGTCAAAACTAAGGGGTCCTCTCACTGGCTGACCCCTGGTCTCTTCTTCCTTAGCACAAGAACAATAGGTGTTTTTCAACCTGTCTGGTGCCTTCCCTAACTTGACAGTGCTGGCTTTAGCCATGCTCTGCTCCCTGTAGCAGGTCCCTCTGGGCTCAGAGTGCCATGAGGAAAGCATCATCCTATTGCTGCCTGCAGCAACCAGTCCTCAGTTCCTTCCTGGTCTCTGTAGGTGGGAAGACTCTAGCAGCATGCAGTTAACTGGAAAGTCTGTATCCCACACTCAACCCCAGTAATTGCTGTGACAGGGACTGTATCTTGGTGCCACACAGTAGGAGCCCAGATTTTTGTGTGGTTATGGAATGAATAAACAGAAGGCCAGAAGCAGGCTCCTTCCCAAGCCTTTCTCTCTCCGTATTTCCCAGAGGCCCTCTTGGCTCCAACAGCTATACTAAACGAGACTATTGAAAATTTCAAGTTATTGTCTCACTTTAGAATTTGCTGCTCCCTTGATCCACTGGCATTCATAACTAATAAGAGACCTGGGCCCATAATAATCATTTAGAACTTCACAGTATTAGTCCTGTAATTGCTGCTAAGGGTCTTGTTTTTTCTCTGTGTTGGTAAATCCTTCTGCATAAAGATTAGGGAGATAGACCTCTAGGCTAGAGGCTGCCACGGAGCCCAGCAGGCTGGTGGGCAGGCTCCGTGGCTGCATGATGGTGTGTCTCTGATAAGGCCAGAGCTGGGATGCAGCTGCACACCAGGAACATCTGTGAACATCGCTGGGGGTCAGGACAGGAAGGGAAGACAGCAGGACAGCGAGGCTGTGGAGCTCTGGCGACCACCAGCTGCTGGTGAGAAGAATGGTATTACCTCCTCCAGCTCTCCCCTCACCCTCTGCAGCCTGCAGTTTGTAATCCGATGTGAGCCAGATTTAGAGTGAGTGGGATCCACAGCTGTTCTAATGGTCTTCTCACTTTGCTCAGAGTCTCCCTCTGCCCCTCCCTTGGGAATCTTTTCCACCCTGGCCCCATAATCCTCATCAAACTGTATTCATGACAGGCCTGATAGGTTGAGATAATAAAGGGCCAGGGCGTTGGGATGATGGTCGCTGGGCAGCATCCTCTGTACTGTCCTTTCTGCTTCCTCACTCTTAAGGGTCTCAGCCCTATTGCCTATTGGGAGAGTTACTAACTGGGTACCACAGGCGCTGTTCTCCTGGTTACAAACCCCTTGTACTAGAATCCAGCACAAGCCTTTCTCCTTTCTTTCTCATGGTAAAAATGTTGGTATAAATAGTATTTGGGTTTTCTACCCCACCTTTGATCACTGAGTTCCCAGATAAAAGACACAGACCTTTGTATGTACAATAAGCTATAAGCACCAGAGCTGAGCAGATGTCAATCTTCTGTGCCATTCTGTCTGCTTCCCTGTCAGTAACCCTGAGATAGCAATTGCCATGTTCCACCTGGGTTGATCCTATTCCAACAGCTGGCCCTCATGGCCATGCTCTCATGATACACCTCCTCCACCGTGACTTCCTTCTTCCTCCTCCTCTTCCACCCTGTGGAAGACCCCCAAGCCTGGGAATCGAAGCCCCACCTACCTCTCTTCTGCTCAGCTACAGGTTATAGGCATCTTTATTAACCAATCACAGATAACTTGAGGGACAAGGTTTATACAACAAAAGTTGGTATACGTGAGGATCTGCTCATCTTGGAACAACCAGATTTGGGGGTACAAAATTTAGCATTTGAATATAAGCAGCATCAGACCATCCCACTACAGTAAATATACATATACATATACATATACATATACATACATACATACATACATACATATTTATATATTTAGATATATTTTACAGTTAAGTATTTCCCACCCAGGGTGGTTTGCATGTCAGCCTTCTTGTACCAAGCTAAAGTGCACAGTTAATTGGCATCTAGTTCCGGGGATTTTCTTTCCCCCAGAGGAAACCCTCTGCCAGTTAAGCAGTTATTTCCCTTTCTGGGTTCCCAGCCTCTGGCAACCACTTGTTCTGTCTCTGGACATTTCACATAGCTGGAATCTCATAACCTGACTTTGGGTGTGTGGTTTCTTTTGCTCCTTATGTTTGCAAGGCTTTGACTGTTGATCCGGCGAGCATCGATCAGTGCTTGATGCCTGGTCTGTAGCACATTTGTCTGAGCATCTGCTGGTGAGCTCTTTGGGTCCTTTCTACGTGCTGAGGTAAAAAGTGCAGCTGTGAACACTTTTCGTGTGTAAGTGTCTGTCTGAACACTGTTTTCAGTCTTTGGGGACACACACAGCGGTGGAATGGCCGACTCAGTGTTTAACTATTGGAGAACTGGCTGATCTGGGTTACCTCGTCATGTCTGCTTTTGGAGACCAGCTGCTCCCTGTGCTGCCATCGGGCTCAGTGACTCGGGGACACTTGAGAGAAGTTTCTGGTTCCTAGTGATGGTCAAGAGGAACAGCATGGTGACTACTGGAAGGGCGTGTCATGACAGCTGCTGAGCCTTTTCTCACCATTTTGCTGCTGTTACCACTGCCCCAAGCTGCACGATTGTTTCTTTAGGGAAGCTGGCGTGTAGAATCTAATATCATCTTCCAGGGCAGTGGCCCCAAAGGCTTCTCTTTCTTTGCTTTTGACACCAAACAGTGTTCCCAGCTGCACCACGCCCTCTACATCTTTCCCAACCTTCACTCCATCTTTCAACCTAAGGGAAAAGACAATCCATGTACTCTGATAGGATGCAGTCACACCTCCGTGGGGGCCCTTTTAAAAAGTGTGTGGCAGGCTTTGAAGGCAGTGCCATTTAGAGATATGCAAAAAAAAAAAAAAAAAAATCCGCTCTAAGCTTGAGCAGTGCATTGTGGGCTATGTAGATAGGTTCCCAGGGGACCTCTTTGAAGAAGACAATTTAAATGTATAAATTCCAATTCATTTGGAAGAAGAGTCAGACAGCTTTCTAGGCTTATTTTTTTTTTTTAAAGCTGCTGTGAATGGATACTGAATTATGTACGCTTTTTAGGAAATTAAGGGAAGATGTTATTTTTCAGATGTTTTAGGGGGATGAAGCCTAAAATATAACTGGGAAGTATGGTAGGTAGGGATGGAGGCAATGAGGAACCCAGGCTTGGAACAGGTATCCCATCTTAATAAGGATGGAAGGATCCCTAGGGAGGCTGGCTGGGAAGGGACCATACAGAGAACACTGCTGAGTGTGTTGCTTTGGGGGGGGGACCGAAGGGGGTGCTGCTGCAGGGAGAGGTGGGAGGGGGAGGTGGGGGGCAATGTGAGGAGGAGATAGGCTGGTGAGAAACACAGGTGGGACCTTGGTGAGTTAAGTTTTGAACGTTTTAAATGAGATGTTTCCTACTCTAACCTGTGCTGTGAGGGAATGCCCTTTAAAAATGAAACATTTTAGCCAGCTTTAGAAGGTTCTGGAAAAGTAACTTTGAACAACATACCTAGGCCAGGGATGTTTGGCTGGAGTGGTGGAGGGGTCTCCTCCTTGTTCAAAACCTGAAGCTAGCAGTGATGGAGATGGAGAGAGATCCAGGGAGTAGCCTGGGGGAGGGGGAGGGCTAAAGAGGCGGTACAAGATTCTTAGGAAATTTCAGAGGCCTGGAGGCTGGTGACACTGTCCTCATTTGTAAGGAGGACTGAAAGTAGATGACAAGGTCAGGGGAATTTCAGAGCCAAGTATAGGCACCCTTTCCTCTCATCACCACAATGACTCACTCCAAGGGTTGAAGAATACTGTCCCAGGGAAGCTGCTCCTCTGAAAAACACTTTTCCTGCAGCTTCTTTGAGGTCACGTATCTGGGGCTTGATGGCAGAGCAGAGCCGGATGCTATAGCTTCTTTTTTTTTTTTTTTTTTTTTTAATTTTGAAGTTGTAGATATACAGATATTTAAGTGATTTTAGTCATTTCAGGTTTATAGTAAATACAGCAGCATGTTCTAGGTCCTGAGCACTGGGCAGCAGTTACTACTGTCAACTTCCAAAGTACTGCAGATGAAAACCTGTGCTGTCTCCCTGCGCTGCCATCAAGCAACAGCTACCCGCTTCCTGCCCTGCAGGCCCTTCATGGCTCGGCCCTAATTCCTATCTCCACGAATTCAGTTATTCTGGCCCATCCATAGCCATGAAACAATGCCAGCTTTGTCCCTTTGTGTCTGGATCGTTTCAGTTGGCATACTTTTTTTTTTTTTTTTTTAAAGATTTTAATGTTTTTTTTAAAACTATTTATGTTTTATTTTTGTGTGTATGTGTGTTATTGTATGAGCTGTGTGCTCCACATGCACACAGAATCCTGTAGAACAGAAGACATTAGACACGCCCCCCTCTCAGGCCCCAGCATAATATTTTTAAGGTTCATTCACATTATAGCACACACTTAAACTTCATTCTTTCTTCATTTATTCATGGTGATAGGGATCAAATTCACCTAGGCAAGCACTGTGCCAGCTGAGTCACATGCCCAGCCTCTTTATTCTTTTTTATGACCCAGTAATAGTCTGTCATATAGATGTATAGTGTTGTATTTTCCTCATGTTCTTGAGGACAGTGGGTAGGTCTCACCTTTTGCTGTTATGAATAGTGCTAAAATGAATATCCGTGGATAGGTATCTGGGTCCGGGTTTTCTCCTCTTTTGGACTCTTCATCTAGGGGTGACGGTGCTTCTCTGTTTGCAGAAGGACTACTTCCTGCAGTGCCTGCATCATTTTGTGCTTTCACAGGGATGCAGGAGAGCCCGAGTCTCCTCACACCCTTGCTGGTACTATTATTCTATATTCTATTGTTTATAGCTCTGCTCATAGGCACAAGGTGGTGTGTCCCACTGTGGTTTCATTCTGCATTTCTCTAATAACAATCTTTTGACATCTTTTTTCTTTCATGGTTGAGTTTTACGGGCTCTCCACACATCCTGGGCATTAAACTCTTATAAGACATATAATTTGTAAATATTTTCCTCCATTCTGTAGATTTTCTTTGTGCTTTTTGGTAATATCTTATAGATGCAGAGATGTTTTGATGAAGCCCCCATTTATCCCACCCCCTCCCTTTCATTGCTTCTGTGTCACATGGAAGAATCCATTTTCACACTCACGGACATGAGAGCTATATTTTATTTTATCAGGAGAGTGTTGTGGTTCTAGAGCTAATATCCGGGTCACTGGTCCATGTTGACTTATTTTTTTGTTTATAACTGAAGCATATATTGAAGGGCTCAACTTTATTTTTGCTTTTTAATTTTCATGTGACAATGGGGCTGTCACAGTGTCATTTGTTGATGACACTCTTTCTCTCTCATCCAGTGGTAGACTGGGGCTCTCATCACATACACGGTTCATAAGCATACACGTTGCTCTGTGGACTCTCCATTCAGTTCTGTCTCTATTCGGCATCACAATGGCTTTTTAAGTTTTGAGATGGTGAAGTACGACTCTCTGACTCTGCTCTGTTTCAGGGTTGTTTTGGCTACTTGAACTTTCTATGGGTTTTAGTCTTCATTAGTGTACCCTTGTGGACACACGTGGATGTGTCTGCTTTCTACTGGATGGAGGCTTTGCTGCCAGGTCTTGGGATATGGGTGCCTTGGCTTTGTGCACACTGCCAGTTTCTGAGCTGGGCTGCTCTCTTCTTTCAGCAGTGCCATGACAGTCCTGTCCCCTGGGCCACATCTGTGCCAGTGCTTAGCTGGTCAGCCCAAAAGCCTCAGCTCTCAGAGTTCAACAGTGCTGCCCCTTCTCTGTCAGGGTTTGGTCCTCTCTGGAAACTGGAGATCTGGCTGTCATGGAGACTGACCAAGCCCATAATCCGGGAGGTAAGACTCAGTTCATTCAGGAGAACTTTGGTCTTGGAGACTGTGTCTGATGAGGCAGCCATGTTGGCAGCAGGAGTCAGACATGTATTCTTGTGTGGATGGGACCGGGTGAGCCATGTCAAGCCCTTGAGAGAGGTTAGTTCTTAGGTAGCCATGTTTCTTGAGAATGAAGAAGCTGCCTCCATCTCATGTAGAACCTGAGTCCAGAGGCATAAAAAGTCCCTTTGCAGCCAGCCCTGCAGCACATGAGGGCTGGCGACTCTCTGGCTTTCATCTTGTCACTACCAACTCTCCCAACTTGAGACGGAACTCTCTTTCCCTCTCCAGCTTGCTGACGTCATAGGTCAGTAAATGTTTCCTGCATGCCTCTTTGCAAGACATCAGATGAGGTGCCTGAGAAGCTGCAAGGCTGGAGTGGGCTTCCTGGTGGTACATTAGCATGGGCTGTTGTTCTCACTGCGACAAAAATAGAAAGGAGCCTATGCTTAGGGAGTATTTACACAGCCTGCTTTGGAAGCCAAGGGTGGGCTGCTCACCTTCAGCTGAAGGGCTGGACAGACTCCATGGAGGAGGGAGCATGGCACTAGAGCCTTTAGGAAGGGCTCAGTCAGGGCTCCCCAGGAAGAGATGAAGTAAGAGATTCAGGATCAGAAAAGGCCAAGGTGGGCAGGTGGCCTTCCTCTGTGTCTAGAGGAAAGCAAGTGTATCAGATTACTCTATGTTGACAGTAAGGCCATTGGATGTCTACCTGGGGCAGGTGGGTAGTATTCTGCAGAACAGGTCACCCAGTACTGTTGTGTTTTCAGCAGAAGACCATTCTAGTGATAAGAGAGTGATAAGAGGAGTACCATGGGGCTTTGATTCCTTCCTTTCCTTGCCTCTGCCTCTACAGACACCATGAACACACACATGCACACACACCATACACACACACACCATACACACACACACACACACACACCATGCACAAGCACAAGCACACATGCACAAGCACATGTGCACGGGCACACACACACCATGCACATTTGGAGATAGTTACTATGCACAGATCAAGGTAGACGTGCATTCCACAAAGCACACATACAAGGCTCAATTTTAAAACACAAGTTTATCTAGTGTATCTCACCAGACATACACATATATACCACCACCTGTAACAATGGCCTGTAAACACAGCTGCATACGTATATACAGAGATGTCTGTATACACCAGAGACTGACTTGTACCCATGTATACTGAGTCATACTAAGACACATACTTACAGCAAGACAGACAGACAAATATCCAAGAACAGATATGCCCCCACACCAGGAGGGTGCACTGAGACACTTTAATAAACACACTGGACCACACTTGCATACACTCACTGGAGCACACGTGCATACACACAGAGACTAAAACCCTTCCCCAGAGACACACACACAGGCTGTACCTCCCACAGACTCACAACTGCACACTTTCGCACTGGCACAACCACAACCCGACCCATAGAGCTACACCTGAGCAGAGACAGGGACAGGCCCATGAGGTCCTGACTTGGCCACGACCGCTCTTAGAGACTTGCATTTGTCAGACGTTCACGTGATGGTGACCAAATACTTTGGGGAAACAGCTTAAGAGAGGAATTGTTTGTTTGGCCCATGGTTCCAGAGATTTTAGTCCAGTATGGTATGGGGGTGTGGGGGGCAGAACAGCTCACACTGCAGCAGACAGGAAGCAGAGACAATGTCTGAGAGAGCTTTCTCCCTTTCTCTTTCATTCCATACAGGCCCACAGACTGCGTGCCGGTGCTGCTCTGGATCAGGGCGGGTCTTCCGATTAGTCCTCTCTGTAAACACCTTCACACACATCCCCAGTGGTGTGTTTCCTTAATCTCTTTTTCTCGGTTCCTTTACTCTTTCTTTCTCAGTCCTCTCAAGTAGACAGCTTCGAAAGCACGTTTACCTCGTTAACTTCAATGCCTGACTTCTCCACAGCTGCTGCCAACCTGTGGACTCTAGGTTTCAGTCTTGGACAAGACCTCAGAGGTGGTTGTAGCCCACTCCTTTAGTGTCAGGCTCTCTACAGCTCTGAGGGGGCTACCCAACCTCTGCATAAGCTCTTCGGACACTCTCTATCAGACTACAAGTTCTCCGTTATAAAAACATTTGATTTCCAAACTGGACCAGAGTATGAACCCAGAGGTCAGCTGTTAGCTGACAGGCAAGGGTGGAAGGCTTCTGGCTTGCTCAGCCTACCCCTGTCCCCTCTGCCTGGAAGACTTTAGCCACAGAAGCCAGCAATCCTTTAAGTCATGGCATCACAGATCTAGCCCAATGTGAAAAAGTTGGAGTTGATACATGAGGTCACCCGGAGGGGGAGGGGCTGTGGCCAGAAGGCGAGTGACCCCGAGGGTGAAAAGCTGGGCACAACTCAGCTGCCTGGCCAGAGTGCCATGAGTGCTCCTCCAGGCCGGCCAGCTGTCACTACAGCCATTCTGAATTGGCACGCCTGCTGTCATCTGTGAATGTGACCCACATTCAGGTGGGCTGGCAGCTCTCTTCTCTGCCCACATTCCTCTCCACTCCTGCTCTCCCCACCCCTGATTCCATTCTTGGGAATCAGCTCCCAGGGTTGGGAAAGGGGGACATACCTCCAGGAAGCTTTGAGAGATGGCTGGGGGGCTGCCTGGAAATCAGCCAGGGGAATGGCAAAATATGGCGGAAATATTGAGCTGAACTCCTGCAGCGGGGAAGTAAAGGGACAGAGGGGCAGCAGCTGCCTTCTGGGTCTCCCTACTTCCCAGCCACTAGGAAGTTCACCTGAATGCCCACCCAGTGTCCTTGACAGCTAATCTCCTATCTGTTTCTCTTTAACATGGGCTAACTCCGGACTGGGAATCAGCCCCTCCTCCACTCCACTCATCTGGAAGAGGAGTTGCTTTTGCAGGGGACTCAGCGGCTCGCCCCACCCCCACCCTTGCTCTGTTTCAGCTCTAATCCTAAACCAACACCCCCACCCCCATGTACTTTTCTCCGACTCTCTGTTCCCCACAAATGTCACTAGCCATGTTTGTTGTAGTCCAGAGAAGTGGCTCATCACCAGCTCTGGAGAGAAGCAGGGCTTGGGGCAAGATATGAGTTTAGAGGAGCCTAAGGCAAAAGCTGTTGAGCCAATGATGCCTGGTGTGGTGGGCAGACAGGCCACCTCAGACAAATATGTCCCGAGGGATGGCCATATACAAAGCTGAGGCCACCATCTTCAATGTGCTGTAACCTCCATACTCCTGTGGACAAAGGCCATTTATGTCCTTTCTAGAAAACTTAGAAAATATAAACACAACGGAGAAAATGCACATTTTCTATAATTTTACTCTCAGTGACAATTGTTCTATTTTCCCACTTATTTTCCACTTTATTAAGATATTATTCTATATTAGTTTATCATTGTGTTTCATTGCTTATGATGAAAGTTTAATCTTCTAAAACATTTACCATACACCTCAGGCACTGTCATTTCCTGAATCCGTGCACTTTAACATGCAAATAAGGAAATGAAGGCTTGGAGAACCTTGCCCAAAGTAACACAGTCCGTAAAAGATAAGCAGAGTTTGAACCCAGGTCCTTTGGTTTCAGAATTTATAATTTCTATTTCCTTTTAAACTGTGGGTATACTGTAATTGTTTGTCATTCCCCCCCCCCAGCACTAGCTAATCTGTGTTATTGCCCCCCCTCTTTCTCTTTTGCCATTTTTTTGCCTTTATGGAAATATCCTTTCATGTATATGGATTTGAAATTATGGGTTCAACTAATACTCAGAACAAAATTTGTCTGTATGAACAGGCGTGGACTTTTCCTTGCCATTATTCCTTAAATGATATGGTAGAGCAACGATTTACACATTGTTTAAAAAGTACCAGGAAAATTCAAAGCATGAACAGGTTCTATGCAGTGTCCACAGGTTCTGAGGGTGTCTGTATTCACGTGAGCTCTGACGTAAACATGCTTGCCATCCTTGGGTTTTCATTTAACACCCACTTCCAGAAATGAACTTTATGGAACAGAGGGCATAGACATTTTTTTAGACCTTTAAATGTCTTAGACTTCCCACTCTCCAGAGGAGGGTTTGGAGAAACCATGTCCCACCACAGCTTGCTTATCAGAGGGAAAAAACAGGATGCTGGCCAGTTGGAAGTTGGTTCCTGAAGGGCACTGTAGGGACTGGAGGTGTTTGGTCAGCAGAAGTGTCATGGAGTGTTGAATGGAAGAGAGAAGTCTGTCCCTAGACTTTTACACAGAAGTGGGCCAGTGGGCGGAGGCTGTAGAGAGCCTTGTCTGCCTGGATAGAACAGGATTGGTGTTGGATAACCCTGGCATGGGTTCATATAGGACATGTGTATAGGGCAGGGCTGGCTCCAATGCTGGCACACAGCACCCCCACCCCCCACAACATTCCGTCTTTGAGTTATAACTGGGGTCTGCTCCCCGCTGCCCCCACCTTAGGGAGCCTGGTCCAGGCTGGTACCTCTCCCCGTCTATCCCCTCAGTCTGAAGAGCACAGCCTGGCTTGTGTCATGGGCCACACAGTTCCTCCATTATGCATGAGGGGGGGACACAGCGGTGAGTGAGTGAGCCAGGCTGAGGGAGGGGACAAGCCGTTATTAATAAACAAGTTATTGTGTGGTGTTCCATTTACAGAACTCTCAGAGGACGTGGTGGGCTTGACATAATAAAGCCCTGTTTATGTTACACAGGGCTGGAAAGTGGCAAGTGAGAGCCGGCGAGGAGCAGGGGCACTGGGAATGGTTTTGATTCCTCCTGGGCTAAGGCTGCTGTCTTCGCTCTATAGGACACCAGCACTCAGGGGAGAGGATCTAGCTGGGATTTTACTCAGGTTTGATTTTTTCACTTGGATGGCCTAGGGCCTAAGAAAGGCAAGCTTTCAGCATCAACGTGTCTCTAAGGAGAAGGCACCCACCAGTGGAGACTCTGGACAAGCCAGGAGAGGTAGGTGGTAAGCTCTCCTTTCCTGTTGACCTCCAGCCCACCCCTCCCCCATTCCACTTTGACGTTCTGAGGCTCCCTGGAGGTGTATGCTGGGACAGCCTAGCCCAGGAGTGGTTTACTCAGGATTGGTGGCCAAGCTAGAAGGCAGAGAGGTACAATGAGGGTCTTGTATCCTTAGCAGGCTAAAATTTTATAGAAAAACAGGGCAAAGGACAAGTATCTAAAGCCCTGATGAGGGTGTGCAGGGGTATCCTGGTCTGTGAATGAGGGCTGTCTAGAAAGAGACGCTGAAGGGCTGTCAGGTAGCCTGATTGGTGGGTGTCCATTAAGTCACAAGGACCGTGCTCACTCTGAGCTAGTCTTCTCCTGGGCAAGTATCTCTGCTACTGTTCTGGGCATGCGGATCCAGCCGAGGCTGCCTGGCTCAGTGTTGGTGCCTCTGGATGTCAGGGCAGAGATGCAAGGCTGCTTTTGGGAGGAGGTGGGAATAGTCTTTGTCCATTGGCTTCTTGGGAAGAGAACATGGGCTGGTTCAGAGAAACCTTAGTTCTTGTCAGTTCTGAATGAGAATAGGGAGCCAGAATCTGGTCAGGTTTGAGTCACTTGGCTCTGTTGGAATCTGATGGCTCCCACCTGGCCCTTGTTGTTTGAGGCAGCTCTTTCCTGGCACTCCTCAGAGGTAGAAAACCTCCTTCCAGGACATCTCTGTTTAAGAGGAGTTATGCCAGTGGGAGGAAGGGAGAAGACAGAAAAGACAGTCTTCTGCCCTCGGCCTTCTTGAGGCAGAAGTTTGGATACAGTGACTTGAAAGTTGTTTGGATTGAAGAGTCAGTGATATTTTTTTTTTTTAAGCTCAGATAGACCACATTAGGTCCAGAAGGATCCCAATATTGGAGGAATATTGCATTGCTTGCTGAACCCTGAGGGCTCAGTCTTCCTAAAGGCAGTCCAGTCCTCCTCCAAGGTCAGTGTCAGGAGATAGGAATGTCTACAACCCTCTCTTACCATGGAGCACAAAGAAGAGTACCACCCACCCTCACCTGGCTTCTGTGAGGCCTGAAGAGGAGACAGGGACACAATCACAGGTCTCTTGGTCCTCACAGTCCAATGTAGCACATACCCACCCCCTCATCCTGGGCATTTCTGTGATGTACATGCCAGGCTTTCCTGCCTACAGAGGATGTGGCCTGTCTTTTCAAACAACCATAGGTTGCTTGGAGGACACTTGGCTTGGAGGAATGACCCAATGACCTCTGACAAGCCTTTGAGGAGCAAGAGTGGGAACTTTTGTCTGTGTCATGTGCTTGGCAGTTGTTAGGAGCAGTTACTGGAAGAATTAGGAAGCCAGACAGGGTATTCTGCATAGAGGTCAAAGTAGGCCAAGTTGTTGGTCACAATCCTTTCTCTGAGGTCAAGGCTCATGGTACACTGGAAGGAACCTTGCCCCACGTTGGTAACACAATCATGACTTTAGCTTCTGTTCCCTGAGGTCTTACCCCATGACAGGCCCTTCCCTGAGCACTGGATGCCCAACAGAGCCAAATGACTTGGACACAGCCCTTCTAACAACTTTCACTGTCATTGTGTTTTATCAAAAGATAGGAGAAACCAGAGGTATGTTTGGTGGTAGTGTGGCAAGGTGTGGGGGAAGGGGTGCCTCTGTGGGCCCATGCTGAGGCATCCCTTCCCCCTGAGGGACCAGCCACAGGGTATAGAATAGAGTTTATTCAGGGACTGAGGAGGGGAGTTGAGAGAGTAGAGACAGAGAAAGGCAGAGAGGGGGGGAGGGGAATGGGGAGAGGGGGGAAGAGGGTAAGGAAGCAAGGGTAAGAGACAGAGAAGGGGGGGGACTGGGCAAGCAGCTCCTTTTATAGTGAGTCAGGCATACCTGGCTGTTGCTAGGTAACTGTGGAGCAGAGCTTAGACTAAATGCCAATAGTCCTAAACTGCCTCAAGGAAACTGAGTCAAGAGAAGTTAGCATGCTGTCCAGTGTCACAATCGGTAGCAGGGCCCAAGAATATATGTTCTCCAATCTCTTATCCTGACTTCTCGGGAGTTGATGACAGAGAGGATTATTCTGGTAAAGAGTACAGTCTGATGCAAAGAAATACCTCCTGTGAGGGGCTGTGTGGAGTGTTCTTCCTCAGCGAGCTTGGAGAGTCCTACTTTTTTAGCAGCGTGCTCCTGCAGGCTGGACCCTGGATTGATGTCCGCTCAGCAGATTTCCTTCTGAGGACTGTGGCAGTTGTCTTCTGTACTTTAGACCAGCAGCTACTTGCCTATATGAGATTCTAGACTATGGATCACTAAGTAGAGGCCACTCTAAGAAACATGCTGGGTGCTGGGTTCTAGGGAGAGGCCAGGGTTGCTTGAGAATTCCCCAGGTCCAGAGAATTCTGAGAGGAAGAAACATCCCCATGGAGCTGGTCTTGGTGGAGATTTCTTTACACTCTTGGGTAGGGTGAGTCTATTACTTAGAAAGAAGCTGAGGCTTGTGTCCCACTCCGTTCTCAAGATTCCTACCATAATGTCTAGGCCCAGAATCCTATGCATGTGCTAGAGGCAGCTGCCAATGCCTGAGAAGGGCGGGGAAGGCCTTCAGTGGGACTTGTGAGCCCTCCGGGTGGGTCTGGGGCACCAACAACAGCTCCTTCTCTGCTATACAATCTGTGGTAAGGCAGCCGCCCCTTTGAAGGGAATGTCTTTCTTCTGAGGAGCTGTGAGGGGAAGGACAGCCAGCATCCTGGGAGTCTTGAAGCACCGTGGTCAGGCTGCATGCTTCCTGTGTAGTTCCTTCCGGTCTCCTCACCCGTCAGGTGTGATATTAATAGTGCCTGCCTCTCAGACTTGGCTGTGACTGATAAACTGATGCTTGAAACCAGGAACACAGGAAGAGGAAGGAAGAGACACTCTGTTTGTGTGCATGTGGCTACTGTGTGTTTTCCCTCAGCCCCACGCCACTTCATAGATGGGCCAACACAAGCCCAGCTAAGTCGGACTCAGGTTCCTAACTCCGCCCCTCCCGCCCCGCCCCCTGCTTCCGGCTGCATCCCGTAGTTGTAGGAGCTAGCGCACTGCTAACTACTTCTGCCCAGACTGTCTTTGGTTTTGTTTGGGGTCTCTGGAGGGGAGAAATCTTGTCTTTGGTGCCAATTTCTAACTTCTTGTGTCTTTCTCACAACTCAGCAGTTTCCCCACTGCCTGGGGACCTGGCTTTATTCCACACCCTCTTTATGCTACAGCGGGCTCCCTGGGGCCCTGCCTTCAGTTCTTGCATTTCCAGCAGTCATTTCGGGATCCCCCACCCCCTTCTCCACCTCCTGACTCCTGTCCTGATTACACCCGCCCCGCCTCCTGCCCTTCTCAGCCTGTCCCCTCTTCCCTCCCTTTCTTCCGCAGCCTCCCACCTGGTTTGAACCTCACTTCCATGTGTACTTCCCAGAGACTCAAGCAAGTTCTGCATTCCTTGGAGGAGCTTCTCTCTCAAGTTTAAATTTTTTTGAGAACCCACATCTGCATGTTGACGTGAACTCGGCTGACCTGGTATATTTCCAGTGTGAGCGCCGTGTCTCTCACTCTGGTAAAGGAAACTTCCATTGCTATATTTTTTTGACCTGTATTCTCAAGGAGTCCCTTCAGTAGCCTGGTGAGGTAGAGACCACAAGCCTTATTTTATAGATGGGGAGTCAGGCAGAGTAAGTGACTTGCCTACAGCCACACAGGGACTAGGTAGCAGAGTGAGGGCTTCCACGTGGGTCTTTGTGTTTACCTTAGAGCCACTAAGCCTCTAGAAGCTGTGTGGTTACCTAGGATTGATATCACACACCAGATACAGGAGCCAGTTTTCTGAGTGAGCAAATTCAAGCCTCTGGCATGGTCCTTCCTCCAGACTCCCAGACTCTCCCTCCCGACCCCCAGATAGCCTGGAAGGGAAGGGTTGGAGGGAAGTGTGTAGCTTTCCAGGGTCCCTAGAAGTCTTCAGGTTAGACCAGGATGGGGAGGAAAGGGTGCTAGGCTCTTAGAAACCATAAGATGGCTGGGGGAGGGGAAAGAACAGAGAAGGGAGTCTGGAGGATGCACAGGCTCTGCAATTCAGGAGTTTCTTCTTTATTTATTTATTAAATGATTTTATTTACATTTCAAATGTTGCCCCCCCCTTTTTCAGTTCCCCCTCCACTAGTTCTTTTCCACATCCTCCCTCCCCTTTGTTCTGAGAGGGTGTTGCCCCATCCACCCAACACAGATGTTTCTTAAAAACTGGCTGGGAGGGAGCATTCAGCAAAATGCTTGCAGATTATCCAAGAGGCCAAAGGGCCAGAAACTTGTGCAACTGCGGGTGACTGTCAGCTCTGGCCTCCAGCAGATTCTGCGTGCTAGCTCACCCCTCTACACAACCTTCAGCTCCCCTCCTGTGTCTGCTGTGGGGAAGCCATCAGTGACTGCTCAGGACCTTGACTAAGCACAGACTTACTTGCAGCTTTGTTCTCTGTAGTTGGTGCTGTGTTTGTGGTGTTGGAGCTTCACAGGTGCTAACTGTTAATTCTACCTCTGAGCTATACCCTTCTCTTGACTTCAAATCACTGTAGTGAGGTATAAATATACACTCAGGAAAATGTGCATTTCTTAAGAACATAGTAGGTTAGTTTGGACAAATATATGTCACACACACACACACACACACACACACACACACACACACACATATTTCAAGTGCCTTCTATCCCATGGAAGATGAGTGTCTAGTTCCTTCATCCCATGTGCAGTCTGTCCTCCTTCCCACAGCCCCTGGTCCTAGGTAGCCTCTGATGCTATGTGCCACTGAAGATTTGGCTTTTGTATATCGGCTCAATGTCCAATATATAAGTTAGTTTCTTTGTGTTACTTCTCCCCTTTAGGGAGAAACTCTACCCTTCAGGTAAAGTCAGAAAAGCATCTGTACATAATTCCAAGATCAGTGAGTGGAGCAAAGTGAGTTCATTGAGTCATTAGACAGAGATTCAAATAAGAAAAGGTCTGTGGACACTGGAGGACGTGGGTGTGGGCTTCCTGTGAGAGGTCTCCTGGGTGTTTTCATAGTATGTGTGTGTGTGAGAGACTCTGTGGCCTACTAAGTTACATTCATACTTAAAGGATATAACTTACAACAAGGTTTAAATATCAAAGTTTAAAATTAAAATAGAGTTTTAAAAGTAAGTAAAATGTGCACGAACTGCTATACCCGTTTTTCTTCAGTGATTTCCTTTTGTGAATGACATTGCAAGGTTGTTTTATGAGGTGCATTGCTTAGGCGTAGGGATGAGAGAGAAGTGTAAACTCAAGGCCACAGACACTCTGGCCTCACCTAGACATGGTTTGTCATTCTCAATATCCTCAAGATATCTCTCAGACCGTCTGCCTGTAAGTAGTCCTGACCTTATCAGTTACGCTGAAATTCTGGCAGCTCAGCCAGACCCAACAATAAGGTGGTTCTTCTTCCTGTGTCTTTTAAATTTCTGTGTCTCTCTATGCTGCCTCACTCCCAAGTTGAAAGCATCCTCATTAGACATTAACTCTCCATTTTCCTTCCTTCCGTCCCCTGATAACCACCATTTCTCACTCTACCTCTGTGAGTTTAACTGCATCAGGAACTCAGATAAATGCAGTCATTTAATATTTGCCTTTTTGTGTTTGGCTTATTTTGTTATAGAAATAAGATTTCTTTCCAGTGAAAAAAATCACTCTGTACACTTACAGATTCATAATGGAAATGGCTCCTTAATAGCACATGTCCAGCTCTGGCTAATGCTCAAATGGGAGCTGGCCTTGAATAGAAGATTTCAATAATTTGTATACAACTTAGGCTTATGCATTTTACGTATTCCGTTATCCTGAAATCTCTGTTAGGTTGCAACCTGAAGCTAGGCTTTGAACAGTTTAAACTCATCAGGAGACTCCAGGTCCGGCCATTTGACTAGATGGGAGATGTATATAGCAAAGATATTGCCAGGATTATTTCTTAAGTACATAAGTATTGTTCTTTTTGAGTAACTATTACCCACAGTTATCACACCCATCTGACAAAATTATGTTTTCCTTAAGAAGAGAATTGGGGGGCTGGAGAGATGGCTCAGCAGTTAAGAGCACTGCTTATTCTTCCAGAGGTCCTGAGTTGAATTCCCAGCAACCACATGATGGCTCATATATATATATATATATATATATATATATATATATATATATAGTATATTATATATATAATATATTAAATATATATATGAGCCATCATGTGGCTATATGTATATATTAAATAAAATAATATATATTATATATTTTTATATATAATATATTATATTTATAATTATATATATATATATTATTTTATATATATATAAAATAACATATATATATTAAATAAAAAAAGAAGAAGAGAATTGGGGGTTTGTTTTAGTTAGGGTTCTACTGCTGTGAACACACACCATGACCAAGACAACTCTTATAAAGACAACATTTAATTGGGCCTGACTTACAGGATCAGAGGTCTAGTCCATTATCATCAAGGCAGGAATCATGTCACCGTACAGGCAGGCATGCTGCTGGAGGAGCTGAGAGTTTTACATCTTGTTCCAAAGGCGGACAGGAGAAGACTGGCTCCCATGTGGTTAGGAGGAGGGTCTCATTGCCCACCCTCACAGTGACACACTTCCTCCAACAAGGCTATACCTCTTAATAGTGCGACTCTCTGGGCCAAGCATTTTCAAACCACCACCTTTATGACAGGCCAGGACTTGACAGTGGCTGTACCATTGCCCTGCTCCCTTAAGCTTCCTATTAGAAATATGTTCTTTGGGGATGGGCCTAATGGCTGGTCAATCCTGATGAACAAATATTTACATCCTAGCATTGCTTAATGTTGCTTATCTCTAACAGGCTTGATTAGCATACATACCACTTAGCTTTGGGGTGTTTGGAGGCCTTCTCCCTTAGCTGAATTCTACTTGGTGTGATTTGATGTCTCCTAAGCAATCCTATTAGTAAATCCTTTATAATAGCAATTCTGTTACTCTGTGTTTCTACCACATCAGTTTCACTTCCCACGGTATTCAGCTTCACCATGTTTCTGCAAATTTCAGAATTTTCTTTCTTACAGCTGCTAACATTATACCGTGTCTGTGTGTTGTTCTTTCTGCTCTGACAACGCCCCCTAAGAGAAGCAACTTAAGGAAGGATGTCTTAGCTCACATTTTCAGAGGCATCAGTTCATTGCAGCTGGCAAAGTGTAGTGGAGCAGAGCCATCAAGAACACTGCAGTAGCCAGGAAACGGGGGTGTGATAGGGAGAGAAACAGATGCCAGTACCATCTTCAAAGACACACTCCAATGACATGCTTTCTCCAGCTCCCAAAGTTTCTCACCTCCCTAAATAATGTTACCATCTGGGGACAAAACCTTCTCCATGTGTGCCTGCTGGGGGACATTTAAAATCAGAACACAATAATGTATATGTCACTTTTGGTCTTCCATCTATTAGGAGACAGACGTCCGAGTTGCTTCTGCCTTCTGGTGCTCTTGTGAACATTGGTGTACATGCATCTGTTCAGGTCATTGCAACCTCCAAAGTTCAGCATCCTCCTGGCAACTCCTGGTTGGCCTGTGGATACTCAAGGGACTTGAGTGATGTGCATTCATGCTCCTGGCCTGTTCCAGGCCTCTAGTCAGTGCCTTCAGCAAGCAGATGATCTGCTGTAGGTATATCAGCCTTGACGGATAATGAGGACTCAGGTTTTTAGGCAGTGGAGTTTCGGGAGTCTTTCTCTAGAAGCTCCCTTCTCAAGATGTCTTGGTCACCAGCTGACTTGTGAGGTGTGATCTCAATGAGCCTCTTCATGCAAAAATGTAACAGAGTATCATTATTTCATCAAGAAAACAAACAAATGAATGTCATCAGGCATCCTCTGTGTCACCATGGTGCCACAAACTCACAAGGTAGTCCTGTGATGTGGGATGAGGATCTGGGGAGTCTCAGCTCCAGCTCACACAGGCTGATGTTTTTTCTCTGCAAACCTAAGTAACTTCCAGGGCTTCTAAGGCAAGTGAGCCAGGGACATTTCCTGGGCTTCTCCTTTCTAATAGAAACCTAGGCCTGGAGTTCTCTCTATCATTTGAAAGAGAAATGTGTGGGGCTTCTTTGCCCTGATTCTTGCAAAGTATAGAGTTATAAGTAAGAGTTTGTTTTGTTCTACAACGTATAAAGAATAAGATGAGGAGCATAATGAAGCCTCATGTGCCCACCGCCTCATGCCAGCCATGATCTCTGCCTGGCCCATCTCATGTGCCCACCACCTCATGCCAGCCATGATCTCTGCCTGGCCCATCTCATGTGCCCATCGCCTAGTGCCAGCCATGATCTCTGCCTGGCCCATCTCCTTTCATCTCTCAGAATCTCCTCTTTGATCTGGAGTCCCAATTCATGGGATAGCAGTTGGCATTTTCTGGACGAGGACAGGAAAATGGACAAATCTGGGTATCCTGGAGCAAAATCCTTCCCAGCTGGCAGTCTTAAGTGCCCGAGGCCAGAGTCGCTGCATCCATCCTCTGATTCTTGACCACTGTCCAGGAGGCTAGGGAGGGGCCCATCTGAGAGGCTGGCCAGCCTTTACTGGGGTGGTTTGTAGAGAGGTTTCCTTCTTTAGTGCATTGTCTTCCTATACATAGATTTCTTTGGAGAATCTTTTGAGTTGAAAGAGTGAGTGATGATGAACTTCCCCATAAGGGACCACAGTGGAGATACTGGTGTTAGGGCAAAAGATGGTTGGACCAGTGGGAAGCAACCATGTTTCTTTTCAGCTATATGCCTCCAAAATGTATTTGTTTGTTTGTGAGATAGGGCCTTGCTGTATAACCCACACTGGTCTCAGATGTAAGCTGGTCAGATTCCTGAGGTTTGGGATTACAGGTGTAAGCCACCACACCTATCTGTACTAATTGTATTAAAGTATCTACAATGTGCTAAGTACTTACTACAGGCTGAGAATACAAGATGGTATCTGTTCTCAGAAAATTTGTAGTCCACAGAAGGAATGGCTAACCACAGTGCTTTTTGTGTGACAAGGAATGTTATGGGACATCTTTCTATTATATTCACCCCACCCCAATTCCACAGGAGGAAACTGATTCAGGGTGTCCTGAGTACCTTTCAGAGAGATCTGGGATAGTGGCTTCATGCTACCATTGTGTAGTACAGGACAGAGATACAGGGAAAAGGAGAGATAGAAAGGAGAACAGAGGTGACAGACACTTCAAAGAAGCAAGAATGTGGTTGTGTAAGACCCCACCAGATGGGTTCTTGTGGCATTGTGGAACAGCCAAATGACACATATTTCTTGACAAAATAAAGGACAAAATAAAGGCTTATTTTTATTTAGAAAACCGGGCAGTTCTTTTGGGGCAGAAAAGGAATGGAAATCAAAACCTAAAATGAGTGGAAAGAAGGGAATCCAATTGGGTTTACTGGTTTTCTCTGTGTCTTAGTTAGGGTTTCTATTGCTGTGAAGAGACACCATGACCATGGCAACTCATAAGGACAACATTTAATTGGGGCTGGCTTACAGTTCAGAAGTTTAGTGCATTATCATCATGGCAGGAAACATGGCAGCATGAAAATAGACATGGTGCTGGAGAGGGAGCTGAGAGCTCTACATTTGGATCTGCAGGCAGCAGAAGTGAGTGACACACTCCTGACTTGAGCATCTGAAACTTCAGAGACTACCCCCACAGTGACACACCTCCTCCAACAAAGCCACACCTCCTAATAGGCCACTTCCTATGGTAGCCTATGGGGGCCATTTTTTATTCAAACCACCATACTATGTTTTATATAAAAGAAGATTTCATTTTTGTCCAGCATGAACAATGGGGATATACTGAGTGTGAGGGGTAAAGCAGAGACAGTTTCCGTTCTGACCTCGCCTTGTCCAGTGATCAGCTGGTGTGGGGTTGTGGTGTAGGGAGGGGGCATGCCCAGTTTTTGCTTGTAAGTTTCTATGCATTTCCTAGGGACTGAAGACAGATCCAACTACTCTGGTAGTGACAGAAGTAAATGATCAAAACAAACCCTTCAGAGTCCTCTCAGGCATCCATTTTCCTGCCCACAGTCAAGCCTAGGCTTTTGAGGAGGAGAACACAGGGTTAAATTTAGGTTGCTGCTGCAAGGCCTGGGGTGGAACTGGGCTGTACCATAGCAATAGCACAGCATCCATGATCCCTAGGAATAGCACAGCATCCATGATCCCTAGGAATAGCACAGCATCCATGATCCCTAGGAATAGCACAGCATCCATGATCCCTAGGAATAGCTGTCATCTCTGAGCAGCAGAGGGACACTGGGTTTGCTTTTGCTTTTTAGCAGTTTCATTTGGTTCGTCTTATTTTAATATTTAATTACCTTTTGAAAACAAAGGTTTGAGCTGCTTCAGTGTGAGATGGGAGGAACATTCCTCTGGCTCAGGGATGAGGCTATGGATCCTTTCCAGATCCTTCCAGCTGTGTCATCTGGGTTTCTGATATTTTCCTAGTTGCCCTCTCATACTCTGAGTTTTCCAAGTGTTGTACAAGCAATAGACTCACTTCCAAAGAGAACTTAGGAGAGGTCTTGTGTTTAAACCAGCGCACCCATCATGCCTCTGTGCTCCTTGCTACTGAGAGAGGAAACAAATGAGAAAGGGTGTGGGGGATGAGAAAGAAAAAAAAATGGAGACCAAAACCTAAAATGGGTCAAAAGAAGGGAATCCAATTGGATTTACTGGTTTTCTCTGTGTCTTACTTAGGGTTTCTATTGCTGAAACATCAGAAGCCTAAACCATGGGCTTCCCTGACTGGCCAGAGAAATTATGTCTTTGCACTGAATAAGTGACTTCTCACTGAATAAGCTAACTCAAGAGCAGCAGCCCTTTTGCCCTCCCTCCTGGGGTTGTAGCTCACAAATGCTGGTTGCTATGGATACAGGCAACTGAGGCTCTCCTGGGGCTATGGCAGCATGGCCGCAGTGGAAGCAAAGCAAGCTGTTTATGGCAGCAATTACAGGCCGGGTGTTGGTGCTTTCTCAAAGTGATACCTCTTCACAGAAGCAGGGGATTAGCTTTGCACACCACCTCAGCCCCCAGGACCTATGAGGGTGTGTACCTGAGTTCAGCCACACTGTGCATAGCCATTGGATGGTGGTGGGGAGGACGCAGCCCAGTTAGGGAGGCCACTCTGTCTTTCTAGTTCTGGAGCCTGACAGAGCTAAATAAGACAGGGCTCCCTGGAGTGTGGCCCTAGACCAATGGCAACACAGGCTAGCTCTCTGTGAATGGGACCCTGTCCTGGAAGCTGAGAGGAAGATATCAAAAGGTAGAGGAGGTACATCAGGGAGCTTCCTGTCCAATGGGATGACCAGGGGCACTGGAATACAGCACACGGGAGATTAGGCAACCATCGGTGGAGAGACAGATGGGGTCTTTGCATGTGACAAAGATTCTTCCCTTGATGGATATGGCTGCTCTTGTCTGTCTTGTCTCAGCACTCCAGGAGGCGGAAGCAAAAGCACAAGACCATCCTAGGCCACATAGCAGGATTAGATCCAATCACAACCTCCCTCCCCACCCCTCAAAAGATTCTTTGTTTGATCAGACCTTAGTCAGGTTTCTGGGCTTCTTCCCAGGACTAGCTATGTACTTCTTGCAAAAATCCAGTTTTAGCATGGGTTCTGCTGAATCACTTGGTAAGAACCTTCCATTTCAGTATCTGACCAGGATCCTCAACCTCCACATGTCTTAAAGTGACGTCTGATCTCCCTGTCTGTGTGGCAGGAATCTTGTTAGACCTGTTTAGTTTAACCTTGCTCTTAGTTTCCATACACAGACCCACCCACCCATGCCCATCTCTATTAGGAACCAGGCCCAGTCTCTCCCCTACTGTTGGAGTGGTCTCTGTCTTCCCACTTCAGTGGTCCTGAGTAAGCCTAATCTTCTTTGATTTAACAAGTGTTGTGGAATAATTCCCCCCTCCCATTCCAGACCCCAGGAACCTCCCTTGGTGCCTCATGGGGATGACCAAACTCATCCCCATGGCCATCTGACCTGGCCCACCTCACTCATCGCCCCTCCTCTGCCACATTCTGCACACCACACAGGTCTGTGGGTTGATACCAGGCCCAGAGTTTTTCTTTGCTCCTCTGCCTGATACTATTTTCCCATTGCCGCTCAGCTTATGCCCTTCTCTTTAGTCAGGTGTCTGTTTGGTCATCATGCCTGACCACCCCATGTAAAGACAGCACTTCCTTCCTCTCTGACCCCACTTCTCTTCCACTTTCATATTTTTGTTACCTGTACCTGTGTTATTTACGTATCTGATGCTTTATTGCCTACCCAGTCCATTCGAAAGGTGAGCTCCCTGAGTTCTGAGATAATGTCTTGCTTACCCCTGGAACCTCATTGCCAAGGGCTTTGCTTGGCACATGTGAACTACTCGATAAATAATGAATGAGTGACAAACTTTAGCTCAGGGCATGTCATTGAATGCTGGGAGAATGTTTGCAACATGTTTTTGGTTTTTTTTTTGTTTTTTTTTTTGTTTGTTTTTTTTTTATTGTGTTTCCCACAATAAAGGCAACACTTCTCATTTGCAATCCTAATCTGCAGTTGAAAGATATTTTTTTTTCATAAAAGTAGATTTAGGTTTAAGATAATGTCTCTCACGTTGCCTAGAGAAGGGGATCCCCTATGTGCTCACAGGAGCTTGAAAGCCTTGTTCCTTCGGTGGGTATCCGTCCAGGTTAGAAACCACATGTAAGGGCTTCAGAGAGGATGCACTGGAGATAGTTAGCAGAGACTTTTCTGGAAAGCAGATCCTGAGAAGATTTTAGTACAGGACAGAAAATGTACAGTTTATGCAAATGTTGAGAAGCCACATGAACCAAGTGTTTGTGGGCACTGGGGATAGATCTGCATGGACCAGATGGAGTCTGAGCTTAGACAGGCCAAGGTAAAGAGGCAGAGGGCTCCGAAAGCCTGCATTTGAATGACAGGCTCTGTGGCCCGGGACTGCGCTGGAGCGGTGACCCATGAACTCTGCTTTCTGACCCCTTCCTGGTCACTTATGTCTCTTTGAAGTTATGTTAGCGTGATGGCCCCCCTGGGGAGCACTGAGCCTCCTCCCATAGCCTGTACAGCTGGGGTGTGGGGCATCTGTGTATACAAGAGTCAGCTGGCAGGTAGAGAATGGCCCAGCCCTCAGGAGGATGATCCTTGGCTCGGCAGCTTGCCATCCTTTGTCTAGTGGGGAACCTGTCAGGCCAGAGGTCAGCGTTTTCCCTGGAAGATATCAGCGCTTGACATGGCTGGCACGGGGTAGGGGGTGAGGTCAGGTTTCTAGGGAGCTGACCAGGATAAGGTCCCATCTCCATCAATTTTCTACTGTGTCTGGCCAGCGTCGGCAGCGTGGAACTGGCATTGCAACTTCTGAAACCTGGTTACAGGGCTGTAGATGTGAGCAGCTAAGAGGCCTATCAGAAGACAAATGGGACCTCTAAGGATGACACATCTGAAGTTCAGCTACTGGAAGAGCTGGGAACCAGGTGTCCTGATGTCTAGCTCCTTAAGGGGTCAGGAGAGCTGGGCAGCATTGAGGAAGGACAACAGTACCCCAGCATCTCAGAATCCTGCTGTGCTTCCCTGGAAGCAGTGAGCTTGGTTTGGGTAGTAGAGTAACATCCATTCTTCTTCAGAGTGGTATCGATGTGGCTCCCTTGCCAGGTTGCCCCCAGATGCTTTCAGGGGGTGGTAGGTGGCACTGGGCCCCTGTCAGCACTGTGTTCTAAGAACATTGGGGCCAGAGGGTGACAGCTATGTGTAGAATAGCCTGGGCTGCCCTGAGGATGACGAAAGCCTGTGCCACTCAAGGCTCTACCTGCTTACCTGACATCCATTCTCCAGGCCCAGTGAGCTAGTTGGTAAACTCACATATACACTTGGACATTTTTGGTCTTGTTTGCTTATTTGTTTGTTTTGAGGGAGTCTTTCTATGTGGTCCAGGCTGGCTTAGAACTAACTCACAGTCTTCCTGCTTCATCCTCCTAAGTTTTGAAGTGACAGGCATACATTACCTTGCTAGCTATACATGCATATTGAATCCTGTCCTTCTCTACTCTCCCTCTGAGGATTTGGCAGGGAGGTGAGCAAGATGGCGCTGGGGGTGGAGAAGGACTTCAAGAAGAAGCTAGGCACTGTTCTAGCCCTTAACTGTGGGAGCCAGGTAGTAAGTGTCCAGGGCTTGCACCTGAACCCTTCCCCTCGACCTCAAACAGGCTCTTTGACCCTTTGGAACCATGGTTTGAAAGGAGCATTAGTCAGTTAACTGAGATGTTACACTGAGTAGAGGACTCAGCTCTGTCTGTGGCCAGCACACAGTAGGTGAACATGACAGTATGGGCTTTGTCCTCTTCATCAGCATCATGGTTAAATGTCGATACTGTGTCCACCACTATGGAGAGGGTCAGATTCTAGTCCTTGATTTCCCAGGATCATTCTATTACATAGAGGACAGTGCTCAGTTTACAGTGGTAAGTTGGTGGTGGAGTCACCTGTAAGGATGTTGGGGGAGGTGACTTTAAAAGTCTATAGAACAGTGATGGTAGGATTATAAAAATGACTTTATATGGTGCCAGATGAAGATCTTAAATACCATTGGGAAACAAGCAGGAAGCCCTCCAGCCAGGGCCAAGGAGCTCTGGAACCTTCTCTCTCCCCTCTCTCCCTGCACCATCCACTGGGACCAGAAATCTGTATGGCTTGGTGGATAGAGAATCCTCCACCCTCTGTGCTCACTGGATTATGTGGGATGCTAGAAATATTTTTCAACCCACAAAAGAAGAAAGAATTGACCAAAGCTGTTGCCAAAATATTTAGTAGATTCAAAAGAGCCTTGTTTACAAAGAAAGTGGCTAGGCTGGAAGTTTCGTCTTCTGATTTGACATCACAGATGGGTGGGTGTGGCTTTTGTCTGGTCTGGTCCCCCTTCCCAGGTCCACAGGCAATTGGCCTGGGCAGGATTGTTTTTGTTTTTTAACTTTTTATTGTGTAGTCCTGAGTTTTTTTATTATCTGACCTCTTTGTTCCCAAAATAACAACTCTGAGACTTAATTATTTATGAATAAATGCCTAGGCCATAAGCTGTGGCTTGTTCTCTAATTTATATAGCCCGTTTAGTCTATGTCTGCCACATGGCTAGCTATCTCTCCTCAGTTTCATGTGCCGTCTCCTCTGAGCCCAGGGCAAATAACTCCCACTCTTGACTCTTTCTTAGAATCCTCTCTCTCTCTGCCGGATGTCCCACCTTCTGTTTCCTGCCTCAGCTAATAGGCCATTAGGTTTTTATAGACAGGTGATGTCTCCACATAATACAGGAGATTCTCTCTACATTATTGATGACTTGTGAGTTTCATATCATTCAACCCGTCATCTCCCAGTCATTTCCCACTCCCCTATATCCTTCCTTCACCCTTGCAACCTTCCCCCACCAAAGTAAAACAAATAAACAACAACAACAAAAATAAACAAAGCATAGAAAACATCATGGAAGCTGTAGTATGTCACAGTGTGTTCCCCCAGTATAGCCCTCTGTACACACAACTTCACTTGCAGATGTTCATTGTAGCGAGTCATTGGTCTGGTTTGGGCTTCTGTGACACCATCAATTTGGATCTTCATCGGGACTCTTCCAGGTCATCCAGTTGCTCTGGGCAGGATTTCAAGGAAGTAAGTTTCTGGTTCCTCTTGTGTGTTTAGACTAAGATGAATTCCTAAACTACGCTTGCCCTCATGTCCTCTGTAAGATGGGCATTACCTTTGACTCTCTTCAGGGAGTGTCCTCTAGGGGGAATTTGGTTTTTAGAAGCCACCAATCAAGTCAGTCTAGTATTAAGCTGACTGAAGAGACTTTTAGTTCCAACCAAATGAAGCTGAGTTTTGTTCATCTTCAAGACTGACTCAGAAATAGGTTGTAACTAAAATTTCATAATGTTTTGAGCAGTGGTCAGAATTAGAGCAGCAGGTGGCAGGCAGTCATTTGGGTAGTTATATTAATTATGATTTTAAAATTATTTACTACTTTATATTTAAAGCTGATTTTATTATCTTTATCCTTATTAATCTGGTAATACATTTGCTTAGTGTGTTTGTACTCTTTATTTTCTTAAAGTTTGTTTACCTGGCTCTTTAGTTATATCTTATAAAATATCTTATCTCTATGGTGTTCAAAGTGCAGCTTATCCAACCGAGATCACGGTGCCCACACAGGACGGCTGACTCAAAGTCTACAGTGAGATGCACTGATTTGCATTTTAATACATTCCCAGATGCTGCTCCGAGATCCTGTTTTAGATCCCTTGGTCTATCTAGAAGGGCCTTAGGTCATCTAATTCAGCCCCCTGAACAACCCAAGAAACTGAGACCAGGGGAAAAATGACTCTCTTGGTATCACGTAATTGGTTAGCAGTACAGCTGGGAGCTCAGGCAGTCTCTACGCTGATTCTAGGCACTTCTGAGGCTATTCCTTGGTTTGGGGACTAGTTTGTATGATGAGCGGTTGTTACGATCTTGTAGGATGGCCTCTTATTATCCTCTATGGTACAGCTATGCCAGAATCTTTACTTCATCAGGGCAAAGCTTGTGCTGATTTTCTAAAAGTAAAATGTCATATACACAGTATAACATTTTCCAGACTTTGAGGCACATGGCTGGGTGGGAAGCGCATTAAATGTCTTACAGAGCCATCAGCACCCAGCCTTTATGAGTTCTGTTTATTTGGTTGGCTTTTTTTTTTTTTTAATGGTGTCTTGCTATGTAGCTCATGATGACTGGAAACTCCCAATCCTCATGCTCTAGGCTCCAGAGCCTTCTCATCTTCCCAAACCGGAACTCTACCTACCATACCCTATCTCCTGATTCCCTCCCCCTTCACCCTTGGCGATGAATGTGAGCACCTAGGAAGCTCATGGAAGTGGAGCCTGCGGTCCTTTCCCTGAGTGGTTTAACAGCGTGTGCGGGATGTCCACCCCTGTGGAGGCAAGTGTCAGCATGTCACTCTTGGAAATGTCTAGCATACTCCTCAGCACCAGTGTGTTTTTTTACCCATCAATGCTCAGTGGACAGCATTTGGGTTGTTTCCACTTTTTGAGCACTCACGAAAAATATTTCTATCGGGCTGAGGAAATGGCTCAGCTGGTGAAGCAGTTGCCTCTGTGAGTGTGGGATTAGAGCTCAGATCCTCAAAACCCACATAAATGCGTGGCGGCTGTGGGGGTCAGCCCTCGGAAGCTGGAGGTGGGGATCCCCAGAGCAAGCTGGTTAGCCAGATTAGTCTTACTTATAAGCTCTGGGTTCAATTAAGAGACACTGCCTGATGCAGGGTGTGGTGGAGCACACCTTTAACACCTGCACTTGGGGGGACAGCGGCTTGTAGATCTCTGAGAGTTCCAGGTCAGTCTGGTCTCCTGCCAGGGATAGATGTGAGACCCTGACTCATAAATAAACAAACAAACAAGAAAAAAGACCCTGCCTCAAGCAACGACATAGAAAGATATCAGAGAGGGCCCGTGCATACATGTGCTCACATACATATGAACACACACACACCAAGCACACAGAAATCCTGCTATGAACATGGCTGCATTGTACCTCTCAAGGTCCTGCTTTCAATTCTTTTGAGTACAAAGAGGGGAAAGGGCTTGCAGTATCATGGGAGTAAATCAGTGCTTAGGTTTTGGAAGAATGTACTTTACTTTGGATTCTGGGTGTTTGAGGCTGGAAATAGGAATCTGCAATTAACAAATGATTGGGTAAGCAGCCTGAACAGACCCTGGCTCCTCCCCATCTGGTACTGCTGTTAAGTGGCCATCAAACCGCCTGGAGGCCTTGCAATAAAGTGACCTTGTTATTCACAGTTCACAACCAGAGGTTGCAAATGGCCTCTTGGATTTTTTTCTGTTCTGTGCTTGGCTCCCTTCTGACTGTCTGTCATCAGTCTCGGTTCACATTTGTCTCTTCTATGCCTTTGGGCGTTAATCTGTTGTATTTCTGTCCATCCTCTCCAGCCAGTGCCTCAAACTGTCTTCACTGCAGAGCAGAATGAGACAGTGATCAAAGGATGAAATTCAGGAATTCTGTTTAAAAGCTTTTATTTTTTTGACTTTAAAGAAGGATAGCAGAAAAAGAAGCAGGGACAGGGAACAAGGGCTGGAGAGATGACTCAGTGGTTAAGAACACTGACTGCTCTTCCAGAGGACCCAGGTTTAATTCCCAGCACCCACATGGCAGCTCACAACTGCCTATAACTCCAGTCCAGGATCCAACACCATCTTTGGCCTCTGCTGGAACGTCACAAACATGGTGGACAGACACACATGCAGACAAATCATATGCATAAAATCATGTCTATATTTTTACAGCAGGGAACAGAAACAGGTCAGTTATTTCAATGTTACTGTCCTTGTAGTGTTGGAGCACAGGGACTTTCTTATTACCAGGACTCGGGCTGACTGCAATCTTTTGGGCTGCCCTTCCTTCTGAGATAGAAAGACTAGAATGCATTGGGAAGCAACCCCCAAAAGACCTATTGTTTCCTTCTCATCTTTTCCAGATCAGGACAGATAGACATCTCCCTCGGTGTGCCCAAGCCTTGTTTCTTTTCCTCAGGTTAAACTGGAGGCTCCAGGCAATTTCCGGATCCTGGGAATAATCAGGGAAGGCAAATGTACCCGGTGGTAATTGGTGATATTTCTCTGGCGGCTGGGAGCTGTCATCGGGTCTTCAGACTACAAATTTGTAGAATCCATTAAGATTGGTGCATGCTGCTAATTGTAACCAGACTCTACCTTATCTCAGAGCTGGGCTTGAAAGGGTAATTCCCCCACACTGACAGCTGCCTCTCCTATCCTGAGATTCTGTATGTGAAAGGGAGGGAGGCAAGTCTAACAGTTGTCAGGTGAAAACAGAAAGTGTGGGTTCCCCAGATCTGCTTAGGAAGAGTCAGAGCACATGGGTAAACTGCCTGGCTTTCCTGGAAGACCCACAGGAAGAGTTAGTTACTTGAGATCCTTGGGATGGCAGGAGGTGAGGTGTCCCCTTGGTAACAACATTACTTCTTCCTTCGTCCATGTGTTTAGGAGCTGCTGCAGAGGTGGGTGGGTGCTGAGAACAGCCTGGGCTCTCTCACTATGTGAGACCCCATGGTATGTCCCCTTCTATGGCTGCCATGTGACTGAGGATACTAAACTACTCCTCTTGGAAAAACAGGATGTGCTTTTAGGACATCCAGCATCCTAAAATACCCTATTTGATAGGATAATAAAGCCAACAGTGATTGCCACCCCCAACCCCGGCAATGGTTTCTGGTATGAAGAAATACCAGAGGAGGGGGAGAAGGGAGAAACGTTTCAAGTTTAAATCAAGAAATAGAACAAGCCGGGCAGTGGTGGTGCACGCCTTTAATCCCAGCACTTGGGAGGCAGAGGCAGGTGGATTTCTGAGTTCGAGGCCAGCTTGGTCTACAGAGTGAGTTCCAGGACAGCCAGGGCTACACAGAAAAACCCTGTCAAAAGAAAGAAAGAAAGAAAGAAAGAAAGAAAGAAAGAAAGAAAGAAAGAAAGAAAGAAAGAAAGAAAAAAGGAAGGAAGGAAGGAAAAATAGGACAAATGTTGCCTAGCTTATGTCCTTAGAAAGCAGAGGGCGCTGTCCTGGGCGGGGGGTGGGGGTGGGGAGTACAGAAGGAGTGACAGTGGCATGTTCCCCCAGATGCTCGGCTTGGTGTCCTAGTGATGGATGAAGCCTTCTGGGCAAAGGTGGCAGGGTAGGTGAAGAAAGCAGGACTGCATTGGAGACCCAGGAATTTGTATCTTCGCTAAAGCACCTACAAGTAAGGTGGTATCCTTACTGTACTCTCTCTCCTTATAATGAATTCACATCTTCACAGATCCTTTGATTCATGGGACCTTAACCTCAGGACACCATTTTCTGAGTGTATAGTCTATCAAGGCAATGAAGCCATAACGGCATAAGCTTCAGGCAACTGGCCAAATTGCATCCACTATCAGGAAACAGAGTGATGGATGTTTCCACTAAACTCACATTCTCATTTTATTCAGCCTGGTCCAAAGAATGCTACCGCAGATATGTGGGGTGGCTCTAACTAATCTCATCTAGATAACCCCTCAAAGACATTCTCAGAGTTTTGCTTCCATAGTGATTCTAAGTCACTGACGGTCAAGATTAACCTTCACAGTTGTTTGCCATTTTATTCTCCAAAAGGCCTTGTATGTAGGAAGTGTGCAATTAGTAGCCATTGGGTTAGATAGCGTGAGTAAGTCACATCGTGTTGTACTGTTCTGAACTACAGCTTCCTGTGCTGCTTTTGCAGGGTTAGGCTTTTCCTGACTGCCTAGCTCCTCCTACTTACTTTGCTATAAATTAAATATTTTAGAGTCTTAGGGAAAGCTGGTGAGATTCTTACACCTGTTCTCACTTGTCTGCCTTACATGACGTAACAGAGTGCCCAGGCAGCATGTAGTTAACAAGAGACCATTAATTACCATTCGGTCTCAAGGGAGTTGCTTTCCAGTTTGGAGTAAGTCTTGGGTTTTAAAGGAACCGGCCTTTGTTTTTGCCTTTCTGCTTTTCTGTCTTTAGCTTGATGCCCCTTAGCTTCCACATTTATTACCTCGCAGTTACAAAATGGATGCCTTATTCCAAGCACACACCCGAAAACATGTAAGCTCCGGCTAGAAGCAATGTGCCTTGCTTCTGCTGCATGCTTCAGGAGACAAAGGGTTTGTCAGTTGACTTCTTTGTGACTCTTTGGCCAACTTAGCCACCATTAGCCAAACCATTAACTCGGTTCTTGGAGTCAGGGGAGCAGGAGGAGGCCCTGTGGAGTAGCCCAGTGTTCTAGTCCTAGTTTTCTGTTTGGTTTTTTTAACTTTAGTCCTTTGAATTCAGGATGAAAACGTTCCATGGCTAGCACATGACTGTGTATCAAGAACTGTTATTTCACACAAAAAAGATAGCAGCCAACATACAGGGGTTCTTTTGTTGTTGTTGTTTTTGTTTTTTTCTTTCCTTGATGTAAGGTCTCGCTGTGTTTCTCTGGCTGCTTCAAACTCCTGGGCCAAAGCTGTCAGTGTGTCCCATCTTCTGAGTAGCTGGGAATGTAGGTGGGTGCCATTCCACACAGCTTTCAGATTTCAAACTATGGAGTAGACCTGGCTAACCATCTCTTCTTGGTCAGTTTTCTTCCTACAGTTTTTTCCTGCTTGAGCTACTGAGGCAATTCTCCAGGTTCTGTTCAATTCTGAACTGGTAATTAGTTTTTTTGTGGGTGCTAGAAATGGAACCCATGTCACCTCATCTGGCAGACAAGTCCTCTAACACTGAGCTATGTCCTGAGCCCAAGAGAGCAAACACTCTCTATTTTTTTCCCTTTCCTTTCTCCCTCTTGCTCCGGTCCCTGCTCTCCAAAGTACACTGTAGCTGTCTTCAGACACCCATATGAGGGCATCAGATCTCATTATGGATGGCTGTGAGCCACCATGTGGTTGCTGGGATTTGAACTCATGACCTCCTGAAGAGCAGTTGGTGCTCTTAACCGATGAGCCATCTCACCAGCCCTTCTTTCACTATCTTAGACCCACCTTAGAAGATCCTGTAATTTATCATCTTCGTCCAGCTTATGAAAGAAGCTGTTCCTTGCCTCTGTCCTTGTAGACTCTCCTACTCTTACCTTTAAAATATGCCACCTTCAGCACGGTGGCACACACCTTTTTCATCCCAGCACTCGGGAGGGAGGCAGAGGCAGGTAAATCTCTGAATTTGAGGCCAGCCTGGTCTTCAGAGCAAGTTCCAGGATAGGCAGGGCTACACAGACAAACCCTATCTTGAAAAAAACAAAACAAAAGCAAACAAACAAAACACAATGCCACCTTCTATTCTTCTGTCTCTAAACAACACCCGAAGCCTCAGTTCCCACCAGTCACTTTGGTACCACCACAAGGTTATTTGTTTGCTTTCCTCCTGCACTGGTCACATCTTCCATCTCACTCACTCACTGCCATCTCATGCCTTGTTGCTCTTGCCTCTCAAGAGTTACCTGTCATCATTTCTGCTGTCTATTTCCTTCTCGAACACCATCCGTGTTTCAGGAAGGCCCAGCAGTTCACATGTCCTAGGCAGGTCTTCTGCCTGCCATTAGGATAGCCTCTAGGCTAATAACAATATGGGCTTGAGAGGGGACCCAGGTGAGAGAAGGGAGTGTTGACAAAGAGTGTTAGCTTCATCTGCATCGCCCAGACCTTTTACTGTAAGAGTGCCTCACATGTTGTTCACACAACTGATAAAAGAGAAAGCTCCAGCCTGGCATTCAAAAATCTTCCCACGATCTCTCCAGCTCTCCCACCTCTCTACCAAGCAAACTTTCTTCTCCACTCAACCCGATGTCCCTCTTGCCTTAGACCAGCCGAGCCGTTGCTCTAACCACAACCCAGTGTCATGTGATTTATTCCTCTCCCTCCTGACCTACCCCATTCCTGCTCCTTCTCCAAGCATTTGGGACCTAAACAGTCCAACACACCCAATGGCCTGAATTGCCTGGAAACCTCGCCCAGTCTCTACCCCCTCTGAATGAGAATAGAGCCGTCCCTTTGTTTGTTGGTCATCCGGGATCTGGCAGTGGACATGGCTGGCCCTTTGTATCATTCACCTCTGCTCTTTGGGAGCGACTTAGAGGGTGTGCATTCATTCTTGCTGCCTTTGTTCATTCAGTGATGGCACTCAGTGTGGCCAGACTGAACGGAAAGAAGGCAACTAAAGGTATCAGCCTTCCAAACCAGTCTTTAAAATTTGGTCTCTAAACTGATGAACCAGGACTGTAATCCCAGCTACTCAGTAGACTGAAGCAGGGAGGTCACAAATGTAAAGGCTGCCTGGGCTACTGAGAGACTTTAAGGCAAATCTGGTGACTTAGTGAGAACCTGTCTCAAAATTAAAAATACTAATGATGCAGCTCAGTGGTAGGGTGCTTACCCAGCGTGCTTCATCTGGATAAAAGTATACCGCTGCGCATGAGCCAGAACAGCTGAATGAGCATGTGGCCTTTACATGTAATACCTCTGATAGCGTAGTTCACTTCAATACCGAATTGCAGTTGTTCTCTCTTAAATACTTAGGAACCCAAGTTTCCGTTTGAGCTCGGCTGTTCCCAACCTGCTTTGTGTGCGTGGCTCCTCTAAGCCCGAAATCACCTTGCGGGATCCCGAATCTCACTCAGATGCTCTCTTCTAGGTTTTGGCTTTCTTCTCAGTCTACTGGATGTTGAGGACGAAGGGAATGGACTTTACAAGTGGGTTAGATATCCCAGAAGCCATCCAAATGACTGGCTTCCTTGAGATGATTTTGTCCAGAACCCTTACACTGCACACAGAGCTCACCTACTATCTGTTCAAGGAGAGGCAGCATGGAGTAGGTCAAAGGGAAAAATGGAGAGGAAGGAACGTGGGGCTGAAGCAATGAAAATACTGAAAGCAGAGAACTAAGTCTCACTATCCAAAGCTGTGACAGAATGGGGTATGTGTGCGCGCCTGCTCTCCGGAGAGTGGGGGCGGGGCTTTCAGCCCCCGCCCTCGGTGTGGCGGCTGCCTGTTTGTTTAATAATTGTGTTCTGAGCAGCATTTGAACTGGCATTTAGACGAATCTAGAATGTGAATTCTTGCAGAGGAGGCAGCCAGGACAATCCCGCTTTGTTCCAGTTCTTTGAGGACTACGGAAATAATTTTTAAAACAATAACCCTCCTTCCTGGGTCTGTCGCTTGTTTGTTTGCTCTGAGGAATGCTTGATAACTCTTAGGTCTCTGGGACTCGTATGTAAATTCTGTGTTCTTGACCCCTGGTGAAGGCCAGGTTTGGGCTGCAGGAAGAGACAGTGATGTGTTAACTGTGCTGTTCTGTGTGTGTTGCCTGCTCCCAAAGGACCATGGGCCAGAACCTCTTATGGGTTTGCTTTTTTAGTCATCCACTCAACAAAAACATTTCCAAGAACTTAGTTATAGGCCCAAGACATTCTAGGAATGATTCAGAGTAGAAGGTAGATGCAGCCCTTTCTTTCAGAGCTGTATGCAGCGTACATATTATGATTGATTCTCTTTGTCTCCAACCAGAAACTAGGCTGCTCATATTGACTATTGCTCCATTGCTCCAATTCCCTTCTGGAATGTTCTCATGCAGGTGACAAAGGCTGAGCAGGGCAAAGGGCTACCCCAAACCAGAGTCAGTCAGGAAATACAAATAATATTAATGAAGCAATTGTGGGTGTATATGGAGCCTTTCTGCTGTCAGGAGTTCTCTTCCCAGGAATCACCTGGAACTTGTTGGAAATAGCTAAGATAGGACCTTGGCCTAACTTGCCAAGAATTAATGCCTGGTCATTTTGACAAGGTTACGGGAGGCTGATCCATTTGTATGCACACTGACCTCTGGGGGCGCTGCTGGGAAGACTGGTCTAGGTGACAAGATAAAAGGAAGGACTCCCACGAAGCACCTTCCTGGTTACCCTGTGAGTGAAGGCCTGCAGGGATGATGCCAGGTGAAGGGTGGAGGCACAAGTAGGCTGGCTGAGACCGCAGAGGCCAGTGTGATGACAGCTGAGACAGTGCAAGCTGGGAAAGGCTGTGTAAGCCAAAGAGTTTAGATTTAAGTTGACCTGAAAAGGAATACTCTCCCTAATTTATACACCAGGAAACCAAAAAACAAATAGGTTGAATACTTTATCCAAAGTCACATAGCTGATCATTCACAGGTCAATGGCTATGAGCTGGAATTCATACCTGGATCTGTAAACCCAAAACCCACTTTCGGAATCACTATACTAAGGCAATGAGGATACAAACTATAAACACGATAACATTTTTATTAATTGTTTATGTGCGTGTGTATTTTACCTGTATGTATATCTATGTACCACATGTTTGCCCAGTGTCCTGAGAGGCCAGAAAAGGGTATGGGATCCCCTGAATTTGTAGTTACAGAGTTGTGAGCTGACACATGGGTACTGAGAATGAACCCCAGGACCCTGAAAAGGGCAGCCAGTGCTTTTACCACTGGGCTATCTCTCCAGCTCCACCAATACTTTTTTTGGTGTGTGCATGATTAATGCTTAGCATTTGATGAATTTTATAATAAGATGACTAAGACTGGAATAAAATAATAAGCTCCACAAACCACGACGAGTCATAAGTTCTGTTTGTGGTATTAAAGACTAGTGCTTGCCATTCACAAGTGCAAACTTCTTCCCAAGAAGAACCAAGCTACTGTGAGGTCAAAGCACTTCGTGCTTCTGCGCTGTTACCTGGACCAGTCCTTTTGTCCTTCCTGTCTGTCTGTCTTGCCGCAGCACCTGTGGCAGGGATGCAGAGGGGGAGGAGAGACCCAGTGCAGCCTCACCTCTCTGCGTTTCAGTGCAGTCATATGAGACCTGAGCAGCGGCACCTGCTTAGACTCGGGTCCAAGGCACCTTTGCGGATCACAGTCTGGTATACTCACCAGGTCCCTCGTGGTCAAAGTGGCCATTGTGGTCTCTGCCAAAAGGAATGAAAGTACCCATGTCCTTGGTGGAACAGGGAGCTAAAGGATCAGACAGGGTATAGCTTAGGTGATTCTGAAGTTACCCTTGATCATGGGAACTTCCAGTCTAATGGCGGAGGCATTGCCCTGCCCTTCAGACAACTCTCAGTGGGATACAGGAGGAATAGTATCCATGACCATGAAGTCCAGACTGCTCCAGCAGACTTCCAGACCAATGGAAGAAACAGAAAACAGAAATATAGGCGAAACTGGAGCAAAGTTGGGGGTCAAAGTTACCAAAGTATGAAGACAATAAAATCAGAGCACTGTCAATGGGAGGTCTCTGGAGCATGAGCCATGAGTGCCTCTCGCCTTTCCCACTAAGGCAGTCAGCGCATTGCATCTGAGGAATCAGAAGCCACTAGAGACACCGGTGGCCCAGGCTGCATTGCGCTTAGCGATGAGGGGTTCTCTACCCAGGACTTAGTTTACATTCCTACTCAGCCAGAGCCAAGGGACCTGCCTGAGACTGAGGTGGTAGCTGGCAACACTTGACCATCTCCTCCTAGCCAAGGTTGGCGGTGACAGTCTGTGACGCAGCTGCCTGTTCCCACCTGTGGAGAACAGCTGGGCCCTCCAGAGCTCTGTCTAGCATGTAATGTATTTGTTGGCTTTGGTGAAATGGCACCCTTCTGGCTCTCCGCCCTTCCTCCTCAACAGCTCTCCCGGAAGCTGGGACTGCAATTGTTGGAACAAGGCGGAGAACCTGCAGTCTGCCGAGAGGGATGTTGGATCAATCAGGTTCTTGCTTTTGCCCCACAAGTGACTCGTGTGTCACCTTGGGCAAGCCCTCCATTTCCCAGTCAGCATTAAAGTAAGAAGGATGGCAAAGAGAAAAGGTCACATGACCTGAAGCTGGTGCATACTGGCTCTACCTTGTGTGATCTTGGGTGAGGTAATTCTGGTTTCCTCAGAGAAAAAGTTTTAAAACTCATTTGAGCTTCAGTGTTATTTATGATACAGGAATGATGTTATATTACTGAGCTACTGTGAAAGTGGTGAAGTACTTCAGAAGGTTGGATCATTAGTAGTTGATGTTACTGTTTGAAGAAGGGGCAGATGTCCATCTTTGTCCTCAAGTGGTGTTATGCTGATACTATTGAAAGTAAAAGGGGGAGGGGGCCAGGCATTAAAAAAACCAACTTACTAAATATGAGATTCATACTAGCCAAAATGAATAGTCTGTCTGAACTTGATCTGTAGGCACAGCGAACTCACATGCTTGGGCTGAGGGAGTTAAAAACAAAACAAAACAAACAAACAAACAAACAAAACAAAAAAAAAAATAGGACAGCAAGAGGGCTCATGGGATAAAGGCCTTGCCACTAAACCTGACAGACGGAGGTGAATTCCTAAGACCTACATAGTGGAAGAGAGAACTGACTTCCCAAAGTTGTTCTCTGACCTAAACACACACACACACACACACACACACACACACACACACACACACCACACACCCCACACAAACACAGTCAGATAGATAGATAGATAAATAGACAGACAGACAGACAGACAGACAGACAGACAGACAGACGACATAGACAGACAGATAGACAGACTGAAGCACTAAGGTTTGGAGAATTCAGAACCCAGTAGGAAAATGAGAGCGTAACATGGTGCCTGTGCCACATGGTATTAAAAGCCATTGAGACCTTAAGTATGAAGAACTTCAGACACCGGGGAAGCCTGAGTAGAGGAAGCCTTGTCTTTGCTGTCTTGAGTGAGCTCATGCACTTACTTACGACCACTGTATCAGTTACTTTACATTAATCGGACACAGTGCCTGGTAAAAGCAACCTAGGTGGATTTGGCTAGTCTCACTGAGTGCTACGGTCCATCATGGTGTGATAAGGGCTCAGAGCCTCCGTGAGTGACCAGGAGGCAGAGAGGTGACTGCTGGGACTCATCTGGCTCCCTCTGTTTTATTAAGTCTAGACCCCCAGTCCATGGGGTGGTACCATCTACCTTCAGGGTGAGTCTTCCCTCCTCAGTTGAGCCTTTCTAGAAACACCTTCCGATATGCCCAGAGGTGTGTCTCCTGGGAGATTCTAAGTCAAATTGAATCAAATCGGTTGTGAAGATTAATCACCACAACCACTTTCTAGTGTTAACACAGTTGTAAATCTCAGAGATACAGACATGAACAAAACAGACAATATCCCCCGTCTTTCAAGAATCTTATATTTTTACAGGAAAGGATACAGTAAATAAAAACATGTAAAAGACCAATGTGTTAGTTAAGAGCTAAGGAACTGGCTATAAAATAAAGCAGGTGGGGGTTCAGGATTAGTGGGGTGAGGGGTGTGTAGGAGAGGAGGATGGAGGAGAGCCGACAGCTTGAAGACACAAAGTTGGAAGGATTTGTTGTCATTCTGATATAAGGGCATAGAGATGGAGAGGAGACACAGGAATCTCAGGGAATCACAGCACAGACTGTGTTGGCAGGGTACCAGAGAAGGAGAGTTTTAGATTTGCTGGCTGCAAGATACCCGTTAGAAATACCACCAAAGGTGTTGCATAGACAGGAGGCTGTGTGGGTCTGAAGGTCAGGAGGTCCGAGTTAGATTTAAAGCCTAGATTTTCAGCATAAGGATGGGGCTCAGGCTGTGACTGCATCAAGGACACCAGAGCAGGGTGTGTGTGGCAGAGGAGATCCGAATGTGCAGCCCAGATATTGAGCATCAGGGAATCGAGAGAATGGGAGGGCCTGGTATAGGGGATAGAGAAGGAAAAAGACTTAAAGGTGGTCCTTAAAGGTGTATCAAAGGGTGATCACCCATGTTAGATTAAGAAAGAAAGATGGTGGCGGCTAGACCTAGGCCTCCCTGTACATATGGAGCAGATGGGCAGCTTGGTCTTCATGTGGGTCCCGAATAACTGGAGCAAGGGCCTGTCCCAAAAGCTGTTGCCTGTCCATGGGTATGTTCTTCTAGCTGGGCTGCCTTGTCTGGCCTCAGTGGGAGAGGATGTGTATGGCCCTGCAGAGACTTGGTGTCCCAGGGTAGAGAAATACCCAGGGGGAGTTCCCCAACTGCTCAGAAGAGAAGGGGAGGTGGGGGAGAGGAAGGACTGTGGGAGGGAGAACTGAGAGGGGGGCAATGAGCAGGATGCAAAATGAGTAAGTTAAAAAAAAAAGGCTAGGGAACTGGCCATTCATCATCTCACTAAGCACACTGAGGTCACTGGCATTTGTCCCCCGGTGTTGAAATTTAACTGCCAGCATAACAGTATTAAGCGGAGGCTCTAACGCAAGGTGCACCTGTCACAATAACTCCATTTCATAAGCAGCAGGGGAAAGAGTTAGTTGTTGTGGGGGTGTGTCCTCTCTGTCTCTGTGTGAGCCCTCTGATGCGTCCTGATGCATGGACCTCAAGGTACTTTTCTGCCAAGTCGGGTTTGTTGAATTATCATTTATATGGAATGATATTCATCTTTGTTGGGTCTACAGTCCAATGGGTTTTTGCCAAATATGCATAATTTGGAAAGCACCACTGCAATTACGATACAGATCATGTTCATCATTTCAAAAAAAAAATCTTCATGCTCCTCTTTCTGTTAATCTTCTTAATCTGTTCCTTTGTCAATCATACATAATTTTTACTCCTGTATCTATACACTGAGTCTCTTAATTGGATAGATTGACTTCTCTTTCTTGTTTTTCTTTTTCTAAATTGTTTTAGCTATTCTGGTTATTTTCATATTTTTTAGTATAAGTTTTAGGATTATTTTGTCTATTGCTACTACAAATCATGTAGAGGTTTTTGGTAAGAATTGCATAAAACCAGGATGTCAATTTGGGATTAATTTGCCTCTTTGTTGTGTTGAGTGAAATCCATGGGTGTGGTATTTCTATTTTTAATTTTGCATATATTTTCTAAATGTTCACATAAGTCTTGTTTATATTTTATTGTTGCTATTGTTACTCTGTTGTTCATGCTGTTCTAGCACTCACTATATAGCCCAGGCTGGCCTCACATCCATGGTAACCTTCCTGCTTATGTGTCTCAAGTGCTAGGATTACAGGTGTGAGCCACGGTGCTCAGCTTGAGGCGTCTTCAGGCTCTGTTTATTTTACACCTAAGGATGTTTGAGGGGTTGTAAATAATATTGTATGTTAATTTTTGGTTTCCTTATGGTGATGGCTTTCATGTAGAAATGCAATTAATTTTGTGTGATTATCCTACACTACACAGTCTTGATGGAGCCATTTATTCTAAAAATGCTTTAATAGATACCTTGGGACTGTCTGGGTAGATCATTGTATAAAATTAGAGATAGTTTCTATTTCTCTCTTTCTGTGTTTCAGGCCATACATTTCCTTTTCTTGACTTACCACAGGCTGGGACAGCAGCACTGTGCTGAGCAATAGAGGTTGTCTTAGTCAGGGTTTCTATTGCTGTGATGAAACACAATGACCAAAAAAACCAAGTTGGGGAGGAAAGGGTTTATTTGGCTTACACTTCCACATTGTAGTCCATCATTGAAGGAAGTCAGGACAGGAACCAAAACAGGGCAGAAAGCTGCAGGCAGGAGCTGATGCAGAGGCCATGGAGGGGTGCTGCTTACTGGCTTGCTCATCATGGCTTGCTCAGCCTACTATCTTATAACCCAGGACCACCAGCCCAGGGATGGCACCACCCACAATGGGCTGGATCTATCCCCATCAATCATCAAGAAAATGCCCCTTAGGCTTGCCTGGAGCCCAATCTTCTGGAGGCATTTTCTCAATTGAGGCTCCCTCTTGTTCCATGCTGCTACCAAGTATCAAGTTGACATGAAACGGTTCAGCACAGTGATAGAAGGCACACTTTCCTGTCTCCAGTGTAAGAAGAAAGGATTTAGTTTTTTTACCACTCACTCAGCATGCTCTTAACTATGGATTTTTGTAATGTTAGTTTTAAAAAAAAAATCAAGCTGAGGAAGTTTCCATGTCTGTGTTTCTCAGTGTTTTTAAGCTCTGAATGCTGCCAGATTTTGTCAGAGGATGTTTCTGTATTGATTGATACAGGTGCCTGATTTTTTTTTCTTTAGTCTATTAATGTGGTAGATTACCACACTGAGACACTGGCCCGGCCTTGCCTCACTTGAGCGAACCTCACTTGTTCCCAGTGAAGTTTTTATGTATCACTGAATCCTGTTTGTTAGTATTTTATTATGGATTTTTGAACCTATACCCCTTTTCCTTTTTCTTTCTTTTTGGCTTTTTGAAACAGGGTTTCTCTGTGTAGCCCTGGTGTCCTGTAGAACACCACAGAGATCCACCTGCCTCTGCTCTTGAGCGCTGGAACTAAAGGTGCATGCCACCACCACCCTACTAAACCTGTACTCTTGAGAAATCTTGTTTGGTCTGCACTCTTTGGCTTCTTTTGTTTTAGACCTTTTTGGTCTGGTTTGGGTCTCAATGTAACACTAGTTTCACCGAATAGGTTGGGGTTGGAAAGTGACCTTCCTCTTCCACAGTTCGGAGGAGTTGGCACGAAATTGCATTAGCTCTTTTTGTGTTTGATAGAATTCTCCAGTGAAACAGTCTGGGCTTAGAGCTTTACTTCTGAAAATTTTCAAGTGATGAATTCAGTTTTCTTCGTGATTGTAAAGGCATTCCGGTTTTGTTGCATATGGGAGTGGTGCCATTTGCATCTGAGGACATGGTTCCTTTCATCTTGTCTGCAAAGCCTTGCCTGACTATGCCTTTGAGCTTGTAGGTCTGTGCTTGTAGGTTCATCCTCTCCTTCACTTCTGGGATTGGTAACTGTGTCTGTTTTTCCTTTTCTTCACAGTTGTGCTAGTGATGCATTTTGTCAGTTACAACCGTTCAGGTTCCCAGGCCCATTTCCCACTTTCCTCTGCTGTAGTCAAGGATTCTTGCTCCGAGGTGTGTCCTTCCTTCTGCTGGCTTTGGGTTATTTCACTTCCCCTCTCCTCATTGACTTGCAAACATACATACATACATACACACACACACACGCACACGTGTGTGTGTGTGTGCATCACAGGCTGTAAGTTTCCCTCAGCAGTGATCTATCTGTGTTCTCATGGATACCGTCTGTACCATTTTAATTTTAACCAATTCAGTGTATTGGTTTTTTGTTTGTTTCTCTTGAAAAGTTCTCCTTGAACTGTGGACTTTTAGACCTGTAGTGGAGTTCCAAATTAATATGGAGCAATTATTTTAAGTAAGGAATGGGATATTACGTACATAACAACCAAAATCTGCATTCGCAACATCAACATGAAAAAACTTCAAGAAGCAATTGAAAAGTTACCAGAGAGAACTGGGACAAATTAAAACCAAGTGCCACATTCTTTTCTCATGTATGTTGTTACATGTATTTAAAGTATATGACATGATGTTGTGAGGTATACACGGGAAGTAAGCTGGTTCCTATAGAGTCAGTGTAACATAGCTACATATTATGTAAATTATCTTTCTTTATGAATGAATGAGTGTGCATGTGTGTGTATGTGTTTGCATGCATGTGCTGTGTGTGCTTGAAAAGCAGCTAAGACCACATTTCCCCACAGTCTTGACTACATTGCAGTGTTGTTAAGTCAAGCCCTTCTGCTCTTCACTAGCTCTCCACACCTAGTCACCCTCTTCACTATTTTATAGGCTTTCTGTCCTATACCTGCCCCATTTGCATGGCACGCTCCTAACAGGGAGATTCAAAGTCATCAGCACGTTTACTCCAAGGCTGCTCATCATTTTTATATGATCCTAATGAAAACCCAACTGAGCCATTTTCTTTTAAGAGTTAGGGAACGTCGGTGCTAGGGAGACAGTCCACTCAGCAGGAAAGTGTGAGAGACTGGACCTGACTCCCAGCATCCACATTAAAAGCTTGGGTGTGGTGGCCCATTTGTCCAGTCACTGCTGGGGAGGTGGAGAAAGGAAGATGTCCTGGGGCCTTGCTGAGAGATCCTGACTCAGAAACACACGGTGGATGGCTTTTGAGGAATGACAGGTGAAGTTGACCTCTGGTTTCCATATGCACATATGCACCTGAAGAGAAAACTAGGGAATATGATCGTGCAGTTCATGTAGAAAAGGTAGAAGAAGAGGTGGGGGAGGAAGAGGAGGAGAAAAAGGAGGAGGGGAGGGGAAGGAGGAAGAGAGAGAAAAGGAGGAGGGGAGGAGGAGAAAGAGGAGGAAGGAGAGGAAGAGGGGGAGGAGAAGGGGAGGAGGAGGGAGAAGAAGAGGAGGAGGGAGAGGAAGAAGAGGAGAAGGAAGAGGGGGAGGAGGAGAAAGAGGAGGAAGGAGAGGAAGAGGGGGAGGAGGAGGGAGGAGGAAGGAGAAGAGGAGGAGGGAGAGGAGGAAGAGGAGAAGGAGGAGGGGGATGAAGAGGAAAAGGAGGAAGGAGAGGAAGAGGGGGAGGAGAAGGGGGAGGAGGGAGAAGAGGAGGAGGAAGAGGAGAAGGAGAAGGAGGAGGAGGGGAAGGAGAAGGAGGAGGAGGAGGGAGAAGAGGAAGAGGAGGGGGAGAAAGAGAAGGATGAAGAAGAGGAGGAAGAAAAAGAAAGAAAAAAGAAAAAAAGAAAAAGAAAAACCCAACAATAAATAGAAAAATTCTAAAAGAGGATAAAACCAATCATAAAGCTAAAAGTAAATTTAAATGGAGTGCTATCAGCGTGAAGAGACAAATAGAAGATAGTGGTGAGGAATGGACCTAAGCACATAGTGGGATTTAGCATTATGATAAAGATATTTTTTTTTACTGTATAATGATTTCTTCCACATATGTATGATGGTCATTTTCACACCCCCATCACCCTGTCTCATGCCCTCCAACTCCCACTCAACCCTTGCTGCTCTTCAGCAGGCCCCTCCTACTCTGTTTATTTTGTGACTGCTGAGTTTAATTAAGAGTGCTTCCATGAGCATGCGCAACAACCAGGATCCATGTCACCAAAGAAAACAAGCCCCTCTTCCGGCAGCATTAGCTCCCAATAACTCCTCAGCCAGAGACGAGGTCTCATGGGCCTGTCTGCCTTCCATGATGGAATGCTAAAGGCCCTATACCATTTTAACAAACAACCAAAATCAGCTCCCCCACCTCATGCCAGGGACCTATGGCCTCCCTGGCTATATACTTATGACCAAGTACTCGGCATGAATTCCTTCCTGTGGAGGAGGCCTCAACTCCACTCATAAGTAGTTGGTAAAGCCTGCAACAGTCATGCGCCTGTTTGTACCTGGCCAGCAGGTTAGTATTGCAGCATGCAGGGCTCACAGCTGGATAAACTCTTAATGACTTTCCTTCTTAAGCAGCTTGCATAGCACCTTCTAGAACTATGAAGATTCACCAGTAAGGGACAAGTACTGATTCCTCTATGTCCTGCAGTCGATGTATGAATGTCTTCAGGCAGAGGGTCTTGCCATTTTGTCCTTGTGGGTAACAAGAACAATGGAAATAGCCTGTGTTGTTTGGGGGTCTCTGGCCCTCCTTGGCAAATGACTTATAGGAAGGGGCCTTACAGCTAACATTGAGTTTTTGTTTACTAACCTGCGGCTTACTGAGGCTACATTATCCACCTCAGCAAGGTACCCCATCAAGTTCCTTTTTAAAAAGAATTAGAGTTTTTCATTGGCTTTACAACCGCAGATTTCCAAATGGCTTTTCCCTGCATCCTTAATTTTGGTTCATCTTTTCTGCATCTCCTTTTCTCCCCATCCCTGCTGAACTCTTTTCATCTCCCCCCACCCCAACCCCAAATGCTGCCCCTCAACTTTGTTAACATATATGTATTACGGTCTTCTCTCCCTTGAGGTTTTAAAGACAATATTCTGTTTATCTGTTGCTTCCGTTTTACCTGTGTGTGTATGTGTGAGATACATGTGTGACTCTGTGTGTGTGTTACATGTGTGACTGTGTGTGTGTGTGCCTGTGTGTGTTTGAGTGTATGAGTATGGGTAGGCACATGCCATGGCACATACAAGGTCAGAGGATAGCCTCAGGTTGATCCTCATCTCCCACCTTGTTTGAGTCAGGGTCTCTCGTTCGCTCCTGTGTACCCTAGGCTAGCTGGCCCATGTCTGTCAATGATTCTTCTGTCTTTTCCTCCTATTGATCTCAGAGTGCTGGGTTGATAGGTGTATGCCACCGGGTCCAGCTTTACATAGGTTCCAGGGATCTGACCTCAGTTTCTCATACTGACGCGGCAAGCACCTTCACTTCACCAACCCCAAGTCAATATTTAAACTGGAAGGTAAAAAGATGAACTCTCCAGTAACTAATATGGGGGAAACAGACTTGATAGCATTAGATTCTTCCCTCACATAAGTTCAAAGGAAGTTTCAGGTAGATAAAAGATTAATCACAGAAAATGACAGGATCAAAATGTTAGTGAAAACATGGAACTGTTTAAAGGTAGCTTTTGGAAAAAGAAGGCCCGGGTATGACACAAAATGGCAAAAAATAAAAGATCCATTGAGCTAGGAAGACATTTTCACACCAAAGCACGGCGTGATATAGTGATCTGTATTTCCCACACAAAGAGGTCATTTTCACAGTGAGATTCCTTCAAACCTGTGAGAGCAAACAGAACAGGAACAGGTTAATGGAAATGAAGATGTGAACCCATCTCATAATAGGAAGAAAACCACAAAAGAGATACCCTGGAGGCTGCTGTGGAAGAGCAAAGTTCCATGTGCGTCATGGACTAAGTCAGCCAAACTCTCTCCTATTCAAAAGTCCGAATTTACAAATTGATTCCAAAGAACAGGTGAGATGGCTCAGTGGGTGGAGCTGCAAAAGCTTAGTGTTTGAGTTTGATCCTAGGGTCGACGGTAGACGTGCCCTCTGAGCTCCACACAACAACCACGGCACATGTGTGCACACACACACCTGCACATACCACGCACACACAGAGATGCAATAATAAATAGTAAAAGCATTGCTTCAATGAACCGGTCCTAAATATAGCCTTGCAAAGGTAAGAATTTGCATTTACTCAAAGACAAGTTGAAGGGTTTATAAAAAGATAAAGAGATAAAGAGAATATGTTCTGTGGGTGTGTGGAGAGGTATGGGGGAAGGGGATGTCTCAGCAGGCCCATGCAGAGGCATCTCTTCCCCCTGAGGGACCAGTCACACACTGGTATAGTATAGAATAGAGTTTATTCAGGGCATGGGGAGGGGAGCCAGGAGGGTAGTAGAGGCAGAGAGAGAGAGAGAGAGAGAGAGAGAGAGAGAGAGAGAGAGACAGAGACAGAGACAGAGACAGAGAGACAGAGGTAGAGAAGCAGAGAAAAGCAGAGGAGCAGAGGAGTAGAGAAGTAGAGGCCAGCCATGACCACGTGGAGAGAGGGGGAAGGGAAGGGGGGAAGGGCGGGGGGGGACAGAGAAGTTAGAGGCAAGAGAGCAAGAGATTAAGAGAGAGAGGAGGGGGCAAGCAGCCCCTTTTATAGTGGGTCAGGCCTACCTATGTGTTGCCAGGTAACTAACTGGAGGTGGAGTTTAGACAGAATACTAACACAAGTGTCAAAGCCGTTTTCCATGTCAAATGATTATAGGCAACTGTCCCTCAAGAAAGGACAGGGTAAGCACGTTATACATGCACATCACTAGGGTTCTGTTAATGTGGAAGCTTTATGTGAACTAATGCAGGATGATGTCCAAAATATTTATTAACTGGGGTTGGGGAGCAAGGTAGGGAAACCATGAATAACATTTATTTTATCCTTTAAAAAATTATTATTTTGATTTATGTGTATGGATGTGTTACCTGCATGTGTGTATATGTACCAAGTGCCTGAGCATGCCAGAAGAAGGTGCTAGATCACCTGGAACTAGAGCTAAGGACAATGTGGGTGCTGGGAGCCGAACCCAGGTCCTCTGCAATGCTCTTAAATGCTGAGCAATATCCCCAGCCCCAATATTCATTTTTTGAGACAAACTCTCCCTGTTTAGCCAACCCAAAGCAGGACCCGAACTCACCATGTAGCTTAGGCTGACTTTAAATTGTGGTTTCCTTCTTCCACCTCCTGAATGTTGATATTGGAAGTGTGAGCTACTGTAGCCTGCTATTGTGTTCTCGTCTCTGTCCGTGTGTGCATGGACTCGCTCTGGAAGAGCACACAGACTCTGGTGACAGAGGTTGGCCAGACACAGCTGAGTGAGTGGGACTTAGGAAGCTGGATGGAGGTAGGCTCAGAGGGACATTTACTAATAACATCTATTTTTACAATGTATTCTTTTGAATCTGAATGTGTGGGATTAGCTACTCAAATAATAAGTCTCTGGAAGGGAAGGAAAGAGATGCAATTGAAAGACCCCCCCGTGGATGGGAGACCCTCACTCGAGTCTCGGGATATCACAGCTACCCAATAACTCACAAGACACCGATATTGATGCAATCAGCAAGAGGTATATTTCGGGATCAGTCGACTGAGGCTGAGACTCGTAACCCACGAAGGGGCAGAGGAGTGTCGACCCCGAGGCAGGGGAGTACAGGGTATATAAAGGAAAAAAACACAAAGGGGGGGGCAAAGGGGAAACCAAGGAAACATAATATATAAACAGTGGAAAGTCCCAAAAAGTCCCAACCCATAATTTAGTCAGGGTCATGTGGAAAACATCTTGTACACTTTCTTTATCTTTCACAATGATCTTGGTTTTCTAAGCATGGACTGTGTATCCAGAGAGAGGATGAGCTAGAATAGTGAGCCATGAAAGTTAGGGGTTTGCCCATCTAGGAAGAGCGCTTTTACGGCACCATAGAATTCCCAGGGAGGGTCTAGAGACTCTTTCGTGCCAGCATTTCTTCTGTGGCAGAGGGAAAGGCAGTCAGGACACAATAAACACTTGCTGAAGAGAGATGAGGAAGCCCTGCAGACATTAAGAGGAGAATGTGGGAAGAGCCTGTTTTGGAGCTGGCTTAACCCCAGGCATGCCTTCCTTCATCATCATCTGACATGCCTGGTCCTCCTGCTCCTGGGAGCATCTGCATTGCCGTCTGCACCCTCCCCTGTGGTACAACCAATCCAAACGTATCCCAACCAGCTTACAAATAAATAAGATTCGGACTATGGTTATTTTATTTGGCTTCACAGTTACTGTGTGTGTAGGTCACCCCTGATCTGCTTTTCTAACTGCTGGCCTGGCTACCTCCCCATCATGTTCCCCAGATATTTACTGTTTTTCCTGGTCTGGCTCTCAAAGTACATCCCCTCTCATGGCCCTTCCCCCTTTTCTCCTCCTCATCCTTCCTCTCTCTTCTCCACCATTAACCAGGCAACTCAAAACCCGCCCACCTCTAATCCCTCCAGTCATTGGCTGTAGCCATTTTTATTTAACTAATAATTTTAAATCCTGGAACAAGGTTTGCACAACAAAAGCTGGTAACCTGGGCCTAGACCTTCTGGTACAGAATTTAGAATTACAGTAAGTACCAAGAGACCAAACCTCAGCACTTCCCCAGCCCGGGCTTCCTATGGAGCAGTGTGTACTAACTACTACAGGCTACTGCAACCTTCCAGAATCTGAGGTGATGTTTAGAACACTCAGCCAATTCATCTTGCTCCCATCCTTCTGGGATCACAGCTGCTCCTCTTGCTGGCCACACACTATCAGGTGTCTGTGTGGTCCCTGCACCCTGGGTGTCAGGTGTCCTTCCTGGGAGCCTCTGGTCCCTGGGTCAGATGGTCAGCCTGTTCCCAGAATTCAGGCTCACTTCTTATGTAGCCACAAAGCCCCATGCTTGATAAAAGTATGGGTGGTAGGTGTAATCTTATTCCCCTCTAATGAGTGTCTGTCTGTCTGTCTGTCTGTCTGTCTTTCTGTCTTCAAATGACAGCTCTTGCTTGATCTCACAACTTTTTCTATAAGGAAGAGCTAATCTCTACTTTTGAACAAAGAGGAAAATATTTGTGGAAATTTTTTTTAATTTTTATTTATTTAATGTATGAGTGCTCTGTTGCATATATATCTGTCTGCCTGAAAAGGGCATCAGATCCTCCTATAGATGGTTGCTGGGAATTGAACTCATGACCTTTGGAAGAGCAGCTTAGTGCTCTTAGCCACTGAGCCATCTTACCAGCCCATGGAAAGACTTTTTTCCAAGTACCCTCTTTTCTATGCACCCTCTCCTGCCTTCACAGGCAGGGAAAGGTCAAACCCAGGTATACAGTGGTCCTCTCTAAAGAGGTAGCTGTAGGACACTGGCCGTTGGGATACAAACAAGTGTGTCTGAATTCTTAATCAGTGGAATTCTCTGCCTTTCTGAGTATTGGCGTTACGGGCATGCACCACCATGCCTGACTTTTAGTCGATGTTTTACATCATTTTGTCAGGTGTAGAAAGGGTAGGGGCATCCATAATGCAATGAATGGAAACCAGTTGGGATTTCTTGGGAGGAAAGAGGCAGTTCTTTGCTTCCTGAAGACACATCTGCCTAATACATTATGGTCAAGTTGCCTTGTTTAAATCTCTCATGTGTGGTGCTTTGTTTTTATTTTTAGGAACTTTAAATATTTTGTTATGTTTTATAATTACATCACATATTTGCATATTCCAAAGCCACATAGGGAAGTGTATTATCTCTGCCTTCTCAACCCCATTTCCCTCATGACCTTCTAATGTGTAGTTTGTACTTTGTCCTTTAAACATGTAAAATTACAACCATATACATACTTGCTTTTGCGTTCCTTCCCTGTTCTAAAATAAATGGTAGCATGCTAAACATAGGTTTTTTTTCTGTCACCTTTCTCTCCTTGACCCTGGAAGTCACAACAGGCACATAAGGGCATATTCTGAGTAGATTCCTAAAACTAAGATTGCTGAGTCAGAGAGCAACTGCATCCTTGGTCCTCTGGACAGCTACAGTTCATTCCTTGCACTGTGCTAGCGATTACCGGTCCTGCAGATTTACCGTAATGCCAGGCAGGTTTTAGGTGAGATGTATTTATTATCTGTATTAAGAAAAGTTAGATGTTTGCTCAAAATAACTGTGTTTGATTTCAGACCAGGACAAGGGACTGAGGTGCATATTTTACATAGCAAGGTAGACCTGGCTTCCAGGTTCTCCCAGCATCCCTCAGTCCCTATCTGGCATACCCTGCCCCCAACCCTGAACTTTCCAGCTCAGGGGTTGGACTGCTCTTCCTCCAGAGACTCTTCTCTATATAATCCACAGTAGAGCAAAATTGCTTAACCCAGAGTAGCCAGGAAGCACAGCGAAGCTGTTACAGGAAGAGGCCAGGACAGAATTCAGCCCCTACCCCATAGCCTACTCCCTTCAAGCAAGACACACTTTCCACAGTTCCATCACTCCCCAGTCATCTGTTCAGTTTTTGAATCAATCATGAACTATGCTATTCATCAGTTGAGAGCCCTCAGGATCCGATCTTCTCTGGAAATGCCCTCACAGGCACACCCAGAGGTGTGTTCACTGCCCTCCAGGACACTTCTCGCCCCTGTTCACAGCCGCTACATCTGACCATTTCAGGACTTGAACCTCCCAGATGGCAACCAGTGACCCAGAGGCCTCCCTGGTTTACAGTATCATATCTTCTCCCATTTTACAGATGGAAAAGCAAACTAATAAACACATACACAAAGACTCACTCTTGTTGACAGTCATATCTCATGCTAGAACTTCTGACCATAAAGTGAGAATTCTCAATGTGCTTTTCTAAGGAAGTTAGAAATTAATGAGACATTTATGGGTAAATTCTCCCTTGAGTGTGGGACTCTTCCATCTATAACTTAACTCCTTTAGGGTAGGAAGGAATTAGCAAATTGATTGTGGTGTCTGAACACTAAGAAACAATTCATGGATGAGCGGGCTAGTCGCTAGCACACTTAAGCACTTTGCTTGCACTCTGTCCATTTCTTGCAAAGTAAACAAAGAAGCCTTTATGTTCTGCAAAACTACAAATGGTTAGATATGGAGATGTCGTTTTCTGAGTGAACTAACAAGTTAAAAACCACAGAGTCTTCCCACACACACACATACCAGGAGTAACCCTGGGGTTCTTTTCTGTTTTGCTTTGAGACAGGTTGATTGACTTATGTGCGATTTGGGAGCCTGGAGTTTTCTTGCCTTCTGCCGCCGCCGACGGGAGCAGAGCCTCCACTGGTGTTGGAAAAAGCAGGCCGAATGAGGCAGAGAAGGTATGCACAGGACCGGGCCTGAGCACAAGATGGAGTGCGGGGTGGAGGTGGATGCTGTTGCCCCCTCTCCAGGCTCTTTACCTGGTCCCAGGAATTTTCAAGGACTTGACTCCTTCCTTCTCCCCAGACACAAAAGCCAGAGCCAGCTGCAGAGCCAGAGCCCTGATGAGGCCTGCCCTCCTAGGAGGCTAAGATGGGGCGACTCCGGCTCCTTCTGCTCTAGGAGGGGCAGTCAGCTGGCATTAGTTTCAGTCATTGTCTCTCCTGTCCACCTTAATTGAAAAATTGAAAACCAGCTTTGTTAATGATCCTAATCCCTTTGCCTGGGCCTCCACGCCCTGGGAACTTCCTGAGCGACAGTCCTGGCATATGGGGGGCAGTCTGAGAGCCTTTCCTCTCGGTGGGGCTCAGGGCCTTGGCAGATGGATGGCTGTCCAGGGTGCAAAGAGCAAGGAGGCTCATGGCACTGAGGCCACACCCTGTATCCAGGGTCTGAGATGTCTGTTCCCTTCTGGGGTAGAATCTCAGCACTGGCGGCACCTGCCTTCCGGGAAAGGGTGGAGGCCAACGCACAAGGATTGAGGGCTTTGCGTTTCTAAGAGCAGTTTATGGAAGATGGCAAGCTACTGCTGGGAGACTGTGGGAGATAGTGTCCCAGCCTCTGGGCTGAGGAAGGTCTCTTTCTTTTTGAGTTTGGTCGTCTCTGACACACTGTGGTATCTGACTGGTTGTAGCAGTCTCAGAGTCTCTGTCTTTCCAGAGGCTGAGGAGGCAAAGGGAGAGATGAACTCGAGATTGAGAAGGTGACATAGCATGGGGATTTAAGTCGCCTCCTTGTGCCCCCTTGGGCCCCTAGGGAGACTCTGCTGACTCTGGGGGCTTTTTCATCCTGCCATTGTTAAGAACGATACTTGAACAAACCCACCCCACACCCCTTTCTTTCTCTTTCTTTTGCTCTACTATCCATGGAAGACAGTCAGCAAAAAGCAATGTGTTAGTCTCTTTCACTGGGCATATAACATTGTATGGTAACAGTTCTCCAATATTTAGCAGATTCAGAGTTTGAATATGCTTGGCCCAGGGCCAAGGCACTACTAGGAGGTATGGCCTTTTTGGAGAACCTGTGGCCTTGTTGGAAGTGAGTCATTGTGATGGTGGGCTTTGAGACCCTCCTCATAGTTGCCTGGAAGCATCCCCTCTGGCTGCCTTTGGATCAAGATGCAGAGCTCTCAGCTCATTCTCCTGCACCATGTCTGCCTGGACGCTGCCATGCTTCCTGCCCTGATGATAATGGGTTGACCCTCTGAAACTGTAGGCCAGCCTCATTTAAATGTAGTCTCTTATAAGAGTTGCCTTGGTCATGGCGTCTCTTTACAGCAATGGAAACACAAACTAAGAAGTTGGTACCAGGGACTGGGGCATTGCTGTGATATGCCTAAAGGTGTTTTTCTTTGAAGGAAGGTGGATTTGGAAAGCAATGGAATACTTTCAGTGGGGCTTAATGGGCAATCTTAGTAGGACTATGGAAGACGTTGGTGCTGAGGGAGATTTGAACTGTGGGGTCCTGCCTCTGGATGTTTAGTATGTGGTCCAGAGACTCTTGTGATGTTTCAGTGAAGAATGTGGCTGTTCTTTGCCCTGGTCTGAAGAGTTTACCTGAGACTAAGGTAAAGAGATTAATTGCATTGACAAAGGAAATAGACTTTGTCCTCTGGTTTACCCTCTTAAAGATCATTTTGATCAAGCTTAGCAAGCTTAGAAAGGAAAAACACAAAATGTATGGTTCAAGTAATAAAGGGGCACCAGGAAGTGCAATGGAGTTCAATCCTGTATTCAAGGAGATGAACAGATTAGGGAAGTGTTGACCTCAGGGCAGGATCCCACGAGCTAAGCTTGTTGTGTATACATTTGCAGTTGAACAAGGGATAGTTATACATGTTAGGTATTGTTACCTGGTTATTGTTTTCATTTGGACTTTTAACTGAAATAAACTACAATCCAGAAATGGAGGACACACCTGCAATCCAGATCTTCAGGCTGGAAGACACAGGCTTTTGATACAGATCTTGACTTGAGATGACATGCATTTTTGATCATGATGGTACATGCCTTTTAATATCAGGAGACAGAAACAAGCAGATCTCTGAGTTTAGGGCAGACCTGGAACACAGCAAGTTCCAGATAACGAAAAGCTTAGGGAGAGATGTGGTAGTACACACCTTTAATCACAGAACTCAGAAGACGGAGGCGGGTAGATCTCTGAGTTCAAGGTCAACCTGGTTTACAGAGCAAGTTCCAAGACAGCCAAGCTTAGGCAATGACGGAGTTGGAAAACAGAAAGCTGGTGATGATGTGATAGAGCAAGATGGGCGTGTTCCAGGCCCAGCAAGCAGCAGAACTCGGCAGCTTCAGCCATGTGGCTTTAGAGTCAAGAACAGAAGGGGTTACTGGGACAATTGATGCTGGTTAGCTGGAGCTAAGAAATTAGTGGTGATTAAGAAGAGGCCAGCATCATTAAGACAAAATCTGGGAAGTGTTTTCTGAGAGCACAAAGAGGCTGTGTTTCAGAGATAGCCAAGGTTGTACCTTGTGCCACCGCTAACTTGGTAATGTGTAAGAGTCACCCAAGTGGTACTGGTTTTGAAGACATGAAGGGGTCACGGAGAGCAGCTGAGGCTCAGCACTGTGAGAGGCCAGAGGCCATTGGTGAAGATGCAGCCTCAGCTGCAGTTGATGGCCCAGGACTGAAGGGCTCATGTAAAAAAGTTGAGGCTTGGCCCCAACAAGAGAGCCTATGAGAGGCTATTGGTGAAACCTAGTTGCAGCAGAAGACCCCAGCATGTTGGAGATGTCAGTACCATGGGATGACAACCAAGAACAGCAGCAGCAGTGGAGTGGAGTCAACTAGAGCCTAGAGTGCTATAGAAGGCAGAACTGGAGAAGTAAGCCCTTTTGAGAAGCTCAGAAGATTGTGTGTGGGTCCCAGATATTGGAACAAGAAGATGTAAAATTAAAATTGTCTTGGAGACCCCAAGATGTTAGAGATGCCAGAGCCATGGGATACCTGCTGAGGAAAGCTGCTCACCGGGGGTGGGGGGTGGGGGGGTAGAACCAGCCCAGAAGAAAGAAGTTGTTGCAGTCAACAAAGATGGAGGAAGGTATAGATCTGAAGAGTGCTTTGGCATCAGACATGGAGGTACAGAGTTTGGGGTTTGCCCAGCTGGTTTCCTGTCTTGCTTTGGTCCAGTATTTCCTCACTATGACATTTTGGAATGGTAATGTATATCCTGTGGTGTTGGAAGTATGTGATCTGTGTTTAGATTTTGATTTTGTAGGGGATTACAGTTAAGAGATTACATGAATCTCAGAGGAGACTTTGAACTTTGGACTTTTAACATTGTTGAGAATGTTATAAACTATAGGGACTTTTGAGGTTGGACTAAATGTATTTTTCATTATCCTATGGCTAGGTATGGCCCTGATAGACTCGTGTTTGAAAAAGCCTATGGGGGCCAGGGAGTTGAATGTGGTGGTTTGATTATACTTGCCCCTGGGAGTGGTACTGTTACGAGATGTGGCCTTGTTGGAGTAAGCATGTCACTGTGGGGATGGACTTTGAGACTCTAGCTGCCTGGGAGAGATTCCCCTCCTGGCTGCCTTTGGATCAAGATGTAAAACTCTCAGCTCCTTCTCCAGCACCATGTCTGCCTAGATGCTGCCATGCTTCCTGCCATGATGATAATGGACTGAACCTCTGACACTGTAAGCCAGCCCCAATTAACTGTTGTCCTTTATAAGAGTTGTCATAGTCATGGTGTCTCTTCACAGCAATGGAAACCCTAAGACACAGCCTCCACAGCCCTCTTTGGGCACTTGGTCATTACCATCAAGTCTCTAACCTACTCTCCTGGAGCTCAACGGTAATCAATGCTGTCCAGCCGTAGTTCTGGAAATCTCCAGCAAGATGCCTGATCAGGACATGCTCAGCGTGGTAGTGTGTCTGATGTGTCAGCCTTGTCGTCAGTAGTTCTCAGCACTGGCTCAGTTCCCCTCCCATTCACTAAGCGAGCCACCGAGGGCTGGGTTTCCTTCTGTGACATCACACCAGCAGACATAGTGAACAGGAATGCCGTTCAAAGACTGACAGATAAAGAAGAACCTGAAGGAATGCGGAGACTCCCAGCAAATGGACATGTGACCATTGTGAGAAGAGGGCCCCCCTGGGTTCCTGGCCAGTGCCAATGGTCTTCCTTATGATACATACACACACAGTGTGCACTGGGTGCTTCTGAATGCAGGCCCTGTGTTCTGCACGCACGTGCAGCTCCTGTGTTGTCTCCCGGCAGCCCTTCGAGACTTCGAGACTTTGTACTCACCTTTCCCAGATGACAGAATCCAAGCCATAAAAGTTAAGGCCTTGACAACACCTCATTAGAGATGGTGCTGTGCCCGCAGTCAGACTCGGGGTTCTCTGTGGCTTACTTTAGGTTTGGGGCTGAAGGTGTCTCCAGTGTGGTTTGTTTCATGAGCTCACTGCGTGATGATTCTGAGCAAGTGTCCTCCAGCTCCCAGATGTGATTCAGGACTTGGTAGCTCCAGCTGGGCAGCCTCCTCAGGAAGGAGCCCTGCCCTTCAGGTCGCCTCTGTCCCTTCTCCCTTTGTTCTCAGCCCACTGCCATCTGGAGCTGCCCTAGTCATCTGCTCCTGAGCCCTGCCCTCTCCCTTCTCCTCCCACCCCAGCAGGAGGAAACTTCCTAAGCCCAGTGACTGAACTCCTTGTCAGCTGAGGTCACTCAGAGCAGACACCTGTCCTCTGACACATGCAGGGAAACTACCCAGCTTCCCCAGGCCTTAATTTCACAAATGGATCCATTTGGTTAATTACACTCCTACCCCTAAGCCCCCTCTGCCTGTCAGCTAGAGACAGCCTCCTTCCCACGGGCTTCGCAGACACAGTGTGTGCTCAGGACCCGCAGCTGTGGATCTGCGGGACCAGGACGCTTGATTGGAGACTGTTTGACATCTCCAAACTGAGTCCAGGCTATGTACATTTAGCCACCCTTGCCCATGGGTGCTGAGACAGGCTGGGGTAGGTGTGGGGTGTGGGTGGCAGCAAAGACAGCCGGTGCCCAGGAGCTCCTGACGTCCATCTCCTCTCAGCTCTTGACAATTTTTTTTTCCTTAGCTCCTCTCATGGTGCAGTCCAGGTTGGCTTTGACCTCACAAGTCTTCTCGCCTCTCTCTCCCACCTGCTGAGATAACAGGCTCGCCTAGCCCCGCCTTGGCCCTTTCTGCTAACCCAAGCTCATCTCTCTGGAGACAGTATATCCCGCCCTGAGTTCTGGTTTTTAATAAGACAACCAGGGATTGTGCAAAGCTCGTTTTTTTTCCTCCACCACTGGGGCTCCCAGTGTCTGGCGGCACACACCATTCCTCACAACCAGACTCCTGGCCAAATGTCAGTACTTAAAACTTGGGGAAAATCTCCCCCTGTCTGTTGCCTCCCCCTTTTTGCAGCCCCCTCCCCACCTCCTGTTTTCACGTTCTTCCTGTCTGTGGGAGCTGCCTGCTGGGGTTGGCAGTTGGACACAGACAGCAGTCTGCCTAGGATGTAAATGCAGAAGGCATTGGGAGGGGATAGAGAGGGAGGAGGATGGGGGTTGCGACTCTCTCCTGCCGGCTTTATGCTTTTTTCTGTGCCCCACTTGTCACAGCAGACAGGAATTTTTAAAAATGCTATGGGGTGCCCTGTCTTTGGAATATCAGCAGCAAACCCACTATTGGCTCTATAAGGAAGTCCTATCAGAACTGACTCTGCTCTCTTGATAGCCAAAGGGCTAAGAGCTGATGGGAGGAGCTTTTGGGGAGGGTGTGTCAGCACAGAGATGAGGAGTGCAAAGCGCTATGGCTGGTCTGGGATGTCAGGGGCCTCCTGTTCTCATTGGGTGGGGGTAGATAACATCTATGCAGGTACCCCTATGTTGGTTCTAAGTGTGAATGGTGGCTTGTTGGGCATCAGGTGTTGTGGTCTGCACAGGCATTGACTCATTGAGAGATACGTGAATAGATGTGAAGACCCAGATGATCCAAAAACAGGCAGCAAAGCGGTTGTGATTTAGTGGGAAGGAGAAGAGTCTGGTGGTTCTTAAGGAGCAGATGCTTTAGAGTTAAAGGCTTGGGTTAGAAGCTCATGGATTGACCAGACTGTTGCCCCGGCAACCCTCCTGTAAGTGGGCCTTTATGCCCCACTCCTACAGACAGGAAGATCTGAGAGAACGAGGACAGCAAGCACCTACTGTGGCTTGGGTGAGTTTGCAACTCTAAGGCGAGGCCCTTCATGTGCCAGGGAGATCACAGATCACACTGTGTGTGTGTGTGTGTGTGTGTGTGTGTGTGTGTGTGTGTGTGTGTAATTTATTGAATTTGTATTTTATGTGCCTTGATGTGAGGGTGTCAGATTCCCCTGGAACTGGAGTTTCAGACAGTTGTGAGCTGCCATGTAGGTGCTGGGAACTGAACCTGAGTCCTCTGGGAGAGCAGCCTGTGCTCTTAACCACTGAGCCATCTCTCAGCCCCCCAAACCCCTCATCACTTCTTAATGTTAAATCTCCAGAATGGGCTCTGGCATATTTCCCCTGCCTCGGCTGTCCTGGAACTCACTTTGTAGACCAGGCTGGTCTCGAACTAACAGAAATCCTCCTGTGTTCTGGGATTAAGGGCATGTACCACTACCCCCCTCCCCCCGCCCAGTCATTTGTAAATTTAGTCATCATTTCTTTTATGAAATAACACATTTTTTTTTTGCTAACAAAGTTCTCTAAGTTTCATTTTTGTTGTTAATGCTTTTAATAACTGCTTTAGTGAGATGTAATTCACATACTGTAAATGTATTCATGTAATACAGCTCAGGGATGGTTCCCGTATATAGTTTTTTGCTAGGGCCTAGGGTAGGACAGCTACCAATTACTGAATTTTTGTAATCGTATCACCATTCCCAGTGCCCCCAAAAGCCATACCATTAGCATCTGTACTCTGTCCCCCGCTCTGTCCCCAGCCCTAGGCAGTCATTAGCCTACTTTCCATGTCCTTGGAGCCACTCTGGAGGTTTCCAATACATGAAACCATGCAATAGGTGTTTTCGTGTCTAGTGTCTTTACTTAGTGAGACATTATTGAAGTTTATCCACGCTGCAGGGCACAGGCAGTGCAGTCCAGGGAGTGGCCGAGTAACCATCCATTGCATGGATAGACCATGTCTTGTTTGCGAGGTCACACGATGGATGGATGACTGACTGCATCCTGTGGGAACTCTGCACTTCTTTCTGAGGAGCCCCCAAGTCTTGTGACATTAATTCCAAGGATCCAATTCCAGCATTCTACCTCCTGGCTCCACCTTCCCTCCCATCTGGGTCCCTCCTTAGTCCAGCACTTGAGCCCACTCTCCCTTGGGGTCTGCCACACAAGATTATGATCACTGTCTCCCCAGCCTTGTGAACCACTCCCTTTAATGGTGGCATGCTGGGGAGACACCTGGGCCGCTGCCTGATATCCAGATCCTTGTTGCCTCTCATCCCCCGCTGCCCCTCACCGCCCCACCCCGTGTGAAGAAAGACCAGTAGAGTGTCCAGCGCTGAGAATGCCGTTGGATGGTAGAAACCAGGGTAGGAAGCCCAGGGAGCCCAAGCCAGCTTGGGTGCTGCAGAGGCAGGCCTTCTGCCCTTTTCAGTTTCAGCACTCCCCTGGATCTGAGAGTCATCTCTTCTCCCTAAGACTCCTTCCTGTGTGACTCTGGCTGCGGCCTGTGTAATAATGCTAATCTTTTTGGTGGTTGTTGCTCTCTGAAGCAGATGCTAAGAGTACCCCTTCACCTGCCACTTTTCTACCCAGCCCAGTCCTCTTTCAGAGATCTCTCTGCCTTTCTCTCACTTGCTGTTCTGTCTCCCCTGGTTAGGTTTCCTGTAACCCTGGGTTGTGGTCTGAGTGTGAAATGTTACACCAAGAACTTGTGCAGGACTCCAGCTGGTGATACTGGTCTATAAGGGTGAGGAGCTTTGAGGACATAGGATCTAGCTGGCTAACACAGGCCACTATGGTGAATTCTTACTGTTACCTCTGTATGTGTCTTCTAGTTCTGTCCTTAAAAGGAAAAGAGAAGAAATTATATATATATATATATATAAAACTATATATAGTTATACACATGCATATATAGCTATATATAGTTATAGTTACATATGCATCTACATACATATATTGTATCCATATGTGTGCATATATACATATACTATACATGTATGTACATGCACATGTGTACATACATACATGTATATATATGTATATACATATATGTATATACACATTATGTAATGTATATATACAGCAAGGAACTCTTGGCAGCTGTCTGGCATCTATGAGGCTTAGTGGCTGTTGATTGTGGCTAAGGAATGTATCTCTTGGCCACCTGTGTCCCTTGGGCTTCCTTGAAATACAAGACAGGGATATGCTAGGTTCCAGAACAGCATGAGGCAGCCTTCTACTCCCTGTGTGGACTAGGCTAGAAATGCAAAGATGTCCATCTTGCTGCTATTGTGATGGAGGAAGTGGAGCACAATCAGCCTAAAGAGCCATAATGATCAGAGAATTCAAAGACACGTGCAGACCCAGAAGGTGTAGTCACAGTACAGAAGACAAGTTCTGTGTATGTCCCTACAGTGAGGTGCAGGTCACCCCCCACTCCAGGGAAGCTGCTGCCTCCTTCTGCAGGTCCTGCTGGTGGCTTCTGAGTAACACAGTGCCCTGAGATGCTTTCCCGGACCTCCTGGTCATCACTTAGAGGAAAAGATCATGTCTCACTTCTTTCCTTTCATCACCTCCTTTCCCCAACTTAATAACCAGGTGGTTCACCTGAAGGTATCAGGTTTTAGCCTATAGATTCGTTCTGGTCATTGTGCAGGAAACATTGTTTTTCAGCCAAATGGCTAATGCAAACCCAGGCATTCTCTTCTGCCCTTGCCCAGAGAGAATGGATGAAGACTGCCTGGCACCTTCCCCTATTCCAGAAGCCTTGGTGACCTTAGCTGAGGCTTGCATAGGAGGCAACTTGCTTATATCTTTAATGGGAAGGAGCCCTGCACTCCTCCCCATCTCCTTCTGACAATGGAACAGAGCCAAGCACAAAGCACACCATGAGGCACACCAGGGCAGCTGGAGACCACCCCTCCCAGCCCCGAGAAGGCAGTTAGGGAGTCAGCCTTGTACCAGGTTTCCTTGGCTCTGTGAAAGTCCTAAATGACTGTTGGCCCACACACAGGCCAGGAAGTTAGTGTCTGTTTCCACTGGGCAGGAGGAAGGCAGTGTACAAGAAGCAGGCCTGGTACGGTGCAATTCCTGAGTCCTCCAGTAGGAGGTGATCATGTGGGCAGGCTGGCCTTCACAGAGGATGCAGAGCCATGGAGACAGTTCATCTGTGACAAGAAGGAGACTCAATGACACAATGCCAGATGCTGTCACAGCAGGAAAGCCAAGAGCTCCTCCACACTGCTTCCTTGTCTGATATCACCTTCTAAAAACCCCTCTGCCTTTCTTCTCCTCACTGGTGTTTTGTCTCCTTGGCACATAGTGGTGGCCATGTTTGGCTGGTATTTTGAGTTCCCAAGAACCCACATGTTGGCCTTAGATACCCATGAGCTGGACAGAGTTTTTCATGCTTGGGTAGTTGTCTGTTATTCTCTTCTTTGGTATGAGAGAGAGCGTAGAAATGGGTGTCACTGGGCCACTGGATCACTGAGTGGGACCTTGGGTGACTCAGGCTGACCGCTCTGATTCAGAGCCTTTCCAGAACCAGAGCTGATGCCCTAGAATGAATGGTGGGAGGCCTGAATGACAGCTGGATTCTGAGAGCCTATAAGGACGGTACTGAGGGTGATCTTTCCTGAGGCCAGGCAGAAAGAAAGCTGAGAGGAAGTGGGGGAGCATTCTGGAAAATGCAGTCATGTGGGGAGTCTGCTGAGCAGTAGGCTTTGCTTCTGAGGATGCCGAGAGAAGAGCACCCAGTGATTGCCGCTGCCTTTCTGCTTCTGCAAAACCACTAATAGCAGATTCATCAGGCCTTTTATTAATTGAGGATCTATTAGGCAGATTTATTGGTGAGCCAGATACCTCCCGGTAATAGAAGGTGTCTAACACAATGGCTGCACATGAGGATTTATCACGCCATCTCGCTGCAGAGGGAGACCAGATTCAGGCTCAGCACTGAGTAGAGTGGGTACAGGACACTGACCCAGGACTCCTCCCACAAGGCAGGGGGCAGTGACCACAGGGTGACCATGGAGGATGCTGGGGAACAAGGGGGATTGTCTTGACATGGGAGGATCTTGAACACTGGGGTAAATCAGCAAGCTAAATAAAGGGAGAGGGTTCGGGACTCAGGAAGGACAGGTTTGAGTCTGGGCTGGACAGGGGACCCAGGCTGCTGATTGTGGGTGGAATGTGAGTGAGAATATGGGCTTACCCCTTCATCTTTTCCCAGCAGACACAGCATGCAGGGCTCCCTGCCCTTCAAGGAGGGGGACCAGTGCTTTTCAACCTTCCTATTGCTGCAACCCATTAATAATAGTTCCTCATGTTGTGGTGACCCCCAACCATAAAATTATTTTCATTGCTACTTCATACCTGTAATTTTGCTACTGTTATGAATCATAATGTAAACACCTAATATATAACCCCTGTGAAAGGGTCATTCAACCCCAGAGGTTCAGCCCACAGGTTGAGAACTGCTAATATAAACCATTTGTGAACGCCATAGGCTCATATTAGGAGTGAATTATTTGCATCCTCTATTCCAGCAGGGGACAGCTTGCCTTCCCACTAGCCACATGGGGTGAATCGGAGCCCTGGCAGATCACCCACCCGTGCTCAGATGTGCCTCTGATCCCATGATCCCAGGTTGTTTGGGGGCAGCTCTTGTGATCAGCCTTGCTGCCTGTCTTTTAAATGGGAGTGGCTGGGGTTTGCGTCGGCTTCAGGGGCTTTTATTATCTCTCTGCTCCCCCACAATTTCCTGTGGCAGTGATGTGTGAATGTGTTCCTTAGTTGGTTCTTGTAGTACTATTCTAGTCACTGGATTAGCTTATTCCAAGAGCTAATTGCTGGCATGTAGCCCCCACTCTACTCTGTTGGTGTATCCCTAGGCATTAATTCACACACACAGCCTGGGAGAGCCTACCAGACTGTTATTCATGGCTCAGAGGCATTTCAAACGGAGCTTACCCCATGCCAAGCCCAATTCTTCCTAAGCCCTGATCATGAGCCCGCTTGCAGGGCCAGCTCACAGCAGCAGATAGTCTCTTTTCTAACCTGGAACTCTCCATGTCATCTCCTGTCCACACCCAGTCAGCCATAAGAGCCTGCCAGTTGTGACCAAGGACTTCTCAAATCTCAGGAAAGCTTTGGAGATGGGACGGGCATCCTCCAGTGTGGCACCTCCCACCCTTCCCAGGTCACCTGTGGATCTGGAGCTGGCAGAGGTAGAGGCAAAGGGAGAAGAAGCCTCTAGGGAGTGATCCTCCTGAGTTGCACCCTGAGCAGGGAGTCATGTTAGAGCAAACCAGCCTGCCACTTAGCCTTATCCAGCCATGTCCCAGGGAGGTCACAGGTCACCCTGCACTGGATTTGCCTGATATGTAGAGAAAATAGACATACCTTGCTTTCCTCAGAGCCTGTGAACTCACCAGGAGTTAGTCACTGGCATGCGGCCTTGGAAGCTGCAGAAGGGCTGCAGGATTGCCTTGTGGCGTGCGGCAGGCTGGTAAGCCTTGTCCTCACCTGCTCTTCACAATGACCGTGGAGGCTGGAGATGCAGGTCTATTTCCATCTTCAAGATTAAAGGACAGAAGTGGGGGAAAGGACAAGGACTGAGACCTGACATTAGCGTTCAAGTGAGACCTGAGCCAGAAAGAAAAAGCTGAGATTAGCGAACTTCGACCCCTGCACAGCTCCGGCTCCTTCCAGTGGGAACAGTATTGGAACACAGGCTTGTTCACTCCACGGCTGCTTTTGGACTCTTGTGATAAAGATAGTAGCTTGGTGGTGAGTGTTCATGTCACAGAGCTTAGTCACTTTACTCTCTGGGCTTTTTCTCCTAAGCCCTTGCAGACACAGAGGATAGACAGTCAAGTGTGGAGGTCATAAAATGGTGTGGGTGTCACTGGTCCAGGAACAGTGGGGTCTGAGGAGAGGAGGAGAGGCTCCTCGTGTCTGAGCTACACTCAAAATTTGGATTTGCACTCACAGATTAACAAGGTAATGCAGAAAGACAGGAGGGATTTATTAATACATGTGTCTGTATAATAAAAATATAGGGAGCCAGTCTATGACTTGGCTGGCTCCAGGGAGATGCCATTCATTTAGAGGCATGAGGCTCCAGCCAACTCTTGTTCTCTCTTGGCTGGCAGAGATGTTGTGTCTCAGAATCCACTTGAAAACCTTTGCTTCCCCCTAAGGCCTGAAACCCCCACAAAACCTGCAGGATCTCTCTCAAGAGAAAGGGAACTGGCCCACCCCAGCTGTCTCAATAAAAGTCCCTAAGGACCAGCAGGTGTCAGTCGGTTCCTAAACAGTTTTGTCAGGCTCAGGCAGTGCTGATTGTCTTAAGTTTGGAGCCCCACCCTGGAACTGGGGTGGAGTGAGGTCACTCTTTAAAAGGGCAGGGGGAGTACTTCTCCAAGAAGGGAGCAGGGCTGTGAATGATGGGAAAGCCTGGCTGCTGAGTCAGAACCTTGTGCGTGCCTATTGGGCCCCATGTGCTTGGGCATCCTGCTGGCTGAATGAGATGCCACGTCCTGCCACAATGAACTCAGGGTGCAGCTAAGGAGATGGGCAGTTTGCTGACACCAAGAACTAGCACTCGTTACAGTGAGGATATCCCAGAATGCTTTGAGAGCATATAAAATAAGGACTTCCTCCAGATTCAATGGGAAGGAGTGGCATGGGAAACCCAAGGAAGGCTTCCTGGTGGAGGTGTTACCTGGGGACCTAAGTCTGGGTGATGAGAGTCAGGTGAGAAGGAACGCTGGCTGGTTCAGGCAAATTCGGAAGACAGATTTGTGTAAGAAGAACGTGGAACTAATGGGACTGACCACCCAGAATGGGGGTGAGCGGGAGAACCTATTAAGTCCAAGCTACCCCAGCAAGAGCCAGCCTCCATCTTTTGCATGCCCTGTCCCAGGGCAGGCTTCATCAGGGAGAAAGCAAGACTCCGAGTGTGGACAATCTGGAGGACTTCCTGACAGCAGGGCATCTTAGGTGATGAGGAACACACACAGCTTTGCTGCTTGGTCTTGAGATGGAAGCAGAGGTTTGAAGGGGGAAACTGAGGTCACCGACCATGTTGATTCTTTTTTTATCCTTGTGACGAGTACGGAGAAAGCTGACTTGAAGGAAGAAAGGGGTATTTGGATTCACGCTTTCTGAGGATGGAGTTCATGGTCACTTAGTTCCAATGCTTCTGCGCCTGAAGAGCAGACCAGCATTGGCCAAAGCTCTTGGCCTCTTAGTAAACTAGGCTTTGGGAATAAGATCCAGTTTACGTACCCATCCCAGTGAAGTAGCTGTGGGATCAGAGGATGCCCAGATTCCTCCTAGGCCTCCCTTGGGACAGGTTCCTGAAGCTCTTTCAGACTTTTCCACTCATCTGCTGTGAGATGGGGTATCGATGGTCTTGAGAAAGTATCAGCTCCGTCCTCACCCCTCAGCATAGTACAAGACCCTGCATTGCCGGAAAGCAGGCTGTACCAGGTTTGGGTGATATGAGGCTAGACACTGAAGACTGGTCTCACCCAGAGGCTGCATAGGTGGCACTGTGCTTCAGTCTGGTCCTGCTAGAGTGGCCTTTACCACCACATCATTCCTGCTGAGACTCTGGAATGCCTGTGATACAGTTTAAGCTTCTGAGTCTGGCCGTCAGCGGCCTCTGTGGGTAAGCCTTTGTCTCCCAGACAATATCAGGTACCTCATCCACGTTCACTCTTTCAATAGCCACACTGGCTTCTTTCAGGTTCTTGCATGTACCAGTCCACTGGCTGCCACAGGACCTTGGCACAAGCAGTTCTCCTTACCTAGGACACTTGTTCTGACCCATCTTTACAAGACTGACCCTTCTTGCCTCTCAGGCCTTAGTCAGATATCACCAAAGGCCTTCCTTAACCCATGCTCTCCCACCATCGTACTGGGACTTCTTAATAAACTTAAATCTTAAAGACTGGCTTTAGGTTCATGGCAGAACTGAGCTGCTACAGACATGTGCTCTCACACATTCCCTGACCCCACTGCCGAGCCTTCCCATCAACCTTATCTCTTGCTGGATGCCACTGACAACCCCAGAGCCACAGACCACTGTCACCACAACCCCCGATCCAGCAGGATTCACACTTAGCATTGTGTATTTCTTGGGTCTGAAAAGCTTGCACTGACATGAGCCCACAGTCAACAAGTAGGTATGCCACAGAGTCGTGTCTCCCACCTCCCGCACCCTCTGATCTTACTAACTCTGTATCTTACTTTTTCGGAATGCCAAGCAGTTGGACTCATTCTCTTTGTGATGTCCATTTAAGCAGCTTCTCCGTCTCTTTGTGACTTCAGAGCTCATGTCTGTTCATCATTGAACGATGCTCCATCACCCTTATGTATTACAGTCAATTGATGCAGTCGCCTATGGGAGGGCATCCCCCACTTCTGCACCTGCTCAATAAGCTTCTATAGTGTGTGTGTGTGTGTGTGTGTGTGTGTGTGTGTGTGTGTGTCTTCATTTTTGAGCTTAAGCCTTCTGGTCACTTCATTTTGGTCATTGCCAATTTATTTTCCATTCATTACCCCTTGGAAATGTGGGGTCCATGAGCGTGGATCAACCTTGTTTCCACCCTCATGTGAGTTCCCCAGCTCAGTGCCTGACCAGTGGGGCTGCAGCATGAGTGACTGTCTGCTGCCTGCTGACTGAAAGTCTCTGGCAGCTACCGCTCAGGGGACCAGAGCCACCAGCTGAGCCATATCTCCAGGCTGCCTGTCTTTGTCAATTCAGACATATTGTGACCACTGTCACAGCCTGCCTGAGACTGGGCTGAGGGGGGGGGGGGCTCCTGGGGATGACAGCTTGAAGAAGGGAGCTGCAGGCACCTATTCCATCTGCCAGGGACAGCTTGTAGAGTCAACACCAGGGGCCTTCAAACTGGGGGGTGGGAGGTGGGGGGAGACACGACAACCAGGGCCCAGAAAAACAAAAGGGAGAAATAGAAAAGCAAGCCATGACAATAAGTGGGTAATTCTCACAACTACTCACCCGTTGTGGGAAATCCTGATCTGTGGCAGCAGCAAGCCAGTGTGACGCTTTTGCTGTGTGCACCGCACATGCTGTGTGATTCCTGAAGGAAATGCTTCTGGGGTAGGGGTTGGGATTTTCTCCATATTTCGGAAGAGAAGGGCAAAGGGAACTCTGAGGCTGGGGACCTCTACCTTGTGAGAGGGATGGCATTAAAGCAGGGAGTCTGAGTGTGTGACTAGGAGTGTCACCACTGACCCAAGAGCCACCATGCCAGCATCTTCCCTAGCAGGATATCATGACCAAATTCACATGTGCCCATCTGAGACATTTTGAATTTGAGTCTCTCGGGAAGCTCACAGATGTCCAGGCAGGTCCCTCAAGGGCGTGGACTGTTCCGAAACAAGACAGCAGAGGCTCTTTGCCATTTATGTTCACAAGGTGAAAAGATCTAAGACCTGATTAGGCCCTTCCCTGGAAGCTTAAGTTCAGAAGTCTGCATGTTCAAACGGTACCCAGCCATTCTTCTCTGGCTGGGTTTATTTTTCATGGATGGTGTGTGTGTGAGGGGGGCTATGGTTGATGGGTGGCTTCTCCCTGCAACTCAGGAAAGCACCTGTTCTCTGAAGCCTCCAGTTATTTAGTCCTGGTTTTACCTCTGTGAAGTTAAGTGATAACATTTCATTTCTTCCAACATTCAGAAATATCGGTGGCTTTAATCCCAGCACTTGGGAGGCAGAGGCAGGCGGATTTCTGAGTTCGAGGCCAGCCTGGTCTACAGAGTGAGTTCCAGGACAGCCAGGGCTATACAGAGAAACCCTGTCTCGAAAAAACCAAAAAAAAAAAAAAAAAAAAAAAAAAGAAAAAAAAAAGAAAAAAGATAGAAAGAAAGAAAGAAAGAGAGAGAGAGAGAGAGAAATAAATAAATAAATAAATAAATGTCGGTGGCCTCCACCTGCCCTCACTCCTTCACTCCTTCACTTTCCTTGTAGGGAATTAGGCTTTCCTCATCCCACCAATGGGGCTCTTACCAGAGCTCATACCCCCATCATCTCCCTTATACATTAACCCCTTGTGATGGTTAATTTCTCTTGTCAACTGGACATAGCCTAGAATAGCCTGGGAGGAGTTTAAATGTTAGATTAGGTTGGCCGTGGGGCATGTCTTTGGGGAATATCTCGATTACTTATGTAGATGGAAACTATTCCACAAACACATGGAATCGTATGAACATGCAGTTATGGCCATGCCCCTGTGGTTGAACTTCAAGCAGGCAGTCTTTACAGATGCAGACATCATTGCTGTAGGTCAGAAACCCTGCCCCCTTGTCCCTTTCTCCCTGGTTATTGGACTGGGAAACTGTAGGCCTTGCTGATGTGAGGACCCTGGTGGCCCCTCTACCCTCTGTGCATGGGGTCTTCCATGCTCAGTGCCAGAGCTCTAAGCCCCACCCCCACTGAGATGGAAATCCCCTCACTGTGTTCCGGGTTGCACAGCATGTACCTGCCTTCTGCACTGAGGGCGGCTGTGTCTACACTCCCAGTCATTCCCCTTCTTCTGCCACCTCTTCATCTCTGTGAGGATGTTATAAGACCAATATTATACCTTTCTGCTATTGATGTGAAATTTATCTAAATCATTTCAAGTTCTCAATTTAGTGACATTCACAATGTGTGCGTGAACTACCATCTGTCTAGTTTCAAACCATCCTTGTCTCAGAGGAAACCCATGCCACTAGCTGTCACTCCTTGGGCCTCCCCCAGGGTCTGGCTGCCACCAGTGGTGTTCTGCCTTGGCAATTACTGATTCTGGCTATTTCTGTGAAATCTATACTTGGGGTTATTTGTATGTGACAGTGTGGGCTGGTTGTGTTTGTGGAATTCTTCTACATTCTGGCATACGTCAGCGTTTCATTCTTTTCTCTGGCTGGATACTAGTCCATGGTATGCATGAACCCAAATCCCCTTCTTCATCTGCCCACAGATGGATGTCTGAGCGATTTCCATTGTTTGGCCGTGTAAATGACAGAAGTTGTACACATGTACTTGTTTAGGAACCTGATTTAGATCCTTGGAGCAGGATTCAATCCGCGGAGTGAAATTAAAGGGTCATGAACAGTCTTCTGTTTTAGTTTTGGAAAAACTGCCAGACTATGCACTGCCTTTTAAGATAGCATCTTCACTTTGAGGCTTTTCTCTGTAACAAAGACAAGGAACCTGGGTAGAAAAGTCCTGGTCTGGGCGGCAGGACACCTCACACCAACAGCTGGGTGATTCTAAGCACGTCACTTGCTCTCCTCGACTCTTGATTCCTCGTCTGAAAAGTGAAGAGATAGTTAAAATCAAGTATCTCCTATAACATCAAGTAACCTTTGAGCTTTCTTCCCAAGAATGAAGGAGGAGGGATTTATCAGGCAGCAGGATGTGGTTGATGTCTTGATGTCCTTTATCTACGATGCTGTTAAACTGTGAATTTCAAACATCCACAACAGCTGGGCTTTTTCCTGCCAATGTATTTCTGGTTAATGAATAGCTTCTGGCTTCCTGGCTCCATGGATTCTCAGAATGAATACCCCTCCCTTTCCCATCACTTTTGCTACTTGGCAGGTCCTGCCATGGTGGTCAGGGAGCCCAAACTGAGATCTCCCTGTCATGCCTTCCCTGAAGGAAGCCCACGCCTTCCCTGGTGTAAGCTCTCTCCATGCTGGGGCATGGGCTAGAGAGTTAGGCTGGTCTGTATAGCTGAAGCATCTGAAGTAGAAACTTAAGGATTCTTTGGAAAGTCAGTTGGATGGTGTTTTGCTGGGCAAACTTATGGAGGAAGTTTAGCTGAAGCAGACACAGGAGAAAGGATGTTCTGCTAAAGCAAGCATGTGAAAGGACATGTGAGGAAGGATTCTTTGCTAACAACACACATGTATTGGTCCTTCTTACATCAAGTAGTTGAGCTGCGTTTGTTGGGACTCCATGGAGTGAAACGCACCAAAAACTTCTGGTGGTGTGCTGCAGTTTCTTGCTGCTTCTGCAGACTCAGACTGATTGTCAGAGTGATGTCAGCTGAGACAGACGCACATGCTAAGGCAAGACCCATGGAGGACACGTGATATTTGGAGGGAGTATAAATAGGACTCACCGTACAAGTCAGGAGGCTGAGCTAGGCTTGCTTCCAGAGGTAGCTATGCAATGCTTGTGGGTCTTGCATCTTTACTGGGAGAGACACAGCCAAGAACTTCTCCTGGTATTCCTTCTGGTCCCTCCTGCTGACTGGTGCTGAGGCTGAGGCTTGGCTGTCTCTGCTAGGTAGTGCCACTGCTGCTGGTTTCTGTTTGCTATCCTGACTCTACCAAACTAGACTGCTGGTATATCTGTGAAGTGTTTGCAAGTGGATTGAGCTGCCGCTGCTAACCTTTGAACTGCCGATTTCCAGATAACATAGATAGGAGTTGCTTAAAAGAACCTTTCTGAACGGGTCCACTCCCTACCCCCACCCCGTATTCTTTCTTTTCTACTACTTCTAGTGGGTGGTGGGATAAAGGGAGGTTAAAACCTTTAAGAACCATCATTAAAAATAAGTTTTGAAACAAAATTAAAGTCACAAACATCAGTGGCCTCTCTGGAGGACAGTGTAAGAGCCATCTTGGTGACTTGACCCGTGGGATGCCTCCTAGCCAAGGGGTCTGTCCTTGGAAGATTTTCTGCTCTCTTGTCTTCTTCCAGCTCATTGGCTTCCTGGCAGTGTCTGACCTATAAGGAAGGAGATATTTTCCCATCTTAGTTACTCACAAGCTTGTGTTTTCTTATGCCACCTGGTGGTTTTCTAGAGGAACAGACACACGCACACGCACACGCACACGCACACGCACACGCACACGCACATGCACTGTTCCCCCTGCCCAGACTCAGGAATCTTTACAGAAGAGGGAATGGAAAGATTGTAAGAGCCAGAAGTGGTAGAAATGGTAGATGACATCATGGTAACTGTGCTCTGGACCCAGCAGAGCAGTTGCAAATGTGAATGCACAGTGACTGTGAACAACATGCACACCAGACTTGTGCACACCAAACCTGTGCACCCCTGACCTGTGCACACCTGACCTGTGCACCCCAGACCTGTGCACCCCAGACCTGTGCATGCCAAACCTGTGCACCCCAGACCTGTGCACGCCAAACCTGTGCACCCCAGACCTGTGCACGCCTGACCTGTGCAAGCCTGATCTGTGCACGCCTGATCTGTGCACACCAGACCTGTGCACACCAGACCTGTGCACGCCTGACCTGTGCACGCCAGACTTGTGCAAGCTCCAGCCAGACCAAATTCCAGCACAGAGTGGGAGAAGATGAGCACAAACTCCGCCACTTGCTGAGGAGCTGTTGGCATTTAATGGCTGCTGGGAGAGAAACTCGGTTTTCTCTAACCATGTGACCTTTAGTAGGGCGAGGGTAGACCCACTCCCAGGAGTAGCTGGGCGACACAAACTGGACTGGATAGGATTTAAATAAAGATGAAAACTCAAACTTGGGTAGGTAAGGAGGGGAAGGGAGAGGGAGTATGGGGGGAAGTGGGGGAGAGGATGAATGTATTCAAAATATAGTTTATGAAATTCTCAAAGAATAAAAATAAAAATAGCTTTTAAAACAATGCCATCTAAGTAGCTTATTTCATTTATTTTGCTCACTCGTTCATTTTCTTACCCATCGTCATATCTGTCCATCACATACTCTGAGGGGCTACTCTGTCTTTGGTACTGTGGTAATTCCTGAGTCTGGATAATAAACAAACTTTCCCACATGTGGAGCCATCACGTGACTTTTTTGGGATGAATGCAAAGCAAAGGGTGCCATTGTGGAAGTGGAAGCAAGAATGTGGAACAGATAAGTGACACTTGGCAGATCCTAAGGGAAGAGGCCAAGATCACAGGCCGTCCTGCATAGATGTCAGTCATTCCTAGGTCGGTGGTCAAGACACCCTGTGCTGAGATCCTGCGGGAGCAGCATGCCAGGGGAGACTGAGAAAGACCAGATAGGCACGTGGATAAAAGCTTCCAGCCAGTAAAGGGGGTTAGCTTGAACTTGGGGACAATAGTGAGAGGTATCTAGAAATGGCGTGTTTGTATTTGTACTTTAGAAATAACAATTCTGGTTATAGATGGAGAATGAAGGGCAGAGGGGGGGATAGGAGCAGCAAGGCTACTTAGGAAGCTGTTGCAGCCGCTCTAGCCTGGAACACTGGTGGTCAAAACTAAAGAGGTGTGCATGGGGAGGGAGGGAGGTAGATAGAGGCCAGATACACACACACACACACACACACACACATACACACACAAATGGGGAAGGAGTTAGTGCTGGTTGCTGACATGAATATGATCCAGAATCTTTCATTCTGACATGGGGAGGTGATGACTGGTGATGTTTCCTGCTTCAGGACTCCATGTCAACGGTTTTGTCCTGAGGAGCTGTAACCCAGGCCCTGTTCTCTACCTACTTAGGATGAATGGGTGTGTGCACAGTTCACTTTGGGCTTCAGGTTCTAGCTAAATAAAGCAAGGGTAGAATTGTGTGTCTAGCTGATACAGATGTATGCTGAGGGAAGCTGGGGCCATTCTGGAGCTGTAATCTGCTCCCTTGCCCTTTGGCTTGGCCCTGTAACTCTGGCAGGCTGGAGTTTCAGGCAGTCTCAGAGTGTTGACTTCTCCTTGGACAGTCCTCCCCCTTCTTCATGGGACCAAAGAACATCACTGAGGTCTTATTTTTGTTTCCTTACCCAGACACCTCCAGGCACACTCCGCAGATGGTCCAGGGAGGCTTTGAGCTTGGTATATTTCTTCCAGGCCCGTAGGCCAGTTTGTCTTTTCGTGACTGCTCTGTGCAGGGCTGTTTTTCTAACATAGTGGGTCTCAATTACTGGTGGATTTGTCCTCTTGGGACAAGCAACAATGTCCAGAGATATTTTTGATTGTCATCAGGACTGTCTGAGCCCTGCTGACACTGGATGGGTAGAGACCAGAGATGCCTCCAACACTACAATATACCAGTCAGTTCCCACTCCACGGACTGTTGGGTTCCAAGGTTAGAAACTCTGGTCTAGAGGGCCTGCTCTGTGAGCAAGAGGCCTCTTGAGTCTTTGGGGACCCTGGGAGCAGAAATGAATTCAAGAGAAACTAATTTGCTGTCATTTTTTCTTTCTCCAGCTGAGCACTGTCCGGAAAGCCCACATAGAGCGGCACAAGGCATCGAGAGCCTGTGGGCTGGGCAGCAGGGAGCAGGGCCTGGTGCTGAGGATGGCCAGGCAGCAGGCGCCACCCTGGGTCCATGTAGCCCTCATCTTCTTCCTTCTCAGCCTCGGAGGGGCCATTGAGATTCCGATGGATCGTGAGTTCTGTGCCCTCTCTTCCCCTTTTACTCCTGATCATAGAGGAATGGGTGTTGGGGAGAGAGGTCAGGGAGGTGCAGGTGAGGGAGGTAGAGAGTAATAGCAGATTCCAGGCTTCAGAGCTGGGTTTTTCTCAAAAGACTTGACGTAGGTTTCTGCTGGGTGTGAGCCTCTTCCTGGGGCTCTGGTTAAGCTGGTTGGTGTCTGTGTTGCCTGGGACCTGTTGAGTGGAACCAAGGATAACCCAGGTTAGGATGCTGAGAGCCACCTGGAGTTGTTCCCTCTACTAACGTCCTCACAGCCATGGCCTTGACGTACCCTTCCTGAAGGCAGCTTCCAGGACCACGTGTGGTGGGCTGTCCTAATTAGTCTGTCTGACTTAACACACCAGAGCTGATGCCCAGTTGTGGTTGGGGTAATAAGGAAGACAGTGGATAACCTGGTAGAGGATTAGGAAAGGCATTATCTTTGTAAAAGACACAGCCAAATGAGACATTAACCATATTGCATTACCATAGGAGAGCCAGATACAGGTTCTTTCTGTTCCAGTATTCCCTGGGTACTAAAGGGGAAGGAGGAAGTCATTTCTACCCCTGCTGGTGGAGCCCTATCTGAACCTGCCATGCTGAGCTAATGTCTGGGTCTCTATCTATGGACTCTATTGCTGTATTCACTGATGGCTGTTGATCGGCGCCTTGTTCCTTGGCCCTGTTTGTAAGCATGTGCCCTTTGCCACAGTTCTGACACCTGCGGTGGATGTCTTTCTTAGCATCCTCACCCTAAGGTACAGGTATGGCAGCTCTGCCCTCTGTTCTCTGCCTCAAGGAATTCATGAAGCCCATGTGATCCCAAGACAGACTTGGGCACTCTCCAGTTAACAGATGATTGAAGGAGGTGGAAGATGAAGGTGGCCTCCAAGAAGGCTCCACAGGGCGCTAAAAAAATCAGACCTCTTCCACCGCAGTAACAGCTATCCAAGAGGAGCCTACACTTCCGGATGACAGAGACCAGTAACAACTATGAACTGATCCCAGAAGCAAGCTGGGCATGACGGCTGCTGCCTGAGTGTGTACACACGGAAGGAGCAGGAGAGGAGAGCTTCAAGACAGGCGTTCCCATGGTGACCGTCTGCGGTTGGCTCAAGGAGCATTCTCATTAACAGCCGGGCAGACAATCTAATAAGCATCGTGATAAGGGTGTGTCCCTTGAGAGGAGGGTGCAGAGGAAATTGGGTTATCGAGAACTCGGTGAAGGCTCATTTCTCTTCTGCTGTTTCTTACCTGCTGTTAGATGCCCAGGGCTGGTAGGGGAGGGGCACCTGCAGAGCAAACACAGAAACAAATGGTATGGACTTCTATATTGAAAAATATGGATTTCCAAGCCCTACTGAAGATGGAGATGCAACAGGAAGCCCACATATTGCCTGAGGCAGAAGGCTGACGGCCCTGACTTTCTCGCCACGTGCTCCTCATCCCACCTTCCTGGCGGAGGCTAGGGAGGACCCATCCTTTTACGATGTATACACACACAGACCAGGCCCTTCCTTGCTTAGGATCACACCTCTCATGGTGATAAAGTCAGAATGGAGTCTGCATCTTTTGACTCTGCTATGGCATGCTGATCCTTCTTCTTTTTAATCTTTGGACCTTTTAGTCAGTGGACAGGGACCTCGGAGCTCTGCTGAGCTCACTGCATGTGGTTTTCACAGTGAATCTGGATGCAGGTGCTGCCCTTAGCTGACATGTTAGGAAGCAGGAAAGAGACAGAGCCAGTAGCCTCCTGGCAGTAGCCTCCCTGGGAGGAATCTATCTCCACGTGGCTGTAGTTGGTCTGGGCTGTCGGCATGGACACCCCATAAAACACTGCACCTCCCTACCTCCCGCATCTCAATGACTCATCTGCAAAACTGAACTCAAAACGACACAGCAAGGGCAAGGACTTCCTTGGCTGGTTTCTCCTCAGGCGTAGCCACTACCCTTTCCACATTCTCTGAGCTCTGGGATTGGGACAATTCAGGTGTTTCTAGTGTACACCCTTTGTTGACAGGGTGGGGCTGAGGGTATTGGGCTGGAGACTGGTTTGCCAGGTGTCTCCCTCATTTGTCCCTTCAGGGCATTCTCTGTGCCTCTAGAGCAGGGACACTGCTTCCACTCTGGGGCTTGGCACAGCAGCTTTCTGGAGCAGCACCCTGGGAGGCTGCACAATCCCTTATTGAAGTGCCCATCCTCTGGCTCCAAATGCCTTGCCAGCAAAGTCACACGCCACCTCTCTTCCATTAGCCCGGAGGAGAACAGCGTGACCTTTGAAAAAACGTAACGGGTCACCTCATCAGCCAGCGTGGCTTTGCCAAAAAGTGAGTTTTCTGGGAGCTTGCGAGTATTTTCCTTCTCCCTTCCACTCAAGGGAATCAGCATTTCCTCCTAGGAGCCCGTAGAAAGGACAGCAGAAGGGAGAGACGCTCACCAACCTCATCCAAACAGGGCTATGGGATGTAACACACCCATCCCCCAACTTCCATCCTCCCAGGATGGAGCCCAGAAATCAACTACCAGAGCCCAGAAAGAAAAGGATATAAAGACAGAGCCCTGGAGTCAGGGCAGACACAGGCTCACCCCAACAGAGATGGATTGAACTATCTTTTTCTTCTGAAACCAAAAGAGCAAATTCACTCTCCACCTGACATCGGCAGACAGCAAGCTCTGTGAAAGGAAAGAGCATGCTGTGGGGTGACAGAGAAAAGCACTGTTGTCCTTGTCCTCAGACAGGCTGTCACCGGCACCACCACGATTTGTCTTGATTCTGTCCCAGCAATAAATCCCTTGGGAGCACAGTGGTGACTGAGATGTCATTGTCCCATTAGGCAAGCAGATGCTGAAGAAGCCCTTGTCAGGTAGGCAGCACAAGCTGGGGACAGTAATCAGTCAGTTCTTATCTGACTTGGGAATCTCCACTCAAGGAAGTACCTACACTCTCCCTTGTCCACACCGCCAGGGATGGTAGCATCATGAGACCTGCACCCAGCTGACTCACTTCTAAGGATGGATTTCAAAAGCTCTGCAACAACCTCTGGGAAAACTAGTACCCATCTGTCTCTGAAGCCAGCATCTACAGGACCAGAGCCATGTGACCACCCTCTGAATTCAAGATGCTCTGAAAGAGGACCAGAGCCTGGGAGTGGAGGTACATGAGGACCAAGAGGCATCACTGCGTCCTGAAATGAAGCCAGAGGCCAGCTGGAAATTAAAAGGAATGTGCTTAAGTGTCAGTCCTGCCTGTCTGGAGACTGGTCCCCTCTCTTCCTTATCCCCTCCTGTGCCAGCCACACCATATCTCAGTCTTTTTAGAATAGCTGTTCTTGAGAGGAAAACCACATGCAAGTGAAGGTGCCAAAGCAGGGAACACAGCAGAGCCTGTGTTCAGAGCCTTGTTGACTTTCCTGTAGGGTTTTTCATTTGTTTGTTTCCAGCCCAGGCAGACCCGGACAGGTGACTAGCAGAGTGTCCCCTCATTACTCAGAGGGTCACACCACCTAGCTCGTGAAACCTTTCTAAAAGCCGTACCACGAAGCCTTTCCTTTGCTGGCAGCCTGCACAGTGGCCTGCTCATTCCTGCCATGCCCTCCCTTATTCATGTTCTGTTCTCTGCTCCTGTGACTCTCTTGGGCCTAGGTGAGCCCTGGCTCCCTGCAGACTGCCCTTTCTGAGCCTGCACCTCCTCCAAATCTCTTCACTCTGGTGGGACAGCATCAAGCTCACCAGGACTCTGCTTTAAAGCACACTACCTCCTGCTCTCCCCAACAGCACTCACTCTGAAAAAGGCAGCCCAAGGTCCCCATGCACCCGAGTGACATGAGAGTCTCATGGTGCTCCCTCCTGGTATTGTAAGGAAAGACACCAAAGAGTCCTAGAGACATGTTGTTGTCTTTTCTCCACATCTGTTTCATCCAAGCCTTGTCTCCCACATCTAAAACCTTGCTGCTAACAGCATGGTTCATAGGTCTCAGCACCATCTAGGCATTTGTCAGAATTGTAAGACTTAGAGTGGATGCAGTGCCACTGTGAGAGCGCTCGCCTGATGTTGGTAAGGCCCTGGGTTCCATCCCCAGCATGGACAGAAACAAGATAGAATCCGAGCGCTACAGCAGATTATCTGAGGCAGAGCCTGCGTCTTCTCTGTCTGATGGTGGTTCATCTGCTTGTTAGAGTGTGAGAAGCAAGGACACACTTGTACAGGGCTCATGAGATCAGTTGGGGCTGGTAAGGATGTGTATAGCCTACCTCTTTGTCCCGCTTGTGAGAGACACAGGAAGGAGCGGCGGGCTTGGCCACATGCCAGGATTCTGTCATTCAGGAACAGGATTTTTTTTGTAGAACGTATTTTTTTTGTTAGAGAGAAGCAGTGTGGTGAGGGGGTGAGGTGCTGGACTCTCAGAGCTTCTATACTTTGGGCCTTTGTCCCATAGAAGTGGTTCAAGTCCTCTTGTTCCCCAGCCCCTCTATGCTGACCCTATGCACCAAGGCTCCCCCATCCCTCAATGGTGTGAAATTGCAGGAGGCATCTGAAGAGTCTCTTTCAGACAGTGTTGTCATTTAAGGATATTTGAACTTGCCTGGTAACATCTCCCTTTGGCCACTGGTCTTCTCCACTATGTGGATACAATACCTTTTCCATGAAGTATTTGTTTGCTGTGTCCATTCTCTGGCCTCACCTGGCCTTTCTGCCAGACTCTGCATCTGGGAGAAGCCTCCATGCCCAGTGCTGTTCCCATATTGCCACAGCCCAGCCTTGCATGCTAGAGCAAGACAACACCCGATAGACAGCTGATCAGTTGTGTGCAATAACAGTGTTCTCCTTCTCTCCCCCTCCCAATGCTAACCCACTGGAACTAACAGCAAGCATTCAGAATGAGCGTAAGTGCCTGGTGTGCCTCTAATGCCCTTGAGCCCCTGGGAGGTGGGAGGTTGGGAAAAGGCCAGGGGAGAAGGCTAGACTTGAAATCAATGGCCTCTTTGGCTGCCTGATCCAGCCTAGAACCCTACAGTGAGTCCTTTACCAATGGAAGAGAACTTTGCTAGGAAAGGGGGGGCAGGTAGGTGGTCAGAAGGTCTATAGTTGGCAGCTGGGATACTCCTTAGTAACTGCAGCTCCTTCGTCTACTGGTGGCTGGCACTGCACCCCTGGGCAGAACACCAGCTTGCTGGTACACAGGGAAGCCCTTGGGAAACTCTAAGGAACTGAAGCCTCTTTTGGCTCTCGTCTCGACAGTCTGGCCATCTGTTGAGACTCGTGGCTCAGAACCATCTCGGCCGTAAGTTCTACAGTCATGGGTGGTTTTGTTCTGTATCCATTCAGCACGCATTTAACAGGAACTGTTAAATTCTCTGTTGTGCCCTGGCCAGTGTGCTGGGCACTGGTATGTGAGCTTTGGTGGAAGAAAGCCTGGTTTTCACTTGTTTAGAGGGATGCTGGATCTTTGTAAAGGGATTTCTATGATTAAACTCTGTCGTCTATCCCTATCCTAAAACCCTTGTTTAAGAAATGGCATTGTTAGAATAGGGTACTTCTCATGCTTGCCTGCTTGCCCACTTGCTCAGGTTTGCTCCTAATGCTCTTGACTTTAGCCGCTCCCTAAGGAAGGTCAGGGCAGGTCTCCACAGTTCTTACCCTTGCCACGTGTGTCCTGTTGCAGTGACCCAACCCCCAACTATCACCAAGCAGTCCGTGAAGGACCACATCGTGGACCCACGTGATAACATCCTGATTGAATGTGAAGCTAAAGGCAACCCTGCCCCCAGGTGAGTGGACGGGGAAGGGGCCTGAAAAGCCACCACTGAAAAGAGTCACTTTCCTCATCTCGGTTATACTGAAGGCAAGCAACTGAAAAGTTCGGCATAGGGCTGGAGGGATGGCTCAGTGGTTAAGAGTGAGTACTGTGCTTGGAGAGGACCTGAGTTCAATCCCAAGCATCCTTGTCAGGTGGCTCATAGGCACCTGTAACTCTAGCTCCAGGAGGCCACTGCATCTGGCCTTCACAGGAACAGGCGGTCACTTGTACATAACCCCACAGATACTCCACTACACACACACACACACACACACACACACACACACACACACAAAGTAGAAGTAAAATGACTCTTTATTTAAATGTTTGGCTCATCCATCCAAAGAAAATTGACACCCACCAGGTCCCATACAGGAGGGCTCGCTTTTGATTAGCAGGTGTGAAGTGGCCATGTGGCTTAAAACAGCTGAGCAGAGGGTGCTATCACTGTGTGGTCAGTGAGAATGCTGCTTCCAAGCTCTGAGCCTCCATTTCCTCCTCCAGAGGGGAAACAGGCAAACCAACCACAGAACTGCCCTTGTTTTTAGGGGTTTTTTAACCAGTTTCAGTAAGTTTATCTCATAAGAAAACCAGGCTCGAAGGTGTTGAATGGCTTGTTTCTGTTAAAGTGAAACCCAGGAATCTCAGTGTGTATCCTAGGCTGGCCTGAAACTCATCATTCCCCTGCTTCAGTCTCCCTTCCTAAGTAGTAGGTTTCAGGTATGTGCCGCTAGACCCAGCTAGATGTCATTTTCTGACTGTTCTGGGTGACCATCATCCACCTGATGTTCAGGTTATGGGAAGTCCCTATTTCTAGCTAACTCGAGGCTTTCATTCTCAGCTTATCTTTGCTTGTCTCAAAGAAGTCAGTAGACAGGAAGGAGAAGCCTGTCCTATCCAGACTGGTCTGTGCTGCTACATGGTCTTATTCATTCTCCCCTCTTCCTCTGTGGCAGAGCCAGTGTCTTCCTGAGAAGAGGGGGAGATTTTAATGCCTTCACCACCAGTCACCAGCTTAACTGAAGCAGGGGTAGAACAGGGTTTAGACCCACTCCCTGACTACCAAGGCCAGCTCTGTGTCTGCCAACAAGGTGAAGATGTTAAATAATGTTACGTTCTCAGAGTAACAGAGTGTGTCTCAGACAATGCAGTGGGGGAGGTTTGCTCTGGCCCTGGGTTCTGTGAGGCAGTCAAGCGAATGGTGAGCTGAGAACAAGATTGGTCTTTTCCACATGGATCCTCTGAGGGGGGACAAGGATTCTGAGTATCCGCCACAGTTCCTGCCTCTTGTGTCTCTACCACATCAGCACAGGGAGCCAAGAATGAGTGCTGCTGGCTTCAACGCCAAGCTGAGGGACATGAGGACGGTGATGATGGTGATGGTGGTGATGATGATGCCTTCTCTTCCTCCTCCTCCTCCTCTTCTTCCTCTTTCCCTCATCTTTTTTCCCTCTTCTTCTTCCTCCCCTCTTTCCCTCCCCTCCTCCTCTTCTTCTCTTTTCATATGAAGGGTAGAACTTAGATCCTTGCACATACTGGGCAAAAGCACTCTCCCCTAGGCCTATAGGAGCATTTTAGGCCCTTTACGGCCCTGTTTCCATAGCCTGCCGGTCCATTCAAAGCTACCCTTCGATTGGTCCCATGCTGCTATTCCAGGGTTTTCGTGAAGCTCTTGTCAAACAAGGAACAGGGCAGCCTGTGCCACTGATGTTGGCTTCAGAGCAAATTATGCTGTTAAGTCACGGCAGAGCAGACGTGGCAACCTTGCATCCCTAGGAAGAGACTAAGAATGTCACAAGATATACAAAGTCGCTAACGCTGGGTTTGACTGGTTTGCTTGAGAAACCACTGACTACCCCTGAGTTATGTGCTCACAGAACAGAACCCACCAGAGAAGCTGAGTGCCTACTACCTGTAGCCAGCCTTAGCTAGTGATAGCATTCATAGTATGCGTGGTCCCAGTAGACGTGACCGGGGCCTTTGCATTCTCTCAAGCTTATCAGGTAGCTCTGCCCAGGCAGGACGGGTCCATTGATATGGAGGTAGAGTAGAAGTCTGCCATTGAGTGGGGGACTAGGAACCGGCCGATTCCAGCCCTTCCTTATGGTTGACCCAGCCCCTGTCATCCACAGTTTTCACTGGACTCGCAACAGCAGATTCTTCAACATTGCCAAGGACCCGAGGGTGTCCATGAGGAGGAGGTCTGGGACCTTGGTGATCGACTTCCGCAGTGGTGGCCGTCCGGAGGAATACGAAGGGGAGTACCAGTGCTTTGCCCGCAACAAATTTGGCACTGCACTTAGCAACCGCATCCGCCTGCAGGTGTCCAGTGAGTGCCAGGGACAGGGCTGCTGCTGGCTCCCTGGTGGGTGGGAGGCATGCAAGAGGCCTTGCTCTCCACGGGTCTCTCCCACCCCCGAAAGATTACTAGAAAGAAAACTTCCAGACTAGTCAGTACAACCTTAACAGCTGATCTGAGCACTGGAGGAGGGAAGGGGAGAGGGCAGCTGGAGATGAGCATCCACTGTCACCAAAAGCTCCTCCCTCCTTTCACGTGCCACTCCAAATGTCCTCTCTCTTGCTTCCCCCCATTCTCCCATTTCCCCTTCTCTTGGGCCTGCCCAGCCTTTGCTGTCAGCTGCACTTCACCCTCTTCTGTTTCTCTCCAGAATCTCCCCTGTGGCCCAAGGAAAACCTAGACCCTGTCGTGGTTCAAGAGGGTGCCCCCTTGACACTGCAATGCAACCCCCCACCTGGACTCCCATCCCCCGTCATCTTCTGGATGAGCAGCTGTAAGTGTGGAATCCTGACCTCTCCGAGCACCCAGCTCTGGAGGGTGCAGTGGCTGGGCTGAATGGAGAGTATGATGGTTAATATTACTTGTGAACTTGTCAGGCTCTAGAACCAATGTGGAGATGAGTCGTTGTCTACGTGACCAACTACGTCATATGTCTGCCATCATGGCGGACTTCCCCTGGATTTTAAAGCAAAAGCCAAATAAGCAACAAAACAAAACAACCATTCCTTAGGTTGCCTTGGTTCGCAGAGATGCCACAGCAGGATGGAAACCCGCAGGAGGACTCACTCTGAGTCCAGAGGCTGACTTGTGAGAAGCAGATGTGATGTGACCACGTGGCTCAGACAGCTGTGCAGAGAGGTTGATGTTACCGTGTGGTCATGAGCAGTGGCTTCAGAGCTCTGAGAAGATGGCTCTGTACACTGCCATCGTCCCTCTCTTCCTCCTCACACACATGGGGAAGGCTGGCTGGCCGTCAACTGGTTGATTCCAACCCTCTTCTCTCACCTATGACATCACATTTATCGCTGAGTTAGGCCCATGACACCCCTTGAGTAGCTCTCAGGGCCCTCCTCTTGTGTCTGTCCTCACTAACATCTCCCCAGCCCACACTCTCATCCATAGCGTCTCCCTAGGCCTTAAGAACAGAATCAGGTAGCCTCATTTGCATGTTTTTCCTGGCTCCTCTCTTGCTCAGGACAAGCCCAGACTCCTTTACCTGGGACAGTCACCTTTGTGACCTGCTCCTTTTGCCCCTCCAGCTCTTTCCCTTCACCCTGCAGCTCCAGGAAGGCTTCAGATCCTTCCTGCCTTCAGACACACTCCTCCAGCTCCTCAGGACCTTGGAGGTCTATCTTTGTGCTTGACACAGACATGCACACTTCAGGGTTCTCCTCAGGACCCCCTAGAGGACAAGTCCCCTCTGCAGTCCCGCCCTTCCCCCAGTACATGCTCCTCCCCACACTACATTACAATGGTTCATCTATTGCCTTTCTCTCCTGATAGACTGAGGGTTTGTCTTTCTTTTCCCAACCCCCGGAACATGTGACCTGGCACATAGTAGGCCCTCAGCAGATCTCTGAGGAGCACCTGTTGTGGGACATCAGTTGCATCACTGACATGAAAAAGAAGCTGTGGGGACAAGACGTAGATCAGGCGGGAGTGTGGGTCAGCGGACCCGACAGCTTAGAGGGCCCATTCTCTGTTGACACCAGGCCCTGAAACCCCGCCATGTTGACATCCTCAGCCACACCCGTGTGGGGACATTCACTCTCCGCTCTGGGGTTCACTGTCTCTGAAACTGGAAGCCCTCTTAAAATAGACAGTGTGGACCATCAGTTGCCATGCAACTGATTTCAATTATAATTGAAAATGGCATTTCTTTCTCTTAAGGGTAAACAAAATAAAAGTCCAACTTCTAATTGATGACGGCTAAACTTTGATTAACTGCAGCAGGGCCAAGTTCAGATATACTTAGCCCACTATTGAAAGCCCTTGTGTGCTCTGCATCGGCTGGGTACTGAGGTATAAAGATGAAAGAGTATCGCTTGCTGCCTACACAGTGCTCCCTATGGAGTGTGTGCACTCGATTCCTGACTCAAGGAGCAGGCAAAGGCTTGTGTTCTCCCTCTGACCCTGAGATCAGTCAGATTGTAGCACGAGCGGGAATCAGAAAATGGCGGCCACAGAACCCGGGCAATGTGAGCATGTCCATGTGGGTTTGAATGCATCCCTGTGTGCATTCAGCCCTCCACTTCCCTATGAGGGGGCACACCCTGCTGCAGCTTTGGGAGGAGCTGACTAATGGTTGGAAGCTCCAGATCCCATGCGGTCTCCTGAACTGCAGCGACAATTATCACGGAGTCCACCTGCTAACCTCCTATCACTCCTCTGCTTCCCCACAGCCATGGAGCCCATCACCCAGGACAAGCGTGTCTCCCAGGGTCATAATGGGGACCTATACTTCTCCAACGTCATGCTGCAAGACATGCAGACCGACTACAGCTGCAACGCGCGTTTCCACTTCACCCACACCATTCAACAGAAGAATCCCTTCACCCTCAAGGTCCTCACCAGTAAGTGGAGGCCCTGCTCAGGGCTGGGCCCACAGGACGCAGTCCCTAAGAACACACGTCATGTATGTCCGAGGCTGGCCCAGGATCTTCTCTGGCTCACTGTGCCTGAGCTACTGCCTGGTGCAGCATCTGAGGCTGCAGAAGCCTTGTGTCAAACGTAGTCCTATGCTAAGCCAGTGTTTGTACTTCAGTAGGAATCAGAGTCACATACTGAGGGCCAGTCCTATCCTACCTCAACAGGCTTGGGCTCTCTGGGGCCCTCATCGCTCATGCAAAAGTTCCTGGAGTTAGAGATTTAGTGACTGTCACATCAGGAATCCCTGGTGTGCACTCAGCTCATGTCTCTCCTTTCTAGTCATTGATTGCCTGTGTTTCCAGGAGAAAGCCAGTGCATAAGATAGTAGCTTCAATGGACACACTGAACAAATTGTGTTTGGTTCTGTAATGTGTATTTGCTGAGCCGCATGGACGTCCTGTGTCTATAAACTGCAGATTTATTTCACATTGTGGGGTTTAGTTTTATCCCCTTATTGTTTCTGACTAATACAAAAAAAATTTTTTTTAAATTCCCTGACCCACTCCAGTAGTGGTGGCTCTCTACAGAGGCACACAAGGACAAGCCAGGCAGGAGCTTCAGCTGTGTGATCCTTCGCTTGTTCAGGCTATTGCCTGGGTTCATTTACACCATGGACGTGTAACATGGCTTGAAGAGGGCCTTCTGAAGCGTCTCTAATCTGTCTGGTTCATGCTGTGAATGTCACTGTCGCTGTTGTGCTGTGGATGGTGAGGAATGTGAGGACTTCAGGCTGGAGGTACCACAGGTCAAAACGAGGCTGAGTCTCAGCTTCCCAAGGCCTGCCTCCAGGGGCTCATGCAGCCCTGGGGAGTCCCCTGGGGAAAAGCCTAGATCCCTTGTTCATCATTGGGAGGCCTCTTTAGTCTATGCTGGTGATGGGCAGGTGCACAACCTCATCCCTCTCCTCAGGAATGTAATGCCTTCCCATAAGAAACATCATCCTCTAGTTTGCTTCTCATGGTTTCTTCCTCTTTTGTCTTCTTCTTCCTCTTCCTCCTCCTCCTTCTCCTCCTCCTCCTCCTCCTCCTCTTCTCCTTCTCCTTCTTTTCTTCCTCCTCCTCCTGATTTTCTTCTGTTCTTTCTTCCTCTTATTTGCTTTCTTTTCTTGCTGTTCTTTCCCTCTGAACACCTTTGTCCCTCCTCTGATCACCTGCCTCCTTGTCTGTGATCTGTCTTTACCAGTGGGTGTTGTCTGCCAAGATGAGACAGACAGCCCAGGGGATTGCTCAAAGCCCAGCAAGAAGCCCTGCCAGATGCTGCAGAGGCCCTGGCTCTCTGACTCCTGAACCCATCCCTAGGAGACCCCTGGGAAAGGAAGTTGATTTGCCTGCTGTGCCTCTTCAGTGTACTTCAGGTGACTCTCTGCCAGCTGGCTGAATGAAGGAGGACAGTGTGGTCTGCCCAGGACCTCTGAGTGACCTCAGTCAGGACAGGGCTGGCAATGAGGAGGAGCCAGTAGGAGGGACAGTGCTGTCAAGAGAAGGATGATCCTGCACAGCCTTCGTGTCCACCTAGAAAGGGTGATGCTGGAAGTCAGTCTGCTGCTGCAGGGCATACGCCAGGTGCCATGCAGTTCTGGAAGAGCCTGGGAGCATATTCAGGTTAACTGACACTTAGCTATGAAACTTTCCAGAAGCATTCTTTTCTATAGAGGAAGTCAGTAAGGGATACTTGTCTCTGCTTCACTTCAAGTTGCCTGTCCCATTGGAAACTCTCTCCTCTAAATGACAAGAACCCTTCTTGGTAACCTGAACAGAATGCTACCAGCTTCCTGGAGTCCTCCCAAGAGCAGCTCTGGCTGGAAACAAGTTCTGAGCATCTGAGCCAGCCCAGAATTGGGCACAGTTTCTTAAAATAGCACAGTTGGGCTCTGTTGACTTTCCTGTCTAGAAAGGGCACAGGCTTTCTTTACCTCCGTCAGAACCTGGCCTGGGTGGGAAGCCAAGCTGTCTGGCTGTAGTTTGCCTTTGGGAACAAAAGTGGTCTTATAACACTATTTTTATTAATTGCATCAAAGGAAGAGGAGAAAGATACACACATATATTAAAATATAGGTGTATATATCAAAATACCAGACAACCTAAACATAATTTTTAATGTGTTTTAGAATGAAGTATAAGGTAACCAGGTTGAGTCAGACTGACAAAGACAGCCATGTGACTTTGTCCATGTGACAGGCATAAGGGCTCTTACTGCTACAGTAGGAGGCATCCTGGTTAGAGAGGAGGGTATCTGCCGAGGACAGTGGAGTACACACTACACTTCCTGCCTGTGTTCAAATGGAATGCCTCAAGGACAGAGTCAGTCTCTTACATATGCTCCCACGGCTGTAGCAAGCTTGTCATATTGCTCCTCCCCAGAAGAGAGAAAGGATGTGTTCTACCTGGGAGCATGGGAGTGAAAGAGAAGGAGCCCCTGTTAGCTGAGCATGCCACCGTCCACCACCCCACCCCACTCCCACCCCACCCCCACCCCCAGAGGAAAAAGAGAACCTTCTCCAAGCACTGCCTCTGCCCCACTACCTGGTACCACCAACCTTTTCAGTGGTACCGAAACTGCTCCACCGACCTTCATTCCCACCTTCATTCATCCAAACTGACTTCCAGAGCAGCCAGGTCTTTCTCAGCAGCCACATTATCAGAAGTGGTTCTGGATATGAAAATTTTCCCATTGCTAGCAGACTAAGGGTGAAATTCAACGCCAGGCCCAGGAAAGAACTTTTATGTCCTCTTAAAATTGCTTGAGATGGGATTTGATCTGTCTTTAAATATGCAAATGTTCTAACACAGTCCCTGGCCTCCCCTAGGAAGTTTGGACTGTGTCCTGGCTTCTCCTGCTGTCTGCTTGGCTTCCAGTCAGTCAGCTGCACACTCCCTCCCCTGTGGGTACTGTCAGAACTTGAACCCTCGAATGGGGTGGGTAGAGAGTAAAACAGCGACTTAAGGGCAGAGTTATGTTTATGTGTCCCGTTCTAAAATGTCTTCATTGAAGACTGAAGGACTTTTCTTTAGTCACTTACATTAGAGTGGCAGCCACTGATACTTCTTTTTAAAGAAAGTTCCTGCCTCTGTGTTTTCGGGTCTCAGGCAGAGCACGCATCCGCTCATCTTGCTGTCCTGACCCAAACTCTGCTTCAGGAACCTCCATCAGGGTCTCCCAGCAGAGGTCTGTCAGGGTCTACAGTGATGGCCACCTGGCCGCACGCATGCTCGGATGTACAAGCGCGCATGGACATACGAGGGCACGTACACACACGCACGCACGCATGCACGCACGCACGCACGCACGCACGCACGCACACCGACCCCCATGCAGTCTAGCTGCTGCCAGGCAGGCTTTGCTGCTCCGCAGGTCTCATTAACACTCCTTTTTCTCTAGCCATTCTCACGTGGAGTCCTGGGGCCCTGGGGAGACCGCTGGTTCAAAGCCAAGCTACAAGATGCTTCAAGACACTAATTCTTACCTCATTTGTTCAAAGTATAGATGGACCAAGCCGAGTTCAAGCCTAATATCTTTACTTTCAAAATAATCTCGTTTTATTATTGCTTTCTTTTGCAGGACTTAACCACTTTGTTTTCTTTGAGCTCCTTTGCGTTGACTGTTCGCTACCAAGTGCGTCCCTTTGCCAGCCGTGTCGTTTTCTTTTGCAAACCCCACTGGCGCTCTCCTCAGTTGTGATGTGGCTTTGCATCTCCGTTCTCTCCCTCCTCGTGTTCGTGCCCATACCTGCTCCGTGCCTCCCTGTTTGCTCACCCTCTTTTGTTTATTGCAGACAACCCCTATAATGACTCGTCCTTAAGAAATCACCCTGACATATATAGTGGTGAGTCCGAGGAGTAACTTCTCCTGTCCTAATCCACTTTGGCTAACTTGACTGATACCATGACATTAACTCCTGCTGGGTGGCAGAGTGGACAGCTGGCCAGGCCAGGTGCCAAAGGGGTCACCTCAGGACACTGTTCACCTGGAGCAAGGTGGTCAGTGGGAGTCTGAGGTGGGCGCCCATCTAAAGGGTTTCCTCCAGTGTGCAAGTCTCCATTTGCTGAATTCTCAGAAGGTGGATTCAAGCAAGGGAGATCTCCATGAAGGACTCAGCGGAGACTTAAGGGTCAGTGACAGATGGATGGAAAGTGGACATTTGCATCACTGTGTCCAACATACCCGAAAAACAACTTGAGAAATGAGAAACTGTGTCAGCTTACCGTTCAGAGCATTTCGGTCCATCATGGCAGGACGCAGGCACACGGTTACTACTGGCAGGAGTTTATTGAGAGACTGTTCACATCACAGCAGACTAGGAAGCAGAAAGCAAGGCAGGAACCGAGGGTCAGATGTCCTTCAAAGACCCACTTCCAGTTATTACCTTTACCAGCTAGACCACACCTCCTGAACATCCCACACACCACTACCTCAGCACCATAAGCTGAGGACCAACCATGAGCCAGGGCAGGGGTACAGTTCAGATTTAACTGTCACAGAGGCTATTTGAGAATAGTTGAGAGTCCACCGTCAGCAGGAAACAGGAAATCCTGTTTCTGTTTGGTAGTGTAAAGAACACAGCCAGCTTTTGTTAACTCTTCAGTGTCTGGGTATGAATCACCTGCTTTAAAACCTCATTTTTTTTTTCCTGAGAGTACTTTGTCACAGGCAGGTCCCAGATCTCTTTGAAAGCTGGAGAGGCAGCTCAGCAGTTAGGAGCACTGACTGCTCTTGCAGAGGGCCCAGGTTTAATTTCTAGCACTGAAATGGTGACTTAGACCCACTTATAATCCAGTTTCATGGAATCCAACATCCTCCCCTGACCTCTGCAGGAATCAGGCATACGCATGGTGCACAGACATGCATGCTGACAATATATGCATACAATAAAAGTAAATAAATCTTTTTTTTTAAAGAGGTTTCTCTAGAAAATGATATTAAGAATCCAGGTCAGAGTTCTCTCTCCAGGTGAGTGTAAATGAAATTTTCCAGCTGTGTCCCTGACCTTTGACCTTTGCTCCCTCTGGCCCCACATGCAAGTCCAGTGCCTACCAGTCAACATCTGCAAGTCATGGAACGAGCACAATGAGTTATAGTTCTAACAAACCACAGCTGCCTGCTAGATCTGATTAATGGGGTAACTGGCTATTTGCACACCTGAGTCTCCCCTCATTGTGGCTGAAGAACGTCTAGTGTTCCTTGAGCAGCCATTAGGCTCAGTATTTGCTAGATTTGACAAAGCAGCTGCTCCCATAATCAATTATGTGTCTGAATTGAGTTCAGGTCCCCAAGGGGATCCTTGGAAGCTCAGATAGGTAGGAATGTCTTTACTGAGGTTGCTAACAAAAGCAGTGATCAGAGACTGGAGTGGAGGATGGGCTGAGAAAAGAGAGCCAGGGGAAAGAGAGGTTCCAACTTGGCACCAAGCAGCAAGAACCACGCTGAGACGTACTGCCCAAGGAAGCGGGCAGCCTTTGTTGGACTCTGGGGATTGTTTGTTTTCAAGGTAATGGAGCCAACCACCACTGTGTCAAAGGCGCTGCTGTGGAATGCGCCTTTTTCTAAATTGAACCCCAAATATCTGTTGTAGAAAGTGCTCTGACATCCCGAGCCCTTAAAGGTCGCCTGGCTCAAGTTCTCTGCTTTGTGTAAGGCAGGGAAATGTAAAGCTGTTTATCCATGGGAGATGGCTGGGTGATTTCAGCCTTATAACCCAGCTTTTCTCCAGCGGTCAGCAGTTTTTAGAAGAGAGTGAGATTTGAGAATCACTCAGGACTGTGAAACCAACAGAGCCCGCGTGAGACGGAGCCCTGGTCCTCGGTCCCCACCTGGATGGGGGTGGCGTAGCCTGGAGCTGCTGGGAAGGATGCAAAGTTAAGAGAAGCACATATTTAACAAAGGACAGCCAAGCTGATGGCTTTAGACAGAAAGAAAAAAAACAAGAATAAGAAAGTTCTTCCTGGGTACACAGAGCTCCTAGCCAAGGGACATCATCAGTGACAAATGTCTGGTACATACCTCTCTTTGGCTCAAAACATGAAATGTTTCTTTTCTAGAAGCAGGACCACTCTGTTCTAATGATCTGCACAGAGAGTTGATATCCTCTGGTTATGGGCCAGAAGCCACCTCCCCTCTGATTGGCAGAGAAAGGCACTTGGGTTTCATTCTGTCCAGAAAGCAGGTGTTTTATAATGTGTACCTGGAGCTGCACGGCCTCCAGTCAAATCCATTCTCCAGAACATACCACCGGTGATGCCAGGCAAGCCATTTAATGCTTCAGAACTCTGATTCCCTCATCTGTCAAACGGGTGGATTACTAGCCTCAAAGATGGTCCTAAGGGTTAAAGAGGCTCGTGACCCATAGCTGCTAAGCTGCAATACACATTGACAATGTTAATATATAACCCATTATTGAATGTAAAGGGGGACGTTTTGTGTGGACTGGATTGTATATAGGCCATCTGTTTCTAAATTAAGGGAGATGCGGAGACTTTGAAGACAGGCCCGGGAGAGAAAAGCAGGCACTTACAGGAGGAGAACCACTCCACAGGGAGAGACAGTAGCGTACGCTAGAGAAATGAAAGCCGCCCAGTTTTTGAGCTCTGCTAAGAACTGGGTAAGGAGACAGGCTGCAACTATTGCATGCAGGATTCAGGTGAATTTCACAGAAGAAGTTTCCTAACAGCAGGGCACACCAAATGTTTGTAGACCAGAGGCCCCACATGCACTCACCTATCCCATACCGTTTGCTCAGCCACTCCTGGGGCCAGAAAGAGGGATGGGGTGCCAGGAGGCCTGCTTCACATGTCTCTGGTTCTCAGTTCTGAGAATTGAAGGCAGCAAAGAAAACTGATTGTAGGGTCCGGGTGCCTTAGAAAGCTGCATACAAAGCTGGGGGCAAAGGTCCCCAGAGGCATCTGAGGTCTTGAGCCATGTTCTGCTGGTGTGGTCCACTGAGTGATGGGAACAGCTAAGTCTGTCAGCACTTTTGACCTTTGTCACTACAAGAGAGCCAGAAACTATATCTCATCTGACCCTTTAAAGCCAATTTGATTAAAGTGGGGTCATGACCTCTGATGTCCCCTCACTGACCATCTGGCTCTGGGGATTCATGAGTCCTCTCTCCATGTTCCATAGCTTCCAAGAGTCACCCTTGGGCAGCTTTTCTTGAATGTATACGGGTTTGAGCTTGGCATCTATATCCTGGGGGTTTTGGGTATCAGGGTAGACCCAACCTGAACTGGAATTGGGCAGAGCATCCCTGTCTCCAGAGGGAAAAGAGCTGTCTTAGCTAAAGAGACAGCTTTCAACACATAGAGCCTCGTGCAATCGTTACCTACACCTTGGTAGTTACTGGTTCCTGTGTCTCCTCCAAGGAGAGGAACCAGGCACCCTCCCTTCAGAACAGAGGCTCCTAAAGTCACCGGCCAGATCCTCCTTACATTTTTGTGATTCCCTTCTGCACAGCTGATGTTTTACATAACCTCCCTTCAGCTCCAGCCTTCTTGTTGCTCTGTAAAACCACTAGTCACCATGGTCCCCCTGCAAGATTCCCAGGTCCCTAAGAATCCAGTCGAGATGCTCTGGACCTCTTCATTCCCTCCCAGCTTCTTGGCTCTGAGCTTATCAGTTGCCTCCGAGGAAAGCTGGGATCCGAGACGCTGAGAATAGTAAAACAGACCGGAGCCGTTCACAGAGGACAAAACGCCCTTCTCCTTCACCCCTTGGATTTGGATTTTGAGTTTCTTTGATTGGAGTTACTAGAAACATTCTGAAACTACCTGTGAGAAATGGGGACAAAGTAACATGTCCAGCTTCAGACTGAGAGGCAACCATGGCAACACAGCTTAGAATCCAAACCAGCGAACTTGTGAGCTTGGGCAAGTCTGTTAACTTCATAGAAACTTGGTTTCCTTTGCTAAAAACACGTAAGTGGTAACATTTATTGTGAGGATTAAACATGCTGACCCTGCAGACCAACGAGGCACAGCACTTGGCCCTTATTAAATACTTACTGGGCGGTGATGGCTTCCTCTGACTTTCAGGGTAATCTTTCATTCCCTTTGAACAGGGCTTGCTTTTCAGTCTCTGCTTCCTCCCTAAGATACTTCTGTGTGTTGGTAGCCCACACCCTATACTGTGTGGTGCTGCTGTATGTAGCTTTTCTCTGGTCACACTCCTATGTGTCATGATGCCCAGAGAAGGGCCCTGTGCTAATAATCTTCCTGTTCCCATCCTTACTGCTTCTCTGACACTTGGGGTTCCTGCTGCATACTGTGGGACGACTGAAGTGTCCAGAGGGTCACAGACTGGCTCCTGTAGACTTTTCTTGTGTGGAATGAGTGTGGTGACTGAGATGTGCTCTTTTCCATGTCATTACGGGGTTCACAACTCTGGACAGACTCAACCACTTGATGTGAACCTTTTGCCCTGGAGTCTCTCTGTCCTCTTGGTGCCCATGACTGTGGGGTTTTTTGTTTTTGTTTGTTTGTTTGCTTGTTTTTGTGACTGTGTGATGGGAGGAAGCTGCTGCTTCCTGGTTATTGAGCGTGGATGCTGCTAGGTTTGCAGGTATAGACAGTAACCAACTAACCATTTAATGGATTAACCCTGAAGTTGCCGCTGTTCTGTGTGTGTGTGCTGGTGTGATAGATGAGACTGTGTGGGGGTAAACTCTTTCCTCCTTTTTTTGTTTCTTCTTCCCTCTTTAACTTGTCAGCTCCACAAATATCTCCTGAACATGTGCCATATGCCGTCTGTTCTATCGTGCCAGGAGCCCAAATACCTCAGTGTGTGTTTTAACATCTCTTCCCTTGACAAAAGATAAAAGATAAATTCTCTGAGATGTTTCCCAATGGCTAATGAAGAGAAGCTGGGCATCCTCAGGACAGGAGCCTCCCTGATTCACCCAGATACCTGCAGGGGCAGCCAGCTTCCATGGGAAGCACAAGATACTGAGCTTGGATGCCTACCAGCCAGTCTTCCCCCCACCAGCAGCAGTTAAACCCAGAGGGATGCCCTTGTTCCCACTCCAGGCATCCCCAAGGGCTCCTAGCTCCTAGCAGCTCTGCCTCCCCTCCTTCCCTCTTGCCTGGCTGAGCCTACGACCCACGGTGTCTCAGGCTATATTCATCTTTCAATCTTCATGTGTTTAAGGCAGTAATTCCTCCTGCAGTTTCCTGTTTGGCTTGGGATTTCTGGGTGAACATTTATTTTTTTATTTTTTATTTTTTATTTTTTTATTTTTTATTTTTTATTTTACCTATTTCCATGGAGTTCTACAAAGAGTATAAAAAACAAGTAAGGCTTAGATCTACTCTCCATGGATGCACCCTGATTGGCATGGCCCCTTCCACGGGGAACAGTGTTGGTGTACAGACCACCCAGCCTCTAAAACCTGTGTGGAAGATGTCTGGCTATCTCATAGCTGTCCCAGCCTAGTTACCACTCACACCCGCCCCATCTCTCATGCAGTCAAGAGTTCCGAGGAGGCAGAGTGGGCTTGGCCCCAGACAACTTTCCAATCATCTCTCCTTGTTCATACTTTGCGTCTTTGCTAAGCCATTAATAATTCTCTGTTTATCTGGGGCCTTGATGCTTTGTGCCAGCTCCTTATCAGGGTCTCAGAGAGCAGATGGCTTGTCTTATGCCCCCAACCTGTGGCTTCTTTTTCTTCCATGTCCCTGTCTTGGGGGGGAATAGACCAAGGCTGAGATGACCTGGCCTAGGGGCCCCACCATCCCAACACAGATGCCAGAGATGGACTTCTCAATGCTCCACAGCCCATCCCTTCCCAGAGGAAGGAAAGGGCTTCTGGGCTCCTCTCGACAGAACCTGGAACTGGTTACATACATGTGCTGGTGGAGCAGAGCGCCCCCCCCCAAGCTTCTAAACACATTTTTTTAAAGATCCTGGGGGTGGCTTGGGCTGGATGGACCCAGCAGTGGGGCATGATGACATTTCTTTCTAACCCAATAGTGTTGGCACACCTGGGCAGGAGGCTCACAGAAGTTTCCTCTATCCTGTTTCAGCCCGAGGAGTTGCAGAAAGAACGCCTAGCTTCATGTATCCCCAGGGCACCTCAAGCAGTCAGATGGTACTACGAGGCATGGACCTGCTGCTGGAGTGCATTGCTTCTGGAGTGTACGTACAGTCTGCACCATCTTCTAGCCCTGTTCCTGAAGGATGGGAGGGCATCTATCCACACATTTGGAGTATACAGGGAAAGGGAAAGCAAGCAGGCCCGTGAGCAGAACGCTGTATGTCTATCATCCGCATCCCACTATGGCTGTTTCTGCTTTGGGAAAAGAGAAAAAGCAATGGCTGGGCATGCTGCAGATGCATTAAATCACAAGGCGTCTTACCTCTGCCTTCCTGTGGCCAGACAGCCTCCTGTGAATAGAAAAGCCCAGGTTTTAGAGGGCATACACCTCCCTCCTGGGCCCAAGTCCACTTTTAGGATGTCTGGGTGTCAGGCTCTTCAGAAGACACATTCAGTATTGGGCCCTTTGTTTTCTGCTTGATCCCTGTACTAGCCCAACACCAGACATTGCATGGTACAAGAAAGGTGGGGACCTCCCATCCAACAAGGCCAAGTTCGAGAACTTTAACAAGGCTCTGCGCATCACCAATGTCTCCGAAGAGGACTCTGGGGAGTATTTCTGCCTGGCCTCCAACAAGATGGGCAGCATCCGGCACACGATCTCGGTGAGAGTAAAGGGTACGTTGTGTGTATTTCTCATTATGATTATGTTGCCAGCCCTGAACACAAATGTCATGACACCCTTCCTGCTGTGGCCGGGAGGCAGAGGGAGTGGGGAACTTCCAGTGTCCTGGCTAATGGCAACGCTGGGCTGCCTTGGTGGTATCACTCCTGGGTTTGCAACTACATGCATCCATGGGCATGGATACTGAGGGAAGGAAAATTTACCTTGGTGTTTGCCCAGCTCTGGGCTCTCTCTGCAAGTGAGATCCCTCACAGAGCCTTTCCTTTCATTTTGCATTCCCGTCTGTGGTGTGTCGTCTTAGCCTGTGCTGTCTGTGTTGTATGCATGGCACTATGCTTCTTCTTCTTAAGGATAAGAATCATTATGGACCAAATCGGTTTTAAGCCACTTCCCTCCCCCCCAAAGCAGACCTGAGCTGTCTCAACCCTAGAGCTCCTGTCCTTGTGGGTCCCGGTTAGATGGTGGGCTGTGTGGGTCATTGCTCAGCCCAGGCAACACTGCAGACCGGGAGGTCGAGGGCTGAGGCTGCGTCCAACCTCTCGGCATACAGTTGGCTGGTTATATGACCTTGTCCTCAGCACTATACACGCACAAGTGCCTTCTCATTCTTTTTGGTGAGTAACAAGATTTTGGAGGCTTTAATCTAGAAGTTTCTTTTCTCAGAAAAACCCACGTGTTCACAAGAAATTGTTCAAATAATGGGAAGGCATGAACAGCCAAGAAGGACTCTGACCAGAGTTCAGTGCCTAAAAGTAAAAAAGTTCAGGACTTTTCATTCTTATAACAACAGAATCCCAAAGGGCGCGACCAAGCTCATCGTCAATGTCCCTGACCTCTCAGAGCCTCAGCCACTCGGGCCCTTGACAACTCAGCTGCAGTAGGTCTGGATGATCCCCAGCATCCGTACATTTTAAATGCCCTTTGGAGAATCCTAACAAGCAGACTCTGTTCTGTGGGTTTAGCTAACCAGCCACCTGCAGGCTGGGCTGAGCCATCATCCTGAGGATGAGTGATCGGGGCTGGACTTAGGGGTTACCCTCACACAAGAGCCCACCTGGCTTCTCGTGCCTGGCCTGTGCCATCTACCTCTGCCTGCCTTGTCTTTCAGCTGCTCCATACTGGCTGGATGAGCCCAAGAACCTGATCCTGGCTCCTGGTGAAGATGGGAGGCTGGTATGCCGAGCCAATGGGAACCCAAAGCCGACTGTGCAGTGGATGGTGAATGGAGAACCTTTGCAGTGTGAGTCAAGCTGCTCCATCTTCCCCTCCACACTCAGAGGCTCTGTTGGTGAGCTAGATGTCCCCAAAGTGAAGGAGATGAACGGCTCATAGGCATTGCTTCCAGCAACCTTCCTCTGCAGGCATCTCAGAAGTAGGAAGCCTTCCTTATTTTTCTGATGAAGCAGGAGACTAAGTAGCCTAGAACCTGTGGTTCTGTTCCTGTGTTTAGAGATCTGTGCTTCTTTGTGGTTTTCTTAACCTTTGCTTTCTGCATAACTCTAGAGCCCAGTTTAGAATCTGAACACTGAAGCCTCAACTCAGGTTTGGACTCTGAGTGGTAGGTGGGGTTTAGCAGGTTATTAAGTCTATTGTTGTTAACCAATGATGGATCTAAGTCTTACTGTCTAACAAAGGCCACTTAAAAGGCAGAGTTATGTGACCATGAGGAAGACTATGGCTGAATGCAAAGAAAAACAAAACATAAGTATTTGAGGGAAAACGGTCCTGTCCAGATGGATTGAGTAGGCATCCCGGGATCCCTTTGAGCTGATGATGTTGGTCTGGTTTTCACGTTCTGTTCTGTCCAGTTGTTTGACTTTTTAACTGTCTAGTCATTCACTTCTTTAAGGGGCTGGGGAAGTGTAAGCAGGGATATCAGCTAGTGGGGTGGGAACTCAGAGGCCGCAGGAGGAAGCTGCCTCAGTGTGCTGTGGTTAAGGAGAAAGGCCAGGGAAAGAGGGGTGAGTGAGGCACAGCCAGGAGAGCACCTGATGCTGGCAAGATGAAAGCCCAGGTGGCCAGGTGTGTACAGCAGCTCGGCCCAGGTGGCCAGGTGTGTATAACACACTTCTATACCTTCCTAACACTACAACCCTTTAATATAGTTTTTCATGTTGTGTGACCCCCAACCATAAAATTATTTTCTTACTATCTCATAACTGTGATTTTGCTACTGTTATGAATCATAATATAAATAAGTATTTGATATACAGAATATCTGATATGCAGAATATTTGATATGTGACCCCTTTAGACCCACAGGTTGAGAAACACTGGTGTATAGAGTAAAATAGTCTCGCCCTTAGGGGCTGGCAGTTGATCTTCTCAACTCAGAATAATTGTGGAGTTTTAAAAGTCCTGAGCCTGAGGTCAGTGGGTGGATCAATCTCTGCAAACGCCTCTCTGCTCCATCTGACCTCTTGACATACACAACCGTATCCACAGCAGGCAGGCTGACATTGGGAGGCATGGAAAGGACATGGCAGGGCTGCCTGTCGTGAGGCGCCATGCCTCTGTCCCCCACTCAGTGTCCTTGGGAGACACTTCCAGCGAGAACATTTTCCACCACAGGCTACACGAACTGTGGAGCCCAGAGGAATGAAAGAATCCAGCCCACAGGCCACAAAGCTAAGTGTGGCCAACAGAGGCCCATGGCGTGCGGAGAAGGGGCCACTGAGTGAAGAGAACATGGCAGGCATGCTCCCACCATAACAGGTTCCTCACCAGCACAACTCACTCCAGAGTCCAGGGTCCCCAGAGTCCAGGGTCCCCTGCAGCTGATCCTCAAATCCAAATCCACTAAATCTGGTGTTTCAACCTTCAAAAGCTCCAGGAAGAAATTGCTCTAACTTCTTTGTTTCCCCCACCCCTGAATTTCACTTTTTCTTTTTTTCTGCATGTTTAGGAGTCTTTTTACTTCAGCTTATTTTAAAAGCTTTTTTGCCTTAATATTGTATTCTTCTCACACTTATCTTCATGTGTGTAGGCATTTTTCATTGTTAATATGTTCCTTTTTTAGCCTCCTGTATTTCTCCTTTTTTCTTTTCTTTTTTTTTTTTAAGATTGGTTTATTTATTATGTATATAGCATTATGCCTGCATGTATGTCTGCAGGCCAGAAGAGGGCACCAGATCTCATTATAGGTGGTTGTGAGCCACCATGTGGTTGCTGGGAATTGAACTCAGGACCCCTGGAAGACCAGCCAATGCTCTTAACCTCTGAGCCATCTCTCCAGCCCTCCTTTTTCTTTTCTTATTACACATTTACTATCCTTTATCTTAGTTTTCAAATAAAGGCTGTGTGTGTGTGTGTGTGTGTGTGTGTGTGTGTGTGTCTGTGTGTGTGTGTGTGTGTGTGTGTGTGTGTGTGTGTGTCTGTGTGTCTGTGTGTGTGTTCACACATGTGCCCACAGGTAAATGCCAGAGGACAACTTTAATCGTTATTCATCAAGAGCTGTTATCTTGTTTTTAGAGACAAGATCTCTGACTAGCCTGGAGTTTGCCAAGTAGGCTAGACTGGCTGGCCAGGGAACCCCAGATGTCCCTGCCTCCTGGTGCTGGGATTAGAACATGTGTCACTATGTCTGGCTTTTTTTTTTTTTTTTTTTTAATATGGACTCTGAGATCAAAGCCAGGCCCTGTGCTTTTGCAGCAAGCAATTTGCTAACCAAGCAACATCCCCAGCCTGAAACAGTGCTTCGTGGTCTGCTTTATTCCATTTCTTACGTTCATCTCACCTTCCCTACAGACTTTCCCCTGGAGATCCTGTATCTGTGTACTATGTTCTTTCCCCGACATCTTCTTGACATTGTGCTAGGCACGCCTCTTCATTGTCTTTCCTTCTATCTAACCTTGACTCTGTGTATTTTCCCCTTCTTTGTCTCATCTATTGACTATTTTTGTATATGCTCTAAATAATTTTCAACTTCATAGCACATACTACATTTTACCATTTCTGTTCTACAGCCATTCGTGATGCATCCATGGGCTTTATCCAATATTAAATGTATTTCTATGCCAAGTATGGCTTGGTGTGGTTGCTGTCTCAGCAATTTGCTGTGCACTCTGGATAGTACTGGGAAATGACCCCTTAAAGGCTCAATAAGATGACACACAAATGAACCTGGAGGAGGTATCAAGGCCAGTGGATGTGTACATCATAGCTCAGACACACAAGAAACAAGAACAAACATGTCAGTACGTCTCCCGCAAAGGAGCATGGTTCCTCAGATTCTGAACTCAAAGAGGTGAAATTAGCAAATTACAGATGAAAGATTCAAATGATTGCATGTAAAACGATCTGTGACCTCAAAGATGATGGAAACACGCAGACAAATAAAGTGAAGCAAGCGATCAGTTCAGGATCAAGAGATGAGAGCCAGCGATACAGACAAGGGAGTCAGAAGAAGAGCACAGGAAAAAGTCAGCAACAAGGATGCACAAGGAAACTGAGATTGGTTTTTAGTTTTGGGTTCTTTTTTTTTTTTTTTAAATCAAATAGAAATGTTGAAATGAAAAGCTCAATGAATCAAGTAAAATAACACAATGGAAACCATCAATAGACACACCATGAAGAAGAAAGATTATCAGGAATAGAAGGAAAGGCCAAAGAAGCAATCATCACTAAATTTAAAAAACATCACTAAGATTTTTTTTTTGTAATTTTTTTATATATGACTTCCAAAAATCCAGAGATACAATCGATATCGATGTAAATATAGACATCTAAGCACTGCCTTAGTCGGGGTCTCTTTTGCTGTGGTAAAACACCATGACCAAAACAACTTGGTCAGGAGAGAGTTTACTTGGCTTATATGTCTACATCATCCTTTGTTTATCATCAAAGGAAGTCAGGACAGGAACTAAAACATGGCAGGAACCTAGAAGCAAGAACTGATTCAGAGACCATGGGGAGGGGCTGCTTACTAGCTTGCTCCCCATGGCTTGTTCACCCATGCTTTCTTATAGAACACAGGACCACTTGCCCAAGAGTGGCACCATCACAGTGGGCTGGCCCTCCTACACCAATAACTAGTTAGGAAAATGTCCTATAAGCTTGCTTACAGCCCAGTCTTATGGAGGCATTCTCTCACTTGAGACTCCTTCCTCTTCGGTGACTCTAGCTTGTGTCAAGTCTCCATAAACTAGTCAGCACAAACAGAAAAGGCATTTAGAATCCCAAATAGCCATGACCAGAGATTGATAACACAACATAGGCAAGATGCCCAAAGTAGCAAACAAATAATGGCCAAACTGTAAGAGAAAAATGTCAACTCACAAAGGCATCAGAATAACATTGGGGGCGGGGGGGCTGGAGAGATGGCTCAGCGGTTAAGAGCACTGACTGCTCTTCCAGAGGTCCTGAGTTCAATTCCCAGCAACCACATGGTGGCTCACAACCATCTGTAATGGGATCCGATGCCAAACGATCTTTTGGTGTGTCTGAAGACAGCTACTGTGTACTCATATAAATTAAATAAATAAATCTTAAAAAAAAAAAAAAAAAAAAGAATAACATCAGCCCTCAATACAAACCCCTATCTGACCAAGAAAGCATGGGTTTTTTTCAGTGACTGCTTCAGTCATTGAAAGTAAAGTAAAGTAACTATCAACCAAAATCGCTATATTCATCAAAATTATCTTTTAAAATTCATGTAGAGGAGCTGGAGATACGGCTCAGCCTGACAACCTGAATTTGGTCACAGGGTAGAAGGAGAGTACCGATTCTATACATTTCCCTCTGACTTCCAGATATACAGATGGCACATGCATACCATACCACATTTGCTAAATAAGTATTTAAAAAGTAAATAAATTCATGGAGAGATAAGGACATTCTAAGAGAAACTCAAATTGAAGCAATTCTTGATTACCAACCCACTCTGCAGAAATGCTAAAGAAATCCTAAACACAAAGAGGGGTACAGCCTCAGCCTAGAGAACCCAGCAGAGAATGTAATTTTCTTGTATAGAGTAGATGAATAAGAAAAACCAAGAAGACTCTATCCTGTCCAGCATAGTCAACTAACAAACCCCTAATACAAAAGGTGAAGGATGCCACTACATACTTAGTAAAGGAAACACTCCATCAAGAGGAGAGAATAATTGTAAGTATATATGCATTGGATGCTGAAGCTTCCCACTTCACAGAGCAAGCACTCTGTATATGTGTATGGGAGGACAGATGGTTCCTGATACAACAATAGTGGGTGACCACAATATCCCATCTTATCAATAGTCAGTAAAGAAACTTCAGAGTTAACCCACACCCAAGATCAAATGGACTTGTCTGCCATTAACAGGAAAATCCACCCAACAGCTGTAAAATAGACGTTTGTCTCTAATCCATGAAGCTTCCACTAAAATAGGTCACATTTATGCCATAAACAAGTTTTAACAATACAAAAGAATTGAAATAGCTTCTTGTATCTATTCAGGGTGCAGTGAATTATTCCTGGACCCCAATAAGGAGAAAACCCACACATGCTCACAAATGCTTTTGAATGAGCAGCAGGCCACTGACGAAATCTGTGAGGAAAACTTGAAAGATTCAAATGAAAAATAAAAGCTCCACTTGTCAGAACCTTTGGGATCTAACAAAGGCCGTTCTCAGAGGAACATTCATAGCTTCAAGCTTGTATACAGAAAGAGCGCATATAAATAACTCAAGGATGAACCTCAAGGCCTCAGGAAAACAAGAACAATCCAAACCCCAAAGCGGTAGGTGGAAAGCAATAACAAAAATCAGAGAAGAAATTAGTGAAATGGAAAGAAAATGAACTGTACTAAGTCTCCATGAAACTGAGCGTGGTTCCTGAAAAATAAGTGAGATTGATAAATTCTCATCAATGAACCGAGAGAAAGAGGGGATTCCAAAATTAATAAAGTTAGACATAAAAGGAGGACGTCACGACAGATTTCAATGAAATCTAGAGAATATTTAGGACATAGTTTAGGAAAACGTATCATTTGAAAAGCCTAGAAGAAATAGGTAAGATCTAGATGCCCATCACCTACCAAAATTAAATCAAGAATGCACGAGCAACTTAAACAGATCCCAAAGAAGTAATAAACTGAAAACCTGGCCAAGGCAGGATTCACTGCGGACTTCAACAGACCTATAAGGAAGTGTGAACACCAGCGCTTCTCAGCTGTTCACGAAAGGAAGGAACGCAAGCAGATTTGTTCTAGGAAGCCTGTGTTGCCCTGACCTCAAACTTGACAAGGACACGCACACACAAACTATAAAGCTGGACATGATGGGCCACTCAAGAGGCTAAGCCAGAAGACTGAAAGGAGACTGGGGGGTGGAAACAAGAGAAGGGGGAGATGGGAGTGTGGTAGTGGGGAAAAGTATGCCTAAAGTACAGTGGTGTGTGTGTGTGTGTGTGTGTGTGTGTGTGTGTGTGTGTGTGTGTGTGTATGACTATCATCCCATAACTTTTGTATGCTAAGTAGAAAAATCATTTTTAAAATAGTCAAGCTTGGAGAAGCAAAGACAGGCAAAGCAGGGAGGCAGCTTGCTGGGCACTGGGTTTGCATCCTCACAAACACAATAAGGGAGGAAACCAAGCTCTGAGTTGTAGGAGGTCACAGGGGCAGTAAGCAGGCTAGCTATAGACTGCGTTGGACTTCACAGGGCTTGCACTGGCTAAAACTGAATCTATAGCTATCCCCAGGGAGTTTCATTACCCCCATCATGAGCAGAGATGTAGCCCCAGCCTGTAGACCACTCTCCTCTGTCTTTATAGACTTTGGGGGAAGTAGGCAGTGGTGGTACACTTCAGATCTCTGTCCTGTAGATACAGCCTGGAGCTGAGCCTGAGCTCTGGGGTCATCTGTCTGCAGGGAGTACCTAAGAGAAGTGACTGGCAGGAAAACTGGGTTCATGAAATTGGCCAGGCAAGGATGTGTTTGAGTTGGTGGCGCCACTTCCCTGGTGGCTTTTTGCTGAGTAGGTCCCAGGGCAGATGATAAGGACACAGACTCTGCCTTCGTTTACCTTCTGCTGAGTCCCCAGATTCTCATCTGTTGTGTGGCGCCATAGGGCCAGACTCCTGTCACTTGTAGGTCTGAGCAATCCCAGTGAGCTCAGTCTCAGCAAGCCAAAGTGTTTGCCTCCAGGCCCAGACATTTCCAGTGGTTACAAATGAGAAAAGTGACATTTCTGCAAAGCTCTTTTTTCTTTTTTACAGCTCCTTATCATTCCCTCCTTTCATCATTCCCTCCTCTCTCTTTCTTTCTCATGGTGAAGACAGAAATGGTGTTCCCTCAGGACAGATGTATTACTTGATTGTCCCAAGTCCCAGAGTGACATATGGACAGGACCTACAGCTCCCCAAATGTAGCAACACAGGAGAACTATTGACAAGAATGGCCTCTATGTAGGCAACTTATCTTAGGAAGACCTTTTTGCAAACATGAAGACTCAGCTGGCATAAAGCTCTTGCCAGTGGGCAGCTTTTTTTTTTAATATGAAAGAGGTTCTGCCCAGAGGAGAAGAAGATGGTGGGTTTGGCCATTTAGATGTTGCTGTATTCTTGCCAGTGCACATTGGATTAAGATCATAATGAATGAATGTCAGGCACATTGACTCATGCCTGCAATCCCAATGATTAGCAACTAAGGCAGGAGGATTGCCATGAGTGTAAGTCTCGTCTGGGATACATAATGAGTTCAGGGCCAACAAGAGCTCTCAGAAAACTAATCAGTTGACTAAATAAATTGAGTGAAAACACTAACAGTATTGCTAGGCCTTGCGCTAATCACTTTACACCTGTATGAAAAGTCTCAGGATGGGGGCTGGAGAGATGGCTCAGGGGTTAAGAGCACTGACTGCTCTACCAGAGGTCCTGAGTTCAATTCCCAGCAACCACGCGGTGGCCCACAACCATCTGTAATGGGATCTGATGCCCTCTTCTGCTCTGTCTGAAGACAGCTACAGTGTACTCATATGCATAAAATAAATAAATAAATCTTTTATAAGAAAAAAAAGAAAAGTCTCAGGATATCCTCACAAAATCCCATGAGGTGGTGGGTTGTCTCACAAAGCAGGAACTGAAGCAGTGTTAACAACACTGGCTGGAGATGCGCTTAGATTCCTATTTACAAAGTCTGTTTCCATAGCTTTTATTTTTCAACCACAGCTGTCTAGCTATTGCCTGCAGAAAGCAAAGAGTCAGGTTCCCACCAGATGATGGATGGAGAAACAAATTCCCATAGGGTCCAGGTCACACAGTTCGACAGTGCTGAGTGTAGAGGCTGGGTCTACTTGGGTTCACATTCTACAGAATCCTTAGCATACTTGGGACCCTGTCAAGAGGAAGAGAGCCCTGCATGCTCTTCACTCTGCCCTGTTCCATTTCTTATGGGAAGCCTCTCTTTCTTACCTGTAGCGGCACCACCCAATCCCAACCGTGAGGTGGCCGGAGACACTATCATCTTCCGGGACACTCAGATCAGCAGCAGAGCAGTGTACCAATGTAACACATCCAATGAACATGGCTACCTGCTGGCCAATGCCTTTGTCAGTGTGTTAGGTGAGTCTCTGCCTACTGACAGTGGGGCCTTCCTGGGGTCTAGTGATGTCGTGAGGTGCGTTTTCTCTGCAGCCTAGGCATATTGGGCAGGCTTGGGAAGGTGTGACCCATGAATGGAGGGCTTGCCCTCCACCAAGCCAGGTGACCATAGAGTCATTCCATCAGAGGGGCTGCATAGGAAGTGCTTCTGAGTATGGCTGCTGTACTCCTTGGGCAAGGAGAGGGCAGCGAGAACTGGTGGATACAGCATGTCTCGGGGCTGTGGAGGATCGGCTCCAGAAGCTGTGAAACACTTTGGGGAAATCCTTTGCAAAAGCCAGTCTGGATATGGGGCAGATGTGGGACAGACAGATGGATAAATTCACTCCCTCTTCATCTAAACAGCAAAGATGACATCCTTTGACATTGTAACATGACTGTGGTCTACAACTGTGTTGGGCAGCATTTGTAATGCTCCTGGGACACCTGAACCCACTCCAGGGACTGTAGGTTGGATCTGTTTCCCTTAGACAAGGCTTGTAAAAGGAAGGGACAGATGAGGGCAGCTAGGTGTCTGGAAGGCTGCTGTAAGGGGAGGAGCAAGGGAAGGAGAGGAAAGGATGTGCTTCACACTCATATTGGAAAATTGGCCCTCTGGGGTTTCAGATGTACCCCCTCGGATGCTGTCTCCCCGGAACCAGCTCATCAGGGTGATCCTTTACAACCGGACACGGCTGGACTGTCCGTTCTTTGGGTCTCCCATTCCAACACTCCGATGGTAAGTCCCAGGAGACCAGGTCTCCCCAGCAGAGGTAGTCTGTCTCTTTTGCTTCCCTTCTTCCCTGAAAAACCTGGGATCCTTAAACAGTCAAAACTGGCCATCTGGGTGAACCCCCATATTGTTCAGAGGGGCTGAGTCTTTCCAGCTAGTGGTTATAGACAGAGCCTACACAACTCAGGACTCTGTGTTAGCCTTGAGCTCCCCAGCCCCACCCCACCCCCACCCTGCCATGGACTCTGCTGCTTCCTGGCTCCCTTGGGCCAGTCCTTTCTCAGTATGCTGTGTTTGCTGCTCTGTTGTGAGGTTTAAGAATGGGCAAGGAAGCAACCTGGATGGTGGTAACTACCACGTGTATGAAAATGGCAGTCTAGAAATCAAGATGATTCGCAAAGAGGACCAAGGCATCTACACCTGTGTGGCCACCAACATCCTGGGCAAAGCTGAAAATCAAGTCCGCCTGGAGGTCAAAGGTAAGCAAGGGGGTTCACTAGTGGGAGTTCAGGTAGGGCAATAAAGCCATGCTCACAGCTATCCATAGGTGCTAGTGCTTTTGGAAATGCTCCTGCCTGAGGTCTGATCCTGGTGGACATCAGCATGTCCTCTCAGTGACTCCAGCTGACCCAAGTGTAGGAACACTGAGGCAGGCAGCCTATCAACCTGATCCAGGGGCTCACCTACCTCCCCAAACCAGCACTCACATCATAGATTTCTTGGCCCAAGAACCCTACACACAGGAACTCTCCACTAATCTTACAGCTAGTTGTATTCTATGCCTGACATCTCAAGCTCAGGCATGTCATGCTACATGGCTACATAGGGGCTGGTGGGCAGAGAAGGAGTCAGTGGTCAGCTTTCCAATTGTCTTCACAGACCCCACCAGGATCTACAGGATGCCTGAGGACCAGGTGGCCAAGAGGGGCACCACGGTGCAGCTGGAGTGTCGCGTGAAGCATGACCCCTCCTTGAAGCTCACAGTCTCCTGGCTGAAGGATGACGAGCCACTCTACATTGGAAACAGGTTTCTGCTCTCCATCTCCGTTCATTATACACATTTAAGGGGAAGTTTGCCCTTGCTTTCAGTGTCACACATGTCACTAGGGAGCTACTAAGAGTGATGGCCTTGGTGGCCCATTCCTCAGGGGCAATTCCAGGAACCCTTTCCCCCCTCTTGTAAGAGACCTGTTGCTCTCTCTTTCACCTCTTCTCTCCCACCTTTTGTCTTCCTCGACCCTCTTTCTCCTCTTCTTCCTCCTCTTCTTCCTCCTCTTCTTCCTCCTCTTCCTCTTCTTCCTCCTCTTCCTCCTCCTCCTCCTCCTCTTCCTCCTCCTCCTCTTCTACTTCCTCCTCCTCCTCTTCCTCTTCCTCCTCCTCCTCCTTCTCCTTCTTCTTCTTCCTCTCTCTCTCTTTCACATGTACAGTGTTCTGTCTGCATATATGCCTGAATGCCAGACGAGGGCGCTAGATCTCATTACAGATGAGTGTGAACCACTATGTGGTTGCTGGGAATTGAACTCGGGACCTCTGGAAGAGCAGTCAGTGCTCCCAATCTCTGAGCCATCTCTCCAGCCCTTTCTCTCACTGTTCTTCCTCCCCTTTCCATCCTCTCTTCTTATTCTCTTCCTTACCTCTTTATTCTGCATTCCACACTCCAATCCCTTCTGCTCTGCTTGTAGTGCCCCCGCTCAGCAGTAGAGGGCAGGTCTGGCCTCATCCATCTCATCTACTGAGTTGCCTGATGCTTCTCCGCTCTAGATCTTCTGGATGCTTCGACAGTGCCCCCAGCTGCACCTCCCACACCCCAGTTCTGATTTGTTGGTTTAAGGGCTCAGGTGCTGATGGTATTTAAAGGTCCCCTGGGTATTTTGTAATGTACAGTCAGGATTGAGAACTGCTGCTGATCCCATCTTCCCTTTCCAGGGCTTTTTTGCTGTCTCTGAGCTAGGCAGAAAGACAGTAGCCATTCCCAGTCTCACCCAGCTTCATGTGGGCTTCACCCCACCTGTGTGCACTGGCATCCAATGCTCATTGGTATTGAAAGCTCTAGAACTGTCCTGTATTGCTCTGGGATGCCCCTTCCCTTTGCTGGAAACAGGTTGTTTCCTGCGCTTAGAGAAGTCGAAACTGGTCCACAGGACAAAACACATGAAAGGGAAGGAGAGTGACACCAGCCTATCTTGGGTTGTCAGCATAATTGTACCCTAATTCGGGAAGTGTGTACAGCACAAGAAAGGCTCAGAGCCGGGTCCAGTGTGGATGCTGAGGACTTCTGTATCCAGTCAGTGTTGAGATGGTCCCTCACACCCCAACAGGAGCCATGCTCTCTCTCACCTGGCCCAGTTGCCTCCTTTAACTCCTCCTCACTCTCCCCTTGTGAGACAAAAGTATCAGCTATGCCCGGTATGTGAGCCACCCTCCCTCCTGCCAACCTCAGCCTGGCATCTTGCAGGATGAAGAAGGAAGACGACTCCCTGACCATCTTCGGAGTGGCAGAGCGGGACCAAGGCAGTTACACGTGCATGGCCAGCACCGAGCTGGACCAGGACCTGGCAAAGGCCTACCTCACTGTTCTAGGTAACAGCTGTCGCCCACGTTAGCACTAACAACCCTTCTCCCTGCTTCCCAGCAGCCAGAGCGGCCACGAGCGCTGGGCAGTGCAGAGTCGGCAGCGGTTAGGTGCAGTGACCTCTTCGGGTCTCTGGATTAGGAGCTGCCACTCTCAAACAAGCTGAGGAGGACAGTGTGGAGCTCCGTCTCCTGAGTGAGGTCCTTGACCTCCCTAGCCCAGCTGAAAGGTGTGGGACAACAGAAAGTGTAGTGACCTCTGCCTCTTCTGCCTCTTCCAGCTACCTCCACACCACCAAGTTGACTAAAGCCATCTTGAAGCAATGCTAGACCAAGAGGAGGAGGAGGAGGAGGATGGTGGTGTGTGTGTGTGTGTGTGTGTGTGTGTGTGTGTGTGTGTGTGCAGTGATATGGTGTGAAGTGGTATAGTATGGAATGGGGTATGTGTGTAGGTGTGTGGAGGGGAGGTGATTCGTGTGTGTGTGTGTGTGTGTGTGTGTGTACACGTGTGTGGGGCTAATGGCATGTGTATGAGTGTATATGTGTATATGGGGTATGATGTAGAGTATGTGTCTAGGTGTAGCGTGGAGGGGACGTGTTGTGTATTATATGTGGGGGCATGTGTATGTATGTATGTATGTATGTATGTATGTTTGTGTTTGTGTGGTGTGTGTGTCTGTGGAGATGTATGGTTGGAATGTTGTGTGTGTGGGGGGGTGTGGTTACTTCCAGCATCTCCTCCAGCTTCCTTCCCCTCCCATGCTGCTTCCAAGTGTTATTGGCATTTCACAGTGCCACACACTGACTTAGTTGATGCCACCCCTTCCTGTCCATGCTGGCCTGCAAAGGGCAAGCCATTCTGAACAGACGGGAAGGTGGCTACCCCTTCCAGTGGAGCAGGTCCTCTGCTGCCGTCTCTGTCCTGCTCCCTCTCTGCACTCCTGCAGTGGAGGCTGCACTTGCTGGCCTCGATGGGCCCAGATATGTAAACAGTACTAGGACAGGAAGAAACGAGAAACTCCACTCCAGGCCATGGAGAGACACAAGGGGTCAGCTGGCAGGTGGGCTGCCCAGGGATGGCTGCAAAAGCCTCAGTCACCCATCTGTGTCAGTCTAGGACCCTTTAACCCTGATAACCTGCTAACCTGGATAACCCGCTAACCTGGATAACCCATCTTACCGTTGCAGCTGATCAGGCCACTCCAACTAACCGTTTGGCTGCCCTGCCCAAAGGTAATTGGTACTAATCGGGGGCTCTGTTGCCCAAGGGTGGAATCGTGAGGAGGGATGTGCTGGTGGACCACACTTTCACATGCCCTGCATGTGACCTCTGACCCTCAGGCACCCACAGTCACCTGTCTTCCTGGCCCATGTCAAGACTCCTTCTGCAAGTTGGACTCATAAGTCTGGACCTCCATTTTTCTCTTTCCACCATACTTAGCCCCCCCTTAAGGTGCCTGCTGCTGACCCCAGCTACACCTCATGTGCCTAATAGCCAGTCAGGAGAGCTTCCTCAGACATCCCCTACAGGTTCATCAATGTGTAGACTGCCACACACCTACTGCTATGCATTATGTACCCCGCCCCCACACATGCACACACTCCTCACGCACACACGCACTACTGTGAACTTAAGTGACTCACTGTCGAGGTTAGTAAATCTCATCCTTCCTGACACTGCAACCCTCTAATACAGTTCTCATGTTGTGGTGATTCTCCCCACACACACACCATAAAATTATTTTTGTTCATTCTGTACAGACTACGTAAGTGTGTACTGCTTCATAACTGTAATTTTACAACTATTACGAACCATAATGTAAATATCTGTGTTTTTCGGTGGTCTTAGGCGGCCACTGTGAAAGGCTTATTCGACCCCCATAGAGGAGTTGTGACCCACGGGTTGAAAACCACCCGTGGTTTTCAGGTCCTAGTAACCAGCCAAAATATGGACATAGCTGGTTCAGGGAGGTAAAATGTGGGAGACATCCATTCTATGGCTGCAAGACTTCTTCCAAAACCAGGAGGATGTTGATACTCGCTAGAACAACACTGTCCAAAGCTGCTTCCTTTATCCTGTGTGGAAGCCTGTGGCCCCTCTGCTCTATGGACACTCACATGGTCCAGACTGAGTCTCCTACCGGGCCTGGCCTGGCCTGTCTTGGTCCCTCCCCACTTCCCTCATCTTCTGCCCCACTCAGCACTGCAGAGCTCCCCTTGGATGCTCCTGAGAGTCCTGGCATCCAGAAAGACAAGCAGTCAGCATGAGGGGTGAGACCAAAATAAAGTCTCCATTCCTCCCCGCCAGCCTCCCTTGTGGAAGCAGCAGCTTTCCCCCAATGTGTGCTTTCCAAAGAAACAGGATGACCTCATTTCCCCCATCTACCTGATTCTCCTTATTGCCTTGTTCCATATTCTTTGATCTTCTTGGTTCTCCCTTGTCTCCCAGAGGGAAGCGGGTGGTCCCTGCACTGGCTCTCTAGGGTAGGTTGGAGTTTGATCTACTGGCAATAGAGACCTGAGTCCCTCGAGGACTTGTCCAGGACTAGTGCTCCCCCAAGGAGAGGGACTGGCTCTCCTTCAGGATATCAGAGTAACATCTTTTTCCTCTGCTGCCAGGGCGGCCAGACCGACCCAGGGACCTGGAGCTCACTGACCTGGCCGAGAGGAGTGTGAGGCTGACCTGGATCCCTGGGGATGATAACAACAGCCCTATCACAGGTCAGCCTAGGACCTTGTGCTCCAAAACAGAGAATCTTGGACAAAGGTCCCCTAGTATCCACTCACACCTCTGCCTCTGCATGGAGGCTTTGCTTGCCCCGTGTCTTGGGAAGGTGTCTTTGTGTGTCCCTGTCTATCCCGGGGAAATGATAGACAAACAGAAGCCATGAAGGATGTACTCTTAAAGTAGAACCCTGTGACTCCCAGAGCATCTCTGTCCTCCTTTTCCATTCAGACTACGTCGTTCAGTTTGAAGAGGACCAGTTCCAACCAGGGGTCTGGCATGACCACTCCAAGTTCCCAGGCAGTGTCAACTCAGCCGTCCTCCATCTGTCCCCATATGTCAACTACCAATTCCGAGTCATCGCTGTCAACGAGGTTGGGAGCAGCCACCCCAGCCTTCCATCCGAGCGGTACCGAACCAGCGGGGCACGTGAGTACTTGAGCTCCAGGTGCCCTGAGTTCACACTGACACATCCCAGCTCCCAGCCATGGGGACTTAGGCTGAGACTGACTTGCCATTCCAAGGCTTAGCCACTTCACCTATGAAACAGAATGATAATGACACATACATCTCAGGGCTATGGTGAGGATTCCCACTTTAAAAGCTGGGGAGATAGGTTAGTGGGAACAGGCACCAGCTGCCAAGTCTGATCCCTGGTACCCAATGGATGGAAGATGACTGAATCTCAAAAGTTGTCCTCTGACTGTCACGCATGCACTATGGCATATGTGAAGCCGCACATGCATACACTGAACAAACACACAAATAAATGGCTATAATATAGAAGAAAATGTGTCTTGGGGGCCAGGAAGATAGTCCAGCTGTGAAGCATAAGGACCTGAATTCAATTCCCAGGATCCATGTCAAGGTGGGCCTGGTGACACTCATCTGTCATCCCGACAGTGGAGAAGTGGAGGGAAGGAGGCATGTCTGGGGCTTGCTGGTCAGCCACTGTCGCTGAATCACTGGTTCCAGGTACAGTGAGAGACCCTGTCTCAAACAATAATGTGGAGAGTGATTGAGGAAGATACCCAGTATTGACCCCTGCCCACCACATATGTGCACACACAGATGCACATGAAAGGATGGAATAGAAAATCCATGCCAGGCACTTACTGTGGTGCCCACCACACAATAGACACAGTAAATCTTAACTGTCATCTTTATTATTGTTAATGATTCTTAATCATCTGCTTGAAAGCATAGAGCTGTGGCAGAGACATCCTTAAGAGTATATATAATCTGGTGTTATGTCAGCTTTGTCTTCGTAACACACCAAGATAATGGCTGAATTTATGCGACCACGCCAGCTCACAGAGGTAGAAATGCTTTTCCCTAAAACATTAAATACTAGGATAAGCCAGCATCTCACAAAACATACTCAGCAGTGATCTACAGAGGAAACGGAGTTACCGCAGTGGCCACCTGCAAGGTGGAAAGCTTGTGATAAGCACTAACTCGCCAAAGGATTACACTGAAAAGAAATTAGCTCTACTTTGGGGGTGCAAGTCTTAACCAAGGAGACATAGCACACATGGAAGAAAAAGAGTTAGGAGCTGTGAAGAACCAGAGTACAGAAGGGGCCGCTTAGGTAGGAGGCTCACCAGGGGTCCTGGTCAGGCTCAGGTTGGGTTTCAGCTTCATCTGTTTGGATTCCAGCCCCTGAATCTAATCCCAGTGATGTGAAGGGCGAAGGGACAAGAAAGAACAATATGGAGATCACATGGACGGTGAGCGTACCTCCCCACCCCAGCCCCCAGATGGCTGCTCACTTAATAGCAGGCACCCAGGAGCCCCCATTCCTTACTCCCCTGGTGCCATAGTATGCTTCAGTGTGTCTAACTCAGTGACTCTCAACCTTCCTAATGCTGTGACCCTTTAATACAGTTCCTCACCGTGATGGCCCTCCCAACCATAAAAGTGTTTTCATTGCTACTTCATAATTGTATAATTTTTGCTACTGTTATGAGTCGTCGTGTGAATATCTGACATACAGGATGTCTGATATGCGACCCCTGTGAAAGTTGTTCAACACCTCCCCACCCCCAAGGGGTTGTGACCCACAGGTTGAGAAACACTGGTCGAACTGATTGGACCCACTGTCCTCTGAGAACCAAGCTAGTCTCAGGGTTGAGCATTCAGAAATAAAACAGAATAAGTGTCAGAGCAGACATGGGAGCAGAGGTCACCAAATGTCACAGGCTTACAGTCAGGCAAAATTCATTGAGAAAACCAACAAATTAGAACAGTTTGGTTTTGAAGGCGGGGCCCAGCTTTAGGAGAAGACACATGCAGGATGTCGGCACTGGCTCTGTGCAGTGGGTTGTTGGAGGTACTGGCACCATTACGAAGTCCAGGTCCTTCCTACAGCATGGGTTAGGTAACCCAAAATGTCATCTCCCCTCTTCAGCCTCATCCCCTAATACCCCTTCCAAACTAAAACTGGGATATATGTTTTCAAACTGACTTTTCCTAAGCCACTCCCAGGACTAAAATTAGAAAATACATTCACTCAAGTGGCACTGAGTCGCCGAGGTGAATAACAACCACAGAGATGTGGTGCTCGCTCCTCAGGGTCACTCTGAAACCTGAGCCTCCAACATCCTTGACCAGCAGCTTTGGGCTGAACCTGAATTCTGAACAGCTCTTTCATGGCTCTGTGTGACAAGCATTAGGAGCTTGGTTCCTCAACCAGATCCTTAAGACCAATGGGTTTCTGTTGTCTTTGACCAGCTCTGACATATGGAGAAGAATATATGGATTTGGTAGAGCTGAAGTCAGTTCTGGACTTTCGGTCTCATCTGTAAAAGACTAGTTTGGTTAGAGCGCAATCCTCTCTCTGACTCCAGAAATCATGGTTATCAGTCTTTGGCTCTCCACTCCTTCGGTCTTAGGAGGAGGTTTGCCCAAAGTAAAGAAAGCATTTGCTCCTGATGCACCTGCAGTGTGGGCGATGCTTGTGGTCAAAGTGATTAAGTCTCTGGTGAAGCTTTTGTCAGAGGAAATCTGGATCCCACAGAGTACCTATGATTTTAGGCTCCTCGGGGAGTCAGCAGAGACAGGAAGGAGCTGGCAAGCTTGGGTAGTGTGTTTGGCACAGATGAAAAGGGCAAACTGTGGGTGGCTTTACCAACACCCTGTCCACCCTGTCTGTCTGCCTGTCTGTGTTTATCCCTGCATAGCCTATGAATGCTACCTCTGCCTTTGGCCCCAACCTACGCTACATTGTCAAGTGGCGACGGAGAGAGACCCGAGAGACTTGGAACAATGTGACAGTGTGGGGCTCTCGATATGTGGTGGGGCAGACCCCTGTCTACGTACCCTATGAGATCCGAGTCCAGGCTGAAAATGACTTTGGGAAAGGCCCCGAGCCTGACACCGTCATTGGGTACTCCGGAGAAGATTGTGAGTATTGGCCCGCCTCCCTCCCCGAACAGGACCCTCACTGCCAAGCTATAGGTGGCCACTCTCACGGCCTGAGAAACTCGGGATGTATCATGGGAGGGCAACCAGTTCCCAAGAGATAGGGCCACCCTACCATGTCCTGGGCTGTGTAGCACCTGGGAACATTCAGGGGGAGAATTCGCTTTTGAACACATCCTCCTTAGCCCAGTACACACACCAATGCTGGAACTTAGAACTGTAGAAATGGAGAGTCTAGAGACAACCCTTTCAAGGATTCTACAACAGCTAATGTCATGCCTGAAAAAAGAAGCCAGATCCCCAGGTCCCCAGGTCCCCAGGTCCCCAGGTCCCCAGATCTCCAGACAGGTTGCTTTACTGCCAAGCCTTGCTGGCACCAAGAAAGACTTTAGGACTCCCATTTGAAAAAGCTATTTAGATGCTCCAAGGAATCAGCACACAGGCTCGGCTCCCACGGCAGGGGAGCCACTGGCAGTGAAGTCTGCAGAGCACCAACTAGAGTTTTTTCTGACCCAACATCTGCCAGTGTTCCAACACTGTTCCCGGCCCTTGGAATTGAACATGAAATGGGATGTTCTTAGGAAGTCAGCCCCAGGCAAATCAACATTCTAGACCCATATGTGAACATGTGTGCCTGGGCTGTGTATCAGCATCAGTGAGTGTGACAGCTTGTGAGCAAAGCAGAGCTTTGGCCGAGTCAATCAGACTCAACCTCCGAGTCTGAGTCTGATCCAAGAAGAGATTAAGGGATTGGTGGAGTGAGCAGAAAGAAGGGATGAGAGCAGATCTTACTAGGAGTGGACACAGTAGGCAAGACTGGGCTCCAGGTGAGGTCTGTGGTCCCATGATGGTGAGGAGGGAAGCTGTGAGGACTGAGTCCCAGAAGCAATGATGGAGTGGGCCCACTGGAAATGAGCAGAGGGGCCCACCCAGTCCCACGCTACACAGATGACACTTCTCTATAGGAATCTAGGGGGCTGCCGGTCGGTGAGTGTGACTGCAGGCTTCCCGATGACCCTGTTGTTTCCACCTTGGGCTCTGTGCATCTCTGCAGCAGCTTTGCTTTGGTTGCAGAGCAGGGGTCCCAGCGAGAGTTCCTTTTCTGAACAAAATTGGGACATCTTTCTACAGATAGTGTTTCTGTTGGTACACTCAGAATTGATTATTGAGAATTTTTTTTGAAGAGTATTCGAGGAAAAACCTGAGGGCTCTGAGCCTGGGGGCTAGCAAGAACTTGTGATTTCCCTTTGAGCTTCAAAGGGGCAGGGGACCCATGTGTCACCACCACTTGTGAGCATTGCCCCAGGAGCTGCTGCTATGTGTAGGGGATCTGGCAGAGGAAGCTAGGGGAAGCAATCTCCACCCGCCTTTACTCCTACCCTGGCACCTCATGTTGGCACCTCCTATGGTCCAAACTTCTCAAGAAGCCTGAGGAAAAGGTACATAGCTGACAAGGTCCAGAAAGAACAGTGGCAACAGGTAGAGAGAGTGAAAAGGAAGTTATATGTTCCCTGTGCTGCCACAAATCATTGCTCTGGTCACCTGGATTGTCCTAAGATTTCACTGCTCTCTGGAGTATCCAGTATGCAGTAGAGATTCAGGCTCAGAACACATCAGAGGGGACCCCAGAGTCCAAGAGCCAACCTTGCCTGTTTAACCAACTCTCTGTCCCCACACATTGCAGATCCCAGGGCTGCACCCACGGAAGTTAAAATCCGAGTCCTGAACAGCACAGCCATCAGCCTTCAGTGGAACCGAGTCTACTCTGACACGGTCCAGGGCCAGCTCAGAGAGTATCGAGTGAGAAGGCCAGCCCCCAGCCCCACCTAACCACCTTCTTGCTAACCAGGGAAAGGGGTAGCAGCCTCGGTGTGTAGGGGATCTCGAGGGACCCTAGGAGTACTTGTGGGATCTAAAGTTGATTCAAGATGATTTCTGGGATTTGAAATTACCCAGTGGGGAACATATACATGCATACATATACTTATGTATATTATTCATAGGTTCATGTATCACTTAGCAACAGGGATATGTTCTGAGAAATGCATCATTAGCCAATGTTGTCATTGTGCCAGCATTACGGTGCATACTGAGACAAACCTAGTTGGTATAAGCCAATTCCTCAGCATGGTAGCTTGCTGCAGTCAACACACACAGCAAGCATTAGATGCGTGAGGCTGTGGCCAGTGTGATGTTGATATTGTTTTACAGTAAGCTGCATTTTCCAAATAGGATAAAAAAGATAATGTAGGTCCTCGGCCTAGCTCAGAGGGAGAGGGCTTGCCTAACATTAATGAGGCCTGCACTGCAAAAGCTAAATAGTAACATAGAGTAACTATGAAGCAGAGGATAGTATTATAAACGTGCAACCTGGCAACCTAGTGATGATCATCACCAAACAGTACAATTGTATTGCTATGGTTTTGTGACTGGCGGCCCAGTAGACTTTTTACACAGCACCAGCACGACCGTATGTGGAAAACTCTGTAAAATGACTCCATGATAGTTACAACCATCACTAGGTGAAAGAACCATATGGGGGTTGGTCTCTTCCTAATAGGAACATCACACACCTCACACCTATAGGAACACACGTGGTGTATTGAAAGATTAAGCTTGGCTAGAACTCCTTAGGAGGGTGCTAGGTGTCAGCCGGGCCTGCAGAACACACACGTTTGATATCCATATGTGAACAGACATGTGTATCTTCATATTTATAACCAAAGCACCCCTGAGCTGCACCCTTTTCCTCAGAGGCTCCTGCTGAGCCGTTTGCTTCCGCAACCTGGTTGCAGAAAGCCACACTAACGGGCAAAGCCACTGAAGGGATGTAAACTGCCTCCCAGTTACCTCAGCCAACTCTGCTACCTGACACAGATTCCAAAGGCCTTGGCCTCTTGTGCTTTCAACCTGGGAGCAGTTTCTGCCAAGTCACCTGTCCTCAGAGGGCTGGGCTGAGGTTGTAGGGAGAGGTGACACAGGACTTTCCCTCAGGAAGGTAGCTGCATTTCAGTTGGCAGGGAGGGTGATATAACATAAGTTCCCAGTGGGTCTGTGAATTCTGAGGTCATCAAGAGTTGGCTGATGGACAGCTGGGGACACAGAGAAGGGAGTCAGTCCCTTCTTGGAAAATGAACTTGCCCGTGAACTAAATAAGTGAAGGCCGGGTGCACCTGACCTAGCTCCTCCTCAACAGTTAACTTTTAACCTTTAACCTGCTGGCCTGGAGATTTTTCTTTCTGAAGTACTTACCGGTCTCCATAAGTCTGGATTTCCTCACCGCTTGGCTGGTGACACTGCTGTGACACGTGTCCCGTGGCTTCCTACCACTGCTAATATGACCTTCACTATACCCTTCACCTCTGCCACCTCCAAGGCCACCCCTTCCCATGCAAGCTCAGCTACCTGCAGCCCTGTACCCCTACTGACTTGGACCTGTGTCTGCCATCTGAAAGATCTTCAACGGTATGTGAAGAAATCGCTTGGCTTCCAAGAATTAATTCAACCATTGCTCATATCTCCGACTGTGTGGAACAACCTGCTCCTTGTGCGCCCACCTTCTGTCTCCCTAAACTGTACTAATCCAACTGAAAGCAAAATGGTCTTTGAGCACCAGGCACAAAGCTTCTGCGCCAGGATCCCTGGTTCACATTTATGGTTCTGGCATGGACTCTCTCTGTGCAACATGTTACCCAGCTGGGACATAGTCTCCAAAGATGTGGTGGCATGGCTCCAAAAATGAGTGAAAATTTTAACCTTGTTTCATATTCAACATTGTTCTATTCATGATTGGGACCCTAAGGCTGTCCTGCCATCCTGAATGGGAGAGGATGAGGTCATCTGAGACGGGGAGCAGCCTATAGCAAGCAAAGGGAGGACCAGTCACTACCACCACTAACCACTAACCTGGCCGTGCTGCCTAGCCCCTCACCAACCTGCATCTGTCTCAAAGGCTTACTACTGGAGGGAAAGCAGTTTGCTGAAGAACCTGTGGGTGTCTCAGAAGAGACAGCAGGCTAGCTTCCCTGGTGACCGTCCCCGGGGCGTGGTGGCTCGCCTGTTCCCCTACAGTAACTACAAGCTGGAGATGGTTGTGGTCAATGGAAGAGGTGATGGGCCTCGAAGTGAAACCAAGGAATTCACCACCCCTGAAGGAGGTAGGTCTGACCTGCAGCTCATCAAGGTGGGTTTGGACAAGGGTGGTGCCACTTGGATCAACTCCAGCATGGATTGGCATGGACAGCCAGGTTGACCTCGGCAAGCGGATGACCATCACCAGAATGACCCACCCTCATGGAACTTGCTTATCAAGAGATCTGTGCAGTGTGCCCATGGCATTCCAGACACAGGCTATGAGACTGACCCTGGCATGTCCTCTGAGAAGAAGCCACATGTGTGCCTGGCCATTTCAATATCCTGCTTACCATCACCCAAGACCTGCATAAGCTTCCCCCATAGCATCAAGAAACACTCCTGGGAAGTTGGTCGATGTGTATAGAGTACTACCAAGTGTCAGCCCACCCTCCTGAGGGTTTGTGGTTTGATCTAACCCTGGGGTCCAGACATCTACAAAGTTCTATTATAACCTTGATTCCCCTCAGCTCTTTTATCCACTTGGCGTGAGCGATGCCTTCTCTGTTTCTCCTCCCTTCCTCCTTAACTGTTTCCTATTTTTCTTCTCTTCCTCTTCTCGCTTCTCCCTTGCTCGTCCCTCTTGTCTTCTCTATCCCTGTCTCTCCCTCCTTCCTCAGTTTGGTTCCTATCATTAGTCTCTCCCCATCACCCACCCCACCCCTTTCCAGGTGCTCTGTCCTGAGTCTCCTCCCCGACAGAGCTTGGATTCCCAGCTCAGAAGCTGGGGCCTGCTGCTGCAGCCAGTGGTGAGAGCCCTTGGCTGAGGACTCGGAACTGCAACCTTGCCAACAAGACAGTTATGATCGGTTCCCTGCCTGGGAGTGGCTCTATGGTTTAGAGGTATATTGCAGGATTGAAGCCACCTAATTTATGCCAACTTCAGGGTAGCTGCTAAAAGGAGACTCACTTGACTTCTTCCTCCAGTTCAACAGCAGTAGCTGAGCCTGCTTGGCTTTATACCAGGTGAAAGTGGTCACCAGGCAGGCAGCAGGCTCTGCCCCCAAGGAGCTAGGACTGGGTTCAGCATTAGTCCAGCACAGGGATACCTAAGGTCATGCCTTCATGCCTGTACTTTGTTTTCTGTGTTCTCCTCATCCTCCCTGCCCTCACCTCCTGGCTCCCTCCTCCTTCCCCAAGTACCCAGTGCCCCCAGGCGTTTCAGAGTCCGACAGCCCAACCTGGAGACCATCAACCTGGAGTGGGACCACCCAGAGCACCCCAACGGAATCCTGATTGGATACACTCTCAGATACGTGCCCTGTATGTTCTGTTTTTCTTCTCTCTCTAAATCAGAAACAATCACAAACTGTTTCCCACTGTTTTCTTGAGGAGTGGAGATTGGAAGCCTATGTGTACAGAGTGCATTGCATAGGAATGAGAGAGCTAAGGAAGAGAGCTGAGGAAAACCTCCCCATAACTAAGGGAGCAGGCAGGACCCAGTCCCTGCCCTTCTTACACAGCACCACCTGCAGGGGGCAGCAAAGGGTAGTCTAATAAGGGGGACAATCCCAGGCCCCCCTGGGAGCTTGTAGTCTCCCACACCTACAAGTCTAAGCAGGAGTGTTCCTCTCCCATTGGCCCTTCTATCTGGTGGGCAATCGTGTGTGTGCAGGCATCTAAGGATGCTCAGGAGTCTCCAGGTAGGAATAGGGATGTCATTGCACTTCAAAAATGTTAAGACCACTAGTGTAGACAGCGCTGCCCCTCTCTGGGAAGCTCAAAGGGCCAGTGATGTTTTATTGACACTTTAGCAGTCAACAGTGTATCCTCCGTGCTGTTCTGAATTGGTCTCCGGACCTGACCCTTCCCCTCCTGTATTGAAGAAGGTGGTCTTTTATAAAAGAGGCAGTAGCAATCAAGGCCCTGGGGAATTTCCTCGGTTCTGTTTGGACAGAAGAAAAGAATTCAAAAGATTCTTGACAGAAGACTGGGGAAGTGTAAAACGAGCTTTTAGAATTGACCACATGACTTTTCAAAAGCTAGAGACACTGGGCTTAGTGACAAATGTGAACCCTGAGGTACACTGTGAGTTCCTCAGTACTTCTAATGGGAGGTCCCAATGGAAGGGGTCTGTGCCCAGTGCCCATCCCTTAAACCAAGTCTTGAATATTGCTAGGCAGGGGCCACATTCCCCTTCCAGAAATTCCAGAAGCTGCCCTATAACTCGTACAGACCAGGGACTAAACCTCCCACTCGCCTCTCTCCCCAGTTAATGGAACCAAACTGGGAAAGCAGATGGTGGAAAACTTCTCTCCCAATCAGACCAAGTTCTCGGTGCAGAGAGCAGACCCTGTGTCACGTTACCGATTCTCCCTCAGTGCCAGGACGCAGGTGGGCTCTGGAGAAGCAGCCACGGAGGAGTCCCCAGCACCTCCAAATGAAGGTAGGTTCACAGTGGCCGTCCTTGGAGTAAAAAAGGCCCTGGCTAATCTGGACACGTAGAGAAACACACCAGAAGCTGGGTTTGGCCTTCCAGGGAGGAAAGGAATTGAGGCCACAAATCCTCAGCCTGTCTTGGGTGATGAGAGGCATCAGTACTGTATCAGGAAAAGTCATCACTCTTAGATGTACAGGCAGACTGGTCTTCCACTTTGCCTTGACTTGCTCAGCTACTTATCAACTGTCCGTCCTTGTAGGGGGATAAGGAAGGACATAAGAGATGGGAGGCAATCAAGGGGACATGAGAAATAACCATCCTGATGAACCCCAAAGAACCAATTTGCTCATCTGCCAAGAGAGGCAAGAATATCACTGAGAATCCGCTCTAAGGACTCTGGGAACATCCTGTCTTTTGCCAAGGGCATATAGAGCCAAGGAGATAAGGCAAACTACTTGCCTGGATCAAGAGCAGAGCAGGAAATATGCTCTCCCTTTGCAACATGAATAAGATGAGGTATCTGGTTGCAGAGATGTGGGAGCTGGGAACAACTCTTTGCGGAGCCAGCTTTACAAAGAGCAACTGAACTCAGTCAAGGCCAGTCCCAACCACCTAAGATCCCAAACCAGAGCTGCGCCTGACTGGAGTGTACACTAGAGGGCACTCTCAGTTCATTTGCATGCATTGCATGCATGTTTCAGTGTGACCTCCCAAAAAATTGGACTGCAAAAGCATCAACACTAGCAGCACCTTGTAAATGGTCAGAACCCTCTACCTCTCCAGAGATACAATAGTCTGTGCAACAGCCATTATTTGAGGACCCACCCACATGTACCAAGCCAGACACTGCTCCAGAACAAGGGACATAAAGATAATAGGAAGTCCACAATGTCTAAAGACAGCCTCAAGAATGTCTTCTTGTCTTTCTGCCCTAATGAGGGTGCTGCCAAGGGCAGGAACTTTGAGGAGGTTGAATAAATAAGAGGATACCCCCCCCCCAAAAAAAAGAGAGGAGATATGAACATGTATCCCTGGGACTATCCCATGACTGTGACTAGTGCCTGCCTCCCACGAGTTCCTGTGGTCTGATCCTGATCCAGATGGGCTCTTCTGAGCATTTTCATCCTCTGTCCCAGGAGACCACTGTGTGTCCTAAGGGGACTGCCAGGTCCTGCTGTCTCAGCTCAGTATTCTTGTACAGCTGCAGCAGTAGTCGGGGAAGGACCGCTGGTCCCCTGTGTTCCTCTCTGGTCTCCTAGACCAGGAGTAATCACACAACAAACTCCAGATGCTGGTGTCCTCTTCCAACCCCTGGACATCCAGGAAGTTGATTAGGGCTGGTAGGATCTGTTACCAGAGACTGTCAGGCTATGCTACACTCTCTGTGTACTTCTAGAGATGTCCAGAAACCCTCTCTTCCTGGCTCAGGACAGCAGACAAAGCCCCTTTGTCCAGCCCCAGTGGCCATGATGGGGGAATTCCTGCAACCCCAGGGACAATAGAACAGAGATGGTTTTGGATTTGTGGAAATTTTCAGAGATTTGTTCTAGAGCTCTCGGTCATATTTGTGTTCTTATTTTCATGAAGTACAATTAATGGGGGAAACTGAGGCAGCAGAAAACCAGGTCAGGTGCTTTCAGAGCTCCAGGGCCTTCAGCATCATCGTGCTTTGAAAGTATGAGTTGGGGGATGATCCCTCACCCACTACTTCCCAGCATCTTGAAGGGGCTCTTTTTGCCTAGAATTGGCTGCTCTGGCACTACCTACATCGACATCCTGGCATCTTAGAGGGTCACAACCCAGCTAAGGCAGGACTAATCCTTGAGGAAAAAAAGCTGAAATACGACATTTTGCCTGAACTGTGCCTGTAGGCACCTCTTATATGGCAAGCCCTTGAACATGGGTAGAAACGTAATGTGTTAGAAAGGTTTCTAAGCCCTAAGTGGAATAATGGGGACCCGCCTGACTCCAGTGGGGTTGAGCATGACTCCCTGAACACTACTTATCATCCTCAGGGTTGCATCTAGCACCTGGCCATACCCCTGGAGTTAGGCTTGAACCAGACCCTTTCTGCTCTCCTCTGTGGTCTCACCTATGCTGTTTTCTCTTCCCTCTCATCCTCTCTCCCTCTCTCTCTGGCCATCTTGGGTGCTGTGTCTGAAGCTACTCCAACTGCAGGTATTGTACCATCAGCAGAGGTAATGGGCATGGCATGGGGCAGTGCAGATGGAGCCCATGCTGGCCAGAGCCCAGCAAGAGAAAATGACTCGGGCTGAAAGCATGCTCCAGGCTCACCCTTTCAGTGGAGAAGCCAAACTTGAAAGGAAGGTGTATACAGAGTGTTGACTAGAAGATGCGAGCATGCTCTCTCCTTTTACATAATGCTTGTCCCCACTAAGGAGGCTGGCTCAGAAGGGGTCTCACATGCAGAACCCTCTGAAGCCGAGAGAAAATCTATTGTGGCCACCTGAGCCTTACTGGACCTGACATCTCTGATCATAGAGATGACTCTAGAAAGTGTGTGCTATAGAGGGAACAGCTGGCTCCTAGCCCTGGTGATGCCACAATTCCCTGAAAGGGTGAGCACACTATGCATGCTGGCCTTTGCATGCTGCATGGGGGGACCCAGCGCCATTCCACCAGCTAGCATATGTTCCAGTCAGTGAGAATAAGCAAGCACATCTCTGAGTAAGACTAGGGCTCCAGGGCCTGGAGCCTTAATGTGTGTCGGGGATTGATGGTCTTGACCACCCCACTCTGGGAACTCAGCTCCTCAGTATTCAGTATGGAGATAGATAGACCTCCTCCTTTGGGGGTCAGGAGCTGGGCAGATGGGTCTGTGTTAAAAGCCAACCTGGTAACAACTTTCCCCTTCAATCCTCATATTGTTGGTTTGAGGGTCATCAAAACTCTACCAAGGGCTGCTGTCCTCAAGCAACTAGGCAAGGGCTTCCTGGGGGTTCCTTTCCTAGTCCTCTGAGCTTGAATTTTCCCATGAGTTAGGAGCTGAGGGCAGAATGTCTTGGGCGTTACAAAGGCTGGAGGCCAGGGTACATGAGAGCCTGCATAAAGAAACAAGTTTTGTTAAGACACAGTTTTAGGTGAGAAAATCAAGAGCCAGGCAGGAATCTGAGCTCGCTCTGTATTTCCCAGCTCACTTGGTTTGCTTCCTACCGATGCCCATTTATTTCCACCCACTGCTGCCTATGTTGATTCTGCTTCTGTTGCATATCTTCCTTATGGTTTCGTGTTTTGCCAGCTAGATCCGTCAGTAATAAGAAACCACTATGCTTCTCTACCTCAGCCCTCCTCCTACCCAGTAACCAGGCCAGCCAGCTAAGTCAGTGCTACCCCCACAAGCCCTCCTCCAGGATGTGAGACACAGAAGTTGTCCAAGGCCTGGGGACCACAGAGCAGACAGTTCTGGCCATGCTAGAGGAAGGGTCTTCCCGGCTCATGTGTGAGTCTCTTCCACAGTGGAGACAACAGGTACTTGGGGCGAGTCCACTTAAAGCTCATTCGTTGGTCAAGCATCTTCCCGTCTCCCACCTCATTGGGCATTCCAGCCCCCATGTAGAGGATCCGGCAGTGAGAAGTCTGGCGCATTCAGAGTGCAGTCTGCAGTCCTCCTGTGAGCCTCCTATGAGTTGCAAAGAGAAGAGAAGTGTCATTCCAACTCTTCCATGTCCTCCTTCCAATTTTAAAAGATCTAAACTCAGCATGCCGTGCAGAATGGGCCCAGGGTCTCTGCTGTCAATCAAGTGTGTTTCCCAGGCACCAACTTCCACATGACACACCGGGACGGGCAGATTGTACTTTTTGGTAACTGGGACATGCCAGTTATATCAGATGTTGTCAGCTTTGCATTCACAACACCTTCTGGAGACGGTAGAGCTTGGGTCTATTCAAAGGGAGCAGTGTCCAACCCTCTACCCTCTTCCTTCTCATCCTCACCAAACCTCACCACTTCCCCCCAAATTGATCAGTTTTTCTATCTCCCAGTGAAGATAATCTCTCTCGTCCACCTGTATCTTCAGTCTGCTAGGATTGCTTCCCATCTGTCTAACAATCTGCAACTTGGCTGGGGTAGTCTTCATGCCATGTGGACAATCTTGGACCGAACATTCCATCTTGGAATGCCTGGAGGCTCTTCTTGTCTTTGACTCAGCTCAGAGCTGCAAACATTGGGTGGGTAGCTGATAGAAGCTCAGCTCTGTGGCAGGTTTAGGATGATGAGAAAATGAGCAAAATGTGTCATCTCTCCATCTCTACACGGTGTTACCCCAAATGCTCAAGTCCTTAGCTGTGCGTCTTCCTTGGGGACTGAGACAGTCTATATAGGGTTGGTTGGCCTTTCCTATATTGGCAGACTCCCAGCTTCCAGATCTAGGCTTCCCTAAACCATTTTCCATACTGGACATTCATGGCTCTCTCTAGGTTGCTGGCCAGCTGTGATCACCAATCAGTACCAGCCAGGGCTTTTTCAAAACTCATAGTTCCTGCTGTGGCTAGGTATAACTTCTAGCCCAGGAAATGCCTACCTAACCCGTGACTCCCCCCACCTCGGTTAATGCCAACCTTGTTTTAGGGCTCACCAGTCTTCCAGCCTCTCCACAACTCAGTCCCAGGTTGAAATGCTCTGACAGGCCTTGTGAAAAGCTCATGCCCCTCCTGCCTACCCATCCCAGGCTTTGGATGGTTCTCTCTCCCGCAGTGGTGCCTTTCATCTTTGCCCTCCCTGTATCCTGTGGCCCTCCAGCCTGGGGATAATAGACATAGCAATGAGTGGGTCAAGGGCGTGCTGATTCACCAGCTGTGTCCTCTGGAGGTCTACTCTTTATGGAACTTCATGGGGACACCCCTGGGGGCTTCCAGTAGCTCCCACCCTCTCTCCCCATTTCTCCTTCTTGCTTCTACCCTGGAGCTTTTACAGAGCCCAAGGGGAAGAACCCAGGAGCTGTCACCACAGAGAATGCCTTCCTTTATTCTTGTTAGGAGCGGCTGTCAGAGGAGGGGATGTGGCTGGAATCGTCCACATGGTCACTTCTCACCTTGTCTTCAAGCTGCTGAACAAAGTTCAAAACCTAGTCTAACCTCTCAGCATTTTCATCCCCAGGGCATTTGCTGAAGTGCCCTGGAAAGCGTGTGATACAGAGGGACTAGGGGAGATGTGAGTGTGTCCCTGCATGTTAAAGGGCCAGTGGTCACAGGAAAGCATTGAGAAACATGGACACGGACTCATGGGCCATGGAAAATGTACAGATCCTGTGCCTAAAAGGAAACCCAGGTTCCTGGGCTATATGACAGGGCAGGGCAGTGGTGACTCAAGTTATTTTCTCATGATACCCTTTAAATAGTCAGAAAAAAAGAGGATCTTGTGAACTTATCATCCTCCAGAAAGTACTAGAAAATACATTATTCATAAAGAATTAAGTGAGACCTATCTCGTTCAGAGGGACAAAACCTCTTCCTGTGTCTCACTTGTGGTTATGGTCATGGTGGCTGCAGACCCAGCCCCGAGACAGCTAATCTTCACCTTATAGTCTCTCTGTTTTTCTGCTTGTGAATTTATGCTTCTGCGGCCATGTTGGTGGGTGGGAGAAGCCAATCCTTTCATGCTGAGTGCTGAGGACACTGAGCTGACTCTCTGGCCTGGGGCTACCTTGGGTTTGAGCTCCGGAAAAACAATGACAGGGAGGCGTCTCTCCTGTTCGCTGCCCCACTCTACCAGGTCCTCCTGGTACCTTCTTGATGCTTGAAAGTTGACTGGGACTTGGGAAATACAGTGTTATTGACTTTGGACCTCTGTTGGATTCTCTGAGACACAGTGGACAGTCACCTAGCCCCCACACTTAGGACTCAGTAATAGCTCTGCTTTTACAGGTAGGGAAGCTTCAGAGACCTTGGAAATGTGCCCTTCCTCTCTATAAGGCTTATAACATCAGAGGCCCATGGAAGTAAAATAAGTCACGTTCTGGTTGAAATGTCTTAGGCTTAGGAGCCTGATTCTCCGGGGGAAAGTTCTCTGGCTTCCATCCCTGGCCTTGCCCTCTTCTGTGAGGATGGGAGATACTATTTTTCAGGGTCTCAGGAGATTGGAGACAGAGTGGCAGGTCACTGTTTCTCAGAAGTTAGGGGTACTGTTTATGTCTAAGACACTGCCCACTGCCAGCACCAGAAGGTAGACAGTGGTCAGATCATTAGCAGAGATGCGTCAAGAGAGATCGCTCTGCTCTCTCTCATTTGCCTGGTCATCCTCACACTATTAGTCCCAACAAAGACTGACCTGGAGAACAAGGAGAAGACCCTCACTAGCTTCCCTGTCCGTTCAATAGAAGAAGAACACTATAAAAAGGTGGCCGCATTGTGGACTAGCCCCCAGGGCCAACCAACGTGAAGAGTCCACTTTAGATGGAGGTGGAACAAGAGCAAGTCAGCCCAGATAAGAGCCTGGCTGAGCCCTGATGGAGATTTCCACACAGAGGAAAGCCTGGCACTCAGCTCCTTTGTCCTGTAATTTGTGTGCCTTTGTGTGGCTGGGAGACTAAGCCCATCACAGACTGCACTGTCATCCATTCTAGGCTCAAATATGAACAAGAAGGACTTGGGGGTCTGTGGACCCTAAGTATACTAGACAGAAAGGCAAGAAGTTTGGGTCAGGGATGGGGGGATGAGCCACCAGTAGGCAAAGAAGGGAAAGGTGAAGGAGGGGGACAGAAACCACAGAGATAATGGGGTCAGGGGTTAGAGTGAAGAACTGGGAGTGGCTGTCTGCTCTGAGTCCCTAGAGGACAGCCCAGCCTCCTGCTCCCTGCTCTTCTGAGCCGAGGTTCCAGGGCCAGACCCACCTGGTATTTCTGAGACTTTGTAGGCAGTATGTGGCCCACAGTTTGTGCCATCCCTGGAGTTCAAACGGTTTAGTGTGTGTGTCCTTTGACCACTATCCTGGTTCCTGGTTGAATGCATGCTGGGTGCTTCAAGCTACAGACCATGAGAAGAAAATGAAACACACAGCAGCTTCATTCTCTTCCTCTCCCATGGCTGTATGATGGTTGCTGGGGTCCTTCTGGACCAGTACGGATGCTTGGGGAAGCTTCTGACTTCTGAGCCCATCTTGCCACTGGGCTGCCTGCCTTGCACGTGGGGCCGGATGTGCTAGCTGTGTGCTACCAGACCAACCAGACTCGGTTGTTTCACACTTCCCTCTTAGCTCCTCCCACGTTGCCCCCGACTACCGTGGGTACCACAGGCCTTGTGAGCAGCACTGATGCTACTGCCCTTGCTGCCACCAGTGAAGCCACAACAGTTCCCATCGTCCCAACTGTCGTACCTACCACCGTCGCCACCACCATTGCCACAACTACTACAACCACTGCTGCCGCCACCACCACCACTACGGAGAGTCCTCCCACTACCACCACTGGGACTAAGATTCACGGAACCGGTATTGTGCACTGCCCATGCTCCTGGCCCCTCTGAGCCCACCTTCCAGCTTCTCCAGACAAACCCAGACTTTCCTGGCTCAGCCATGGGCTTTGGGGTGGTGTTCACCAGCCCTGCCTTGCTTTACTTTGCAAAGTAGGCCCAGAGTCCCTGTCCTAAGCACACATGGGTGGTCACTTACCATCTAGCACTCTTTAATGCCAATCAGATCTTCCACAGGGCACCAGGATTCTCAGAGAGAATTCCAAGCATATGCCAAATAGTCAGCCAGGGATGGGTACTCAGGAAGCTAAATTGTGAGAGGGGAAGGTTCTAATGGCTGTGTGCCTGGCCAAGAGAGCTGCTGGCTACACCATGTCTGTCCACCTCTAGGGACAGAGGCCAGGAGGAGCAGGGAGTGGCTGCTGTGCCATGTGGTTCTGGCTCTGGAAACCCTGTCCCTTCCTTACACCTCTGCCCCCAAGGACTCTTTGCAGGTATTTCTTTTTAAAAGTTAGAGCGTGCAGGAAATGGTATTCCCAGGTCATGCCATAATGCCTAACGATGCTCCATTGCCTTTCTTTCATTCCTAAAATACATACCTGGAGGAAAAACTGCAAGAGTTCTAGGGATGGCCTTTAGGGCCCCTGTGCCCCACAGCTCTGCTCTTTGAGCATGAAAAGAATCCAACCATTCCCGAATGCTAAGCATCAACCTTGTATTATCATAGAGTAGAGGGTCTCTAACTTCCTGAGACCAGGGGGCAGCTATAAAAAAATAACATGACTCAGCCGGAAAGACTTCCAGGAAATACCCAGAATGCTCCATTCCTGGAGAATCATTAGCCACCTGCGGCCTCCGCAGCATTTGCTTCTTGGGCTAGTCCCTCCTGCTTCCCAGCCTCACTGCCTCCCACCCACCTGCCTGTTAGCCTCTGAATGTAGGTGGAGGCTGGACAGTCCTGTTAGTATTTGCTCAATTATGTGGTGTCAAGTGAGCTGTAAGCAGAGGCGGGTGAGTCACAGCTGAGCCCCTCAGCCCTCAGGAAGGCTGATTTACTTTAGAGGTGTAATACTGGAATGTAAACATGGAGGTTAGGGGCAAAGTCAACTCAGGTGAAGCCTTCAACACAATCAAATGCTGCTGTCAGCGGCTTGGGAGGTCACTGTCCTCTGCAGCATTTTCACCAGAGCAGGTCCTTTTGAATCCTTAAAGTGCTTCAATTCACAGAAGTGAGCCAAGAATCCTGAAACAGCTAGTCTTCCTCCCTGGCAGTTCCTGACCTAGAAACTTCATTCTTACACCAGGCAGGACTGACCCCATGACTCACAGCCCAGGTGTAGACCTTGTCTGAAGCTGCAGAGGGCCTGGCTTCAGCCCCAGTCTTACAGAGAGCTTGGGGACAATCATGAAGTATCTCAGCCTCCAGGGAATCTTTTGAATGAAATTTCATCTTCATCTTGTCTTCTATCATAACATAAAATGTTTCATAACTTTTCCTTTCGCAGGGTATCCTTTGTGTCAGTTTTTAGATTTGGGTGCCACTCCCTAGCTCTTATGAGCCAGTGGAACAATGCATGCCAATTACGGCCTCCTTTTGACTTCACAGCCCCTCAGAGTTCACCTTCTGGGCCCCTCCCTTCTGAATACCCCAGTTCTTTAGTGGTCATCGTCCTGACCCTTCCATATGGTTCCCGCCTCAAAATCATCTTTTTTCCCAATGGTTTCCCATTGTTCTGGTTTTTCTTTTCTCTGTGTTTATAATGTGTGTGCGCATGTTAGCATGTATGAATACAGGTACATACAGGACTATCAGAGAACAGCCTTAAGTGTTGGTGCTAGCTTTCCAACTGGATTTGAGATGTTCTCTTGTGGTTTGCTGCTGTACATACTGGGCATGCAAGCTTCACATCCGTCTTCTTTCAGCCTCCGGTCTCCTGATCTGCAATAACAGATCCTGTGTTTCTGTATTCAGCTTCTTTTGGGTTTGGGGGATCCTAACTTGGTTTGACAGGCTTGCCCGACAAGCGGTTTCGTCACTGCCACGGCTCCAGCCTCTGCTTGGCCTTACCTAAGAGCACCATGAACCTCGTTGCCTTTGAGGGCATCAGACCTGGCTCAATATTACCTTGGGGATCAAACCGTTTAGTGTAGATGCAAATGCTATTGCACCGAGCAAGAAAGACCCCGAAAGCGGGGGCCAGTCAACTTCATGACTACTACAAAAGCCTTGAACTTCTAGGAAGAGGGAATCAGGAGAGGAGCCAGTGTGATCAAAATGGAACATGGAGCAGAAAAGAAGTCTGTCTCCCTCTCTCCCAGGCAGCAGGCCTTCTGCTGACATTTGTGAAGCCTTTCTAGGGCCCCTCACTTGACACACACTGTGTTCGTTCACCTGGGGCAACCGACACCTGACAGGATTACAGTAGGGAAAAAAACACTTTGAAGTGAAAATCAGAAAATCTTTTATCACTTTCCCCAGCCCCCGCAGACTCCATCACGTGGCAGATAGTTAATGAATAAATGCACCGTCAATACACTCTATTCATTTATGTTTGACAACTGAGTTGGTGACAGTGCCCCCTTGCATTCTAATTAAATATACAGAAGCCACGCTTGTAAAGCCTTTGAACTACAAGCATCCCGGCCCTTCCTCTGCTGCTAAATCTTTGCTGGGAAATGTGGTAATCAGGCTTCTGGGACTCTTGCATTGGAAGGCTGTTGCCAATCTCCTGTATACGGGGCTATAGTTTCAGACAGCTCTGTGGCTTTGATAAAGTAGTTCCCAGCCCCCAGGAGCTTGATAATTAATGTCCTCTTTGTTACGGGGAGATCAAGCCTCAGTGGCTCTATGGCTGGGAAGCCAACAGGCAGGGTTCTAGTATAGAGAACACTGAGGACTGAATATGAATATCAAGGAAAGCTCATCGTTCGGTCCCATCTGGCTTGTGACAGGGATGTCAACTCTGACTCTACTAAGGACCCTGAAGTTCTAGGTCACACAGTACAGGCCATCCAGGCTTCCATTGATCAGAGGGCCTCAGAGATCCAAGTCACCTGCCTGGATTAGTATTCTCTAGCTTCAGGAAGCCAGGAGACTTTGCCTGTATTTAGTTTCATCCTTGTTGCTAGTCATTCTTCCATGTTTTTTGGCGGTGCTGGGTGTGGAACCCACATGCTCGGCGAGCACACTGCTACTGAGCCACACCCTATGGCGTATCTGCTTGATTTTCAAAAGCAACCCCTCTCCTTCAGGTTGGAGACGAAAAGCCTACTCTCCCTGTCTACTGGCATCCTGACCACAGGGCCTGTTTCTTTGCCCCTTTCCTTACACTGTTTCAGTCTATGGCAAGGATTCCAAAATGGGAATAAGTGGAATGACCGGAAGCCTACTCTTGTTCCTATCTTGTGCGGCGAAGCCTACTCTTGCTCCTATCTTATGAGGTGTGAGAGACAGCTTCCTGATCCCCTTCACATGCAGACAGGTCCTCTACCTGCTCCTGCTCAGCCCTGGGTAGCTAGCTACCCTTGGCCTGGCTATCAAGACTGCAGCCTGTAGCTCTATCGGGCACCCGTGCACAGCCTTTCCTGACTCCTCCCCTTTCCCAGCAGCCTCTGGGCATGAGTGAGAGTATGCGTGTATATGGATATGCGTCTCTGAGTCTCCTAGCCCACCTCTGTCCTCACCACTAACTCCTCTTCTAACCCATCCGCCAGCCCCCGACGAGCAGTCCATTTGGAACGTCACGGTGCTCCCCAACAGTAAATGGGCCAACATCACCTGGAAGCACAATTTCAGGCCTGGAACTGACTTTGTGGTTGAGTACATCGACAGTAAGCATTGCTATGTGGGGTGGGGGTGGCGGCAGTGGCGAAGCGCTGGTGGGTAGTGGTAGATGTGGAGATCCTGTTGAACTCCCTCCGGCTTAGAAGCCTTTTAGCCTGGCTTCATTTTAGCCTCATGAAATCGATCCCTACCAGAGATAGCGGAGGAGGAAGGAACAACCTTGAACAGGGAGGGACCTTTGAAGCCATTAGCAAAAGCCTTGAGTTGCATGTGTTGTGGAGGAACTGTGGACTGTGACCTGTGTCCACTCCTACCCAGAATAAGGATGCTGAGTATCCCAGCATGAGCCCGATCTCGTTTCAGTGTTGATCTGACCGAGACCCAGGGTGTTTGTTCTGATGGCTCTGTTGTATTGTCCAGGCCACAGACCTGAGCTGCAGATGCTCTCAGTTCACAGGATAGTGGAAAGCAGCAGTCACAGACCAGACAGCCAGTGGTTCATCGTGTCCCATGCACTCTATCAGAGCTTGGGGTCAAAAACTGAATGGACTGCAGAACGTGTTCCAAACATCTAAGGCAGGGCCCTTGGTCCTGTAGGGTGAAGCCCACAACTCTCCACATGGGCAAGTGCAATGAAGCCAGTACATCAGCCAGAAAACACAGCTGGGTTATTCCTTCCCCCAAGAGCTCTTAGAGATGAAAGCCTGGCACTAGGTTCTGTGGTCAGAGGAAGGCTTTAGAGCCTCAAGATCTGGAGTCCCTATTTACGTCTGGGTGGTTTCATGCTTCTTGCCACTACCATTCCCTCCCACAACCCAGAGATGTAGGTACTTTGTCTGATATGCCAATTTGCAATGTGGCAAACAGTTCGAGAAGAACCCAAGAGTGGAGCGAAAGCCAAGGATCCTGTCTCACTTCCATGTGGGATACTAACCATGTGGCATACTAACCAGCATGCTGGCCCTCCCAGAAAGCTCTCACTCAGTAAGTGAATCACGTCCAGGGCAGCTGACACGCTTCAAGGCCGAGACAGCCAATCTTGATACGCTTAGTACTAAGACCATGTGTGGTGAGGAAGGAAGACTTCAGGGGGAAACATCATGTAAGAATTAGAGCTGCATGCTGGGCGCTGGGAAGCTGCCTGTTCTGTGTGGTGGACTGGACCTGGGGTGCCTTAGCCCCGTTTCCCCACTTCTCTGCTTCTGACAGATAAACAGGGACCTAAACACTCTCTCCAGCTCCTGGTGCCTGGTTGTAAGCTGACCTAGGTTTCTGTTCCCCAGGCAACCATACGAAAAAAACTGTCCCTGTTAAGGCCCAGGCCCAGCCTATACAGCTGACAGACCTCTTTCCCGGGATGACGTACACGTTGCGGGTGTATTCCCGGGACAACGAGGGCATCAGCAGTACCGTCATCACCTTTATGACCAGTACAGGTGAGAGGGGATCTGGCCTTGCCATCCCCTGCAAGCATGGGCATCTCATCCTCATCCCCAGCTTCCTGCTTGTCTCTTCTTGGAAACAGGTCTCATCTCCACCCCATTCCTTGCCTTGCATGGCGCATCTCTGACCTGCAGGAAGTCAGAAGCAGTCAGGTGTGCATGCCCAGTGGAGAGCAAGCCAGGATCTGAGCCAGGGGGCTGAGAGGGGAATCAGAGGAAACAAAAGAGTGAATAATGAGGACAGGGAATGCTTAGTCCCCTCCACCATGTGTGTAACAAAGGGGCTCAGTGCATGCACAAATTTGGTCAGTGGGGTGGGGGCTGGGGACTGCTGGAGAGTTGTGCACTGTGCCCCCACTGTTTGGGAGCTTGCTTTCTTCATGTAGAATGAGGGGAAGAGGCCAACCCAGGGTCTTGATTCAGAAATCTCCTAACTAAACCTGAGATCAGTGTGTATGTCGTTGCCATGACAACAACAGTGGTTTTGCACTTATTTAATTTCACTCCTAGTTTGTCCTGCCTAATAGTAAGTGGTTTGGGCTGGGGTTTTTTTGTTTTGTTTTGTCTTTTTGTTTTTTTAGTCGTGCTAGAGGTAGGACAACAGTCAGGCTCTGTAGGAGCTTCAGCCTGGTTAGAGAAGCATCATATGCTTCTAGGTTACCTAGGGCTCGGGAGAGACCAGGTTTAGAATTTTCTCTGCTGGTGGGGGTAGCTGGGAATCTGAAAACCACAGAGGCCCTTGCTTGTCTGTGAGGGTTTGGGTTTGGATGCATCTTTCAAATCAGACTGACACAGCCAAGTGGCCTGTAGTCTAAGCCCTGGGGCTAAGGGGAGGTGGGGAAAGGGATTAAGAGAGAAAAGAATCAGCAGTCCCTCTAGGGATGGTCTGGTCAGATGCGGGTTATTAGATGCACAGGATTGGGGGGGGGGGGACCCACAATGATTTATCTGAATTTCTAAATGTTGACTTGAATATTCATTACTGTTCCCTCACTAAGCCACAGGAGGCGGATGCTGGTAGTTTGTATCTAGGGAGTCACTGTCCGGCTGCATCCCTGACTCATCCTAGCCCTCCAGCCTGGTCCTTCTTGATATGTCTCCCTGGTGTGCTTCTGCCAGTCCCACACATTTCTAGACCACAAAATTTGAATGTGCAGCTCCTTGCTTAAAATGAGCCAGGCCCACTCAGACAGGATGTCTGAGCAGGCAACCAGACCATCGTGTTACATGAGAAGCCATGCGTGTGGGCAGCTGACCAAGCAGAGCAGGGAGCTGGACTCTGACCTGGTTGGGGATCCTAAGCTTTTGGATGTATTTGATTTGTTTCTTTACAAACTTGAGTCTAGCTCATGGGCAAGAAACAAAGATGATACCCGAGGGTAGAACTCCATCCTAGAGATACTGGGAAACCCGGCACTGCCTGTTTTCAGAGCTTTGCCCCTCTTGGTGCTGTGGATAAGACCTGGAGAGAAAGTCAGAGAGAAAAGGGCCAGACCTTCCTTTGGGGTTGGGCTACTCTATTTCAAGTATAAAGCATGCAGTGTGTGGGGGGGCAGTAATAATGACTGCTGTCACTTGGTTCTGAATGTTGTCTTTGATACCTATTTTTCTTACTCTGTGCTGAATCTGGAGATGCCCAGTCTGCTTGCCAGCCTTAAGGACCACAGAAGCGTATATAGCATTAACAAGTCTCCCCAGACCCCTTCTCGGGCAAGCTGGAACCTCCGGGCTCAGTAACTTGTCTCTGAGTTCAGGTTATTTGCTTCCTCTTAGGTCAGCTGGAAACTCCTGTGTGCAGTCCACACGGAGGGAAAGAAATATTTTTCACCCTCTGAAATCTGTGTGTGCCTGTAAATATGTGTCAAAAGCAATTTCCTGTAGGTGGACTCCAGAGGCAAGCCCACACAGACACCCAGATCTCTGTGTTTTCATCGAAGCGGAGCTTTTGTGAACATATCTGGAGGTCGACCGCAGGTCCTTTAGCCAACCGCAGGCCATCACTTTAGCCCAACGATGACATGCTCAGTGATCCAGGAAGGAAGGAGAAGGGACTTCTGGGAATGCTAACAGGCTTTCTAACCCTCACCAGAAAGGTCCCACTGGGAACTTAATCACCCCCTTATTAAAGCTTCTGAAGCCAGAAACCTGACAGGCTACAGATATATGGCCCTAGATTCTAACTGTCCTACCCATGCTTCACTGCTGGGATGAGGGACTGGCAGAAGCAGAAATCAAGCAGCAGGCTGCTCAGAGCTCAGGGAGATCAGAGGGACTGCAGGATGAGACAAGGTGTGTACGGAGAAGGGTGTCATGGTACTTAAGGGAGAGCAGCCACCATTGTGTTGAAGAAAGTTCATCACCATTAGATTATTTGTCCATCTATTTCCAGGATGGTGTTGTCTATGGCCAAACCAGATTCCTCCAGCCAGGCATGGGAGCTGGATGAACTGTCTGGTTAGCAAGCGAATTTCATATTAAAAAAAAAAAAATAGGTCAGAGGGTGTGGTTGGATGAACTTTTCCAGAGAGATGTAAAATTAACATCTGCCCCAAATTGGAATTGGTGCCAAAGCCCCTAGAATAACTCATTCATGTTCTGAGTTTGAATAAAATGTGGTTGTCAGTGATCACTGGAAGGATGGCAGACCACTTCGGACAGATGCGTTTTATCCAAGTTGCCAGCTATCTCTCTGACCAAGCCTACCACCTGATAAGACTCGGAGTCTGCAGCAGGATTGATGCAAATGTGGTCTGAGTACTGCCCAGGATTAAGGTGGTAGAGGTATCTACAGGCTCAGATGACATAAGGCACAGACAAAACCAGACTGAGGAAGTTATTTTTCGGCATACTCCATCTTGGTCTCAAAACACATTGCCTGGTCATAGGAAGGCTGGCTTGTTGTGTGGCAGTCTTGTATATAGAATAATTAGGTGGAAGCTTGCTATAAGACAGCGTTACTCTGGCTGGGATTGGGAAGAATAGCCTTGCTTCAGGTATGCCTTAGACAGCTTGAACAAGAATGCTTCTAGACCAGAGCAAGAAGCATTGGGACCTGTGCTTGCCAGGCCCAAGGCAGGACAAGAGCAGCTCCTGCCATTCCCAGTTGGAGGTGGGGAATATAAATGGCGTCTCTGCGTCTTTGAAAGCCATAGTGTTAGACCCTCAGCGCCAGTTTAGCAGATCAATTGAGTGTGGCATTGGTGGTCGAGTGTAATTACCCTGGAGCTTTGTGAAAATGACTTCCTCTCAGCCTAAGCTGAGATCATTCTATCGTTCTCTTGTTGAGAAACTCACTCACTCTGTAGGAAGGTGGGGTCGGTTGATCTCACTTGGTTTTGTGATTGAAGTTCACACGAATCTTTATTTCTTACTCCCCGCGCCCCCCCCCCCGCCCCCTGCACCCCCAACCAAATCCGAGCTACATTTCAACCTCGCCTGGTACTGTCAGGAGCAGAGCGCTAACTCTGCTTTCTAAACTGCTCCTATAACCACTTTCCCCAGGCACCATGACCTTCTTTCTGAAGCGAAAGGGCATGTCGTGGAGCTGGCTGCCAGAGTATCAGAACAAACACAAGGAAGATGGGGGTGCAAACGGGTCGTTGCAGAGATGCAGACCAACCTCTCTGCAAAATGTGGGTGACACTGTCCAAACACAAGTGAAGTAATCCCCTCACCTACTGCCTAGGCATGGTACGTAGACAGGAGCATCCACGCGGCCACTGGCTGCTATGGGGAGAACCAAGAGTGTGGGGTCCCAGGTTATCTTTCTTGCATTAGGATTAAGTTGATGTGTTCACCTGTAAGTAGTCACTGGTCACTTGTATGGTATTAGCATTATGTTGAGTACTAGGGCAAAGACATCCTGTTCTTAAGACTGGAACAGCACAGTTGGAAACCAGGACACAGAACAATTGTGGAATTGGTAGAGTGTGGGCATAGGCCAGAGAAGGTGTAAGTTGGAGCGATCAGAGGCTCTGGAGGGAAGGGAGACTGAAAAGTAATCAGAAGGAAGGATTTCAATCTGGAGTCTTAGGTAGGGTGGGAACGAGGCGTGAGGAAGGCCAGACAGGCGTGAATTCCACACCTCGGGAAATCAGAGAGGCATTATCTGAAGAACATATGGGAGTGGTAACACTAACCTCACTGCATCTGGGTAACAAAACGCACGGGTGCTGCACATCAAGTGTCAGAGCTGTGTAGGAGGGGCTGACAACAGTCTTTAGATGTGGAGCGTGCCTCGAAATTCAGGCCAAGGGGTCAGGGAAGAGTGTGGACTCACACTCACAGCTGTGGAGCTGGCTGTGGGTTCAAGAGATGACTAAAAGGATTGCCAACCAGAAGTCAAGACTTGCCTGTGGTCAGAGTCGGGGTGGGTGGGGGGTAGGTGTGGGAGAGGGTAGCTCACTCGCTATGGTAGATGAGACATGGTGATTAGAACAACTAAGCCAACATCTTGTGATCAAAGAGCAGACCTGGTAGGACCTGGAGCCCATGAGAGATGACAAGTCCACCTGAGCAAGACAATGTTGTCTCAGAAGATCTCAGAAGGGTTCCTTCAGGTTTGTGTTTTAAGACACAGAAAGAAGAGAGCAAAGAGGAGGAAATGAAACCTGCTGGGGGTCCATGGGTCTTCTATGGGAAGAGAATGCTTAGAGACCAGAGCAAGAGTCATTGGGACCTGCACTTGCCAGGCCCAAGTTGCATCCCACTTAAACTCTGGAGGGGAAAAAGGAAAGGAAAGACCTTTGACACATAAGGACGTGACAGCTGCAGAGGCTGTGTGGGTTTAGGATCTCCAGGTCCAGGGAAGGGGTGCACAGTCTGGAGGGTAAGGAGGAGTAACAAGATTGCTGGAGCCTGGGCAGCAGAGTTCAGCGAAATGATGCAGAGACATGATGGGATGGGTCTATGTCTTCCTCTAGTCCTGGGATAAGAGCTAAGCAGTGACATCATTGCTGGGAGAATCACTGCTCCTTTTCAGTAGAGAACAGATGGTACAAAGATCCAGAGGCAGGAATGCAAGCCAGTGGTGGAGGGGTCGGAGGATGGAGTGCAATGCACAGCTAGAAGTGACACGCCAGCTCTCTGTCAGAACCTGATTGGATGAGGAATGTGGGGTTTTCTCTCATAGCCATTAGGAGTTTTGGACGGTTGAAGCGAGGAAGTATTTTAGTACCTTGTGGGGACTGGGGTCCCTTGTGAGGAACACCGGACAGAAACAGGAATGGAAACAGGCTCGGCCTTTTCTCCACAGCATCCGTGGTTCAGGGTGTTAACAGCCACATTTCTTGTGGACTCAGCTACTTTGCAGCTGGGGCGCCACTGAGGGTCTACTCGTCACCCCTTACTGTTTTGTTTACTGAGAGAGCCTTCCTGGTGCAATGTCCTCAGCTTGGCCCTGAGAAGACTTATGAAACCATCTGTGCATCTTGTATGGGCAAAGGGTAAAGTGGACCCAGGAGCAAGAACACAGGCTGTCATAAGTCCAGTGTGCTTCCTAGGACGTGGCCTGGTGCTGTGACTCACTCTGTGGGCTGTATTCCTACTGTCACCTAACTCTCCCAGGGCTCCTCTGGGCTTCCCTGGATATGTCCCATTCTGTGGATCCTTCCCTTCTTGAATCTCAGTTCCCACGAAAGGCTGTTTCGGGAAGTATCTGTCCTCTAGTCCACAGAATGAAGGGTGAATAGGTATGTAGCACACTCTCCCACTAACCCAACTCCCAGTCCCTGAACATCATGGACTCTTGGACTGCTGTTTTAGACCCACTTGTATCCCCTTCACACCACAAAGGCATCTGTGAGATGATCCCCAGGCATGGACAGAAGAGAAGGCAAGTTGGCTTGTCACAGCCCACCAAGAGCATCCCTGTGAGGTGACCTGAGAGCTTGGCCAGAGCATTACCGCCTGCCTGACCTGGGCACCTGGGCTTGAATTGGTGTCAGAAAGCACACAGTCCAGCTGGGGAGACTTGAAAAGGCACAGGGCCACCTGAACATCCATCTGGCCCAGGACCCACTGCCAAAGCCTGACAGACAAAGAGGCTGTGCCTTTAAGGTGTCCTCCAGCACGGTTAGGCAGCGTGGCCACGCTCGGCCCCCTGACAGGTACCATGCAGGCCCATTCGCCAGAACCATGCTGCCACACAGCATTGCTCAGTCCCACCAGCCATGGCCAATGTGTGCAGTCTATAAGAATGCCGCGCCTCTTCTTCAGTCTCCATCCTACAGGGCTGCTCAGCCTTCTGCTTCTCTGCCCCTCGCACCCCTTTTCTTTGCCTCCCTCCTGATCTTTTGGCCCTTGGCTTCTTTACTGTTTTCTTTTGTCCTCTGAGCAGCAGAGTGGCTTGGGCCAGAAGGCCACTAGGTGGTAGCAGTAGGTTCTAGGGCAAAGCTGTACAGTAGCTGTGCGCCTTCCCTACCTCTCCTCACCCTCTCCCCAAGCAATGGCTCATGGTTTGCTTCCCACCCTCCCTGCCAGCTTACACCAATAACCAGGCAGACATCGCCACCCAGGGCTGGTTCATCGGGCTCATGTGTGCCATTGCCCTTCTGGTGCTGATCCTTCTCATCGTCTGCTTCATCAAGAGGAGTCGTGGTGGCAAGTACCCAGGTGAGATGTGGGACAGTGGTCAGGCCCTCCGGGGAGTCACCAGGGCCCCGCCAGATCCAGGCTCCGATCCCTGCTCCTTTAGACTTAGAACTTCAGGCCTGTGCCATAGTTGGTCTTTCCTGGAAGCCTCCAGCAAGCGATTGTGTTAATTATATCTGCCCCAGAAGGATGGATGGTGCAGTCTAGATAGCTCCAGAGAGTCACAGAAGGAACTCTGACTCCTACTGAGATGGCTGGCCTTCCCTTGACCTGGCTCCTGTCAGCTCAGCAGAGGGGCTCTCTTCAGCCTGAGAGTGAGGGTGGTAGGGAAGTAAGGTGGCCGTCTTCAACATGGACAGCAGGGGGTGAGACAGAAGCAGCATAACCAAGAGAGACTCCGAATGGTGGCCACACCCTGCTGAGGCTTATCTTGGTGCCCCTTACCACAGACTCAGCAGCTCTGGGTAAAGCAGGCAGTCTCTAATAGCACCCTGACCCCTCCTTAAAGTCCCACAGATGCATGTCTCCCCTGTGCCTCAGGAGCCTTCAGTGTCAAGGACAAGGACTTCTCCTATTGCTGTGTCAGAAAATAATTGATTTTTTTTTCCCAAATGGGCAAAGTGAGCCATCTGTGACAGGGTAGGTGAGATGATAGGAGACAGGAGAACCTGAGAGCAACCATGCTGTTGAACTGAAGAACGAAACTGCTCTTGCCCTAGCGCCCCAGCACTGATAAATTCCTGAGATGCTCTTCCTCCTGGGGTGGGGATGGGCAAACTCAACATGAAGGGAGTGGGGGGGAGATTGATTTTATTCTCTCTCTCTCTCTCTCTCTCTCTCTCTCTCTCTCTCTCTCTCTCTCTCTCAAGATTTATTTATTTTATGCATGTGAGTACCCTGTTCCTCTCTTCAGACACACCAGAAGAAGGCATTGAATCCCATTACAGATGGTTGTGAGCCACCATGTGATTGCTGGGAATTGAACTCAAGACTTCTGGAAGAGCAGTCAGTGTTCTTAACTGCTGAGCCATCTCTCCAGACCCTTGGCCTCTGCCCAGTGAGGGGGGGTGTGAATTTAATTCCATTGGTGACCAGTGAATTCTTTCACTTTGTTTCACTATATGTAGATTGGTTTTTCTTCTGCAAGAGAGAAAGCCACAGTTGGATAGAAGCCCAGCCATGGGGATACTTAGTGAGTCAGAGAGACCTGAACCCCTGAGGAACCCAGCAGATAAAGTTAGAGCCTGCCTCTACCCTCCCAGAAAGTGCCCTAGCCTAGAAAGTTCTCCCAAGCCCACCCCCTTCCCTCTAGCTTTGGGGCAAGTAGCTCATACAGTCAGAAGACAGATGGGCAACCCAGAAACCAGGCTTCAGTCTTCCTGGAGCTCCTAATTCTATGGCCTATTCTTGCCTCTCAAATGGGTTGATTATCCCATTCCTGCACCAAAAAGTTCTGCATGTAAATCTCCGTGCTGGATGCTCAGAATGCAGGGGGAAAGATGTCTGTCTTCAACATTACTGCTAGCTCAGAAGGACCACAGCATAGCAGTACAGGCCTTGGTTATGTCATCATCCCAGAGGCCATATTGGGTGAGGGAGAATGCCAACAAGAGAGGCTCACAGGCGAGCACCTTCATCCCAGAGGCCTAGGAAGCAGCCTCCCTCCCAAGTGCTCTCTGATCAGAGCTTTGGAGAAACACTCCCCCCCCCCCCATCCTGAAAGAGAAAGCTAGCTTCTGTCACCAGTGAGAAAATATATAAAGATAATTCTAATGCAGGGCAAACATGAGAAGGGGCTGAGCAAGGAAGTATCTGCCTTTGGCAGAGGAGACGATTTCTCTAGTGTATATTGGGATAACGTCAAGGAGCAGTGGCAGGGAGCTGAGAGGTCTGTCAGCTGGGGTGTAAAGACTTTATGGGGTGTGAAAGAGGCAGAATCAGTTTAGCAAATGATTGAGCCTGGGGCATTAGTAGTGCTTTGTTAAAAAGAAGCTTGTCATTGACTGCCACTGAGCCCAAGATGGTGTCTGGGGGTCTGTAGTGTGTGTGGGTTTTGTATGTGGGTGCATGCACTTATACACAAAGGCTGAAAGAAGGGACTGACTGACCTATGCAAGCATTTCTCTGCCTTATTCCTTTGAGACAGGGTCTCTCATTGAGCCTGGAGCTAGGCTAGTTCTCATTCTCTCTCTCTCATACAGAGAGAGAGAGAGAGAGAGAGAGAGAGAGAGAGAGAGAGCTCCAGAGTTATAGGCACACACAACAACATGAGTGCAGTGGACTCCAACTCAAGACTCCCATGCTAGCCGGCACAACAAGCGATCTTAACCACTGAGCCATCTCTCCAGCCCCCAAGGCTTTCTTTGGGCTGTGTGTTTAGAAACACTGTAGCGAACAGAGGCACTCCTTTTAATCATCCTGCATGTCTTCCTTTCTCTTACCAACCAGTGCGAGAAAAGAAGGATGTCCCCTTGGGCCCTGAAGACCCCAAAGAAGAAGATGGCTCGTTTGACTACAGGTGAGTGAGTGATCTCCTTCCTCTCCTCCCCTGGTTACGGGCCTTGCTGCCCTGGAGCAGCTCCCTGGCAGCATCCACAGAACCTCCTGCCCACTGGACTGTTGCTTTTACCTCTGCGGCAGCCATTTGACTGAGTGTATGTTCCCAGAGAAACGGAGAGGCCCCTGAACCCTCTCCTGAACAGGACTTGCTATTTGAGTCTTTCCACTTTCTTCAGTCAAAATGAGCCCTGGGTCCCTTTTCTGTGACCTAAGCTTGACCATCAGGCCTCCTCCCAGCCAGGATCCCCTAAACCCCAAGATAATGAATGACCCCAGAAGGCTCACCACCCTGCGAGCTAGTGGCAGAGCTGAAGGAGCTGGGAATGGGCTGCCAGCTGGTGCTTCTGTCCTGTGCCCATGCTCCCTCTCAGACCTGATGCAAACTTTCAGTCAGGATTTTTCCAAGTTGCCACTGGTCCATCAGGATGGCTAGTATATTTCTGAGCTCAGGAATGGGTCAGAGAATCTCATCTAAGGTCATTTGAGATAGGAGGAAAAATACATCACAACCCTCCTTCCCCACCACAACCCTGCTAACTCTGGGCAAAGGTCATCCCATCATCCTCTGACCTCTCTTCCTTCTGAGCCTCTACCACCCATTCTTCAGGCTCTTCTGAGCCTGGCACACACCACCAGGCCAATGGGTAGAGACCTTCTGCCTGCCCAAAAGCCATCTGGCAGCTTATGGCTGCAGCTGTCCATCCAGCCTGACATCCCTGTTGAGACACTCCTCCTCCTTCCCTGGCTGTCCTGGGATCACCTGGCAGGGTCCAGCCTCCCAGTGGGCCCAGAGCTTCCTCTGGCCCTGAGTTAAAAGGCTATGGGCTTTTGTTCTCCATACCATTGGTACAGCCCAGTAAAGATGAGGACAGGACAAGCTTTCCCTGTCTGTACCTCTCTTACCTCCAGGCCAGCTCTGGCTCTGTGGACTCGTCCTATGGCCTGCATTGAATGAGTCCAGGAGTCCTATTAGGGAAAGGCTAAACTCAGGAAATCAGAAGAACTACGTTTCTAAGGAAATGTGCCTGGGAGCAGAGTGGGGTCTCCTACTCCTTCTTACCGGGTACCTTTCTCATGAGTCCCTGCCTCTTTCCCATGTCTGTCCTCCTAGACCTTGAGGGTCTCTGGCGGGCCAGACACCCAGACAGTTGGCTAAACCAGGTGCTCTTTCATTCCAGCCTCCTGAGGAAAGTCCTGTTCTTCTAGACTAGCAGTTCTCAATCTGTAGGCCTCAACCCTTTGCAGGGTAAAGGGGGTTGAACAACCCTTTCACGGGGGTCACCTGATACCATAGGGAAACACCAGCATTTACGTTACAATTCATAACAGTAGCAAAATTACAGTTATGGAGTAGCAATGAAATAATTTTATGGTTTATGATTGGGAGTCACCCCAATGTGAGGAACCGTGCTAAAGAACCACAGCATTGGAGGTTGAGAACCACTGTTCTAGGCCAAGGTCCCTTTCCCCTCAAGAGCCCCACATACCGAAGCCTCTGACTAGGCTGAGCTCTCCCTGGCCACACGTGCATTCAGCTAAAGTTCCTGCACCCAGTCCAGGAGTCCTCCTAGACGCCCCAGCATTGCTCATGCCCTGCAGTGTGGCATGGGGGAGGGGAGGGAGCTGGCAGTAAGAATCGGACTGTTTGCAGAGAGTTCCGCTTCCTACCCAAACTCAGCTCAGTCCTGGAGAGTCACTGGCTTTACTCTGCCACTGTCCTTCCTGTGGCCCTGCTGTCAGAACACACAGACAGACCGTGACAGTGGGTCACAGTCACTCAGCATATAGCAGGTATGGGCCAGTGGCTTTGTGACCTGCCTACAACCCATCCATCAAGAGGAGATGGAGCACCAGTGGCCTGTGACTGCAGGACAAGTCTCTGCTCTTGACAAGAGGTGAGAATCCCAAGGAGACAGCTTCTTCCACTGCTGTCTCAGCAATTGCTTGCCCGGGCAGAATATGCTAATGCTTTGGGCCTAGCAAGGAAAAGGGGTGCATGTTCACCCCACATGCCACTGCAGGGCCTGGACATCACATTAGGTAGTCTAAGGGGATTCATATAAGGGCTTCAGCTAAATGTACCCATAGGCAGAGAACTCAGCGTGTGAGGCTCTTGAGGGGAAAGGGGCCTTGTTCTAGAAGAATGGGCCTTGCCTAAGGAGATTTGAATGAAAGGGTGCCTGGTCTAGCCAACTGCCTGGCAGTCTGTCTCCCATCTGTTGATGCTCAGCTCCAGCTTCATCTAAGGCCCCTTCCTGGTAGCCCAAGGCTGCTGTTCAAACGCACTATTAAAATGGCAGTTTAGCCAGGAGGAACTGATGGCGAGGACCGTAGAGGGTGTAGTGTATCCATTCAGACTGCCTAAAACCACTGGTTCCTTCTGCAGGCCTCTAGACCGCCACTGCTGGCCCACTGCTGCTTCCTACCTGGGTGCCTGTGTCGCCTGTGAAATGTAACCAGCATCACCTGGTCTCTCTGTCCAGCAATTTTTCCAACCAGGAGGAAGTAGCGCCAGCTTGGTGGAGCAGACCCTCATATGCTAAGAGAGTCTAGCTGAGTGTGGGCTGGGCATTTGTTCTTGCAGGCCAATGCCACTGTATCTCCAAGGTTGCAAACTCTTGTTACCCAGGAGGGCCTTAAGGACAGGGTCTAGAAGGGGTTAATAGGAGCCTCCAAGCCTTGCTAGTGTCTTCTCACATGCTTCTCTGCGTGTTCCTCCCCCACACCCACCCCTCACCTTTTACTTGCTGGGCCTAGAGTATTTCCATTGCTCTGCCTGGGCAACTAATGCTGAGACAGAAGAGGAGAGACAGGGTTGGTTTCCTTAGGGTGCTTACTTCTTGCCAAGAACAGTGACTTGCCCCATACACAGGCCACAGAAGCTCCACCTTGCACTCCTCTGAGACAGACGGGTTATAGTCAGGTCACAGAGCAAAGGGTGAGACTCGCTGGAACCAGAACCCCTGAATCCTTGCCACATGTCTCACAAGCTGTGACACAGTCAGTTGGCCTGTCTCAGGTAAAGGACCTCAGACAGGGAGTTTAGAAGTGCAGTCTCTAGTCCTTGGCTTTCCCCACCATGCCATTTACCCTGGGGAAGATGCTTATCCTCTCTGTACCTCAGTTCCCCTGTTATGCGCCTGCTGGGCAAGGGAGGGTAAATACTGGATGGTCTCCAAGTCTCCAGTGCAATCCTTCTGCACCATGCACTTGGTAGGAAGCCAGCGGCCCTATCCCACCCCACCTGATTTGGGCTGTACTGGCCAGTCTGGGCCTGACTCTGTCTCTCTCTGGCCAGTGATGAGGACAACAAGCCCCTGCAGGGCAGCCAGACATCTCTGGATGGCACCATCAAGCAGCAGGAGAGTGACGACAGCCTAGTGGACTACGGCGAAGGTGGTGAGGGCCAGTTCAATGAAGATGGCTCCTTTATCGGCCAGTACACTGTCAAAAAGGACAAGGAGGAAACCGAAGGCAATGAGAGTTCAGAGGCCACGTCGCCAGTCAATGCCATCTATTCCCTGGCCTGACAGAGCGTCCCAGGCACAGCTCTACTTCGCAAGTAGGAGGGGAGAGGGGAGAGGAAGCAACTGCAGACCTACCACAAAGCCACAGCCACCTTCAGGGACAAGGGTACAACATGGGGGTCTGCCAAGCTGTGAGGACCGGTGACCACCCAGCTATCCACAACCTCCTCCTAGTGATGCCCCATTACCCTTGGGTGCCATCAGATGGGAAAGCTAGAGTTATGTTGGAGGGAGCCCTAGTCCCTTGTCCTGTCTCATGGCCACCCTGAGCGTCCCACCACAATGGCCACCCTTGATCTCAGCTCATGCTCATTCATTTCTACTGCTTACAATATTTTCATATTCTCTCTCTCTCTCTCTCTCTCTCTCTCTCTCTCTCTCTCTCTCTCTCTCTGCTTTGTGCATCTTCTCCTTCCAAGTCATTGTCTCCATTTTCTTTTACTTTTGAAAAAAAAAAAAAAAAAAAGTCCCTGGAAAAAGAATAAGTGGGCTCTCCCCAAGGGTATGAAAAGATGGGCGAAAAAAGGATTGATGCGTAACACAACATGCAGACAAGCTGTAGTATTCAAGCTGCCGCCAGGCCAGTGTGTTTCCGAAGGATGCCTTTCGCCATATGCCTCCCCCACCCCCACTCCCCACCCATCTGCCTCGGCCACGTCCATGCTGAGCTGGGCTTGGCTCTTTTCTGGAAAATGACAGTGTTTTTGGCAGGAAGAGGGTGAGCAGGACTCCTTGCCACGCCCTGCTTCAGTTAGGAGGGGGCCTTACCTCTTGCTCCTGGTTCTTACTCTGCCCCTGCCACCAGAGAGCCTGCCGATGAGCTGCTTGGAAGATGAGGAAGGAAAAGAGACCGATGAGGACTGTGGTGACCGGACCCCCAAGCGGAAGCAAGTCGGGGTGTGGTCCCTGGGTAACGGAACAAACCTCCAGAGAAGAGAATGGGCTGGATTTGGACCTCTTTTGTCTCTGGGGCAGTGAAACCCAGGGTGGAGGAGAGAGGACCACACCTGCTCACCTGGTCAGGGTCTATGCTGCTACCCTCTGGGAGCTGGAGCCCTGTGATTCAGGAGCATGGCTGGTGTATCTGGGGGTAACAGTGCTGCTCCCCCTCCCATCCTCTCCTTGCTCAATTGTGTCTGACATTGACTTGTGTTTGACGTGGTATATGAATGAGGATCTGCTGCCCCCAGACTGAACCTATCTGTCCTTTCATTAGGGTATGCATACATATCGGGGGACGTGAGGTGCACCGTACTAACAGTGCTGTGATGCCCCTCCCTGCCTGGAAGGACACAAAGCTCTTTGTATGCCTTACACAGCTCAGATTTAACCCTGCGGTTCCCAGATCCCTAGCCCTATTCTGCAAGTCTTGATGCCTCCAGTGATGTGTGTCTCAGGACCAGGGCAGCCTATGCAAGTGTCCCCTTGGGACCAGAAGCAGCCACTCCACACACGCCCTTACTACCCCTCTCCACCCTAAAGGAGACACTCGCAGGCCTGCAGTCCTCAGCCTGAAGGTGCTGCCTTCACTCCCCCACCTAACCCACTTTTGAAACCAAAGGTACCTTGCCTCAGCGACACAAAGAGATGGGAGATCTTGAGCCAGAGTGTCACCCTGTAGCGCTGTCTGCAGCCTGAGGCAGTTGTGGGAGGGTAAGGTTGACCACTGTGAGTGGATTGCCGGCTATCGGCTATCGGCAGGGCCTCCAACTTGAGGTACTAGTTAGAGGCCTGGGCGGGACCAGGGCTGTGCATTCCAGAGACTTTCAAGAGCATCATTTGCCATATGTTTAAGCCGCAGAGGTATTAACAATGCTTGTACACTTGGTAAGCATTTGGGTGAACGTCAAGCCCGTAGGCACACACTCTTTGCAGGTAAGAAACCATATCCCAGAGATGAGCTGATAAAGTTTGAACCTGAGAGTGTGTCATGGTCCTTTGGACCATCCCATGGCCAGTACTGCTGCCTGGAGGCCTGAGGGACAACTCTCACAGTGAAAGGGGACAGGGTAAACAGGAAGACTAGGGGTGGGGGTGTGCTCAGGGTCCCCTTCCCTGGCTCTAGTCTAGCACTTCTGGGATGCAGCTGGGCATTGCTGCAGTATATATAGGTCACCATTCCTGAAGGGAAGATTAGGGGGATTTAGCTAAAGTAAAGGGTCATCCTTTCCAGAAAACTTTGGACCCCGGCAAAGTGGTCGGTTTCTCAGGCATCGTTTACACAGCACCATCCAACCAGTAAACCCATGGCACCAACAGCAGGCAGGGAGTGGGGGAGAGACTCTCAGCTGTCAATGTAGCTATCCCCCTGCCACAGACAGCCTGGAGAGGGCTGCTTTGCTCTTAAGAGTCTGGGAGAGAGGTGAATCCTTAGACTGTCTTTGTGCCTCATTCCAGAGTTCTGTCTTGCTCAGTACTGTCTTCCTCTGCATAGGAAGAAAAGTCCACCAGTCCCTCCCTGAGGCTGTTGTGTTGTGGGTGCCACCAGTGATCACAGCTCTCCTGGCAGGAACAGATTGGGGGCTGGAGAACCATAGAAATGGCAGGTGCCCAGACAGAGCAGGCTCAGCAGTGTGAGGTTTCAAGGAGGCAGTTTTTTTCCAGGAAGAGGAGAGGCCACTTTTCACAGAGCCTGCCAGAGTCTACCCCCAACTCAGCAAGAGAACAGTATTGCCACCCCTGCACCTGGATCTTACATGGCCACCCCAAAGTGATGCCTAGTCTAGCTAGTGTTTCATCTGTCAGGTGGGAGCAGGGGGATGGGATGGGTCATCGTGCAGTGATTCTGAGTGCTTATCAAATGATCTTTGCGCTTCTAGTCTGGGCCAAAGCTTAGCCATGAATAGCATGTGAACGCGTGAGGTCAGATGTGGTCCCTAACCACCCAGGGCTGATGTTACTGGAAATGAATATGTGAGTTCCTGGCACCATGACCATTCAGAAGCATTGTGTCCTGGTTTGCCTATACTGCTGATTGCTTCAAGCCAGAAGGGAGAGGCTTCCGAGGGAGAACTTGCTCCATTGGGCCAGCAAATCTGGGCAGGACATGACAGTCAAGATGAGCGGGTTCAGCAGCCAGTGCTGTGCTTCTTTAGGGTGTCTGTCTCCCCCATTTAGCCACCTCTTTGATACTCCTGTTTGGAGGATAGGTGTACCAGTCAGGATCAGCTGTCCCCCATCCTGCCTGGGATATGCTAAACAGGACACATCAGTCTCTACTTGCGAGTACATAACTGAGTTAACACTAGAGGGAAAGCCAGGCTGGCTCCTGCCCTTGCCTATTTCCTCCTTCTCAGAGGTCAGTGTAGGAGGAACCACCCCTTCCAACAAGATCTGGAATGATTCCTGGGCCAAGAGTCAGCCAGTGACTCAGCTCACCTCACAAGGGGAATAAGGGCATGTTCCTGGTTTCCCTAAACACAGTCAGCATTGAGAAGGGAGTAGAAACATCCATGGGTATTTGTGGGTATATCCTCCCCACCCACCATACACCTGTGCATCCACACACACAAGCAGACCCTATTTCAGAGCAGTGCTCCCTATAGGGAGCACCCTAGATCATTACATCATCTTACAGCATGAGCATCCATGTCTTGTTCACGTGAGATGAACTGCTAAGGCCTGGGGTGTGGTGGGGGGGAACTTGGGGAGGGAGCCGCTTCGGATTGGGCCTTATTTTTGGTTCCTGTGGATAGAAAGTAGAGAAGAAATCTGAAGGAGAGATAAACAGGCCTCTGAGTCTCCTGGCCCCTCCTGGAAGCCCCCAGCCAAGCTCGGCTGTCCTAGAGCCTGTTGATGGGGAAGCAAGGTTTTTTTTTTTTTTTTTTTTTTTTTTTGCTATTTATGAGGCTATTTTCATTGTTGCTCTGAAAAGATGACAGTTCTTGCTCCCTCCGTGGTCTAGGACTGAGGCCCAGACTCACTTCTCAGTGGAAGGAGAGCAGGTTGCTAGAAAGCCACCCCAGAGCCCATTCCTCATCACTTTGTCACTTGAGAGTGGGGTATCTTCCAACCAAGGCCAGCAGCCTTTGCCCAATGCAGTCCTATAGCCAGGAATAGGCCCAACCAGCTGGGCCACGGTGTTCTCTTTCTAGTGAAGCAAAAGTCCTTACATGAATTTCACATGGTAGCCTAGGAATCCCATGTAGGCAGTCCCCACTCCAAAACAAGAAGTCTCAAGCCAGTGACAGAGAATGTGGAGTGTCAGAGGCTTCAGTGCCCTGGGAAACACTGGCAGCTTGGGCAGAGTGTCCCTTCAACTCACCTCGGTGGCTAAGCGCCTGAAACCAGACCCATGACTGTCCCCACCCAACACAACCTCAGCCCAGAAAGTGTTTTTGCTTTGCTTCCTATTCTCAGAAGGGGACTCTCAGGATGCATTCGGGAGAGGACAGAGAAGGACATGTGCCCAGAGAAGCTGCAAGCCCCCCCTGAGCTATCTCCAGCCATGGTGGAAACCAATGTTGCTCTTATCAGCACATTAGTATTAAAAGGCTGCTGCCTGAGAAGGGAGATGGAGATGAAACAGACACAAGGCATCTAGCTCAGGACGGAATCGGATTCCTCATGTGAAGGAACCTCAGAGCTGATCTGTTTAAAATAACTCATTGTGCAGACAGGGAAATGACAGTGCGGGGAGGAAATCTGGCCAGTGAGGGTTCATTTAGGACTTGAACTTGGGCCTTTTGGGCCTTCTGACTCCGCGTCCAGTGTTCTTTCTCCTCACCACAGCTGCCTCAGCAGGTGTTGCCTGAGATCTGTCCTGCTTGTCACCCTGTCACCTCTCTCTACCATTACACTGTTCCCAGAAACTCCCAGCAAACAACAAAGAGGCTTTTCCTGAATCTGAGATCAGCCAGTCTGAGATAGCCTGTGGTTAACTCAGCCAGGGAGTTCCAGGCTGCCCAAGGCCGGAAGGTAGAGTGGATGAGTCCATAGGTTTTCGTTACTGTGAAAACCCGTACAGGGCCCCCCCGGATGGTGTCTCTTGATTCATCACACACCTGGCCTTCAGCATACTGCATTCTTCAGAAGGGAGGGTAAGGAGGGGCATCTCTGCCCATCCTGCCTTTGACCGCCAAGTCTGCAGGTGTTGGGGGGTAGCAAGGCCCAGGCAAGCCTCCTACCCCGGGGATCTGCCGAGCTGGAGTTTAGCAGATGTAAAAGACTTCTATGAAGCAATAAACACAAAAGTCTGGGAGAAGATACCCAGAGTTTTGTGCAATCCTGTTTCTTTTTCAAAGCTGTAGCAGATCAGATGACCCTGACCTGCTTGCTCTTCTACCGAATGTGATGTCCTCAGTCAGTGTTTGCCCTCTACCCGGCTTCCCAGCTCTTTGCCAACTTCTTCTGAGCTGAGTTATCAGTCGCCTGTGACACACCCATTCTCTGTCCTGGTCCTGCCCTCAACCATGGTAGATCCTGGAGGACCTCGTACCCCTCCCCTACCCCACATATGCACCTCCCCTTTCTGACTTGGTGTCTCCATGCTGCCCGAATTCCTAAGCACATGAGTTGGTGTAATCTTTTTTTCTATTGGTTACCTTTAACCCTCCATGGCAGGTTCACTTTAATCCTCACACCGTGTCCTTCCCTTCTTGTGAGTTATTTGTCATTAACCGACGTTGTCAGTGACAGACATGTGTCTGAGGGTGTCGTGCACGACCTTCAGCAGGGACTTCTGGGCCATGGAGGACCGTCTAATACATGGACTTATAAACTGACTGCATGAGCAATGAAAAGGCCAAATTATTCTGATTTTTTTTTTGAATCACTGTAAAAAAAAACTGATTTCTTTTGTATAGAGAACACTAAACATATAATAAAAGTTGTTCAAAATGGACCTTGGCCATGATTTGTTTCTTTTCTTTGACTGGTAGGCAAGAGGGATGTCAAAATGTCAGTGACTGAAGTGACTCTCAGGGTTAGGCATAGTGACCCATGTAAATAATCCCAACACTCAGGAGGCTGAAACAAGAGGCTCAAGGATTTGAGCTATCTAGTTCGTTCAAGGCCATCCGGGGCCGTATAACAAGAGCTTCCTTCAACCAACCAAAAAGAAGTGGAACGGAAGGATTTGCACGGGCACCGGGCAGCGTTCTCTGGTGTAGAATCCCGCCATCGAGCCCCCCCCCCCCCCCCCCCCCCCCCCCCCCCCCCCCGTCTAGAAGCTGCTCTTTTTTTGGCAACTTGATTTGCACAACTTTGTTTGTGTTCTAAACCCAGAGTGGCTGGGATAAAGATGGAGACGCCTTGTGGTTCAGTGTAGGCATTCGCACAGACCACCTAAGGAGCAGCACGATGGCGAGGCTAGCGATGGCAGCACCTGTCTCCTATCACTGTGCTTCCCGCCACCGCCATATCCCCTCCTTGTGCTTCCCGCCACCGCCATATCCCCTCCTTGTCCTCAGCCAGGTGCAAGGCAGGAGGCTCTGCAGAAAGAGAATCAGGGTGCATAGGTAGACATGGAGAATGAAGGCAAAAGGATCCCCGGGAAACGTACACCCAACTCTCTTGAGCAAAGAACCAGCAAGTGACCCCCAAACCTGTGGCTTACCCTCCTCCTGAGAGGCCCACAGTGGGCCACTGACTTGAGTGCTCACTGTTTCACAAAACCACGACCTTTATTTGCAGGTGTGCCTCCTCTTGAACTGTTAGGTAACTCACTGGCACGTCACGCGTTTTCTCTGAACCTTCTTACCACTCCCAAATTAACAAATTATCTTTGAAATTGGTTCCGTATGTCCATTCACTACTGTCTCACCTTTGGTTCAAGTTGAGAGAGTCCTGAGAAAAAGGGTTCACAGAACAAATCATGGCCCACAGCTCTGTCCATGACCTACCTCCCCACCCAACCCCACCTCTGGCCTTGTACATTGGATTCTAGGCCACTCTAGATGATTTTCTCATTATACCTTCTATATAGAAGTCCTTCCAAACTACTTGAAGGCAGCTGTAGCCATTGTTCTAGGTTACCTGTCTATACACATGTCTATAACCATATATACATACATATACATATACATATACATATATATATATATATATATATACATACATGTACATATACATATATTCATACATATATATTATACAGGGTGTCACTATGCTGTTCTGCAACTCTTGGGCTCAAGCGGTTCTATCTCGGATTCCAGAATAGCTGGGACTACCTTATGTACTAATTTATCCAGCTTTACATATCTTCAGCCATCAGCTCAAGTGACGCCATCTTGAGTAGTCTTCCCCAACAGCTCTGTGTTCAGGGGTTCAGATCCCCTCACTGTACCCCCTTAGCATTTATTTCATGCACCATGGGGTTGGACATGTGACCTTGTCTATTTCTTTGCCTAAACTGTGAATGTCCTGAGTCTAACACACATTTTCCCTCATCTCTGCTTCCAGAGACCAATGCCTGGCATTGGACTAAATGATTGAGTTGATCCAGCGAGTGAGACCGCCATTCCTTTTGAAAGACATAGCTGGGTAAATCCAAGTGTTTGTTTTCTTCTCTGCTGGTACCAGATAGGTGAATATTGAATGAGCGACATTTCAGGCCAGACCTCAGGGTGATGGGGTCCATTGGTCAGTGTGCAGAGCCATCCAAGGAGACACAAGCAGAGAAACAAGAGAGCATCTTATCTGAGGCAAGCCAACCTCCATTCAACAGAGGCCAGACAAAGCGTCTGCCTCTCTTAAGAACCCTGGGGACCCCTGAATATGTCATCCTTCATCCCTGTCTCCTGAAGGCTGTGCCTCCCAGCCCATTAGAAATGCTAATCTCCAGCTTGGAGTTGGTTTAACAGACCCAGTAGGGAGGAGACAAGCTATCTTGTCTCCTGTTTATTAAGAGCAGAGCCTGTACAAGCTATTTCCCAGCTGCCCCCAATACTGCAATCAGGGAATTCATTCTATCCCCACTACTCAGCAGTGTATTACATGCAAAACTGCAGGCATGGGCCACTGCAGGCCCCCCTCCCCCATACTTACAACTTAACGCATCAGGGCCCATTTGTTTGATGTCAGTTCCTGCTGGAATAAGGACCAGGCAGTGGGCCTCATAGCAATTTGGAGCCACAGCTGCGGCCCAACAGCCCAGCCCCAGCCCTCATACCCATCCCCACACCATAATTTGCTACTGATTTGTCTACACCCCAGCACAGACCAGTGTGGCATGGTTGACCCAGACTTGGTACACATGGACCTTGATCCCTGGCTTGAGCTTGTTGGGAATTCACCACAATGAACCCAAGAAGGCATCCTGCCTGCAGAGAGCCAGCAGCAGCCAGAACATGGGGTGATTTCACTCTCAGACAAAGATTCCCAGTGTGGGTTTAAAAGCTCCTAGAGTCGACTGGGAGCTGACAAATGGCAAGTGGGGGGCAAGGGAGATGGGTGATGGAGTCCTGTTTAATAGAAGGAGTTTGGAGACTACTAGGCAGTCTGGGGGTATCATTGGAGTAGTTGAGATAGGCAGGGGGGAGATCAGAGCAATGCTGTCTACCCATGTGTGGTTCCCAGCCCAGGTATACTAGACTCTCTTGGGAAGTGAGCGGTATTAGAAACTGCCTGGTCTACTGTATTGGGAGCTCTGGTGCTTGCTATGAGAACCTTCCCAGTGCAGGTAATCCTGGCTGCCACTTGAGGGAGAGGGAAGAGGGAAAAGCCACCACCTCTTGCGCCCTCCACACAGACAGTCATCCAACTTCCATCACAAATTTGCCCTGAATGAATAGAAATTTTTAGCAAATTCAATGAGTTCTACATCCAGATAGAAAAGTGGATTGAGAACGGGGAGTCTGAATTGGAGCCCTCAAGAGTGACCAAAAGATGTGGGTGCAGCTTTGACTTTCTCAAGCCTTGCAACTTGCAGAGAATTGAGCCATTTTTAATACTGATGGAGTAAAGGCAAGAGGGTACCAGATGGCCATTGGGGGACAATACAGTCACATTAAAAGAAGGGAATGCTGACAGCTACCACTGTGATGTCGGCTTTATGTGAACCGTTCCTGTTCTTTTGTATTCTTGTAGGGCTGGGGATCAAAATTGGGGCCCTCCACACGGTAAGCAAACACTCTACCACTACACTGGTATCACCAACCCTGACAGGTCCGTCCCTTTTAACCTTCCCACCGCCATTTGAGGCAGGCAGCTATACCCTGTTACATGTGAGAAAACTAACTCCAAACAGCAAGATATTGTACCCAAGGTAAAGAAAGGACAATGCCGGAAGTAGGTGCCAGGCCAGCCCACTCACGTACCCTGCTCCCACTGCTACACTTGGGGCGTGAATGAACATCTCACGAAGAATCAGCCGTGAAGCCTACAGTTCAAGGGCACTGTGCCAGGGCAGCAGCCTCTGAAAACCTCTCAATCTGTTCTGGCAGCAATCCACCCTTCTCCTTCACCCTGCAGTGGCAGGCGTGCCTACGAGAAGGCCTGGGCAATAACCAATGAGGGCAGTGAAAGTGGTAAGTTTCTGTCCTCTAAGCCTATCATGAACTGGAGTCAGAGCTGCAATCCTGCAGATAGATCAGGCTCTAGCTGTGTGACCTCAGACAAGTTACTCAACCTCTCTTTGACTGAATCTTCTTATGCACAAGACAGGGACAGCCACTGTAACTACAGCATGGGCTGATGTGCAGATCAGTTCCGTTAAGACGGGACTTCAAGAACAGTGTGTAATTTCACTTTTCCTCTCTCCTGCCTGCAAAAAATGTCCCTCCCAGTCCTAACTCTTCGTCCAGAAGCTCTCCCCACTATCTTTTAGCAACTCCACCGTTCACAACCTCAGCACCACCTATCCAAGGAGCTTTCTCCTATCTTGCTCCCTGCTGCCCTTAGCTCTCATCACAAGCTCCATGACACCACAGCAGCTCACTTCTTCCACACCCAGCTAGGCTGCAAGCCCCTGGAGAGCAGAGCCCACTCCTCACTAGCTACATTAGACGAGTCATATCCTCATGTTGACTAAACGTGGAGACCAGTGGTCCCCAATGCAACCAGGTGCCATTGGTGTTTAAGCTGTTGGCATAAAACTGCATGAACTGCCTTTGTGGTTTAGTCCGTGTGGTTTGGGGAAGTGGAGTGTGAGGAACGATTTGGGCGACACCTGCCTTTCTAAAATTCAGACACGCCAGTGGGATGGAAGCTGCAATGACATTGTGAGCTGGAGGCTTGTCCTGCAGCCCCGTTAATTAACTTTCCTGATGTCCCCATGCATCTCGTCTCTCTTCCAGGCCTAGGAACTAGAAACCCACCCTCATTTATCTAAAAGCACTATTCATCTTTCATCCCTCCTTCCCACTCCTTCCAGTACTGGTCTGGCTGTGTATGTAGAACCCATATGACCAAAGGGAAAATGGCTAGATGTCCAGACGGCCTGGGCTTGTCCCAGGTGACTGGTCACAGGACCCAGCTGGCATTCTTTCCACAAAGTTTGACAACATTGCCTTTGATGGAATTAGAAGGAGTTGCTCCCTGAGTCATTTTACACTATGACTTGGAACTTAACTCTCTACCTGGGAGCAACTTACAGACTGTGGGTATGAGACTGAGGGTTCCTTCCATCTAATACCTTCCATTGCCAATTCAATCAGCCACGCCTACAGAGTAGATCAAGCCCAGCCTGAGCTACCTAGCCAATGGCAGCTTTAAACAACCAGAAGAGCTGGAAGCTAACCACTGCCAATCTACCAGGTTCGAACATGACATTCATGAACAACAAAACCAAAGTCTTCTGAGCCACAGCCTCCGGTTCTCTCCCTAGTTGCTGGTAAGGCCATGCTTGGCACAGCCAGGTAGTCAAAGCTCACTAGACTAAATCAGCACAGGGCCTCAGAGCAATGGATTGTGGGCAGCTCTTTTACCTTCTCTCCCCATCCATACCCAGTCCCTTCCACTTCCTGCTCTACCTCAGACCCTTTCTAAAGCCATCAGATGACTCTTGAGGGCCCATCAGTGGCTTTTAACTGAACCCCCAGCTTTCATCCTATTAGTGAGCCGGGAGTAATTATGACTTCATTAGCCAAATAGGTTCTTGGTTCAGAGACTCTCTCCACAAAACCAACACACACATTGGGCTTCCTCGCTTCAAAGTCTGTCCCCTAAGACCTCCAGCTAACAATGCAGGCTGCCTGGGGGAATCTAGCAGGAAAGGGGGAAAGTGGCCAGGATGCTGGCCAATGAGAAAGAGGCCCCCTGCCCTCCTCCGTGGTGGCGCATCTGTCAGCTACCCCTGGAGAGGCTTGACAGAGAGGAATGGCACTCAGCAAATGAGGGGCGTGATCCCTTGCATCTGTCTGCTGCTCCTTGCCCTCTGGCCTGGTTCACCTTCCCAGTCGTGGACATAAGCAATAGCCAGTTCATTTCCCAGATGGACAGGCTGTCTTCTTGGGGGGGGGGGGGGGGGGGGGGGGGGGGGGGGGGGGGGGGGGGGGGGGGGGGGGGGGGGGGGGGGGGGGGGGGGGGGGGGGGGGGGGGGGGGGGGGGGGGGGGGGGGGGGGGGGGGGGGGGGGGGGGGGGGGGGGGGGGGGGGGGGGGGGGGGGGGGGGGGGGGGGGGGGGGGGGGGGGGGGGGGGGGGGGGGGGGGGGGGGGGGGGGGGGGGGGGGGGGGGGGGGGGGGGGGGGGGGGGGGGGGGGGGGGGGGGGGGGGGGGGGGGGGGGGGGGGGGGGGGGGGGGGGGGGGGGGGGGGGGGGGGGGGGGGGGGGGGGGGGGGGGGGGGGGGGGGGGGGGGGGGGGGGGGGGGGGGGGGGGGGGGGGGTGGGGGGGGGGGGGGGGGGGGGGGGGGGGGGGGGGGGGGGGGGGGGGGGGGGGGGGGGGGGGGGGGGGGGGGGGGGGGGGGGGGGGGGGGGGGGGGGGGGGGGGGGGGGGGGGGGGGGGGGGGGGGGGGGGGGGGGGGGGGGGGGGGGGGGGGGGGGGGGGGGGGGGGGGGGGGGGTGGGGGGGGGGGGGGGGGGGGGGGGGGGGGGGGGGGGGGGGGGGGGGGGGGGGGGGGGGGGGGGGGGGGGGGGGGGGGGGGGGGGGGGGGGGGGGGGGGGGGGGGGGGGGGGGGGGGGGGGGGGGGGGGGGGGGGGGGGGGGGGGGGGGGGGGGGGGGGGGGGGGGGGGGGGGGGGGGGGGGGGGGGGGGGGGGGGGGGGGGGGGTGGGGGGGGGGGGGGGGGGGGGGGGGGGGGGGGGGGGGGGGGGGGGGGGGGGGGGGGGGGGGGGGGGGGGGGGGGGGGGGGGGGGGGGGGGGGGGGGGGGGGGGGGGGGGGGGGGGGGGGGGGGGGGGGGGGGGGGGGGGGGGGGGGGGGGGGGGGGGGGGGGGGGGGGGGGGGGGGGGGGGGGGGGGGGGGGGGGGGGGGGGGGGGGGGGGGGGGGGGGGGGGGGGGGGGGGGGGGGGGGGGGGGGGGGGGGGGGGGGGGGGGGGGGGGGGGGGGGGGGGGGGGGGGGGGGGGGGGGGGGGGGGGGGGGGGGGGGGGGGGGGGGGGGGGGGGGGGGGGGGGGGGGGGGGGGGGGGGGGGGGGGGGGGGGGGTGGGGGGGGGGGGGGGGGGGGGGGGGGGGGGGGGGGGGGGGGGGGGGGGGGGGGGGGGGGGGGGGGGGGGGGGGGGGGGGGGGGGGGGGGGGGGGGGGGGGGGGGGGGGGGGGGGGGGGGGGGGGGGGGGGGGGGGGGGGGGGGGGTGGGGGGGGGGGGGGGGGGGGGGGGGGGGGGGGGGGGGGGGGGGGGGGGGGTGGGGGGGGGGGGGGGGGGGGGGGGGGGGGGGGGGGGGGGGGGGGGGGGGGGGGGGGGGGGGGGGGGGGGGGGGGGGGGGGGGGGGGGGGGGGGGGGGGGGGGGGGGGGGGGGGGGGGGGGGGGGGGGGGGGGGGGGGGGGGGGGGGGGGGGGGGGGGGGGGGGGGGGGGGGGGGGGGGGGGGGGGGGGGGGGGGGGGGGGGGGGGGGGGGGGGGGGGGGGGGGGGGGGGGGGGGGGGGGGGGGGGGGGGGGGGGGGGGGGGGGGGGGGGGGGGGGGGGGGGGGGGGGGGGGGGGGGGGGGGGGGGGGGGGGGGGGGGGGGGGGGGGGGGGGGGGGGGGGGGGGGGGGGGGGGGGGGGGGGGGGGGGGGGGGGGGGGGGGGGGGGGGGGGGGGGGGGGGGGGGGGGGGGGGGGGGGGGGGGGGGGGGGGGGGGGGGGGGGGGGGGGGGGGGGGGGGGGGGGGGGGGGGGGGGGGGGGGGGGGTGGGGGGGGGGGGGGGGGGGGGGGGGGGGGGGGGGGGGGGGGGGGGGGGGGGGGGGGGGGGGGGGGGGGGGGGGGGGGGGGGGGGGGGGGGGGGGGGGGGGGGGGGGGGGGGGGGGGGGGGGGGGGGGGGGGGGGGGGGGGGGGGGGGGGGGGGGTGGGGGGGGGGGGGGGGGGGGGGGGGGGGGGGGGGGGGGGGGGGGGGGGGGGGGGGGGGGGGGGGGGGGGGGGGGGGGGGGGGGGGGGGGGGGGGGGGGGGGGGGGGGGGGGGGGGGGGGGGGGGGGTGGGGGGGGGGGGGGGGGGGGGGGGGGGGGGGGGGGGGGGGGGGGGGGGGGGGGGGGGGGGGGGGGGGGGGGGGGGGGGGGGGGGGGGGGGGGGGGGGGGGGGGGGGGGGGGGGGGGGGGGGGGGGGGGGGGGGGGGGGGGGGGGGGGGGGGGGGGGGGGGGGGGGGGGGGGGGGGGGGGGGGGGGGGGGGGGGGGGGGGGGGGGGGGGGGGGGGGGGGGGGGGGGGGGGGGGGGGGGGGGGGGGGGGGGGGGGGGGGGGGGGGGGGGGGGGGGGGGGGGGGGGGGGGGGGGGGGGGGGGGGGGGGGGGGGGGGGGGGGGGGGGGGGGGGGGGGGGGGGGGGGGGGGGGGGGGGGGGGGGGGGGGGGGGGGGGGGGGGGGGGGGGGGGGGGGGGGGGGGGGGGGGGGGGGTGGGGGGGGGGGGGGGGGGGGGGGGGGGGGGGGGGGGGGGGGGGGGGGGGGGGGGGGGGGGGGGGGGGGGGGGGGGGGGGGGGGGGGGGGGGGGGGGGGGGGGGGGGGGGGGGGGGGGGGGGGGGGGGGGGGGGGGGGGGGGGGGGGTGGGGGGGGGGGGGGGGGGGGGGGGGGGGGGGGGGGGGGGGGGGGGGGGGGGGGGGGGGGGGGTGGGGGGGGGGGGGGGGGGGGGGGGGGGGGGGGGGGGGGGGGGGGGGGGGGGGGGGGGGGGGGGGGGGGGGGGGGGGGGGGGTGGGGGGGGGGGGGGGGGGGGGGGGGGGGGGGGGGGGGGGGGGGGGGGGGGGGGGGGGGGGGGGGGGGGGGGGGGGGGGGGGGGGGGGGGGGGGGGGGGGGGGGGGGGGGGGGGGGGGGGGGGGGGGGGGGGGGGGGGGGGGGGGGGGGGGGGGGGGGGGGGGGGGGGGGGGGGGGGGGGGGGGGGGGGGGGGGGGGGGGGGGGGGGGGGGGGGGGGGGGGGGGGGGGGGGGGGGGGGGGGGGGGGGGGGGGGGGGGGGGGGGGGTGGGGGGGGGGGGGGGGGGGGGGGGGGGGGGGGGGGGGGGGGGGGGGGGGGGGGTGGGGGGGGGGGGGGGGGGGGGGGGGGGGGGGGGGGGGGGGGGGGGGGGGGGGGGGGGGGGGGGGGGGGGGGGGGGGGGGGGGGGGGGGGGGGGGGGGGGGGGGGGGGGGGGGGGGGGGGGGGGTGGGGGGGGGGGGGGGGGGGGGGGGGGGGGGGGGGGGGGGGGGGGGGGGGGGGGGGGGGGGGGGGGGGGGGGGGGGGGGGGGGGGGGGGGGGGGGGGGGGGGGGGGGGGGGGGGGGGGGGGGGGGGGGGGGGGGGGGGGGGGGGGGGGGGGGGGGGGGGGGGGGGGGGGGGGGGGGGGGGGGGGGGGGGGGGGGGGGGGGGGGGGGGGGGGGGGGGGGGGGGGGGGGGGGGGGGGGGGGGGGGGGGGGGGGGGGGGGGGTGGGGGGGGGGGGGGGGGGGGGGGGGGGGGGGGGTGGGGGGGGGGGGGGGGGGGGGGGGGGGGGGGGGGGGGGGGGGGGGGGGGGGGGGGGGGTGGGGGGGGGGGGGGGGGGGGGGGGGGGGGGGGGGGGGGGGGGGGGGGGGGGGGGGGGGGGGGGGGGGGGGGGGGGGGGGGGGGGGGGGGGGGGGGGGGGGGGGGGTGGGGGGGGGGGGGGGGGGGGGGGGGGGGGGGGGGGGGGGGGGGGGGGGGGGGGGGGGGGGGGGGGGGGGGGGGGGGGGGGGGGGGGGGGGGGGGGGGGGGGGGGGGTGGGGGGGGGGGGGGGGGGGGGGGGGGGGGGGGGGGGGGGGGGGGGGGGGGGGGGGGGGGGGGGGGGGGGGGGGGGGGGGGGGGGGGGGGGGGGGGGGGGGGGGGGGGGGGGGGGGGGGGGGGGGGGGGGTGGGGGGGGGGGGGGGGGGGGGGGGGGGGGGGGGGGGGGGGGGGGGGGGTGGGGGGGGGGGGGGGGGGGGGGGGGGGGGGGGGGGGGGGGGGGGGGGGGGGGGGGGGGTGGGGGGGGGGGGGGGGGGGGGGGGGGGGGGGGGGGGGGGGGGGGGGGGTGGGGGGGGGGGGGGGGGGGGGGGGGGGGGGGGGGGGGGGGGGGGGGGGGGGGGGGGGGGGGGGGGGGGGGGGGGGGGGGGGGGGGGGGGGTGGGGGGGGGGGGGGGGGGGGGGGGGGGGGGGGGGGGGGGGGGGGGGGGGGGGGGGGGGGGGGGGGGGGGGGGGGGGGGGGGGGGGGGGGGGGGGGGGGGGGGGGGGGGGGTGGGGGGGGGGGGGGGGGGGGGGGGGGGGGGGGGGGGGGGGGGGGGGGGGGGGGGGGGGGGGTGGGGGGGGGGGGGGGGGGGGGGGGGGGGGGGGGGGGGGGGGGGGGGGGGGGTGGGGGGGGGGGGGGGGGGGGGGGGGGGGGGGGGGGGGGGGGGGGGGGGGGGGGGGGGGGGGGGGGGGGGGGGGGGGGGTGGGGGGGGGGGGGGGGGGGGGGGGGGGGGGGGGGGGGGGGGGGGGGGGGGGGGGGGGGGGGGGGGGGGGGGGGGGGGGGGGGGGGTGGGGGGGGGGGGGGGGGGGGGGGGGGGGGGGGGGGGGGGGGGGGGGGGGGGGGGGGGGGGGGGGGGGGGGGGGGGGGGGGGGGGGGGGTGGGGGGGGGGGGGGGGGGGGGGGGGGGGGGGGGGGGGGGGGGGGGGGGGGGGGTGGGGGGGGGGGGGGGGGGGGGGGGGGGGGGGGGGGGGGGGGGGGGGGGGGGGGGGGGGGGGGGGGGGGGGTGGGGGGGGGGGGGGGGGGGGGGGGGGGGGGGGGGGGGGGGTGGGGGGGGGGGGGGGGGGGGGGGGGGGGGGGGGGGGGGGGGGGGGGGGGGGGGGGGGGGGGGGGGGGGGGGGGGGGGGGGGGGGGGGGGGGGGGGGGGGGGGGGGGGGGGGGGGGGGGGGGGGGGGGGGGGGGGGGGGGGGGGGGGTGGGGGGGGGGGGGGGGGGGGGGGGGGGGGGGGGGGGGGGGGGGGGGGGGGGGGGGGGGGGGGGGGGGGGGGGGGGGGGGGGGGGGGGGGGGGGGGGGGGGGGGGGGGGGGGGGGGGGGGGGGGGGGGGGGGGGGGGGGGGGGGGGGGGTGGGGGGGGGGGGGGGGGGGGGGGGGGGGGGGGGGGGGGGGGGGGGGGGGGGGGGGGGGGGGGGGTGGGGGGGGGGGGGGGGGGGGGGGGGGGGGGGTGGGGGGGGGGGGGGGGGGGGGGGGGGGGGGGGGGGGGGGGGGGGGGGGGGGGGGGGGGGGGGGGGGGGGGGGGGGGGGGGGGGGGGGGGGGTGGGGGGGGGGGGGGGGGGGGGGGGGGGGGGGGGGGGGGGGGGGGGGGGGGGGGGGGGGGGGGGGGGGGGGGGGGGGGGGGGGGGGGGGGGGGGGGGGGGGGGGGGGGGGGGGGGGGGGGGGGGGGGGGGGGGGGGGGGGGGGGGGGGGGGGGGGGGGGGGGGGGGGGGGGGGGGGGGGGGGGGGGGGGGGGTGGGGGGGGGGGGGGGGGGGGGGGGGGGGGGGGGGGGGGGGGGGGGGGGGGGGGTGGGGGGGGGGGGGGGGGGGGGGGGGGGGGGGGGGGGGGGGGGGGGGGGGGGGGGGGGGGGGGGGGGGGGGGGGGGGGGGGGGGGGGGGGGGGGGGGGGGGGGGGGGGGGGGGGGGGGGGGGGGGGGGGGGGGGGGGGGGGGGGGGGGGGGGGGGGGGGGGGGGGGGGGGGGGGGGGGGGTGGGGGGGGGGGGGGGGGGGGGGGGGGGGGGGGGGGGGGGGGGGGGGGGGGGGGGGGGGGGGGGGGGGGGGGGGGGGTGGGGGGGGGGGGGGGGGGGGGGGGGGGGGGGGGGGGGGGGGGGGGGGGGGGGGGGGTGGGGGGGGGGGGGGGGGGGGGGGGGGGGGGGGGGGGGGGGGGGGGGGGGGGGGGGGGGGGGGGGGGGGGGGGGGGGGGGGGGGGGGGGGGGGGGGGGGGGGGGGGGTGGGGGGGGGGGGGGGGGGGGGGGGGGGGGGGGGGGGGGGGGGGGGGGGGGGGGGGGGGGGGGGGGGGGGGGGGGGGGGGGGGGGGGGGGGGGGGGGGGGGGGGGGGGGGGGGGGGGGGGGGGGGGGGGGGGGGGGGGGGGGGGGGGGGGGGGGGGGGGGGGGGGGGGGGGGGGGGGGGGGGGGGGGGGGGGGGGGGGGGGGGGGGGGGGGGGGGGGGGGGGGGGGGGGGGGGGGGGGGGGGGGGGGGGGGGGGGGGGTGCTGCTGGGCCCTTGGGGTGGGGGGGGGGGGGACAT